>NC_140591.1:75227495-75827495 GCF_964204655.1 Triturus cristatus | reverse complement strand
TCAGGAACTGCAGCTCCAGGGAAGAAGTTTGAAGACTTTGTATCTGACTGGAGACGGAGGAGACAGACCCCTAGTAACGCCTTGAGAAACTGCAGCTCTGGGAAAGACTTTTGAAGGTTTTGCATCTGACTGGAGACAGAGGAGGCGGACCTCTAGTAACACTTTGTGGAACTGCAGCTCCTTGAAAGAAGTTTGACGACTTTGTATCTGACTGGAGACGGAGGAGACGGACCTCTAGTAATGCATTCAGGAACAGCAGCTCCAGGGAAGAAGTTTGAAGACTTTGTATCTGACTGGAGACGGAGAAGACAGACCTCTAGTAACACTTTGTGGAACTGCAGCTCCTTGAAAGAAGTTTGAAGACTTTGTATCTGAATGGAGACAGAGGAGACGGACCTCTAGTAACGCCTTGTGGAATTGCAGCTCCTTGAAAGAAGTTTGAAGACTTTGTATCTGACTGGAGACGAAGGAGACGGACCTCTAGTAATGCCTTGAGGAACTGCAGCTCCAGGAAAGAAGTTTGAAGACTTTGTATCTGACTGGAGACGGAGGAGACGGACCTCTAGTAACGCCTTGTGGAACTGCAGCTCTTTGAAAGAAGTTTGAAGACTTTGCATCTGACTGGAGACGGACCTCTAGTAACGCCTTGTGGAACTGCAGCTCCTGGAAAGAAGTTTGAAGACTTTGTATCTGACTTGAGACGGAGGAGACGGACCTCTAGTAACGCCTTGTGGAACTGCAGCTCCTTGAAAGAAGTTTGAAGACTTTGTATCTGACTGGAGACGGAGGAGACGGACCTCTAGTAACGCCTTGTGGAACTGCAGCTCCTGGAAAAAAGTTTGAAGACTTTGTATCTGACTGGAGACGGAGGAGACGGACCTCTAGTAGCGCCTTGTGGAACTGCAGCTCCTGGAAAGAAGTTTGAAGACTTTGCATCTGACTGGAGATGGAGGAGACGGACCTCTAGTAACGCCTTGTGGAACTGCAGCTCCTTGAAAGAAGTTTGAAGACTTTGTATCTGACTGGAGACGAAGGAGACGGACCTCTAGTAACGCCTTGAGGAACTGCAGCTCCTTGAAAGAAGTTTGAAGACTTTGCATCTGACTGGAGACAGACCTCTAGTAATGCCTTGTGGAACTGCAGCTCCTTGAAAGAAGTTTGAAGACTTTGTATCTGACTGGAGACGGAGGAGACGGACCTCTAGTAACACCTTGTGGAACTGCAGCTCCTGGAAAGAAGTTTGCAGACTTTGTATCTGACTGGAGACGGAGGAGATGGACCTCTAGTAACGCCTTGTGGAACTGCAGCTCCTGGAAAGAAGTTTGAAGACTTTGCATCTGACTGGAGAAGGAGGAGACGGACCTCTAGTAACGCCTTGTGGAACTGCAGCTCCTTGAAAGAAGTTTGAAGACTTTGTATATGACTGGAGACGAAGGAGACGGACCTCTAGTAACACTTTGTGGAACTGCAGCTCCTTCAATGAAGTTTCAAGACTTTGTATCTGACTGGAGACGGAGGAGACGGACCTCTAGTAATGCCTTCAGGAACTGCAGCTCCAGGGAAGAAGTTTGAAGACTTTGTATCTGACTGGAGACGGAGGAGACAGACCCCTAGTAACGCCTTGAGAAACTGCAGCTCTGGGAAAGACTTTTGAAGGTTTTGCATCTGACTGGAGACAGAGGAGGCGGACCTCTAGTAACACTTTGTGGAACTGCAGCTCCTTGAAAGAAGTTTGACGACTTTGTATCTGACTGGAGACGGAGGAGACGGACCTCTAGTAATGCATTCAGGAACAGCAGCTCCAGGGAAGAAGTTTGAAGACTTTGTATCTGACTGGAGACGGAGAAGACGGACCTCTAGTAACACTTTGTGGAACTGCAGCTCCTTGAAAGAAGTTTGAAGACTTTGTATCTGAATGGAGACAGAGGAGACAGACCTCTAGTAACGCCTTGTGGAATTGCAGCTCCTTGAAAGAAGTTTGAAGACTTTGTATCTGACTGGAGACGAAGGAGACGGACCTCTAGTAATGCCTTGAGGAACTGCAGCTCCAGGAAAGAAGTTTGAAGACTTTGTATCTGACTGGAGACGGAGGAGACGGACCTCTAGTAACGCCTTGTGGAACTGCAGCTCTTTGAAAGAAGTTTGAAGACTTTGCATCTGACTGGAGACGGACCTCTAGTAACGCCTTGTGGAACTGCAGCTCCTGGAAAGAAGTTTGAAGACTTTGTATCTGACTTGAGACGGAGGAGACGGACCTCTAGTAACGCCTTGTGGAACTGCAGCTCCTTGAAAGAAGTTTGAAGACTTTGTATCTGACTGGAGACGGAGGAGACGGACCTCTAGTAACGCCTTGTGGAACTGCAGCTCCTGGAAAAAAGTTTGAAGACTTTGTATCTGACTGGAGACGGAGGAGACGGACCTCTAGTAGCGCCTTGTGGAACTGCAGCTCCTGGAAAGAAGTTTGAAGACTTTGCATCTGACTGGAGATGGAGGAGACGGACCTCTAGTAACGCCTTGTGGAACTGCAGCTCCTTGAAAGAAGTTTGACGACTTTGTATCTGACTGGAGACGGAGGAGACGGACCTCTAGTAATGCATTCAGGAACAGCAGCTCCAGGGAAGAAGTTTGAAGACTTTGTATCTGACTGGAGACGGAGAAGACGGACCTCTAGTAACACTTTGTGGAACTGCAGCTCCTTGAAAGAAGTTTGAAGACTTTGTATCTGAATGGAGACAGAGGAGACGGACCTCTAGTAACGCCTTGTGGAATTGCAGCTCCTTGAAAGAAGTTTGAAGACTTTGTATCTGACTGGAGACGAAGGAGACGGACCTCTAGTAATGCCTTGAGGAACTGCAGCTCCAGGAAAGAAGTTTGAAGACTTTGTATCTGACTGGAGACGGAGGAGACGGACCTCTAGTAACGCCTTGTGGAACTGCAGCTCTTTGAAAGAAGTTTGAAGACTTTGCATCTGACTGGAGACGGACCTCTAGTAACGCCTTGTGGAACTGCAGCTCCTGGAAAGAAGTTTGAAGACTTTGTATCTGACTTGAGACGGAGGAGACGGACCTCTAGTAACGCCTTGTGGAACTGCAGCTCCTTGAAAGAAGTTTGAAGACTTTGTATCTGACTGGAGACGGAGGAGACGGACCTCTAGTAACGCCTTGTGGAACTGCAGCTCCTGGAAAAAAGTTTGAAGACTTTGTATCTGACTGGAGACGGAGGAGACGGACCTCTAGTAGCGCCTTGTGGAACTGCAGCTCCTGGAAAGAAGTTTGAAGACTTTGCATCTGACTGGAGATGGAGGAGACGGACCTCTAGTAACGCCTTGTGGAACTGCAGCTCCTTGAAAGAAGTTTGAAGACTTTGTATCTGACTGGAGACGAAGGAGACGGACCTCTAGTAACGCCTTGAGGAACTGCAGCTCCAGGAAAGAAGTTTGAAGACTTTGTATCTGACTGGAGACGGAGGAGACGGACCTCTAGTAGCGCCTTTTGGAACTGCAGCTCCTGGAAAGAAGTTTGAAGACTTTGCATCTGACTGGAGACGGAGGAGACGGACCTCTAGTAACGCCTTGAGAAACTGCAGCTCTGGGAAAGACTTTTGAAGGTTTTGCATCTGACTGGAGACAGAGGAGGCGGACCTCTAGTAACACTTTGTGGAACTGCAGCTCCTTGAAAGAAGTTTGACGACTTTGTATCTGACTGGAGACGGAGGAGACGGACCTCTAGTAATGCATTCAGGAACAGCAGCTCCAGGGAAGAAGTTTGAAGACTTTGTATCTGACTGGAGACGGAGAAGACGGTCCTCTAGTAACACTTTGTGGAACTGCAGCTCCTTGAAAGAAGTTTGAAGACTTTGTATCTGAATGGAGACAGAGGAGACTGACCTCTAGTAACGCCTTGTGGAATTGCAGCTCCTTGAAAGAAGTTTGAAGACTTTGTATCTGACTGGAGACGAAGGAGACGGACCTCTAGTAATGCCTTGAGGAACTGCAGCTCCAGGAAAGAAGTTTGAAGACTTTGTATCTGACTGGAGACGGAGGAGACGGACCTCTAGTAACGCCTTGTGGAACTGCAGCTCTTTGAAAGAAGTTTGAAGACTTTGCATCTGACTGGAGACGGACCTCTAGTAACGCCTTGTGGAACTGCAGCTCCTGGAAAGAAGTTTGAAGACTTTGTATCTGACTTGAGACGGAGGAGACGGACCTCTAGTAACGCCTTGTGGAACTGCAGCTCCTTGAAAGAAGTTTGAAGACTTTGTATCTGACTGGAGACGGAGGAGACGGACCTCTAGTAACGCCTTGTGGAACTGCAGCTCCTGGAAAAAAGTTTGAAGACTTTGTATCTGACTGGAGACGGAGGAGACGGACCTCTAGTAGCGCCTTGTGGAACTGCAGCTCCTGGAAAGAAGTTTGAAGACTTTGCATCTGACTGGAGATGGAGGAGACGGACCTCTAGTAACGCCTTGTGGAACTGCAGCTCCTTGAAAGAAGTTTGAAGACTTTGTATCTGACTGGAGACGAAGGAGACGGACCTCTAGTAACGCCTTGAGGAACTGCAGCTCCAGGAAAGAAGTTTGAAGACTTTGTATCTGACTGGAGACGGAGGAGACGGACCTCTAGTAGCGCCTTTTGGAACTGCAGCTCCTGGAAAGAAGTTTGAAGACTTTGCATCTGACTGGAGATGGAGGAGACGGACCTCTAGTAACGCCTTGTGGAACTGCAGCTCCTTGAAAGAAGTTTGAAGACTTTGTATCTGACTGGAGACGAAGGAGACGGACCTCTAGTAACGCCTTGAGGAACTGCAGCTCCAGGAAAGAAGTTTGAAGACTTTGTATCTGACTGGAGACGGAGGAGACGGACCTCTAGTAGCGCCTTTTGGAACTGCAGCTCCTGGAAAGAAGTTTGAAGACTTTGCATCTGACTGGAGACGGAGGAGACGGACCTCTAGTAACGCCTTGAGAAACTGCAGCTCTGGGAAAGACTTTTGAAGGTTTTGCATCTGACTGGAGACAGAGGAGGCGGACCTCTAGTAACACTTTGTGGAACTGCAGCTCCTTGAAAGAAGTTTGACGACTTTGTATCTGACTGGAGACGGAGGAGACGGACCTCTAGTAATGCATTCAGGAACAGCAGCTCCAGGGAAGAAGTTTGAAGACTTTGTATCTGACTGGAGACGGAGAAGACGGACCTCTAGTAACACTTTGTGGAACTGCAGCTCCTTGAAAGAAGTTTGAAGACTTTGTATCTGAATGGAGACAGAGGAGACGGACCTCTAGTAACGCCTTGTGGAATTGCAGCTCCTTGAAAGAAGTTTGAAGACTTTGTATCTGACTGGAGACGAAGGAGACGGACCTCTAGTAATGCCTTGAGGAACTGCAGCTCCAGGAAAGAAGTTTGAAGACTTTGTATCTGACTGGAGACGGAGGAGACGGACCTCTAGTAACGCCTTGTGGAACTGCAGCTCTTTGAAAGAAGTTTGAAGACTTTGCATCTGACTGGAGACGGACCTCTAGTAACGCCTTGTGGAACTGCAGCTCCTGGAAAGAAGTTTGAAGACTTTGTATCTGACTTGAGACGGAGGAGACGGACCTCTAGTAACGCCTTGTGGAACTGCAGCTCCTTGAAAGAAGTTTGAAGACTTTGTATCTGACTGGAGACGGAGGAGACGGACCTCTAGTAACGCCTTGTGGAACTGCAGCTCCTGGAAAAAAGTTTGAAGACTTTGTATCTGACTGGAGACGGAGGAGACGGACCTCTAGTAGCGCCTTGTGGAACTGCAGCTCCTGGAAAGAAGTTTGAAGACTTTGCATCTGACTGGAGATGGAGGAGACGGACCTCTAGTAACGCCTTGTGGAACTGCAGCTCCTTGAAAGAAGTTTGAAGACTTTGTATCTGACTGGAGACGAAGGAGACGGACCTCTAGTAACGCCTTGAGGAACTGCAGCTCCAGGAAAGAAGTTTGAAGACTTTGTATCTGACTGGAGACGGAGGAGACGGACCTCTAGTAGCGCCTTTTGGAACTGCAGCTCCTGGAAAGAAGTTTGAAGACTTTGCATCTGACTGGAGACGGAGGAGACGGACCTCTAGTAACGCCTTGGGGAACTGCAGCTCCTTGAAAGAAGTTTGAAGACTTTGTATCTGACTGGAGACGAAGGAGACGGACCTCTAGTAATGCCTTGAGGAACTGCAGCTCCAGGAAAGAAGTTTGAAGACTTTGTATCTGACTTGAGACGGAGGAGACGGACCTCTAGTGACGCCTTGTGGAACTGCAGCTCCTTGAAAGAAGTTTGAAGACTTTGCATCTGACTGGAGACGGACCTCTAGTAACTTCTTGTGGAACTGCAGCTCCTTGAAAGAAGTTTGAAGACTTTGTATCTGACTGGAGACAGAGGAGATGGACCTCTAGTAATGCCGTGTGGAACTGTATTTCCTGGAAAGAAGTTTAAAGACTTTGTATCTGACTGGAGACGGAGGAGACGGACCTCTAGTAACGCCTTGTGGAACTGCAGCTCCTTGAAAGAATTTTGAAGACTTTGCATCTGACTGGAGATGGACCTCTAGTAACGCCTTGTGGAACTGCAGCTCCTTGAAAGAAGTTTGAAGACTTTGTATCTGACTGGAGACAGAGGAGACGGACCTCTAGTGACTCCTTGTGGAACTGCAGCTCCTTGAAAGAAGTTTGAAGACTTTGTATCTGACTGGAGACGAAGGAGACGGACCTCTTGTAATGCCTTGAGGAACTGCAGCTCCAGGAAAGAAGTTTGAAGACTTTGTATCTGACTGGAGACGGATGAGATGGACCTCTAGTAACGCCTTGTGGAACTGCAGCTCCTTGAAAGAAGTTTGAAGACTTTGCATCTGACTGGAGACGGAGGAGACGGACCTCTAGTAACGCCTTGTGGAACTGCAGCTCCTTGAAAGAAGTTTGAAGACTTTGCATCTGACTGGAGACGGACCTCTAGTAACCCCTTGTGGAACTGCAGCTCCTTGAAAGAAGTTTGAAGACTTTGTATCTGACTGGAGACAGAGGAGACGGACCTCTAGTGACTCCTTGTGGAACTGCAGCTCCTTGAAAGAAGTTTGAAGACTTTGTATCTGACTGGAGACGAAGGAGACGGACCTCTAGTAATGCCTTGAGGAACTGCAGCTCCAGGAAAGAAGTTTGAAGACTTTGTATCTGACTGGAGACGGATGAGACGGACCTCTAGTAACGCCTTGTGGAACTGCAGCTCCTTGAAAGAAGTTTGAAGACTTTGCATCTGACTGGAGACGGAGGAGACGGTCCTCTGGTAACGCCTTGTGGAACTGCAGCTCCTGGAAAGAAGTTTGAAGACTTTGTATCTGACTGGAGACGGAGGAGACGGACCTCTAGTAACGCCTTGTGGAACTGCAGCTCCTGGAAAGAAGTTTGAAGACTTTGCATCTGACTGGAGACGGAGGAGACGGACCTCTAGTAACGCCTTGTGGAACTGCAGCTCCTTGAAAGAAGTTTGAAGACTTTGTATCTGACTGGAGACGAAGGAGACGGACCTCTAGTAATGCCTTGAGGAACTGCAGCTCCAGGAAAGAAGTTTGAAGACTTTTTATCTGACTTGAGATGGAGGAGACGGACCTCTAATGACGCCTTGTGGAACTGCAGCTCCTTGAAAGAAGTTTGAAGACTTTGCATCTGACTTGAGACGGAGGAGACGGACCTCTAGTAATGCCTTGAGGAACTGCAGCTCCAGGAAAGAAGTTTGAAGACTTTGTATCTGACTTGAGACGGAGGAGACGGACCTCTAGTGACGCCTTGTGGAACTGCAGCTCCTTGAAAGAAGTTTGAAGACTTTGCATCTGACTGGAGACGGACCTCTATTAACGCCTTGTGGAACTGCAGCTCCTTGAAAGAAGTTTGAAGACTTTGTATCTGACTGGAGACAGAGGAGACGGACCTCTAGTAATGCCTTGTGTAACTGTAGTTCCTGGAAAGAAGTTTAAAGACTTTGTATCTGACTGGAGACGGAGGAGACGGACCTCTAGTAACGCCTTGTGGAACTGCAGCTCCTTGAAAGAAGTTTGAAGACTTTGCATCTGACTGGAGACGGACCTCTAGTAACGCCTTGTGGAACTGCAGCTCCTTGAAAGAAGTTTGAAGACTTTGTATCTGACTGGAGACGGAGGAGACGGACCTCTAGTGACGCCTTGTGGAACTGCAGCTCCTTGAAAGAAGTTTGAAGACTTTGTATCTGACTGGAGACGGAGGAGATGGACCTCTAGTGACGCCTTGTGGAACTGCAGCTCCTTGAAAGAAGTTTGAAGACTTTGTATCTGACTGGAAACGGAGGAGACGGACCTCTAGTGACGCCTTGAGGAACTGCAGCTCCAGGAAAGAAGTTTGAAGACTTTGTATCTGACTGGAGACGGAGGAGACGGACCTCTAGTAGCGCCTTTTGGAACTGCAGCTCCTGGAAAGAAGTTTGAAGACTTTGCATCTGACTGGAGATGGAGGAGACGGACCTCTAGTAACGCCTTGTGGAACTGCAGCTCCTTGAAAGAAGTTTGAAGACTTTGTATCTGACTGGAGACGAAGGAGACGGACCTCTAGTAACGCCTTGAGGAACTGCAGCTCCAGGAAAGAAGTTTGAAGACTTTGTATCTGACTGGAGACGGAGGAGACGGACCTCTAGTAGCGCCTTTTGGAACTGCAGCTCCTGGAAAGAAGTTTGAAGACTTTGCATCTGACTGGAGACGGAGGAGACGGACCTCTAGTAACGCCTTGAGAAACTGCAGCTCTGGGAAAGACTTTTGAAGGTTTTGCATCTGACTGGAGACAGAGGAGGCGGACCTCTAGTAACACTTTGTGGAACTGCAGCTCCTTGAAAGAAGTTTGACGACTTTGTATCTGACTGGAGACGGAGGAGACGGACCTCTAGTAATGCATTCAGGAACAGCAGCTCCAGGGAAGAAGTTTGAAGACTTTGTATCTGACTGGAGACGGAGAAGACGGACCTCTAGTAACACTTTGTGGAACTGCAGCTCCTTGAAAGAAGTTTGAAGACTTTGTATCTGAATGGAGACAGAGGAGACGGACCTCTAGTAACGCCTTGTGGAATTGCAGCTCCTTGAAAGAAGTTTGAAGACTTTGTATCTGACTGGAGACGAAGGAGACGGACCTCTAGTAATGCCTTGAGGAACTGCAGCTCCAGGAAAGAAGTTTGAAGACTTTGTATCTGACTGGAGACGGAGGAGACGGACCTCTAGTAACGCCTTGTGGAACTGCAGCTCTTTGAAAGAAGTTTGAAGACTTTGCATCTGACTGGAGACGGACCTCTAGTAACGCCTTGTGGAACTGCAGCTCCTGGAAAGAAGTTTGAAGACTTTGTATCTGACTTGAGACGGAGGAGACGGACCTCTAGTAACGCCTTGTGGAACTGCAGCTCCTTGAAAGAAGTTTGAAGACTTTGTATCTGACTGGAGACGGAGGAGACGGACCTCTAGTAACGCCTTGTGGAACTGCAGCTCCTGGAAAAAAGTTTGAAGACTTTGTATCTGACTGGAGACGGAGGAGACGGACCTCTAGTAGCGCCTTGTGGAACTGCAGCTCCTGGAAAGAAGTTTGAAGACTTTGCATCTGACTGGAGATGGAGGAGACGGACCTCTAGTAACGCCTTGTGGAACTGCAGCTCCTTGAAAGAAGTTTGAAGACTTTGTATCTGACTGGAGACGAAGGAGACGGACCTCTAGTAACGCCTTGAGGAACTGCAGCTCCAGGAAAGAAGTTTGAAGACTTTGTATCTGACTGGAGACGGAGGAGACGGACCTCTAGTAGCGCCTTTTGGAACTGCAGCTCCTGGAAAGAAGTTTGAAGACTTTGCATCTGACTGGAGACGGAGGAGACGGACCTCTAGTAACGCCTTGGGGAACTGCAGCTCCTTGAAAGAAGTTTGAAGACTTTGTATCTGACTGGAGACGAAGGAGACGGACCTCTAGTAATGCCTTGAGGAACTGCAGCTCCAGGAAAGAAGTTTGAAGACTTTGTATCTGACTTGAGACGGAGGAGACGGACCTCTAGTGACGCCTTGTGGAACTGCAGCTCCTTGAAAGAAGTTTGAAGACTTTGCATCTGACTGGAGACGGACCTCTAGTAACTTCTTGTGGAACTGCAGCTCCTTGAAAGAAGTTTGAAGACTTTGTATCTGACTGGAGACAGAGGAGATGGACCTCTAGTAATGCCGTGTGGAACTGTAGTTCCTGGAAAGAAGTTTAAAGACTTTGTATCTGACTGGAGACGGAGGAGACGGACCTCTAGTAACGCCTTGTGGAACTGCAGCTCCTTGAAAGAATTTTGAAGACTTTGCATCTGACTGGAGATGGACCTCTAGTAACGCCTTGTGGAACTGCAGCTCCTTGAAAGAAGTTTGAAGACTTTGTATCTGACTGGAGACAGAGGAGACGGACCTCTAGTGACTCCTTGTGGAACTGCAGCTCCTTGAAAGAAGTTTGAAGACTTTGTATCTGACTGGAGACGAAGGAGACGGACCTCTTGTAATGCCTTGAGGAACTGCAGCTCCAGGAAAGAAGTTTGAAGACTTTGTATCTGACTGGAGACGGATGAGATGGACCTCTAGTAACGCCTTGTGGAACTGCAGCTCCTTGAAAGAAGTTTGAAGACTTTGCATCTGACTGGAGACGGAGGAGACGGACCTCTAGTAACGCCTTGTGGAACTGCAGCTCCTTGAAAGAAGTTTGAAGACTTTGCATCTGACTGGAGACGGACCTATAGTAACCCCTTGTGGAACTGCAGCTCCTTGAAAGAAGTTTGAAGACTTTGTATCTGACTGGAGACAGAGGAGACGGACCTCTAGTGACTCCTTGTGGAACTGCAGCTCCTTGAAAGAAGTTTGAAGACTTTGTATCTGACTGGAGACGAAGGAGACGGACCTCTAGTAATGCCTTGAGGAACTGCAGCTCCAGGAAAGAAGTTTGAAGACTTTGTATCTGACTGGAGACGGATGAGACGGACCTCTAGTAACGCCTTGTGGAACTGCAGCTCCTTGAAAGAAGTTTGAAGACTTTGCATCTGACTGGAGACGGAGGAGACGGTCCTCTGGTAACGCCTTGTGGAACTGCAGCTCCTGGAAAGAAGTTTGAAGACTTTGTATCTGACTGGAGACGGAGGAGACGGACCTCTAGTAACGCCTTGTGGAACTGCAGCTCCTGGAAAGAAGTTTGAAGACTTTGCATCTGACTGGAGACGGAGGAGACGGACCTCTAGTAACGCCTTGTGGAACTGCAGCTCCTTGAAAGAAGTTTGAAGACTTTGTATCTGACTGGAGACGAAGGAGACGGACCTCTAGTAATGCCTTGAGGAACTGCAGCTCCAGGAAAGAAGTTTGAAGACTTTTTATCTGACTTGAGATGGAGGAGACGGACCTCTAATGACGCCTTGTGGAACTGCAGCTCCTTGAAAGAAGTTTGAAGACTTTGCATCTGACTTGAGACGGAGGAGACGGACCTCTAGTAATGCCTTAAGGAACTGCAGCTCCAGGAAAGAAGTTTGAAGACTTTGTATCTGACTTGAGACGGAGGAGACGGACCTCTAGTGACGCCTTGTGGAACTGCAGCTCCTTGAAAGAAGTTTGAAGACTTTGCATCTGACTGGAGACGGACCTCTATTAACGCCTTGTGGAACTGCAGCTCCTTGAAAGAAGTTTGAAGACTTTGTATCTGACTGGAGACAGAGGAGACGGACCTCTAGTAATGCCTTGTGTAACTGTAGTTCCTGGAAAGAAGTTTAAAGACTTTGTATCTGACTGGAGACGGAGGAGACGGACCTCTAGTAACGCCTTGTGGAACTGCAGCTCCTTGAAAGAAGTTTGAAGACTTTGCATCTGACTGGAGACGGACCTCTAGTAACGCCTTGTGGAACTGCAGCTCCTTGAAAGAAGTTTGAAGACTTTGTATCTGACTGGAGACGGAGGAGACGGACCTCTAGTGACGCCTTGTGGAACTGCAGCTCCTTGAAAGAAGTTTGAAGACTTTGTATCTGACTGGAGACGGAGGAGATGGACCTCTAGTGACGCCTTGTGGAACTGCAGCTCCTTGAAAGAAGTTTGAAGACTTTGTATCTGACTGGAAACGGAGGAGACGGACCTCTAGTGACGCCTTGTGGAACTGCAGCTCCTTGAAAGAAGTTTGAAGACTTTGTATCTGACTGGAGACGGAGGAGACGGACCTCTAGTGACGCCTTGTGGAACTGCAGCTCCTTGAAAGAAGTTTGAAGACTTTGTATCTGACTGGAGACGAAGGAGACAGACCTCTAGTAATGCATTGAGGAATTGCAGCTCCAGGAAAGAAGTTTGAAGACTTTGTATCTGACTGGAGACGGAGGAGACGGACCTCTAGTAACGCCTTGTGGAACTGCAGCTCCTTGAAAGAAGTTTGAAGACTTTGCATCTGACTGGAGACGGACCTCTAGTAATGCATTGAGGAACTGCAGCTCCAGGAAAGAAGTTTGAAGACTTTGTATCTGACTGGAAACGGAGGAGACGGACCTCTAGTGACGCCTTGTGGAACTGCAGCTCCTTGAAAGAAGTTTGAAGACTTTGTATCTGACTGGAGACGGAGGAGACGGACCTCTAGTGACGCCTTGTGGAACTGCAGCTCCTTGAAAGAAGTTTGAAGACTTTGTATCTGACTGGAGACGAAGGAGACAGACCTCTAGTAATGCATTGAGGAATTGCAGCTCCAGGAAAGAAGTTTGAAGACTTTGTATCTGACTGGAGACGGAGGAGACGGACCTCTAGTAACGCCTTGTGGAACTGCAGCTCCTTGAAAGAAGTTTGAAGACTTTGCATCTGACTAGAGACGGAGGAGAACTCTAGTAACGACTAAAGACTTGAGTGATTGCAGGTTTGCGAATATATGTATGTATGTATGTGTGTGTCAATATATATATATGTGTGTGTGTGTGTGTGTGTGCGTGCGTGCGTGCGTGTGTGTGTGTGTGTGTGTGTGAGGGCCCTGTCACCAAATATCTTCATCATTTGGTTTGGAGTTTGCTTCTTCCTGTCACCGTCCGCAGCATGAAGCAGTGGGCATTTTACGGGGACACAAATATAGCGCCACTCAAAACACTGTTTCCTAAGTATTACGGTATAAGGCACCTAATTAGGTACTGCTCATACCTATACATACTAGATTGCCTTTTTTTCCAAACATTATTTATTGAGTTTCATGCCATTTCAGTGAGAATAGAAAACATAATATACTTCTGAAGAGGTGACAGTATATATCATACTGAGGTTTGTCCTGGAAGGTGATACATCGCTCGTAATACAAGATGTGTAATGCAAGGTATACATTCAGAGGAAGGGACATGGGGGTATGAGGATAGAACAAGGTTAGCGCCCCAACAGAAACATCCCTAGGAGGATTAAGGGTTTCCACCGTGGTAGCGAGACGTCTAATACCCCTCAACAGAAGTGCTTCATCCAAGCAGTAATAAAAAAAGCAACATTCTAGAGTGTCGTAACAAGGCCTTCTCTGTAATCCAAACATCTATTGAAAGTTGCGATATTGCGTCATCATCATATACCGGCATTGTATATTTATAGAAAACAAGCACAATTTATTAGGGTAATTAGAGCAGTTGCACCTGACTCAAGAGTGACATTTAGTAACAATGTGAGTCATTGCAGCGTTGTGACAGACTTGTTAAGCAGTCGCTTCCGACTTGAGAGAGACTTCTACTATAGCCTTGTTAAAGACTTCAAGCTGTTTTTTTATCTAGTAATTACTTGAGGTTTTGTAGCTATGTGAAAGACCAGACCAATTGGATTTGTCAATGCTTGTTTCTATTTCCTTATTGGGAAAGTGACCGGCTTTGTCTGGACATAACCGAGCAGCTAAAACTATGCAAATAACCTGGGTATAGAAATACTTCTCTGTAAAGAGGGGCATTCAGAGCGAGAAGTGGCATTGTGATGCCACTTTCTCAATGGGTTGGCAGAGCCCACAGGGTCCTCTTCACAGCCCGGTCTCAAGGCCCACCATTGCCACCTAGCAAAGCTCAAGTTCAGCAATGAAGAGAATGGGGGATGGAGGCTGCTAGAGTTAGAAACGCCGGAGATCTAAATATTGTACGTCCCTTAGCCTGTGCTATACCGGACACACCATGGGTCACGTCCTGGCATGCTCGCCATAGGATACAAGGTGAACCAGGCTGCATAAAGCTTACACATTGTATTCAGTTTATGATTATATATTCTGTAAACTCTGCTGGAGCTTTCAAGCTTTCGATGCTTATCTTTTCATCTTCTTTAGGAAGATGCATGCACATTTCTCGTCTCTTGAGCAGCTATTGGGCAAGACCATCCAGCGTCTACGCATGCCTATTCCCTCAACCTGTTTCCTGTATCATACTGCATTCTGGAATGAATAACAACCTTGTGTCCACTCACTCTGACCTCCTTGTTGGTCTCAGCATGCTTGAAACCATGCTTCCCACCATGTGGGTCACCCCAAATCCTTACAGCCCGCCATCCTGTCTGCACCCTAGATCCTTTACTCAGTTCCATTTGAGGTGGCCCTTTTGCTGCCCATTGGCCATACCTTTTGCTTCCCGTTTCCATACCTGTTGTTTCCAGTGCATTACATATACCTTTTGGCTCGCCCCATGGAATTGGGGGCTTAGTTGTCTACCTCAGTTCCCTGTTCCTGGTTTCAAGGATTTCCTCCCCATTTGAATGCGTGTCCCTTCCAAACGAGATGTAGGACTCAAAGTGTTTTGATTTATTGAAGCGTCCGTCTACTGCTGACATCAGACTCTGCTTTTCAGTGCTATGGAGGGACCATATTCTGTCACTTTTTCTCCCTGCTCCCCCTAACTTCCCCGACGCCCTCTCATCCAGTGCTTTCCGCGTGCATCCATGCCAGTGATCTTTAAATGCATTTTCTTAAAATAAAACTAATTGCATTGAAAAATGGCGACCAAAGATGGATAGAGATTCACAGCAACCAACTGTGGGCATGGAGAACCCCTAAAATTAGCACCCTAGAAGTTACCTTAATAGCACGCCCACAGATGGATAAGTCAGGGACAGTGTGTCTCAATCTCAATTTCATGAGGCAATATGTTCCGAGATAAAGCACAACTCATGATGTCGAAAATGCAATCAATTGGGTAAGGACAGACTCAATAAAGGAGAGTTCTAGAGCAGAGATAGACATTTAAAAGGATCTATTCCACAAATCCAAAAGGAAATACAGAGGTTACAAGGTGCAAAGGCGTAAAGAATCAAGGCCACAGAAGCTCTCTTAGTAATAGGACAATACAATACAGTAATATGGCCAGAATCAAGAAATACCCTACGTTTCAATGGACAGCAGATCCAATAAGAAATTGGGCATTATCCCAAGTAGCATCGGAAAGACTCCAGGAAAGCTCCGGCTCACCCCTAAATCTGGGTTTATATACAGTCTTCTTGCATAGAAGAGCATTAGTTGCTGCAGATTCATCACAGTGTGAGAAAAAGAATGGCCCTTTTACCAATCAAAGCACATTCCTGGTAAGTGTCATATTGCCGGACCATCCAAGTGCTATCATACGACATGAATATTGATTCTGCCCACTCTATGCTAATGTCATCCAGAGACAGCAGAGCAAACCAGTTACAAGAACAACAGCAAGCTAGTGAGAATGCAGGACAGTGAGCTGGCGAACGGGCCATGAGAAACCGCAACATTACTGTGTCCATGTTGGAAGTCTTTCTTCAAGAACAGCAAACACACTGTGAATGGAAATAAACAAACCTGACTCTGCTTGGCTGTGCTGCAGAAATGATGAACAGTGAACATGCAGGAGGAGACATCTATTTTGAACAAGATGGCGTCCAGGCCTACCTGAGGCTTAGTTAGCATACCCTAGGAAAATGCACTTTTAGAAGCCACAGCAAAGTGGGTTCAAATCTAATCAGACCATGTTGGTGTGTACATGTAAATATGAGAGTAAAACCAAATTCTACACGTCAGTAATAATGCACAAAAGTATAAACTGCATGCATTTTGTAACATTAAACAAAATGCAACCCAAGATGGCCACTGCAGATGTGTTTGCATTAGCAGCAGCTATCTAGGAGTGCAACAAGTATTGGCAAAACCAATAGGTTCCACAGCCAAAACATATTGACTTTGGAAATGCTTATTTTTGTTGTTGCCAGGGTAGTGGGACTCTCGGGAACATTGTCTGAAACACTGCCTCTGTTTCGAGTTAGAGGCCTATCTTCCCTCCCTTCTTTCTTAGTACCTCAAAGTAGCCTTATGTTCCCTAATGTTGACCAGTTCAGTATCCTATCTACCTTGGATTCCGAGGAATAGCCTATCTTCCCTTCATTGTTAATACTTCAAAGTGACCTATGGTCCCTAGTTTTACCCATTTGAGTAGCCTTTCCAGCTTGGATTCCAAAGAAGGGGTTACACACGCGGGCCACTCCTGAAAGCCCAGGAAGTCTGACTGTGCTGAATTGTGTATCTTTATGTCTAGGTGTGCCAACTACCTTTCTGTTTATCGTAACCAAAGTATTATCACCCTTAGCTTCTTCGCAACCAGAAGTTATATTGTCCTACGTAAAGTCCACTGGCTAGTGTAAACTTTCCATGAAGTTCTAATAAAACTTTTCTTTATTACATAACTTATATTGGTCCACCGTAACCTCTTTAGGGTACATGCCCCAATTCTCTCATTATGGAGAGCTTCAGTGGAAGGAGCTGGTGGGGTCTGCATTGTACTGTGGGATTTAGGTTTGTGTAGGACCCCCATTTCATATCTCTTTGTTCACAAGTTTTCACCTAGAGTAGAATCTGTTGTTGTTCCTGCCAAAGTGGAAATTTGACCCCTTACATTTAGCTCTATCAGATGGCATAATGTACAGTCCTCGTGTTCCAGTCCAGTGGAGTAACAATAGCCCCTGCGCTGCGGGGTGGCAGAGCTCCAGGGGGCCTCTTCTGGTACTGTGAAAGGGTGGGAGGCGCCTGGGTCAAGAGCGTGGGGGGCCCTCTTTGTGTACTTTGCAGGGGGGCCCCCTCAAGTTTCGTTATGGCACCTTTTCCAGTCCTGCCTATTGGGATCTTCTCTGCAGCTCCTGGTCAGGGTCCAAAGTTTCATAGTTCATGCGTCACAGTTTGGGGTGTGTATGCACCTGAGCTCTCCAACCGCTGGCTCGGGGTCCTGCCTGTCTCTTCAGGGCTCTTTCCTTCCACCGACACCTAACTGACTCTCTTAGTTCACTAGCTGAGAAAGGGCTTATCGCTTCACTTGGCAAGTCAAAGGGTCCTGCTCGAAGTCTTTCAGATTTGGTTGCTGTTGCTTTAGACAGTAGAATGTGTGCATCACAACAGTAAAATACGCTCTTCTTCACCGTCGAGCTTCTTTTCAGGTGTCGGTTACTTTATCTGTCTGTTAGAAACCTATTGTTTCCAATACGAGTCATGAGCTTAGAGTGGGGCAGGTTTAAAGTTGGGCACTTGAACATGACTGGATGGCTTTGTTGCCCATCTCAGGCGATGATGATTCAATGGCTTTTCTACTTAGTCTAATGTTTGTTGTAGTAAATGACTGGGTCCAGACGTGGTGAGTAAGTTGAAGATCTTTTATTGTAGACAGGAGGTAGGCGAGAGCGGACTCTTCCAAGCAGAAGACAGGAATCTAACTGCTTTGGAACAGAACGCAAATTCGACAGGAAACATGGAATGAGGTGGTAGCATTCTTACAAATGAGAAATATACTAAAGACTAGACCATGTATTACACATCTTCTTCCTTTCCAAACAAAGAAAGAGAAAAAAAAACAAAAAAACAATTACGGGAAAGAAAGCACAACAACAAATGTTAACAGACAAAATCTTTAAGATACATAGGTGGTTTGCGGCACCTAAGAGAACGTGAGGAAACAGTGCGCTCCAATCTAGGCATAGTAATTTGGTTAGAACTTGCAGGAATGAGAGAATCGCCACCACCCAAGGTAGTACCTGAAACACTCGGTTGAGAGTAGTCTGAAGGGTCCTGCGCTAATACATAGCCGCTATTATTGGAAGCACTGTCGTGTTTGTTCTGCACCAGCCGGTCATTACATTTCTGATACAGAGCCACACTCCGAAAATTCCAACACTCACCATTATTCAAGATAACACAGTGGTTAAGGACTTTCTTGACAGTAAATGGACCCTTAAACTTAGGAAGACCTCTCCCTATTCTGCCCGTTTTGATCTTAACCTGATCACCAATGCTGAAACGACAACCTCTGTTCATAAGTTGACATCACATAAAGTGACTAACTGTTTCATTCAAGAAGGAACCAATTTTGTTCCAGGAGACCTGCCCCTCATCAACTCAAAGAGGGACTTCCCACTCTGAACATGTGGAGTAGAACGATATGCCCAAAGCATTTCATCAACCAATTTCCGTACAATACAACCATTAGCCGAAGCCATTTGAATGATTCCTTTGACAACCTTATTGGCTCTCTCACACAAACCGTTTCCCTGGGGGTTGTAAAGAGAAGAGCGATGATGAGATATTCCACAATTTTTTAAGAATGTTTGCATATCGTTAGAATCTAATTGTGTGCCGTTATCTGTAATAAGGATAGAGGGTATGCCCTCATCTCTGAACAATTTACCCAAAAACTTTATTGTACTCTCAGTGGTAATGTCAGAAAACATCCACTGCAACAATACCAAACCTGTCAGACTCATGTAATTCACCCATGGGACCGATGAAATTTAGACAAACAGTGTGCCAGGGTAAACCAGGATTGGCAATATGGGCATCATCAGATTTGCATCCCACTTTAAGTCTTTTTTCTCCTTCTTTGCAAATAGAACAATTTTCCACCCAAACCACCACTTGGGCATCTAAACCAGGCCACCAGAAATGATTTTGAGACGCCGTTGAGTAAGACTTTGACCACGATGTCCTTCATGCACTAAGGTCAACAGTTTCCTCCTGATACCACAAGGAGGAATAAACTTTTCACCCTTGACTAGAACGTTATCGCTACATAAGGACAACTCATCTAAAATTTTAGAATGGGTGCGTACTGACACAGGAAGACAACTCTCTCTCTTAGGGCTGGATTTTAACAAATTAATTACTTCTTGTAAGGTGTGATCATTTTGCATCTTACGCTTCCAATCAATTGCATCAAACACACCCTCACCCTCAAAGACCGCATCATCAATGGTAGCAACTGCAATGTCTTCATTAGAAAGTATACCAACAGGGTCAACCACACGGCGCCAATCAACAGACAATTCGGCCTGAATGTTTCTCCAACCGTGAATGTGTTCCACTTGATATTGGAAACACTGGAGCTTGGCTGCTAGTTTGACAAGTCTTGCAGAACCTTTTCCAGTACCCCCAGGAGACAATATTTTTATCAGTGGCTTGTGGTCGGTTCTGAGAAGAAATTTGGTTCCCCACAGATAGGTTCTAAAATATTTAACAGCCCAAGCTACAGCAAGTGCCTCCCTTTCGATGACAGAATAATTTTTTTCTGCATCAGTTAGTGTTCTTGAGGCAAAAGCTACAGTCTTTTCACAACCTGAAACCAATTGGGATAACGTTGCTCCCAAGCCTGTTGAGCTGGCATCTACAGTTAAAATTGATTTGTGGTTGACATCTATAGGGGAAAGAACATTAGCCTCACAAATTTCTTTCTTAATTTGATCAAAACATTCTTGATGCAGAGTGGACCACACAAAACGTGCACCTTTCTTAAGAAGTGAACGTAAACAGACAGTTTTTTCTGAAAAGTTTTTACGAATTTTGAGTAATACTCTATAAGACCCATGAATGAGCAAAGTTGGTCTTTATCAACTGGAGATGGAGCTGAGCTTATAGCACTGCACAAGCTCTCTTTTGGTTGAACTCCAGAAGCGCTAATGGTATAGCCCAAATAGTCAATCTGATCAACCAGAAAGTTACACTTATCTTTGCGGAGTGTGAGACCTGATTTGTTCAACTTATCTAAAACAACCCTGAGGATGGCGTTGTGTTCCTCAACAGACTGACCATAAATTAGTATGTCATCCTGAAAATATATAGTGTTGTCCACCCCCTTGAAAATGTCAGAGACCATGCGTTGATAAACACTAGTGGATGAATTTAATCCAAAGGGTAACCGCTTGAATTGAAACGTGCCCTCTGGAGTGATGAAAGCAGTGAGATGTTTGGAGTCATTGTGTAGTCTGATCTGGTGATAAGCACTTTTAAGATCAAGTTTAGAGAAAACCTTGGCACCCTTGAGTGTGGAGATTAGTTCTGTGATGTTGGGGAGTTGAAAAGTATAAGCAACAACACACTGGTTCAAGGAGCGCAAGTCAACACAGCATCTCAATTTTCCATCCGCCTTCTTAGTAATGACGACCGGAGAAATCCAAGGAGAGGCCTCCACTAGCTCTATAACTCCTGCATCAAGCATCTCTTTGATGAGATTTTTGACCTCACCTTTAACAACAATAGGAACACGCCTGACTTTATATTGGACAGGTACTGAGTTTTGTTTTAGTAAGATTCGATGGGCATAACCCTTAAGCTGTCCAAGTTTCTCTCTGAACACTGCATGAGCTTCTTCGAGAATGCTGTCCAGACCCTCATCCTCAACAACAATGACTTGAATGGGCACCCTCGGGTTAACTATGATGTGTAAGTCATATTGGTGTGCCCACTCTAAAATTGCAGGACCATGATCAGATACATACACTTTACCCTGAATGTGTCTGTGGGAAAAGGAGATGTGAGCCTCAAAACACCGAAGGATGTCGATTGACTCCCCCTTATACCCACCAGGGGAAATGTCTTTAGGGAGCAGTGTTTTTTCACCCCACTTTTCTTTGAAGAGACACCTGGGTATGATGGTAAATTTAGACCCAGTATCGACCATGAGGGACACATCACGACCGTCAATAGAGAAAATAGCTTTGGGCCTATTTTTCCTCTTGTCGTCATCAATTTGGGCATCCTCGGACTCAATTACTAAAATTTTATCACCATCAATTTCTGAATCATTCTCAACGATATGTGCAGTAGCAACACTGGGATTCAACCTACTCCTACACACACGAGCATAGTGGCAAATGCGACTGGATTTAAGACATTACTGCTTGGAAGCAAAACAAAATTTAGAGTCAGAAGTATGTGCATTACTGCCACACCTGTTACACATTCTACTATTGAAAAGTTTGTGACCGACTCCAGTGGACTTGGAGTTAAAGGGTCTCTTTATAGACTTTGCTTTATTCTTTATAGCCACAATGTTGCTAGGTTCTTCATCGTCATGACACGTGTCATGATGCTCTTGTGACGAAATTTAATTAACCTCAGGATTGAGGTTTCTTTTCTCTAGTTCTTTCATACATCCTTCGGATTGCTCAACTACTTTGGCTAAACCAATGGCAGTCTTGAGATTGGGATTTTTTGCCGCCCAATGACGCTCCTGAATTTTCTTATTATTGCACTGTACGAAGAGCTGCTCCTTAATCAGCTCATCTGTCATCGCTCCAAAGTTACACTTTATAGACATTTCTCTTAATCTTGAGACAAAGTCATCAATAGACTCACCTGTTTTTGGTGTTGTGTATAAAATTTGTATCTGTTCATTACTAAGTTTTCCTCTTTAGCGTACCTGACCTCTAGTCTGCAAACAGCCTCTTTGTATTCATCAAGCATGGGTTGGCCATTAGGTTGGAGTGCTTGTGGGAGAAAACGAAAGACACGTTGTCCCTCTTTACCTAATGTACTCAAAAGGAGAGCTTTCTTTCTTTTAGCTGAAAATTCTTGACCTTTAAGTGCATCTAAAAAGTTCTTGAACATAAGGATCCAGTCCTCCCAAGGGATGCTAGGTTGACCAGGCTGTGCCAGGAAATTGGGGGGCAAAACAACTGAAATCTGAGATGGATCCATGGTTCAAAACAGTAATATGAGATGTGAATATCACTGTATGTGCAAGGAGAAAAACAAGGAAGAGAAAACTAGAAGGCATAAAAAACAAGGCATGTGGATGGCCTTAAAGGAACCAAAGTCAAACACGACGATATACCGCAAGCGTGTATATCGCTGTAGAAAAAGAGTCACATGAAGATATACAATTAGCGTGTATATCGCTGCAGATAAAGTACATAAGTCAAAGTTACGGAAATACCTTAAAGTGTCAATGCTTTAATGTAGAGCACAAGCTTGCTGTAGGAAGCGTCGGATGCAATCCGCGGTGAAGAAAGCGCATTGGTTTCTATGGAAACGTGAGCAGATGTTGAGTTAAGATGGCCGCCAGTGTGGTAAAGCGTCACGACGTTTGTGATGAAAGCAAGGGTTAGAGGAAAACTGCGTGGCGGAGAGTTGCTGGTATACCGTTGCTAAGCTAGTCACGATAAGAATGCAACGGTCTGACTATATGACGTACTATGAGCTGATCATCGTCAGTCAGATAAAGTGGAAACTCTTCAAAAAGACTCACCGCCACAAAGAAGACACCCTTGAGGCAACTCAAACTGCCGTCCACTCTCGCCGAAACTTCGATGCTCCGCTCTGCTCCGAATGGTTTTGAAGACTTTAAGCAGGGAAAACAAGTCGGAATGCGGAAGAAGATGTGCATGCTAGGTTCCTTGAATCCTCGAAACGTCGCCAAAATGTAGTAAATGACTGGGTCCAAACGTGGTGAGTAAGTTGAAGATCTTTTATTGTAGACAGGAGGTAGGCGAGGGCAGACTCTTCCAAGCAGAAGACAGGAATCTAACTGCTTTGTAACAGAACGCAAACTTGAGGGGAAACATGGAATGAGAACGTGGTAGCATTCTTACAAATGAGAAATCTACTAAAGACTAGACCGTGTTTAGATTTGTCCCGCCCAGGAGCATTTCGTCTCAGCTTCTAATTGGGTGAGTTGTATCCTTCCACTGATAAGTCGATGCACTCTTTTTTGTTTATTTAGCATTCAGCATTCTTTGGGAGAGCATGTGCTTCATTAATTTCTCCTCTGCACACATTATTTTCACTCCCTTCCCCATTTCTTGTCCCACTCCCCATCCTGCTCTCTATGTATATGTATGCATGCATTTATATTTGTATTTATATAGATATGCAGATTATATATATGTTTATATATGTATGTATATATATACACATACATATATATAAATGCATATGCATATATATGCATATATATATGTGCATATGTGTGCGTGTATAGAGAGGTAGAGGTGTAGAGGTAGAGAGGTAGAGGTAGAGAGGTAGAGGTAGAGAGTAGTAGAGAGAGAGGTAGAGAGTAGAGGATGAGTAATAAAGAGTAGAGAGTGAGTAGTAGAGAGTAATAGAGAGTAGTAGAGAGAGTAGCAGAGAGTGAGTAGTAGAGAGTGAGTAGTAGAGAGTAGTAGAGAGTGAGTAGTATAGAGTAGTAGAGAGTAGTAGAGAGTGAGTAGTAGAGTAAGTAGTAGAGAGTAGTAGAGAGTGAGTAGTAAAGAGTAGTAGAGAGTGAGTAGTAGAGAGCGAGTAGTAGAGAGCGAGTAGTAGAGAGTGAGTAGGAGAGAGTAGTAGAGAGTGAGTAGTAGAGATTGACTAGCAGAGAGAGAGTAGTATAGAGTGAGTAGTAGAGTGAGTAGTAGAGTGAGCAGTAGAGTGACTTGTAGAGAGTAGTAGAGAGTAGCAGAGAGAGAGTAGTAGAGAGTGAGTAGTAGAGAGTGAGTAGTAGAGAGTGAGTAGTAGAGAGTAGTAGAGAGTGAGTAGTAGAGAGTGAGTAGTAGAGAGAGAGTAGTAGGGAGTAGTAGAGTAGTAGAGAGTTAGTAGTAGAGAGTAGTAGAGAGTGAGTAGTAGAGTGAGTATTAGAGAGTGTTAGAGAGCGAGTAGTAGAGAGCAAGAAGTAGAGAGTGTGTAGTAGAGTGAGTAGTAGAGAGTAGTAGAGAGTGAGTAGTAGAGAGAGTAGTAGAGAGTAGTAGAGTAGTAGAGAGTGAGTAGTAGAGTGAGTAGTAGAGAGTAGTAGAGAGTGAGTAGTAGACTGTGAGTAGTGGAGATTGAGTAGTAGAGAGTAGTAGAGAGTGAGTACTAGAGAGTGAGTACTAGAGAGTGAGTAGTAGAGAGTGAGTAGTAGAGAGTGAGTAGTAGAGAGAGAGTAGTTGAGAGTAGTAGAGAGAGTAGTAGAGAGTGAGTAGTAGAGAGAGAGTAGTACAGAGTAGTAGAGAGTGAGTAGTAGAGTAGTAGAGAGTGAGTGGTAGAGAGTAGTAGAGAGTAGTAGAGTGAGTAGTAGAGAGTAGTAGAGAGTGAGTAGTAGAGAGAGTAGTAGAGAGTAGTAGAGTAGTAGAGAGTGAGTATTAGAGAGTGAGTAGTAGAGAGTGGTAGAGAGCGAGTAGTAGAGAGTGAGTAGTGGAGAGTGAATAGTAGAGAGTAGTAGAGAGCTAGTAGAGAGTGAGTAGTAGAGAGAGAGTAGTAGAGAGTAGTAGAGTGAGTAGTAGAGAGTGAGTAGTAGAGAGAGAGTAGTGGAGAGTAGTAGAGAGTGAGTAGTAGAGAGAGAGTAGTGGAGAGTAGTAGAGAGTGAGTAGTAGAGTAGTAGAGAGTGAGTGGTAGAGAGTAGTAGAGAGTAGTAGAGTGAGTAGTAGAGAGTAGTAGAGAGTGAGTAGTAGAGAGTAGTAGTAGAGAGTAGTAGAGAGTAGTAGAGAGTGAGTAGTAGAGAGTGAGTAATTTAATTTAAAAGGAACACAATGAGGGGGTTCATTTTGCCATATAAATTATGATTAGTGCTGAAAAAAGAAAAATTAGGGCACATTTTGAGCAACTTTTCAAATCCTCTTCTATTTCATTAAAAAATTCTGACATGCAGACTGAAACATGGACTTTCAATACCAGCAGCAGACTTCTCTGGTTAGCAGTAGTTTTACCACAGTAATCTAATCAGCAACTAGAGTGCTAACATTCCGAATTTATGGCAAATGTGTGACACATCTGAATGCCTTCTTGATGGAATCAAAGTAAAAGACCTGAAAGTATTTCCTACTGAGGAGACTGTAGTAAATGAGAAAATTAGGAAACGTCATAACAAATAAGTCTCCCAAGATGGCCACCAGAGCCAAAAGAGCCCAAATGTAGCACAAATATCACCCAGATGTAGGCCGAGTATAGCCCAATGACAGAATGTCCCAGAGTGTTCTAAAGAACAACTAGAGCGCTAACAGTCTTACTTATGACAAAAGTATGGGACACCTGAAGCCATCTTGATTGGAATATATGTATATGTATATGTATGCATGCATTTATATTTGTATTTATATAGATATGCAGATTATATATATGTTTATATATGTCTGTATATATATATTCACTGGAAAAAGCCATAGGTTTCAGAGATGTTAGAGTTAGAAATTAGCATTTAAAAAACCGTAGAAATTCACAGAAAAAAAACATAGGTTTCAGGGGTGTTATAGTTAGCTGGCCATTTCACTCATGCAAAACCATAGAAATTCCTCTGTTATAGTTAGTTCTGCTAACTATAACTCGCGCGCCCGCAATGCACTGCTGATGATGTCACATATTGCATCATTCATGACATGGTCAGTGACATCACTGATGACATCACTGATGACATCATCCAGTAAATGTGGTTTAGTTTGAAATTTAAATATGTATTATATATATACCAATCTGTATTGAAGATTGAGTGGATATATAACTGTCTGGATGGAGGATTTAGTAGCTGTCTGACTGTCTGTTAAAGTGAGTAATTAAAAGTGTCTCACTTAATACATGGATTAGTAACTAAACTATGTGAATGTGTGCAGCACTGTCTCTGTTGTTGTATAACATGCTGCATCAGTTGGTCACTAACTACATGAGTGTGTATATTAGTTATTGATTAGTTGGGTGAGTATTTGTATGAGACACTGAGTTTGTGTGTGGTTGGATGGGGTGTGTGTAACTCTATGCATAGATGTGTGAATGGTTGATTGACTAGGTGTATAGGTTTAAGAGTGCATGTGGAAACAGTTGTTTCGGTGACTGAGTGTATTTATTTGTGTGTTGGTGAGCGAATATATGTTTTAGTTGTACATCTTCAACAAAGTAAAAAAATAAAAGGCATTGTATGTGAGAGTTGGTGTATATAAATAAGTATGTGTAAGAGTCAGTGATTGATAGAGTAACTATATGAATGAGTGTATAATTGTAATGGTGATTTTTTAACATATTAACTATGAGTTACTATGTGTTTGAATAAATGAGGTGTTGTTGGATAATTGTGTGAGTGAGTAAATGTAAGTGCGATTACATTTTTTCATGAGTGAGTAGGATGACTGCATAACCGACTAAGATGACTGCTGATGTGTCAATGTCTATATATGTGTATAAGTGCATTTGATAGTGTTCTATTAATTAGTGACTGCATGTATAAATGATTCTGTTGTTGAATTGGTAGTTGTGTGTGTAGACTTAGGAATCAGTGAGTGGGTATGTCGTAACTGGTATTGGTGTCAATGGTTTCAAATATGGTACTTACAGTGAGTGATGAAAGGTTATACTAGTGTATGATGAGGTGTATCTGATTGTCACATGGATGATGTCATCAGTGATGTCATTTGAGATGTCATCAGTGATGTCATCAGTGATGTCACTGACCATGTCATGAATGATGCAATATGTGACATCATCAGCAGTGCATTGCGGGCGCGCGAGTTATAGTTAGCAGAACTAACTATAACAGAGGAAATGGCCAGCTAACTATAACACCCCTGAAACCTATGGTTTTTTCTGTGAATATATATATATGTGTGTGTGTGTGTGTGTGTGTGTATATGTATATTAATTTATTGTGCAAGCGACACGTTTTGGGAAAGCCTTTGTCAAGCAAGTAAAAACACGTCCACCTCCCATAAAAATAGTGTAATGTGTCCATAGACATCGAAAAAATACTACGAATATTGCAACATGATATCAACCAGATTCTGTTCGATCTCATGTTAAAACATTAAAACAATGGATGTAAATGCTGAGTTTTTTATACATAAGAAAATCATATGCTTGCAATCATTACCCAGAACACCAATTCTTTTTTATGAATGTTCACAATGAAATAATGTACATGATTGTAATAAGAAAGACACAATATTCAAAATCATTCAATTCACAATAATCACTTGTAACTTGATTTATTCCCTGGAAACATCATTCACAAAGTTATATAGTTAATTTCTCACTGTGGGTTGTACTTCATAAATTTGGCCTGCGTGACTTTCACTAAAGTGCATTAAGTGCTTAAAGTGAAGAGATTTAATAAAATAAAAATTAAATTAAATTGCCTAAATAATAATATAAGCAATAATAGTTCAGCTACCTGCTATGAAGGTGTGTTATATTCGAAAAATGTCTATCCCATTATTCGAAATGTCATTTAAAACTATTTAGGATATTCCATAGAATACCAAGGCATTAACTTCTTTGTTGACACTGAATGGATGGCAGCGATAACGGGCAAATGCCCCTAGTATTCCAACCTATTATATAGGTTGGAAGACATTTAGGCGTTAACGGGGAAGTACCCCTAGTTTCCCACACTGTTGCTTAAGTCTATAAACATATAAGCTCACACCTAGATTGTAACAACCTCAATCTGATTATACATCTTGAAGGGTTTTATAATTCTCCAGTGGCATCAGCTAATAACCTAAAATAACCCTTTTGTACCTTAAAACTCTGTAATCCATTATTATATTCAGCATGGACATATATGGTAGCAGGATACATATATTAAAAGTACATATAAGCTCACACCTAGATTGTAACAACCTCAATCTGATTGTACATCTCAAAGGGTTTTATTATTCCCCAATGGCATCAGCTAATAACCTAAAATAACCCTTTTGCACCTTAAAACTCTGTAATCCATTATTATATTCAGCATGGACATATATGGTAGTAGGATTCCTATATTAAAAGTGCATGAAGTGTGATGAAAACGTTTAAGTAACTAAAACATTATTTCTCTTTTATCTTGAGTGATGAGCTACGTACATAACGAGAGAGAAATAATGTTGATGTATACATTTGGGGCGACAAGAGTCCCACACTTGATTAAATTACATTTAAATATGCGTAGCTAGTTCCTCCCCACTATTAAGGCCATTTGGTATTTTGCTATTGAGATCTATTATGTATTGTGAGTCCAGAATACGTAGCTTTTTCTCCCTGTTGCCTCCCCTCATGTGTTTGGCAAAACAATCACTCCCAAAAAATTGTAACATGCTGCAATCACTGTTATGTCTCTACCATAAGTGTCTGGTAGAGACACTAACTAACTAATAGATAACTAACTTTAGATAACTAAAATCTTGATTAGTTATGGCTCGCAAATGCTGGAGAACACTTGTTTTTAGTTGCAATTTGTTGCTCCCTACATATCTAGAGCCGCAAGGACACTTCAAAACATATATTGAAAATTCAGTGGTGCATGTAATAAATGTATTCATCTGTTCGGGCTTTCTATTGAAGGTGGTATAACTCCTGCGGCTATGACTATGCTTACAGGCTTTAGACATATAGCATTTGGTCTTTGGTCCCCCTAGCCAGGAGGCAGATACTGTTTTTTTCTTGGTAACTATGTACCAAAATACCTCTCAATTATCTTGGTCTTTTCTATGTGATAAGAGGAGAATCCCCTATCAGTGCCCCTATCACCGGGTCAGTTTTCAATAGACTCCAATGATGTCTTAATGTTGTTCTGAGCTGATTGGCTCTTTTGTTATAGGTGGTAATCAGTCTAGGGGTGATTGTATTCTGTTTCACACTTTTGGTTATATTTTTCCCAAACAAAACTTGGTATTGTGTTACCCCTTGGAGTTTCTTTTTGGCCTCAGATAATATTTTGTTTGAATAACCTCGTTGTCTAAATCTGCATTTCATATTCTTTTGCTCTCAAACAAAACTATTGCCAGACCTACAATTTTGTCGTGGCCTTAGGAATTCTCCATAAGAGATACTATTGATCAGTGGGGTTGGATGATGACTTTGGGCATACAATGTGGTGTTGCCTGCCGTTTGCTTTTTAAATATGTTAGTGCTTAGCTTGTAAATGGCAACATCCAGGAATTCACATTAGGTATTGCTAATTTTGTGGGTGAAACTCAGATTCAAATCATTGTTTCCTAAAACCTCAATAAATTCCAAAGCAAGTTTTTCTGGCCCATCCCAAATTAAAAAAAGATCATCAATATAGCTGATGCAGATTGGTATATATTCAGAATATATTCTTTTCCACCCACACCACTTGCTCCTCCCACCAGCCTAGGAACAAATTAGCCAGGCTGGGGGCAAAGCAGGTGCCCATAGTTTTCCCTTACTTCTGTCGATATAAGGTCTTTTCGAACAGAAAAATGTTTTGTTCAAGACAGTATAACATCATACATTGCAATGTATTAGTATGATCCAATAATGATATTGGCCTTCCCTGAAAAAAGTGCATGCATGCTTCCAATCCTTTGTTTTGATCAATATGTATGTATGTATGTATGTATGTATGTAAGTATGTATGTATGTATATATATATGTGGAGGGCAAACGAGGGAGAAGGTGTAAGGGAAGCTTTGGGGCGTGGGCAGGGGGTATGTAATAAAAACAAAGTTGAGCGGGGGAAATGGAGAAAGCAGCACACAAGGGAGAGAGCAACGCTGGGTGGAAGAAGAAGCACCTGCGGTAGAGAGCAAAACACAGAGCGCAGAGGCGGGGAGATAGGCAGGTGAGAAGCACATACGAGCATGCAGCAAATGAGAGAGAGAGCAATTCACACTGCAGAGGTGGTTGTTTGGCAGAGGGCGAAGAACACAATGGCGGGAGCTGGAAAACACATGCATCCTCATGGACCATTTTATCAAAAAGAGAAAAACCTAGCGCTCCAACACAGAGCAGTGGAGAGACACAAGTCAGCCAATCAAAAGAGTAGTAACGAGGATATGATTATGGAGAGGGATAAACACAAGAACATGAAGGCAGGCCATTGAATAAGACGCAAGCAAATGAGAGGGACAATAAAGCCAAATAAAGGTAACCTATGGGTGAGCTCTAAAACTAAGTTCTTGGTATTCTCACAATAGGTCTTTTCACCAGCTTTCACTGTCTAGTACATGGGTACCTGCAAACATTTCCCGGGGGCCATAAAGTTTGGTCTGTGATGTGTCCGAGGGCCGTATTGATGTCTGTAGGGTGGAGGTCGGGCGGGGGGGGGAATTGGTATTAAGGTATGAGTATGTGTAGGGGAAGCGAAGCATATATATCTAGTGGCTTAATTACACAATGTGAAAACAGAAATTCTTTGATTAATCCCGGCTTCCCCACTTAACGAAATTGTGTGATCATAGGCAATAGTTTTATTTCACTTTCCCTCCTTTTTTCTTCTTCATCGTCACATATAAGAGGACCTCAAAATACATTTATTCAGGACGTGTGCTTTACAAAACCTTCTCTTGTGTTTGATTTAATAAACTATAATGTTGTTCATGTATAATAGGAGCCCAGGCCACCCAAAGAGTACACATAACAACTGACTTGTGTTTTGGTTCACAATTGGCATTGCTGTCAAGGTGGGAGAATTAATGTTTCTAAATTCATGTTTGAAAACTATAACTTTTAGAAAAAAATGTTAATGAAATGCACTTTTCAAATTTTAAAGAGACTATCTTTTTTTTACACTTTTGCTGCAAGATGTTCTTAAAAATGAAAGTGTTCTTAAAGTTAAGTGTTGCAGGACACCCTAGTTATTTCCTTTCTTTAACTTCAAGTAACCTTGAAATAAATGTCCTGTTCAATTAACATATTTTTTCTTTTGTTAGTGCCAAGTTGAGTGAATAGCAGCTCAGTGCTGCAGTTAAAGAGGGAGCCGCATGTAAAGCTCAGCGATCTACTTTGAGTATCACTGGTCTAGTAGGGGGGCCTAAAAAAACAAAGGAATTAAAAATGTAGAACAATGATTTCAATGTTCTATCTTTTGTAAGGTTTAAAAAGAAAAGAAAGGAAATTTTGTTTGACATGGTGCTTTGTGTCAGTAATTAAAAGTGAGCAGGGATGATAGTGATGTGACCAAAATATTATAAAGCAAGAGAAAGTAAGAAGGACGGCAATTGTAGAATTGATGTGGCATGCCATTGAGGGGGGAGGGGGGGGCAAGAGGGATGGGTAGCGAACACCAATGCAGTACAATGAAAACATTTGCGAGAACACTTTGCCCCTTCAAAAAAAAAATCTCAACAATTTGAGATTTGGATCTCAGATATTTTTTCTCCTTCATGTATGATCTGTTTATTTTGAGCCCTACATTTTCCATCCTGGTTATTTCTGTCTTGCGCCAGGTGTACCAGAGGTGCCTATTTTGCAGTTTCTTTTACATGCATGACATTTTGTTCCACTTCCTTCATTAATAAGAGGCGTGTGGCGAGCAGCGTTGTCCTACCTTCTGCTGCTCCAGTTTTGAATGTGCATGGTCGGCCTTGAGACCTGGCACTGCTCAACAGACGGGCACCAGTGAAACCCTCCGCGCGCCTCCCTTCTCTTTATCTGTCCTCTTTAACAACCTCTGAAGGCCAGTGCCTGAGGTGCTAAGAAATCATCTGAAATTGGGACTCAGTTAAAGAGACACAGCAGCTAGAAGGGTCTACACCTATCTAGACCTGGCAGAGGAGTCTTGGGCATCGGACACCAAGGGTGACCTGCCCCTTGGTCCCCCGGTGCTAGCCCTGGCCTCAGGAGTCATGAGGTTAACCACAGAAAGTAAACACGGCTCTAGAAGGGTCTACGCCTATCTAGACCTAGCAGAGGAGCCTTGAGCATTGGACACCAAGGGTGACCTGCCCCTTGGTCGCCGGTGCTAGCCCTGGCCTCAGGAGTCAAGAGGTTAACCACAGAAAGTAAACACGGCTCTAGAAGGGTCTATGCCTATCTAGACCTGGCAGAGGAGTCTTGGGCATCGGACACCAAGGGTGACCTGCCCCTTGGTCCCCTGGTGCTAGCCCTGGCCTCAGGAGTCATGAGGTAGAAAGTAAACAGGGCTCTAGAAGGGTCTACACCTATCTAGACCTGGCAGAGGAGTCTTGGGCATTGGACACCAAGGGTGACCTACCACCTGGTCCCCCAGGGCCAGCCCTGGCCTCCGGAGTCATGAGGTTATCCACTGAAAGTAAACACGGCTCTAGAAGGGTCTACACCTATCTAGACCTGGCAGAGGAGTCTTGGGCATCGGACACCAAGGGTGACCTACCACCTGGTCCCCCAGGGCCAGCCCTGGCCTCCGGAGTCATGAGGTTATCCACTGAAAGTAAACACAGCTCTAGAAGGGTCTACACCTATCTAGACCTGGCAGAGGAGTCTTGGGCATCGGACACCAAGGGTGACATGCCCCTTGGTCACCCGGTGCTAGCCCTGGCCTCAGGAGTCATGAGGTTAACCACAGAAAGTAAACACGGCTCTAGAAGGGTCTATGCCTATCTAGACCTGGCAGAGGAGCCTTGAGCATTGGACACCAAGGGTGACCTGCCCCTTGGTCACCCGGTGCTAGCCCTGGCCTCAGGAGTCATGAGGTTAACCACAGAAAGTAAACACGGCTCTAGAAGGGTCTACACCTATCTAGACCTGGCAGAGGAGTCTTGGGCATCGGACACCAAGGGTGACATGCCCCTTGGTCACCCGGTGCTAGCCCTGGCCTCAGGAGTCATGAGGTTAACCACAGAAAGTAAACACGGCTCTAGAAGGGTCTACACCTATCTAGACCTGGCAGAGGAGTCTTGGGCAACAGACACCAAGGGTGACATGCCCCTTGGTCACCCGGTGCTAGCCCTGGCCTCAGGAGTCATGAGGTTAACCACAGAAAGTAAACACGGCTCTAGAAGGGTCTACACCTATCTAGACCTGGCAGAGGAGTCTTGGGCAACAGACACCAAGGGTGACCTGCCCCTTGGTCCCCCGGTGCTAGCCCTGGCCTCAGGAGAGAAGAGGTTAACCACAGAAAGTAAACACGGCTCTTGAAGAGTTCACCTTCTGGGGTTTCAGCTCCTTGCCCTTATCCTATTCTCCCAGCAGTAAATAAAAGTCTCTTGAGGGTCAAAGGTTGGGACAAGGAGTCAATACCATGATGCCACTGAAGACCAAGAGCATGTGATGACATTCTCTCTACCGATGGAATTTTGGTGAATTGATGTTGATTTGTTCTGTGTCCTGTTACATTGTACAACCGTAAGGGATTATATGCCGCCCGCTAGCACATAATCATGGGCTTCAGCTCGCCTATATGCCAGGGATAGCGGAAGTGGCATCACGCGTGTACTAATTGCCACTACTTGATTTTAAAAGCAACTAGGACCCCCATGCAACTGAGGCTGCACCTAGAAGGTCAGTCTGTAGGTAACATGTCAGTGTGAGGAGTAGATCCCTCGTGTACATTCCAGGCTTCCAGACCAGCCCTCCGGCACGCAGGGAGGCCTCATGTTTGAGCCTTGTTCATGAACATACATGAGGGGTCCAGCCTGCACAAAATGGTCCTTTTGTAAATGTTGACGGACGCATTTTAAATCCTAAGCATACATATAGTAGGAACACTTAAGGCCCTTCTCATAAAGATAAATTTAGTCGTAAACATAAATTTACAAGTGATATATTCACAAAGGGATTCCTGGCAGATATAAGTCCATTTACATGTGTGGCGATCTCCATCATGAGTGTGGTGTTTTCTTCTCTTATAAAACCCACAAGTGGTGGGAAACGGAGCTTTCGATGGCGTGGTTAGCCTTCGAAGTTTGTGATCGCCCGTAAACATTTACGTTTGTTGGCATCCACAAACTCCTCTCTCGAGAAGCAGAATCGGGTGCAGGGCGCTATTGTCTGAGAATTTGTCAATTGCATACCACCTTCCTGGCACAATTCAGCAATTTACAAAAGGCTAATGTCTCAGGTTAAAAGGCAGAAATGTCCTTAGATGAGTGTGCCCCAATGGCACCAGCAGCTAGAAAAAACGTTTGGTATGCCTGAGTACTGCCGAGTCGAAAGGCACCTGAAAGGAGACATGCCTAAGATCTGACTTACGGAAAGTTGAAAGACATGAAGAAGCGTCCAAAGAAGAAGGGGGTAACCAACTAAAAATGATTCATCGCCATACGCATCGATTCTATTCGATCTAAGAAATTCTTGGTAGAGTTCCTCATTGGAGATGTAGAGGTCTCTGACAGCAGGTGGTTCTCTGCCCCGATGTTGCTGGAAGAACCTTCTTGGTGGCACTTTCAACCTGACAAAGGCAATGGCACTGCCCAGCTCTGACTGGGATAACACAGATGGCATGTATCAGAGCCACTGAAATTATGTGATAGTGCGGCAGTGGTGATATTTTCGCACAATTATAGAATTGCGCCATTTGCCACATAATCCATCACCTGCTGTGTAATCTGCAGATTTTAGCAAAGAGATAATTTTGCTTCTAGCTACAACAGTTCAAAACTTACTTAATATTCAGCGACACATGTTTATGTGCAGTGGAGGGCTCTCTGCAAAGCTGGACTGGTCACCTTTCGATTGCCTATTGCTATATTTGAGTGTTAAACTGGTACTAATGAGGTGAAGCCCATGCCCAAAGAGTTTAAAATTGATAAAATAATTAAGTAATACTATTGCAAAATGTGTCGCATTATGCTGCATAATTTGCCTTTTCTCGCCTCATAATTTACTCAACCCTGCCGCATAATTTAGCCCTCGTCTGTCGTATAATTCCAGTAGCCATGGTATTGATAGATCTGTGTCCTGTCTGCACAAGAATAATCAGGCATAGGTGAGGTCAGGCATCCCAGCATCGCCACACATAGTGTTCTACTTGTAAGTATGAGACAGCAGTGGCCTGCTGCAGATGTTCTTGTCAATTACTCCAATTATATTTCTTACTATAATGATGCATCTGAGGTTCCTTACTTTTTTCAGTAGAAATACTACCGGCACCAAATTGTTGGAACCAAAAGCGAGTGTTATAGAGAGTGTTGGCTGCTGGGAAAAAAACACCTGCGGGGAAATGGCATGTAAACATCCCAGTTGAGCAACGTCACTCCACATTTTGATTTCCAAGTCAATGAAAATGAGTGGCATTGAATTGGGTCCTTGTTACAGAGGGTGTATGGAGCCGCAAAGCATGCTGGTAGTACCAAGTTATTGCAGGCAGTCCTGACGGGTGAGCCCCCCCGCGCCGCTGTGGGAGCCTGGGAGTCCGGCACGCCAAGGAGCTCGGCCCCTAATGCACGCTTCTCCTCAGGACATGTTTTGCTGCATCAGTGTCTGGCGCGCGCCCTGCTTCCTGGACGGCCACCATGTTGTGTCAGATGGACATGAAGCACACAGCTTCATTTCCAGGCTGTCAGCCAGGGGCGCGCCGGGATCCATACCTATAAATCTTTCAGCCAGCGCATATCAAAATGACCATTTGTCTGTCCCCGAGATTGATCCGGCCAGAATTTGCATGCTTCCCCCCCGACAATCGATGGGCGGCTTCGACCACGTCAGGGCGCGCAGCTGGATACATAAATCAAAGGTCATTTTGCAGAGCGAGAAGAAGAGAAGTAAAACCCTCATACTTTCTATCACCTGGCGATGAAGACGCAGCCAGGGGTCACCAAGAGCCGGGCACCGGCTTCAGGGGAGGCCATTGTCAGCCTCTTTGGGAGAATGAGGCTTCATTGGAAGAAACTGATTGGAAATAATAACAATAGTAGTCAAAGAGGGATGGAGAACAGAAAGGAGACCAAGACACGGGAACACCGCTTGACGGTAAACGATCCGCCACTCAACAGCTTTATTGAGACCATTTATTATGGATCTTCATAATCTTCTCTTAAACATTATATCCCGCTGGGATTTTAAATCTGCTGACAAGGCTCATTTCAGTTCAAAGACATTTATAGAAGTGCTGTCTGTCTATCTATCTATCTATCTATCTATCTATCTATCTATCTATCTATCTATCTATCTGTCTGTCTGTCTGTCTGTCTGTCTGTCTGTCTGTCTGTCTGTCTGTCTGTCTGTCTGTCCGTCCGTCCGTCCGTCCGTCCGTCCGTCCGTCCGTCCGTCCGTCCGTCCGTCCGTCCGTCCGTCCGTCCGTCCGTCCGTCCGTCCGTCCGTCCGTCCGTCCGTCCGTCCGTCCGTCCGTCCGTCCGTCCGTCCGTCCGTCCGTCCGTCCGTCCGTCCGTCCGTCCGTCCGTCTGTCTGTCTGTCTGTCCGTCCGTCCGTCCGTCCGTCCGTCCGTCCGTCCGTCCGTCCGTCCGTCCGTCCGTCTATCTATCTATCTATCTATCTATCTATCTATCTATCTATCTATCTATCTATCTATCTATCTATCTATCTATCTATCTATCTATCTATGTATAAATAAATGAATAAATAAATAAATAAATAAATAAACAAATCCGTATTTGTAAAGCGCAAACCACTCACCCTTACGGGTCTCAAGGCGCTGGGGGCCGTCGTGGAAATGAAGTGAGCTATTACCCAGAGTCACATGGTGCTGAGCTGAGCTGCCGCCAGAGCCGGGGATCGAACCGTGAACCCTGTGCTCCGAAGTTAGCTGCCCTGGCCGCTGCACCACACCTATCCATCACAGAGGTGTTTAACATAGGTTCAGAAGGGCCAGATAGAGGTCAATTTTCCAGGTTATCCATAAATGATACATTTTTGTATACTGAACGTAAATTTACGTAGTTCACATATCCGGTCTCTACCTCAGATCTGGCATGACCCTGAACCTGAATCTGGCCATCCATGACTCCGTTTTGTGTCTGTCTATCTGCTTATGGGTTCATCTATGCATGCATTTATGTATTTGCTATGTGTGGCATAGAGAGGCTCTATTGTTTATTTCAGTTTCTGAATCTCATAACCCACTGCTGTGACATAGCAGCAGTTGACTACAAAACTGGTCACCCACGGTTGTGATGCCATGAAGGCCTTCCTGGCCAGACTGACAGGCCTCTCTGTGAGCCTGTCAGCGCATCGCAGCTGGACTGCTGTGACTGACGCAGAACACACTGCTACAGGAGGCCGAAGGAAGGCCGGGAAGGTGCGGTGGTTGGCTGAGGATGGCAGGTGATATGTTTTTGATCTTTGGGACAGGGGTACATAACAGAGGCCATGTAATGTATGGCTCTCCCATTAATCCGCTGCCACTGCGCAGCAGTTGAAAGCAGGGCAGATGATTTTGTGGGCCATACGTAACATAACAATATAGATGGGTAAAAACGTGATTTACTGGGATGTTTTTCACCTCAGGGTTCTGAGTGACATCATAGAAAACTCAAGCTTCGCTCTTATTGTTTATTTGACGTCACTCAGAACCCCTCGGCGAAGAGCATCCCCATTATTCACTGCAACCCATCGCTAATTCTATTTATAATGGATGGCTTCAATAGACAGCATTTATCCTTTACACCAGATTCTACATCTGGAAATTCATTGCTATGACATAACAGCAGTTGATAACAAAGTCACCATTACTTCATCATAAAGGAAGTTCAGGTTTCTCTGGCAGGGATCTCAGAGAATTTCAGAGCAGCTCTAGAAAGCAGAAAGCTGAGCTTCTGGAGGAGAGGGCACAGAGAATAGTGGAGGGGGTTGGCAGAAAGTCAGGAATTTGTTTTTCACATTTTGGACACATATTATATGATTGTATATTAATCAAAAATACTATTACACAAATTTTTACATTTGATAATTTAGAGAAGGTTATAAAGCTATGTTAAATTGAAATAAAAAATGTTTTAGTTTTAAATAATTTTTTTAACATTAAAATACATGTTTTCATATTTTTAACTAGAATAAATAATTTCATTTAATTTAACATTATTCCATGTGAGCTTCTGTTTACAGTTCCATTATTTTGTATGGGAGGGTGTGTCCAGTACCAGTAGTTGTCCATGTGTGGTGCTGTACATAGACCAGCTCTGAGCTGAAGTGCATTTACAACTGGTTTGGGTCCTTTTAGGCCTCAGTAACATTAGAAGTGCAGTTTGTAAATAGGAGAGAGTTCAGTTATTTGTGGTGAGTGCATGCCTCTCTCTGAACCCTTCTCTAACCTTCCCTTAACACGTGTTAATCCTTCCTTGATCGCTGCCATTTTGTAGAACGTACTCCACATTTTCAGCCACTCCCCTCTGTCCCTTCAACATTTAGTCATAAAACATACCTGTGCTGAGACTCCACAGTTGGGGCGTAGATGTTCGCTCATAAAAAGCTGGGCGAGCCGGAGATGGAACCTCTATACATGGACTTGTGAACAACATTTTGTAGTGCGTTAGTAGTAATGTTGTAGTACTAATAAACATACTACAAAATGCAGCTTGTGAATAGGCCCTTGAACTGTTTGGAACTGTAGACCTTTTTTCTGCCCATACCACTCAGCAGCAGTTCTCCTAAGTCTGAGAAAAATGGAAGTGTCTAGGTTTTCATATAGATAGTGAAATATAGCATGCAAGCATCAGACTAAATTCTTTCAGGATAATGGCCATGCAGCACCCCTCTTTTGAGATCAGAAGACAACCTGAGGATGTTATAAAAAATGCCAGAACTATTGTTTTTGCTCATCTCTGATCTAACAGGCTTATCGAAAATGAGGCTCTATATTTTTCACCTAACTTCTGCAGCTATTAAACTTTTCATTCTTCCAGTTTTAACATTGAAAGATATCAGTGCAATAAGTGGAGCAGTCATGTATTTGTGTAGATCTCTTGGAGGAGGACACATTTTTTGAATGTTCCTATATTTTACTAAACAGAGACTCTGCAGTCGGGTGGAAATCTATGCATGGTAAAGTAAAGAGAACATTTGTAAAAATTATTTAACTTGAAAATAAATATTAGAAATATTTCTATGCTAAATATTATGGTACATTAATTTAATATATTTATTTTAAATGTAGAACAAAATAGAAAAATGCTACAGCACTATTAAATTAATTTTGAATTCAAACTTTAAATAATGCAAATATATTAGAATAAATTAAAATATGTTTTCTTTTTTAAATAAAAAATAATTTCCCACCTTAAAAAATATATTTTTTAATGTGCATTCATAATTATTACAATTGATGTATAGAGTTAATTAAAATCAAATAATTTTTTTAATTAAAGTTTAATTGTTGCATTATGCAATATATTTTATGTATTTTTTACTTTTATTTTATTTATTTAAATGTTACTATTTTAAATAACAGCATTTAATTTATCATTATTACTGAGGGGCTTTATTTTAACTCCATGCCTTAATTACATCCTACATGAGTGTTTCACATTACTAGTTCTTGGCCATGTGTAATGATGAACTTTCTACAAATGTGTAAGTTACTACAAAAGTGTAAGTTACTACAGAAGAGCAGTTTGTGAATAGCACTTTATAGTACAGTTTGTGGGACTGCTGTACTGGTACAAAACATGCTACAAAGTACAGTTTGTGAATCAGGCTCTATGACTTCTTATACACAAAATATAAAAATAAAGACTGAAAAATAAAAACTGTAATATAAAAAGGATGAATAAATATGAATCAAAAAAATGTTAGACTCTTCCCACACGCCAAATCAAAACCTTTTCTTTCTAAATCACTTCCCAAATATGTTGTAAAACTGAGCTAAATTACTATTTGGGCTACAGTCATAACCTATATAGGGGCAAGTGATTGATGGTGAATGAGGAAAATTATGTTTCACCAAGATCACTCCATGAGATACATTGTCAGTGGAATGAGGGGGTTTGATGGTGAGAAAGTGTGATTAATATGTGGCGCAATACAGTAAGTCATTTGAGATGTCATCAGTAACATTTTCAATTATGTCGTTAACATTTCATGACTGGTGTAACATGTGAGGTCAAAAGCAGTGCATGGGGTGGGAGCCAGTTATAGTTGGCTCATTAAAATGCAACATGTGAATTTAGTGTTTTTTTTTATTTCCTAAACATTTGTTTTTGCATTATTTCAGCATCAGACTATAACATCACTCTAACCTTTGCTGTTTGGGGGAATTTCTAGGGTTTTTTAAAATAAGCTAAAATATTATTACCTTGCCTTACTATACCATTACCTTGTTTTTACAATAAACTTCAGAGGTTTTTCAATGTACAGTATGATCTTATTACCATACCTAACTATAACGTCACTTTAACCTTTATTTTTTTCAGTCAATTTCCAGTTTTTTTAACATAAAGTAATATCTTATTACCATACTTAAATATAACTTCACTTTAACCTTTTCTTTTTGTGATTTTTTTTTCATATTATATTCACCCAACACCGACATGTGCACAGGTTTTGGCAATGCACACCAGCAGGCTACCTGCAGCTACCCATCCCACCCGTGGGGGTTGGCAGCCAACCTACCGAATGCCTTTGGTCATGTGCAGTGTGGTGTTGACACTGCACCAAAACCCCCATTTGCCGTGCGTAGGTGAACAAGGACAAATCATTTGGCAGCAATGTGTTATGGCGGACTCCAAGTTGTGAAATAAAATGTGCAGAAGACCTGTTGTCTGTGCCTGGTCCTTGTTGAATTTGTTGGAATGATGGTCGTTAATGTGTGTAATGTGTGTGTGTGTGTGTATATATATATATGTATATATATTTCAAACTGCTCCCAACAGATTCACATAGGAGACGGCACTCCGTAGAGAAATATTTTTTGCAAATAGGGAAGCAATGAAAGACACATTTGAAGTGAGCAGATTCAGAGTGTTGGTGGTGATGTGGTGTGCTCCATATATAGAAGCTGCTCTCCACCAAAACTTGGGAACTACCCGGAGCTCCTTGCTTTCCTTTTTTGCATAATTTATGCAGCACTCTAAACCTGAACGGGTATTGTCTTGATATATGAGACAAATCACTTGTTAGGTTGCTGCCCTGACCGCAGGAGGAGCCCTCCTGTCGTCACCCCTCCATGCGCTCCTAGCACTCTTCTCGGATCCCAGAGACCCTTATTCTTTCTAGTTTACGTAATGAGGCTTCCTCATGGCCTTCTAGAATTTTCTTCCACAATATTTCCACTTTCATTGGTACCAGTGAATGACATTTCAGGGTACAAAAAGAGAGAATGTGATGAATGGAGACGTACCCTAACTCCTTTATGTTAGCGAGGGCAGCGGCACGGCACCGATGTGGTAGTTCTCGATTCGTTCAATCTTAGCCCAGCTCTTCTCTGACCTGTGAGCCTTGTGAGGTGCTTAGGTATTATAACATTTGAATCCTTCAGCCTCATCCAACAAAGCTCTGGAGAGCTTTAATGACAGCGAAACGACATGTGGGGAGATTACCTCAGTGAAAATGACCCCTACTAACCGTTTGCATGAAAGAAGATTACCTCAGTGAAAACTGAGCAGTATTTACTGCTAAAATGAAGATGGAACAAAAAAAGAAAAAGCAAGGACTGCATCTACACCAATGCCATGGGTCTTACTGAAGGCCTGCGCCAGTCTTACACTCTGTGCTCCTTTGTGCACATGCTATCGCGATGTATGGACGGCATCGCCCTGGTTCTGATTACACGTTTGACTCGAGGAGATGGGAGATGCACAAGCGAGTTAAGCGAGTCATGATCCGACCAGGAGCTCCTGCTCAAAGCAGCACAACTTCAGGTTTTGTGGTTTATGTGGCAACCAACCAGGAGTCACACATGAGCACGTTACATGACGGCGCATGCGTCCTTCCTAACATTGTACAAAAGTGATTGACTTTCACATGCGTTTATACCAGAGCTTTAAATGGGCAGGTGCTGTCCGGTACTGAGTACCCGCACTTCTTCAATTTGAAAATGGAGAGTCCCTGCTCTTCTCAGCTTCTCTGTTGCAATACATTTAATAGAGGAGTACCAGCACTTCACGGGAGCGAACAGGTACTGTAACTAGTGAGTACCTGCACTTCTATATTCCATTTAAGCACTGATTTATATCCTAGATAAGCAAAAGATCCCACAGCCGACTAGTGTTGTGCACATCTATGTCAAAGTCCCATAAGTTTGATGCTCCTGTGCCAAACGTCTCCAAGACCTGCTGTGGAAAGATCTCACTGGGAAACCCAAGAGCAGAAGAAGAAGAATTAAAAGGATTAATTTTGAATAAGTTTACGTCTGTGGATTCGTGACGTCTTTCCTGGTGCTGCCCCCATTTTTCTTCACTGATTTATATCCTGTTAGCATTGAGGGAAGGGACAGTAAATGTGAGCTTTTCACTGCGCAGCACAGCAGCGAGGGATAGGCATCATGCCTCACTCCTTGTTTCATCACTCAGGGGCCACGGTACTCCTTCCTCTGAGCAGTGGTATGCCTGTGATATGCACCGCCCAGTGCTTTAAATCAGCAGTCCTAGGTACCTGCACTCAGTGCTTAATTTGAGCCGGTGGTTTCAGGTGCTCAGCACCTGCTCTTAATCATCAACACCGGCACTTTTCATGTGCACCAGTTAAAGACACATTCAATTAGGGTACGCACACAATCACAGGATGTTGAGTCGACACCCAGACTTGAACCTGGTTCCCCAGCTCATAAACCGGCAGCTCTTGTTGTTATGTCACATCCTCTCCCCACTTTCATGGTTAGTAGTTGGTTCTGTTTTAGGCGGCGTTAACAGGAGAAATGGGCTGGTGCAAGCTGCGTCCTGACCACAGCCCTGGCACTTATGTGTTTTTTACAAATTAACCACTGCCTGCTCTTTAATTTGAAAGGGAGAGTGCCAGTACTTCTCAGAAACAAACAGGTACTCTCTAAGAGTAAGTACCTGCCTAGGTGGGGGGCTGGGAGGCGACGCACAGGGCGCACGTGGGTGCACGCGCCACACAGGGCCTCCTCCTTACAGCTGTGTGTGATGAAAAGGGACGCATGTTGTAGAGAAGTCATGTTTCCTCTCTGCCACCGACGCATGGTCCGTGACTGGCTACCCTCCCCTCCCAGCTTTCCACACCACCTAGAAGGATTGACAAAGGCAAGTTGTCTTTGGAAGGCGGGGGGTCAGGGACCCCCCGGCCGTATTTATTATACAAAACAATAAAGGATGAATATCAACATTACATCAATTATGTTAAGAAAACGCAAAATTCATGACATTAGATTTACAGTTTTGAAGACAAATATCAAAGGCTAACCTTAACAAACGTCTAATACAGCGTGTTTCCTATCCGAATCTAACATCCTGCCTGAATTTTGCATTCTAACATTTCTGGCCGGACGGCAAGGTCGCTAACCGGTGTCAAGTCCTACTAACCACGCCCTTACTACCCCGTCGGCATCGTGAACTCCATTTAACCAACAAGGAGGGCCCTTAGCACGCCCCGAGCGTGGGGCACACGGGAGATGCGGGGAGCGAGCCAGGGGCAAGAGGGCGCCCAGCTCGCTCCCCGTGCCTTTTAAAGTGCAGCTGCACCAGGGGTCGCCGGCCCAGCCGGCCCGCCCCCCGACCGACCCGCCCCCCTGCCCCGGAAGCTGAAAAGCTGCTTCCGGGTCACGGGGGAGGCATCAGCCTATCGGAGGTGGGGGCGCGCCGCGCGCGTCATCGACCCGTGACGAACCCCCATCACCGAGAGGCCGGGGGAGGGGGGGGCGCCGCATCGCCATGTGGGCGGGAGGGCCGAGTGGCCCCCCCTTTACATTCTCTTGCGCATGTGGACAGCACGTGGCTCTCCACAACCAAATAACAGATTGCATGTAATGGACATGTAATGGAACATGCATGCCTACTGCCACAAACCAGGAATATTTCCGAGTATCTGAGATCTCTGGGTTTTGGATTATTAGTTCAAGAATTCTCTTTCATAGCTGTTTCTAAAACCTATGACTTTTACATAATTTTGTTTGAAAATATGCTTTAAACTGTACACTGTAAGTTGTGTGAAGGCTGCTGGTGACAGAGGGAGGCATCTCTGCGGTGTCATCATGGCGCCACAAGGTGCATGATGTCACTTCCGCTTCCCGCTCACACTTTGCTGAATTGACTGGTTGGTGTGTCTACTAGGAGACATATTGTGATTGGACGCCATACAAGTGAGAATCAATTCACAGCCATACAGTTGTTATGAAAAAAGGTTGCAACAAATGCCACCACTGGTGTAAGGTAGTGTTGGGACACTTCATCACGGGCAGTTAGTAGTACTGAGGCTCCTGGCGGGTCAGTCTTAACTTTCAGCGGCGGTGGTATTTGGCCCCTGAAGCCATGTGCCCCAATCGTGCTGCACTGCACCAGCCCATCAGCAGTTTACGGTCAAAATATTTTATATCACAATATTCATAGACATTGGTTCCTAATGTTGGTCTTCTGTCGTCCAGGATCAGAAGTGGCATCAGCTAGCCCATATGGTGTTGTGTTGTGGAGTGGTAAGGAATGTTATGTTGTGTTATTTTATGTTGGGTAACGTCATGTTATCCTGTGCTGTCTCATGTCTTGTCATTATGTGCTGTGTTTTTTTCTGTTACTTTGTGGTATGTTGGGCTATGTTATGTTGCGTCATACTATGCAGTATTATGTTATTGCGTGCTGTGTCTTTCCTTCTTGTGTTAAATTGTGCTGGGTTGTGTTGTGTTATGTTACCTTGAGCTAAGTCATTTTAAGTTCTATTATGTCATGTCACGTTGTGAAATGCCTTTTATTTAGTTTTACGATGTGTTGTGCTGCGTTATGTCATGCTGTCTTGTAATGTCTTGTTGTGTAGGGTATTGTTATGTCACCATGTGTTAAGTCATATTATGTTGTACTATGTCATATCTTGTTTTATGGTGTGTTATGTCATGCTGTGTCATGTCTTGTTGTGATGAGTTGTGTTACGTCACCATGTGTCAAGTCATTTTATGTTAGGTTAAGCTATGTTTGTCATGCCGTGCTGTTTCATGTCTTCTTATGTTGAGTTGGGTCGTCATCTTGAGAGAAGTGATGCTGACATACAGTGCCCTGTTAGGTCGTGACATATGGCCTTGTGTCACTCCCCGCAGCGGCCACAGACATAGTGTTCACGGTTCCTTGACTCCCGTGCTCTCGCCCTCCCTCTGGTTTGTTTGCCTTTGAATGTGCTTGTTGCAGCCCGCTCCCCGCTCTCCGCTTCCCTGGCTGCTTTCAGTCTCCTCACCCCATTCAGAAGCTCTCAATAGCTCCAACAGGAAGCAGGGTCCTGCTGCCTGGGCTCTGACAGCCCCCAGGAGCCTCACACATGCTTGTATTTCTGTGAGCAGGAGGGCATAGAGAGAGGCTACTGTGTCACGGATGTAGTGACCGGCTGGTCGCCTTCTAGTGTGTCACAGTCATGTGTCTGTCCTGCTGCCTGGGGCGCTGACAGCCCCCAGGAGCCTCACACATGCTTGTATTTCTGTGAGCAGGAGGGCATGGAGAGAGGCTGCTGTGTCACGGATGTAGTGACCGGCTGGTCGCCTTCTAGTGTGTCACAGTCATGTGTCTGTCCTGCTGCCTGGGGCGCTGACAGCCCCCAGGAGCCTCACACATGCTTGTATTTCTGTGAGCAGGAGGGCATGGAGAGAGGCTGCTGTGTCACGGATGTAGTGACCGGGGTCGCCTTCTAGTGTGTCACAGTCATGTGTCTGTCCTGCTGCCTGGGGTGCTGACAGCCCCCAGGAGCCTCACACATGCTTGTATTTCTGTGAGCAGGAGGGCATGGAGAGAGGCTGCTGTGTCACGGATGTAGTGACCGGCTGGTCGCCTTCTAGTGTGTCACAGTCATGTGTCTGTCCTGCTGCCTGGGGCGCTGACAGCCCCCAGGAGCCTCACACATGCTTGTATTTCTGTGAGCAGGAGGGCATGGAGAGAGGCTGCTGTGTCACGGATGTAGTGGCCGGCTGGTCGCCTTCTAGTGTGTCACAGTCATGTGTCTGTCCTGCTGCCTGGGGCTCTGACAGCCCCCAGGAGCCTCACACATGCCTGTATTTCTGTGAGCAGGAGGGCGTGGAGAGAGGCTGCTGTGTCACGGATGTAGTGACCGGCTGGTCGCCTTCTAGTGTGTCACAGTCATGTGTCTGTCCTGCTGCCTGGGGCTCTGACAGCCCCCAGGAGCCTCACACATGCTTGTATTTCTGTGAGCAGGAGGGCATGGAGAGAGGCCACTGTGTCACGGATGTAGTGACCGGCTGGTCGCCTTCTAGTGTGTCACAGTCATGTGTCTGTCCTGCTGCCTGGGGCTCTGACAGCCCCCAGGAGCCTCACACATGCTTGTATTTCTGTGAGCAGGAGGGCATGGAGAGAGGCTGCTGTGTCACGGATGTAGTGACCGGCTGGTCGCCTTCTAGTGTGTCACAGTCATGTGTCTGTCCTGCTGCCTGGGGCTCTGACAGCCCCCAGGAGCCTCACACATGCTTGTATTTCTGTTAGCAGGAGGGCATGAAGAGAGGCCGCTGTGTCACGGATGTAGTGACCGGCTGGTCGCCTTCTAGTGTGCCACAGTCATGTGTCTGTCCTGCTGCCTGGGGCTCTGACAGCCCCCAGGAGCCTCACACATGCTTGTATTTCTGTGAGCAGGAGGGCATGGAGAGAGGCTGCTGTGTCACGGATGTAGTGACCGGCTGGTCGCCTTCTAGTGTGTCACAGTCATGTGTCTGTCCTGCTGCCTGGGGCGCTGACAGCCCCCAGGAGCCTCACACATGCTTGTATTTCTGTGAGCAGGAGGGCATGGAGAGAGGCCGCTGTGTCACGGATGTAGTGACCGGCTGGTCGCCTTCTAGTGTGCCACAGTCATGTGTCTGTCCTGCTGCCTGGGGCTCTGACAGCCCCCAGGAGCCTCACACATGCTTGTATTTCTGTGAGCAGGAGGGCATGGAGAGAGGCTGCTGTGTCACGGATGTAGTGACCGGCTGGTCGCCTTCTAGTGTGTCGCAGTCATGTGTCTGTCCTGCTGCCTGGGGCGCTGACAGCCCCCAGGAGCCTCACACATGCTTGTATTTCTGTGAGCAGGAGGGCATAGAGAGAGGCTACTGTGTCACGGATGTAGTGACCGGCTGGTCGCCTTCTAGTGTGTCACAGTCATGTGTCTGTCCTGCTGCCTGGGGCGCTGACAGCCCCCAGGAGCCTCACACATGCTTGTATTTCTGTGAGCAGGAGGGCATGGAGAGAGGCTGCTGTGTCACGGATGTAGTGACCGGCTGGTCGCCTTCTAGTGTGTCACAGTCATGTGTCTGTCCTGCTGCCTGGGGCTCTGACAGCCCCCAGGAGCCTCACACATGCTTGTATTTCTGTGAGCAGGAGGGCATAGAGAGAGGCTACTGTGTCACGGATGTAGTGACCGGCTGGTCGCCTTCTAGTGTGTCACAGTCATGTGTCTGTCCTGCTGCCTGGGGCGCTGACAGCCCCCAGGAGCCTCACACATGCTTGTATTTCTGTGAGCAGGAGGGCATGGAGAGAGGCTGCTGTGTCACGGATGTAGTGACCGGCTGGTCGCCTTCTAGTGTGTCACAGTCATGTGTCTGTCCTGCTGCCTGGGGCGCTGACAGCCCCCAGGAGCCTCACACATGCTTGTATTTCTGTGAGCAGGAGGGCATGGAGAGAGGCTGCTGTGTCACGGATGTAGTGACCGGCTGGTCGCCTTCTAGTGTGTCACAGTCATGTGTCTGTCCTGCTGCCTGGGGCGCTGACAGCCCCCAGGAGCCTCACACATGCTTGTATTTCTGTGAGCAAGAGGGCATGGAGAGAGGCCACTGTGTCACGGATGTAGTGACAGGCTGGTCGCGTTCTAGTGTGTCTCATTCATGTGTCTGTCCTGCTGCCTGGGGCGCTGAGAGCCCCCAGGAGCCTCACACATGCTTGTATTTCTGTGAGCAGGAGGGCATGGAGAGAGGCTGCTGTGTCACGGATGTAGTGACCGGCTGGTCGCCTTCTAGTGTGTCACAGTCATGTGTCTGTCCTGCTGCCTGGGGCGCTGACAGCCCCCAGGAGCCTCACACATGCTTGTATTTCTGTGAGCAGGAGGGCATGGAGAGAGGCTGCTGTGTCACGGATGTAGTGACCGGCTGGTCGCCTTCTAGTGTGTCACATTCATGTGTCTGTCCTGCTGCCTGGGGCGCTGACAGCCCCCAGGAGCCTCACACATGCTTGTATTTCTGTGAGCAGGAGGGCATGGAGAGAGGCTGCTGTGTCACGGATGTAGTGACCGGCTGGTCGCCTTCTAGTGTGTGACGGTCATGTGTCTGTCCTGCTGCCTGGGGCGCTGACAGCCCCAAGGAGCCTCACACATGCTTTTATTTCTGTGAGCAGGAGGGCATGGAGAGAGGCTGCTGTGTCACGGATGTAGTGACCGGCTGGTCGCCTTCTAGTGTGTCACAGTCATGTGTCTGTCCTGCTGCCTGGGGCGCTGACAGCCCCCAGGAGCCTCACACATGCTTGTATTTCTGTGAGCAGGAGGGCATGGAGAGAGGCTGCTGTGTCACGGATGTAGTGACCGGCTGGTCGCCTTCTAGTGTGTCACAGTCATGTGTCTGTCCTGCTGCCTGGGGCGCTGACAGCCCCCAGGAGTTTGAGTTTGAGTTTGAGTTTAAAAATTCTTATATAGCGCTCTTACACCAGCGGTTTCATGGCGCTGTAAACTGGCAGATCTCCTCTAGACAAGGAAGGGAGGTCGGGTAACAGAGGATTAAATGAAGATTTTGCTAAAGAAGTAGGCTTTAAGTTTCTTTCGAAACTGGGAGTATAGGGTTAGGGATCTGAGATCCAGGGGCAATGAGTTCCAAAGGATTGGGGCAAGAGTCGAAAATTTTGAGCCCCCCCACTTTTTCCGGCGAAACCGGGGAACTGTCAGGAGGGATTGGGAAGAAGATCGGAGCTCCCTAGTTGGCAAGTAGGGGATAATCTCCGAGGAAATGAATGCAGGGGCCGTACCCAATCGAGCCTGGTAAGTGATAGATGCAAGCTTGAATTGGATGCGTTCCCGAACTGGAAGCCAATGTAAAAGTTTCAGCAGGGGAGTGACATGTGAGGATTTAGGAAGGTTAAAGACCAGCCGCACCGCCTGGTTTTGGATCATCTGCAACCGCCTGAGACTATATGCAGGTATACCTGCATAAAGGGCGTTGCCATAATCCAGGCGGGAGATGACCATCGCAAGGACGATCAACTTCAAGGCCTCAAAGATGAAAAATCGAGAGACCCTGCGGATGGTACGAAGAGACAGAAAAGAGGAAGAAACCACAGAACTAACCTGGGAGTGAAGGGTAAGGTGAGAGTTGAGTTTAATACCAAGGGTTTTGACCGAAGTAGAGGGGACCGGGGAGGGACCAAGGGAAGGGGGCCAAAAAAGTGAAGACCAGGGACTGGAACAACCACCCGTCAACACCAGCTCGGTCTTATCAGGGTTGAGTTTCAGGTGGTTGAAATCCATCCAGTCCCTGATGAAAATCATAGTAGACTGGAAATTAGAGATAGAATCAGAAGAAGAGGACAGATTGAAGACAAGTTGGAGGTCATCCGCATAGTTATATACGGAGACCTCCATTTGTTGTAAAGAAAAAATGAGGGGAGAAATGTAAAGATTAAACAGAAGAGGTGAAAGGGAGGAGCCTTGGGGGACCCCGCACAGAACTTTCCGAGAGTCCGCAGTAAAGTCACCCAGGCGAACTGCCTGGGTGCGGTCCCTCAGGAAGGAGGACAACCAAATCAGGGCCGTACCCCCGATCCCCGCCGCCGCGACACGGGAGAGTAAGATGGTATGGTCCACCGTATCGAAGGCGGCAGAGAGATCGAGGAGGACCAATGCCTGGAATTGATTGGTGTCCCTCCCCTCCCTGAGGTTGTCAAGGACCGAAAGAACTACGGACTCCGTAGAGTGTGCGGGGCGAAAACCAGCCTGGCGGGCAGCCAATACCCCATTTTCTTCCACAAAGGTGCTCAGAGACCTGGTGACATGGCGCTCGAGCACCTTAGCCAAAAATGGTAGGAGAGAAATGGGGCGAAAGTTGGCTGGGATCGAGGGGTCTGCGCCAGGTTTTTTTAAGATGGGTAAGATGATAGCCGATTTCAAGGGGTTGGGAACAACCCCCTGAGAAAGTGAACTGTTCAGTAAGTGAAGGGGAGGATCAGGGCAAGAGATGTAAATGTGACGTAGTATATGAGCGGGACAGGTGTCAAGGGGAGAGCCAGATTTTACAAGGGGAATTAAGGATGTGAAGGATTCCTTAGTCAGAAGAGGGAGAGAGTTTAGTTGTCCTTGGGAAGGAGGACACTGGGGATCAACAAAAGACGGGGAAGGTGCAGGGATATTAGCTTTAATGGCAGCAATTTTGTCAATGAAAAAGCTATTCAGAGAGTGACAGAGGGCAAGGGAAGGAGAGGGCTTAAGCGTGGTACGATCTGAAAAGGCTAGGTTCTGAATAATCGAGAAAATTTCCCTAGATTGGTTCTCGGCTGTGAGGATCTTGGAGGAGAAATAGGCCGTTTTAGCGGCCAAGATGGCATTCTTATATTGAGCTAAAAGGGTGGTAAAATCGGCTCTTAAGATGGGACAATAGTTTCTCCTCCAAGCCCTCTCAGCACGGCGTACCGATAACTTGATAGTTTTCAAGTCATCGGTAAACCATAGGTTGGCATCTTTCTCTCGCTTGGACGTCAGACGTTTCAAGGGGGCAATGGACTCGCTGGCTGAGGAAAGCCATTGTTCAATGCTATTGACCTGAGCCGAAGTGGAAAGCCCGTGTAAGACGGGATAGGACGCACTTAAAAGAGCTGATAAGTTAGCCGGGTCAACTCTACTCCACGAGCGGACCCAGACATTATTAGGAAGGGGGGCCCTGACTGGAGAACTGATAGGAAGAACAAAAGAAATCAGGTGATGATCAGACCAAGTGCAAGGAGAAATAAGAAGGGAGTCGACAGGGCAGTTCAAGGACCAGATCTGGTCCAAGATATGCCCCTTGACGTGAGTTGGGGAAGATACGTGAGAAACAAAATTAAGGGATGACAGTGTGTCTGAAAACTCTCTAGAAGAAGAACACTCTGCTGGGTCGGAGGGCCAAAAATTAAAATCACCCAGTAATAACACTGAAGAGTTATTAACAGAGAGGGTGGCTAACACCTCCTGGAAATCCGAGAGAAATCGTAGGGGCGACTGGGGAGGACGATAAATGAGAATACAGGTGAGGGGGGGGGGATGTAGACGTGGTTCGAATAGCGAGATACTCTGTGGTGGCAATATCGGGGAGAGAAAGTAGTTGAAAAGGAAGATCGGAGCGGGCAATGACCGCAACGCCACCCCCCGTTCTGCCGGAAGAACGATCGGCACGAAGTGCATAGTAGGGGGCGGGCAATGTAGCTAGCAAGGTGGGTAGGGAGTCATCACAGAACCATGTCTCGGTTAAAAGGAGAAGATCTGGTGCATGGTGATCAAGCAACACTGAAAGTTCGTGTGAATGAGCCACCGCCGATCTGGTATTCAAATAATACGCCTTAAGGGTCTTAACTGGGGCTGTATTGACGGCTTCTGTGGAAAGGAGGACCGGGATAGGAGAAGTGAATGAACAGGAACAGTGAGAAGGAGGGGATAAATCTAGCTGGGATATCCGTGAGTGTGTGGAGGCAGATAGAACCCATGGACCCTGTAGCCAGTGAAGCTGGGAAGGAGTGTAAGAAATGATTTGGGCAGGGTATTGTGCCCCTAGCCCCGGTCGGCCGCGGACGGGCGCAGATGGGCTTAACTTAGGCGCAACTTCGGCGCGCCTTCGTCGCGCCCGCTGCGCCCGCCCGCTGCGCCGTCGGTGAGGGGAAGTGATGATATAGGGACACATGTGGGGGAAGTTTTGAGTGGGGCGTGGCAGGGGGTGGAGGAGCCAGAGTAGTGCACGCCCAGCCCAGACCCGCCCAAGGTGTACTGGCCGGCCGTCCCACTCCCCACGCGAGGCAAGGAGGGGGCGATCAGCGGAGGCGGTCTGGCTGTCGTGGAAGCAGGCGAAGGGGCAGGCAGGAAGTTGCTGGCGCTGTTTCCTGAGCGCTGGGCGCACAGGTCAGTTAAAAAAATAAAAGAAACACCGTTGCTCCCGGCGAAGCCTCGGGAGATCTGCAATCACTGCAGGTAGTCCACTGTCCGCCTTTTATGCCGATAGCCAGGGGGGGGAGGAGCCAGAGTAGTGCACGCCCAGCCCACACATGCTTGTATTTCTGTGAGCAGGAGGGCATGGAGAGAGGCTGCTGTGTCACGGATGTAGTGACCGGCTGGTCGCCTTCTAGTGTGTCACAGTCATGTGTCTGTCCTGCTGCCTGGTGCGCTGACAGCCCCCAGGAGCCTCACACATGCTTGTATTTCTGTGAGCAGGAGGGCATGGAGAGAGGCAGCTGTGTCACGGATGTAGTGACCGGCTGGTCGCCTTCTAGTGTGTCACATTCATGTGTCTGTCCTGCTGCCTGGGGCGCTGACAGCCCCCAGGAGCCTCACACATGCTTGTATTTCTGTGAGCAGGAGGGCATGGAGAGAGGCTGCTGTGTCACGGATGTAGTGACCGGCTGGTCGCCTTCTAGTGTGTCACAGTCATGTGTCTGTCCTGCTGCCTGGGGCGCTGACAGCCCCCAGGAGCCTCACACATGCTTGTATTTCTGTGAGCAGGAGGGCATGGAGAGAGGCCACTGTGTCAAGGATGTAGTGACCGGCTGGTCGCCTTCTAGTGTGTCACATTCATGTGTCTGTCCTGCTGCCTGGGGCGCTGACAGCCCCCAGGAGCCTCACACATGCTTGTATTTCTGTGAGCAGGAGGGCATGGAGAGAGGCTGCTGTGTCACGGAGGTAGTGACCGGCTGGTCGCCTTCTAGTGTGTCACAGTCATGTGTCTGTCCTGCTGCCTGGGGCTCTGACAGCCCCCAGGAGCCTCACACATGCTTGTATTTCTGTGAGCAGGAGGGCATGGAGAGAGGCTGCTGTGTCACGGATGTAGTGACCGGTGTCGCCTTCTAGTGTGTCACAGTCGTGTGTCTGTCCTGCTGCCTGGGGCGCTGACAGCCCCCAGGAGCCTCACACATGCTTGTATTTCTGTGAGCAGGAGGGCATGGAGAGAGGCCGCTGTGTCACGGATGTAGTGACCGGCTGGTCGCCTTCTAGTGTGTCACAGTCATGTGTCTCCACCAGCCGCTCTTGGAGGCCTGGCTTCAACATTCACCCCACACCCCTCCATCACAGGAGTCACGGGCCAGGTGATCCTGCCGATAAAAGGGGCCAGGCACACGTGCCCTGGGCCAGTTCCAGAATGTAAGCCACATGTGTGTGTCATGACTTGAGGGGTATGGGGCCTGGGGCTCCACTCTTACAATGGGGCCATCACTCACACTCTGCGCCAGGCAGAGGGGCGCAGGATCCACACAGGAGGGTTCCTCTACTCGAAACAAGGTGCAATGTCTCTTTTCATGAGATCATAGTGGGAACTAAAAAACTGACATTAAAATGCTAAAGGATTGAGAAACCTTTGACCCATGGTGATCTTGGGGTGAAAGGAAGGGCTGTGAGAGTAAAGCACAGCGTCAGAAGACCTAAGAAACTGAAAACGGAGGGGCCATAGCGGGGATCTGCAAACTGTTTGCTGGATTTGGACAAATAGGTGAACAGAAATTACAATCGCCATAGGTTTTTTGCAAACATATATAATGCTTGTGTGACATTTTATCAAGTGCACTTACACTGTTATAACGAGGGCTCCCAGTTCTATGATATTTCTATTTTGGGGCATTTCCATCTGTATTTATCCATATGTAGTTGTGTTCACTTAATCTGTGGTAATCCATATTTATTTGGGAAAAAATGACCCTTAGTCCGTTTCTATGCGGCATTAGCACTTTCCCTGGTTGAGGAGCTATTTTGGGAGTTTGACTCATTCCTTCACATGATCCCTAGAATTGATGTCATAATGACCCATGGACACATGTATGAATGTAGCATTTGTATTCCATGGACTCAGCTGAAAGGCCGCAGAGCGCTGTACAGGGTCAAAGGCAAAGATCCGTCAATGAGTGATTGGAAGAAGAAGGGGGTCTGAGACCCGAAGTGGACTGTGTCAAGAGTGAGTGTTAAGGGAGTCGGCGGAGAGTTTCTCATGACGAAGTGTAGGGAAGACAGCACAACATCAGGCAGAGGGTTTTGTATGTAAAGGAGTGAAGACCATTTAATTGACCTGCCAATGACATTGGTCATTATCTCAGCTCGTTGCTACTTTGGCTGATTTACTACCATCTTACCAAGTAGGGTCCAGAGCTAAGCCAAGGTAAGGGTCATTATTGATGTCTTGCCGCACCCCGTTGATGTAGGTTCATTGATGGAGTGAGGTCTAGGTAGTTGAGTGAACCCCGGGAACTTAGCCCCAGCCCCAGCCTTGGCCTGCATAGATACATTTGAATCAATGCATTTATACCTGTGCCACCTGGGATTCATACAATCATTACCAAAAGGCTGCCAATCACAGTGATGGACATGTTTTTGCAGCCATTACTCTCCCTCAGCGGCATGAGATTCTTCGACAGAGCATTTCCAAGGCCTGCGCTATAAATACTTCGCTGTGTCATCAGTGTTCATTTCTTGCTTTCTGAATTCCATTTTCACTGCTTCAGGGCATTCATCTTCCGGTTCAGAAGAAATTGGCACCCGTTGAGTCAGAAACAAACCCCTGTTGCCGGGTTCGCAGCAGTCCAGAATGTTTGGCCCTAAATCGTCTGATGCGCTGTAGAGCATTGTACAGTGACAGGGTGGCTGGCGGAGGATTGTCCTTGTTGTGACACATACACGAGTTCTGAAAGGATAGAGGAACAGGGAGGCGTGACCTCACTTCATCTATTCTAGGGCCTTTCATCCTCCCTAGCGACACCAACAGCCGGTTGCAGAGTCCGCTCCGCGCGCTCTAGTGGCGGCGATGACAGCGATCTGGGATGAGCGCCACAGGGAGCCTCAAAGCCTCATTCAGGCCACAAGTTTTCAAGTGCCGAACGCTTGTCATCCTGAGCACATTTCACTTCAGCTATGAGGCAAAACAGTTGAAAGAAGAACACAGCTCAAATGGACGCAGCGCACTGCTCTGCTCCGGGAGCATATCGGAAACACAAATATCGTGAGACAGAATATCGTCTCAAAAATATCAAGGACAAGGATATTAGGTAGGTCATTTTCTGTGGGTAAGTACATTTTTACTATATGGGACCAGGGCTGCACTGGGAGCTCAAAGCAGCCCCGGCAACATTCTCGGACCCCCCCAGGGGAAGCGCCGGGAGGCTGGAAACGCTTCCTGCTTTTGTTACTGGGAGCCGATATCTCAGCATCTCTGCAAAACCAGCTCCCAGTAACAAAACCAGCCCCCTACCCTTCCAGCCTCCCAGGGAAACGCCCGATGCCCGGAACTGCCAGTCTGGCCCTGTATATAACTTCGCATATATGTACCTTGACAATACATGTAGTCAAGGTATGTAGATGTGGAGTTAAGAATGGTAAATGTATACAGCCTGCCTCTTAAGGTGCCATTCATGAAGCCCCAGCATGCTCCTTGTTTAATAGCACTTTTTCTAATTCCCCTAAACTTGATACACTGGTATTCTCCTCCTTCATAGCGATAGAATGGTGACATCTATTCCTCTAAGGGAAGGATAGAACTTATTTTTATACAGGAGACAGGGAGGGGGACAACAGAGTTCAATGGCACCTTAACGGTACCCATAGTCCTGCAGGGGGACATCAGTAAGTGCAATTTATATATTTAACTAGTTCATATAGAACATCTGCTAACTATGCTATGAGGGTGCTATACGTCATGCATAACATTATTAATGTACAAAATTGTACCGCAACACGTTTATAAATGAAAGAGAGGGAACGTAGGCCTGAATCGCAGAAGAGACAGGAAAGGGAATGAGAAGGTCCGTTTCTTAGTTTCCCTCTGAAGGATAGTGCAGGGGTGGAGTCGACAGCTTGGTTGGTGGAGAGCGCCAATAGGATGTTAACACACTAGCGAAGGACTGGCTTCCAGCTTAATAGGTTATACCTTTGGGGATTCAAGTAAGATGGAGTCATAGGCCCTTCAAGGTCCCGGGATGATAAGCAGGCAGGCGAGGGAGGGCAGTTTGCTTAGAACAGCTGGTTTTGTAGACCAGGAGCAGCTTTTGAACTTGAATCTGGCTTCGATCGGGAGCCAGTGAAGCTCGCCCATGACTGATCACATTTCCTTTTGGAGGAGTGAGTCTGGGCATTGAGTGAATGACAGTCTTGTGGGTCACAGAAGCTTGATCAGACCAATCCACTCCACAAAGCAGCATTTTGTGATGTCAATATGACGAAATGCGCTGATTGCAGCTAATGTGGAGAAATTAGATCGCAGAAACCACAGCTGAAGATGGCCGGGAGTTTGGACTCTTCTCGTGAGGCTGAACAGACTTTGATAAATATGAGGGCCAGGCGAGAGTATATGTTGTGTAAGTGTCTGGTATGCTGTAGTCATCGCCCTACCCAGATATCGCATCCATTATAAACATATTGGCCCGGATTATCCTATTGAAAAGTGAGATCCTGACGTATCGAAGCCATTCTCAGAAATCTCAGGTAAAGTGCTCCTACTTGGGATGAGTCTAAAGTGAATTCCTTTTTACTTTAAGCCAATATTTTCACATCAAAATACCGTGCAGTCCATTTATCGAGAACCACTTTAAAACGTCCGCAGCTCTGTCATAATGGCATGGCAACAGAAGTGCTTTCAGGTAGAGCGCTGCATCTCACCTGGTCCCCCACTGGCAGCGGTCATCACCAATGATTAAGCTGTTGCAGAAGAGGGAGATGGAAGTGGTGGGCGTGTCTTTTCAAGACACTTTCTTACCAAAGCATTTTGTTTCCTTGGATGGATGAACAAACATAACAAAAAGAAGTGTAACACAGTTGGTCGTCGCACAAAGTGTTGCCGCCCTTCGAGATGTCATCTTCATTTAAGGTTTTGAATTCCAAGAATTGATTCAAAGATCTGAAATCTGGCGCCCAAGACTCTTCATGGCCAAGAATCTCTTTTACGTGCTTTAACTCATGATGCATTCCCTAGGAGTGTTTGCTTTTCCAGAGGTGGTGTTTCTGTAGATTCTTTCACACAGGACTTGTGTATGGTGCCCGTTGTGAGCCGAGTTGCCTCTAGCTGTCTGGGTGAGTTAAGGCTGTAGATGGGTGCCCCAAACTGGGCACAACTGAGAGCTCTAGAACTGAAGCTGAAGTCAGTGTGATTTTCTCACCGTTCCTGAAAGTAGATCCTAAAGTTTTTCAGACTACGTGCTCATCCAATCCTTGGCCTCTGTGCAGATTGCACAGAGCAATGGTGACAAATTCGCCAATTGTAGTTTTGGGAAAGTGCGTGAAGCCCATATCTGTTGAAATATTGACATCTCCAAAGGAAAAGATAATGCAGAGCTTTCTGGCGAGTGGGTGGGTGGGTTGTGTGCGTGGGGTGGTGAAGAGGATTGGATAAAAGCAAATCAGTGCAGACGGAGAGAGTGAAAAGGCAGTTGTGATGTGGAAAGAGATGGCGTGTGAGATGCAGATGGAGCATTTCAGAAAGAAGTGGAGTGAAAAAGGGAATAAGTGCCTAACAGTGTGAGAGACTGCAGAGGGACGTGGTGTAAAAGAGAGAACAAGAGGGATTGAGACGCTGCGGAGACCACTGTCGCTTCCACGGATCTCTCTGGAAGTCACAGTCTCATACTTTACAGGGTTGAAATATGCTCAGTTCTAATTATTGGCAATAAAATCATTCTCGTTGCTCATTTATTGATACTGCTAACAAGCGTTGTCAAAGTCAATAGGTCTGGCTTGTTGTAGGTGTAGGTCCGTTGTTGTGTTACATGTCTGGATACAATAACGTAAACTCGGAGTTCCCCCAAATACTGCTCTGGTGGCATGCTTTGGGAAGCACAGGGTTTTAATTCCTATGTTTCAAGGTGCCCCCTTGATTACATAAGGCACATCTATTGGAAAGGACTGGCGTTTATGCTTCTTTGGCCAGGTCCCCTTTAGAGATGCACCGCCCCCAACTTTTTCATCCCCTATAAAGCACTGCTTCAGATTAACATGCAACAACCAACCCTATTCCTACAATGTGTGCATTCACTGTACTGTTGATTCCATGCTGTACTGTAGTTGCTGGGTTAAGGCCAGCAAAGATACCTGGGAAATATCCACAGCCGCGTACACGAGGGAAGGTGGAGAAGAATTTGCATTTCTGCCCTTCTAGGTGCTCCTTTATGCAGCACAGCAACCGTATGACCAATAGTTGAGTTTTGCAAGTGCCAAATTCCTTGCAGTGAACTAAGGAAGCCATTTTGGAACTCTGCGGGAGACTTATGTCTCCTAAGAGGGGATGAAGCAATAACAAACCTTGGCCAAGCAGGCATCTAAGAATGTCCTTGTGTTATTTAATGAAGTCATATTTGTTGAGCTCCGAGCATCAGTGCAGCTAGGGTACACTCATCTGGAACTGTGAGTTGCCTCCCAGTCCTGCCTTATGTTGAAATGCCGTGGCGGTCATAAGAAGAAGAAGAAGAAGTGTCATATGGTGCTTGAAGCAGATGGGGAAGCACTCAAGGCTGCATTTAGATCTAGGTGATCTAAGGGCTCCCACCATACATGAACAGGTGGCCTGTCCACCCAGCTGTCCACCCCTGGCTTCGCCCTCAGAAATAGCCTTCCATGGGACACCCTCCAATGAGAATGGTGAGAATTGTCAGAACCCCCCTATTTAGATAGAGCCAACCACCATATGATCTTTTTCTGTCCATCCCCACCGTGCAGAACATGGTGGTATTGGACATGAAAAACAAACATTTTCCTTATAGAAGGAAAGTAAACTCCCAGTACATCAAGGGCACTGCTAATTTTTTCAAAGACAACCCCCTGCTTTTGGGGGTTGTTTTTTAAAAGCAAATAACGGCGACTGGTTCTGCTGGCTTTGGTTGTTCTAGCCAAAGTGACTCCTGCTGTGCTGACTGAATTCGCCTCCTTGACGTAGGGCCAATTCTAGAATTGGCAGATGGGCTGCGGTTGTTCCAGATCAGGTAGGGTCTGCACCACCACAGGTGCCCGGCCGCCCTAAATCTAGCCCTCAGGAAACGAGCTACTCCCAAGATGAAACCTTGGATGAAGCACTGATGAGGCGTGGCTCAGCGGTACTCAGGCACTCGTCGCCCTCGTCTTCATTCTGCATCTCCAGTGTAGGCGGAGAAGCATCGTTGCATCTGGGGAACACTTTAGCAGCTGTGATTTCAGTGCCATTTCTGAGAGAAATCAGCATTCTGTCCATCAATTGTTCTCTTTGCTGATGTTCTATGGGATCACAGCAGGTGTGCTTGCTTGTACGTTCATCACCATCAGTGTGAGTGAAAATAACAACATAAGGAAACCTACTTTGACAGACTCTAGGGCCGATGGTAGAGGTTATTAACATAAAATGAGTGTGTACTGTAAAAATAACAAAATAAGGTTCCCTACCTTGAGGAGATGTACGGGCAATGCTAGCTGCTATTAGCAGCAAATGGGTAATTAAAAAAATGGGAATGAATGAATGAATATTTGTCTTCTAGAGCGCAAACTTTGCCCAAGGGCGTCAAGATGCAACGGATAGAGCTGGGGGTCAGAGGAAGCACAAAAAGGGGCCTAGCAATCAAAGAGTGGGGAGCCCCATAAATGTAATTCATAAACCATGCTAATTGAGGAAAAATTCCTTTCTTCTTGCATACTTAAGAGGCACCTTTTCGGGGTCACTGACTGCTATCAAAAAATGCAACGAGTGACATCTGATTCAAAGATACATCAGTGCCTCTAATTGCAGATAACCTTCATGCCAAACACAGTGCTCTCCCTGCAAATCGGATGTAGAGCTTTAAATACCTACCTTTGAAATCCATCATCAGTCCAACAAACACTTTGATGGGTGCACTGCTTTGACACCCACCTCTAGAGCAAGGGTGTCCAGAGATTAGCTCCAGTTGGAGTCCATGTGCATTCCGTCACTGTGTATTTGTGCGTGTGTCTGTGGTGTGTGGAGGTGTAGGGTGTGTGTTTGGGCAAGTGAGTGAATGTTCCTGGCATCTGGAACCCTCTTGAAAATGGAGGTTATTTCTAGCACTAATCCTGCCCAGATTGTGCCGATAGCTGGTATACCGGTAATCCTTTTTGACGTATTTTGGAAACTGTGAGTATAAATGAGGCCACTACTAACAGAATTGTGGACACCTTTGAAATATTGTGAGCACTGTGGGCATCCATTGCATATTGGGGGCCAGGCATAGTGAGGAGCATTCTTCACCTCTTCAGGAAAACCTTGGCCTAATGATGGCCAATTTAGGATTATGGGTGCCCATCCTTCCTTGACATATTAAGAGCATCCTAGGCCTAGTTATAGTTAATTATAGTATAATTGTGGTCTTACTTGAATTTCTTTGGGCATCTTTAGCATCATGGTGGCTGTTCCAGGTATGGGAAGCAAATACATGGGACTGTGAGGCAGAATGAGACCATGTAAGGTTGGTCATGTGAGTGCTTGATGAAAAATGGTACACAGTCTTTGGGGACCAACAATTATGTACTAAAAAGTACAACTGGTGTTCTGAGGCACTAATTGCCATTTTTATTTTGAAGAAAATGTCAGGGTTGTGCCCTGGGGAGTAGGGTTGTTTACCTAAAATATAAATGTTTATTTGAAAGCTAAATGTGCTGTTTTCAGATACTCAAAAGTTGATGTTTGAAGATGAAACAACTGCAGTCGCGAAACATACTTGAGACTGATATTTGAATGAGGATTCGCTCTGAGTTGGAGGCATCTATGGCTAGTGTCATTGTCTTAGTGTGCATGATGCTTGCTGCTTTGACTGTTATTCTTTACTCATGGACTGATCTACCTTTATGACGACATACAATGTTATAACCCTGCCATGTCCCTGGGGTTGTCACTTGTGATCATCTTTTATGGGATGGTGTAATCTTATCTGATTTGGCCACTTTAACAGTGAAAATATTTATTAGTAGCTGAGGATGACTTTCATTGACCAGAAAAGAAATAGCTCTCATGCACCAGATCAATCAGATTTCATCTCTCTATCAAACAGGACTGATCATAGGGTATCTGAGTATCCTGGCAGATAACTCATTTAATGATCACGTCCATTTGAATTAGGGTGACTCACTCAGGTAGTGAAGCGACAAACCCCAACATGTAGACACACTCTTGGTCTGCTTTTCTCTTGATCCCTAAAATCACAACCTCAATTTACATATATCTACCATTATCTCATTCTTATCAATTGTGTTACCAAGGATTATTTATAAAACAATCCAAAGCAGGAAAACAATTGTGAGCAAGACACTTATGCAGAAACTATTATATAAATCAAAGAGAGAGAGAGGAAAAAAGGAAGCTGGTTCAATTCCCCTTAGTACAAATGTAGAAAATCAAAAGGAACTAGCCCCACGGTCGAGGGGGATATGTGTATGTAGATATAAAGAAACAGAATAGTCTCTTTAGTCAAGGGAAACCATTTAGGTTTTTAAGAAAGGCCTCGCCCACCAACCTAGTTGGTGGCATGCTTCATCATCGGCCCCCACTAGGGGTACCGAATGTACCCCAAGTGTGCTGCGACGCCTGCAATTGCAGCGGAGCTGGTTTATTGTCAAGGTGAGTGTGCAGTGATGGTGTAGTGCGTGTATATTTAAAAGCTGTCCCTCTGGTCCCAAAAACCAATTTGAATTATTTAATAATGGGCCATGGGCAGCATTAAAAGGAGGCAGGGGATGGCTAAGGAGGTATCAATGGCCACAACCATCCAAGGGGGTCAACATGTTTCAGCCAGTGCCTGGAAACTGGGGCTGGCTTTCATCAGGACCAAGAAAGTGGAAGGTGAGAGGACAGGTCTAACAGAGTGTGTATAGCCGTCTATGTGCGGCGCACGCTAAGGCGCCTTAACTGGCAGAGGGGGTATTCCTCTTATTTCCAATCACCAAAGATTAAAGGGACAGGCTCCATGAGTCAGGAGGAGGGGTATTCTGTCACAGCTACCATTTGTAGCTGACAGTGCAGCTACAAATGGTAGCTGTGCTACGAACCACAAAGTGTGTGGTCCGAGGGCGGCTCTCACAGTGGTCGTGGTCCTGTACCAACAATCAATCTGCCTATGTTGTGAGCGTTTGTGTGACTCTCCCTGGCTCTTGTTTTTCGGGGCAAAACCACATACACTGCACAAAGCATGTGAAATGGCCAAATCCACCTGTTTCTTGGTTTAATCCATAAAGCAAATGTGGATGGTTCTTGTAGCACAATTTACGCAGTAGGTGAATTGTAAAAATGGGAAAATTCCAACCATTTTACAATTTGCAAAATAGTTTTGCCCACCGCTGCTAGCTAACTCTCGGTTCACAGAGGGATTCCATCAAAGTAAACAGAAGAAAGGGTATTTCAATTGAAATAGGCACAATGCAAACTCTCAGCAGCTCACAGAGTTTGGATACCACTCCTAGCTCTGTGAGCTGGACCACCCACAAAAGCCTACTTCCAAGCTCGCATTTTCGAAACAGAAAATCCCACAAAGCAGTCTTCAGGATCTATGATGAATTGATGGTTACTTAGCTCCTCCACTTCACCCAAGCACACCTTAAAGCTGCCATCTTTCTTCTAGAGTACATTTGGCATGATCTTGGCAAACAAGCAATCTTCCAGCTTCATCAAGGACTTTACCAAAGTCTTGGATCATGTAGGTACCAATGTATATCTAAAGTTCTCAGTTTTACTGGAATCCAATTCTTCAAAGATAATTTCATTATTCAGGAAGACTGTTCAACATAGACAAAGAAAAGGTTGTCAGCCGTGGACTTCCTTTTGTGGACCCCATCATTTCCAAATACACAAAACGCTCTCAACTGGTTAAGTTCTACTAAACTCAAAATATTCTCTCATCACCCCTCTCCTAAACACAGAGGATGATTCATAGCTCTTGTTAAACTGCAGGCTGACATATGGCCTTCCCTTTTCTCAGAAAGGTCTCGCAATAATAGTGATTTCACAACTTCCCCAATTCCTGGAGAGCAATAATCTAGTTCATGATTAAAAATTGTGCTTCTGGCACCGCGTAAGGACTCAAACTACTTCGATAAACTTCAGCTGCAGAAGATGGAGGTGACGCATAAACGTTTGACACTGTTAGACCTGGCACCATTGGCGTGGGTCTCCCCTGCATTTTTTGCCTTTACCTCCTGTGTTTTTTATATGTGTCGGACTCCGTTTTGCTGGTCTAGATGCTTTGGGCACTTTGCCATTGCTGTTCAGTGCCAAAGTGCAAGTGCCCCCTTTGTAAATTACTGTTATGTATTGGTGGTTTAATGGTTGGCTATTGATTTACTAGTCAGTCCCTAGTACAGTGCACCGTGTGTGCCCGGGGCATGTAAATCAAATGCTGCTGGTGGGCTTTTAGAACTGATTGTGCCACCCACAGAAGCAGCCTGTAAATGTAAATCTGGCCTGCCATTGCAGAGCCTTTGTGCAGTCTGGTACTGCCATGTCGACTTGGCAAGTGCACCCACTTTCCAGGCCCTAACCTTCTCTTTTCTTACATGTCAGACACCCCAATGGTAGGCCCTAGGTACCCCTGTGGGCAGGGTGAAGTGTATGTGAAAGGTAGGACATGCCCTGATGTGTGTGGCATGTCCTGATAGTGAATTACTTCCAATTTCGTTTTTCACTATTGCAAGGCGACCTGTTCCCATAGGACAGAATGGGAAGTATGTTTATAACATCTTATAAACATAACTGGCAATGGGAACAAGGTAGGAAAATAAAGTTTAGTACGCCTGAACTCAGAATGTCAAAGTGCATCTTTTAGTGAGGGTGATCTTTACATTCTGTGTTTGAAAATACCACTTTTAGAAAGTAGGTATTGTCTTGCCTAACCATCCAGTGTGCCTCTGCTAGGTTTGTGAATTGCATGTATGGCTTTGGAGTGTCAGGGGCTGGGGAGGAGCAGTGGCTCCAGAGTGCCTGATTAGTCAGGGCTGGGCTGAATAGGTCTGGTCTGCATTTGGGGTGGTGGGAGGAGTAGCACCTGCACCTGAATAGGGCTGTGCCTGCCTTCCACAATGATGACTCCGCCCCCTTGTGGTGTGTCTGGAGCCAGGGCTCACACTGGCAATGCAGGTTGTTGTGCACTTTCAAAGTGCCCCTCAGAACTGGCTTTGGCTGGGTACAGACACTCTCTGCCTCCAGAAAACAAAGGATTTTTGGGTATAAAAAGAGGGGCCCAGACCCCAGACTTTTAGATCACTTCTGGGAACTCAAGAGGAACCTTTGCCAAGGAGAAGAGCTGGAGAAGCTGAGGGTGAATACTGCCCCTGTGCTGTTTGCTGTCTGGGGTTGGCCTGCAGTGGCTACTTGCTGCCAAGGAAAGGAGAAAAGGACTTTGCTGTTTGCTGTATCCACTGCTCGAGGAAGATCTCCAAGGGCTTGAAACTGAGCTTGCCTCCTGTTCTGAAGTCTCAGGGACAGAAAGACTTCACCACCAGCTCCCCTGAACTTCCTTGCTGGGACTTCTGACCTGCAAAGAGGTACCTGCTGTTGTTTTGGACCTCTAGAGACTGTTTTTCACTGGGAGCTGGAAGAATCCACGTATCATTCTGGATCATCGCATCGCGGCGCCAAGTTTGTCGCATCGTTAGGGGATGCAGTAAGAAACCGACGCATCACCTCCCCACGCATTAAGAAACCGACACATCACCTCCTCTCTGGTAAGGAACCAATGCATCAGCTCCCCTGTGCAGCAATAAGGAACTGACGAATCACCTCCCCAAGAGCAAGGAACAGATGCATCACCTTATCTGGGTGTAAGAAACCGATGTATCACCTTCCCTGCGGCTCGTTTTGTTTGTTTGCGTGACGCATCACAGGTACTTTGTGTGAAAGGTGTCGCATCTGCAATTTGCTTTGAACTGAACTATTTCTACCATCTGAAAGTCATGTTTTTATTACTGTAGTGTGGATTTTTGTTTTGGTTTAGATAAATATTACTTATTTTTCTAAACCGGTGTGGTGTCCATTTGTAGTGTTTTCACTGTATTCCTGTATGTGTTCACAAATGCTTTACACACTGCCTCTGAGATAAGCCTGTCTGCTTGTGCCAAGCTACCAAGGGGGTGAGCACGGGTTATTTTAGAAGTGTATCCCCCTTACCCTGACTAGAAGCAAGGGTCCCTATTTGGACAAAGGTACCTACCTCTGCCAACTAGAGACCCCAATTTCTAACAGACACCATCTACTGGACTCATTAGTAGTGACTCTCAGAGGAGGTGGGACAGCCCTTGCCCTGTTCCCATCCTCCCTAGAACACAACATCCATCAAGTTAAAATCGATACATAACATTGCCAAACAATCATTGTAACTTGGGTTGTTCACTCTCTCACTGAACCGCATAAACAAGTTCATGACTCTGTAATACTTGCCATTTGAGACTACGACATCGACCCCCGCATGTTTAAAGACAACTGTCAGCGGAACCACAACCATCACAGGGATCTTGTGATTACATCCAGTGGCAGTCTGTCTTCACATCAGACATTGGGTGCACCACACTGTCTCTGTGTAAACAGATCAAAGACTGAAACCTGGCTCCCAGGGCCCAGGTGGCCCAATATCTCACCTTTCAACTCATCTGACGCATTGGGCTCCCCTCCCCGTCTTCTGCTCACAGTATTCATTGGACAAGTGATCTTAAAAGTAATAAATAGGCACAGCATCCTAAAATGTTCTCTTCTGCCTACTCCAGATGCCATTTTTGGCTCAGGGCATATTTCTCGTTTTTATCTATTCAAGTTATCTCTCTGTGGTCCATCTATTTTTTATTAGAATTGAAGGAAATAGCTGCTCAGATGTGTCCTTGATCGAAAGAATTAAAGATTAAATCTTCACACTTTTGCCTTTCGTAGATGAGGCAAGTTATATGTGTGCCATACCTCTTGTCCATAGTATGCCACTTTCACAGAAGGGGTCTACTGTTTATAGTACCCTACCGCTAGTGCCTGTCCTAAAGTTTTCATTTCTACCCTGGAGTAGTTTCATGGATGGTCACAAGGTACACTGATGTAGTAGCTGGCATTAACCAGGATCCGCGTATATATAACTTAATTCCTAATAAAAGGTCTTTCTCAGAAAAGTGCTAACAAAACTGTTCTTCCATTGGTGGCCCGTTATGTTATGTTATGTTATAAAGTACTTATCAAGCGCACGTTCACCAAATGGTTTCTTGGCACTGAAGTGGAAGAAATGCAGCATCAGAGGGGAAGCCTTATTGTCATATGCCTGGGAAAACAACCATGCCTTCAGCTGTTTTCTGAAAGGTGCATAAGAGGTGACCGACCTCAGCTCCACGGGGAGCGAGTTCCAGAACTGAGGGGCTAAGACTGCAAAACGGGAGCCACCATGTTTCTTATGTTTAAAAATAGGGAGACTAATAGGTTCAGATGGGAAGATCATAGAATACGAGTGGGGTCATAGCGTAGAATCTTAGACGAGATGAAGGTTGGGCTGCTGCTGTGAAGAGCTTTGAAAATCGTGCATCCCATCTTAAAAAGGCCACGCATAGCCACAGAGAGCCAATGGAGGCCCCTCATCAGTGGTCTAACACGGTGCCATTTAGGTTGGTGAAAGATCAGTCTAGCGGCCTGATTCTGGACTAGCTGGAGGCATCTAAGTTGATAAGCCGGGATGCCTACATAGAGTGAATTGGCGTAGTCCAGTTGGGAGATAACCAAGGCCAAGATCACTAAGGTCAGGGCTTCCCGGGACAGGAATCTGCTGATCTTCTTGATTCTACGCAGTTGGAAAAACCCAGCAGAAACCACCGAGCTGATCTGGCCCTTCATCGATAGGTCATTGCTTATCACTATACCCAAACTCTTGGCTGAGCTAACAAGAAGAGGATGGTTGCCCAGGGTAGAAGGCCAAAAGTTGGAGTTCCAAGGCCTGCAGTGTAGGATGACATTAGTCGAATATCACTTCATATGACGCCTGAGTGTACCTATGACAGATGACATTCTTAAAGCCTACTTAGAGTTACCTCATATGATGGTCAAAGGGGATCTTTCCATTAGCACCATCAACCCATCATCCAAGAATAAGGGCAAATACCACATTCACACATAAAACAAATGAAACTCTAATTACCGGGAATTACCCCGATACTCAGCAAGTCAGGCATCTGCATCCAAAAGTTCCCCCGCTTGACACATTATAACCTGTATTCTGTGCTAGCTTGGCTGTTTTTAGGACCATCACAAAACTGTACTACCAGCGTGGTATCCGCTGCCCTCCTCATCCACCAACCGCACATGCAAATGTACCCTATCAGATGACAAGCTTGCCATTTATGCTTATAAAGACCTCAAGGGTTATAATCAATTATTTATGAGCCTTGTTGGTAGGACTCCCTTCCATTCTATAGCCTGGGTCTGGAAAAGCATCACAAACAATATGAATGACATTTCACCCCCTACCTGTACCTCCCAATGATAACTTTGTCCCTAGGGGTTTAGGTGGTGGACACAGCACTCGTTCTTGGAGGCAAGGCCTTCTTTTCATCATATGACTTCAACAAAGAGCAAGAGAGAGACAAGCAGGTGGCTCTCCCCAACTTGCAACTCCTACATATATATATATATATATATATATATATATATATATATATATATATATATATATACATCCATATATGAAACCAGGATCCCAATGAATGACCACGGTGGGCCAAACAAGGGCACAGACTCCAGTTAAAGATGCAATAAAGAAGATTTTTTGTCTTAGCATGTCAGGATGACACGTTTCGACCACATATATATGTGCAAAAAAGAAGCAGAGAACTCTGGGTAGTTCTCAAGTTTAGGTGGAAAGCAGCTCCTGTATAGAGCACTCTCAACACCAGTGACACTCTAGATCTGCTCACCTCAAATGTCTGCTTTTCTATCAAAGTCTTTAAGCATAGGATTAGCACAGTGCCATCCACGCCGAGATAGAAAGGGACAAAGTCCTTTGCCATTTCTACAGCATATATATATATATATATATATATATATATATATATTTTATCTACTGGCAGTCGCCAGTAGATAGTTATAGTTAGGACCGTGTTTCCATAGGAAATCTGAAAATTCTATTTTGAATAACTTTGGCGCCATTTGATGGATCCTCGTGAAATTTTCAAAATTAATGGGGCGCTCCGCTCAGCTCCTACCCTAAAAGTCTTGGGGTGATTCGTCAAGCGGGGGCTGAGAAAAAAGGGGGGTCCCAAAACGCGTTTTCCCCATGCATTTTCCAATAGGACCTTTAGTCGAAGGTACAGCCCGAACGGCTTGAAATTTGGCAAAGAGGTAGTCCTCAGGTCAGGGATGTGCCTTTTGCATATATGGTGTCAATCTGTTCAGTAGTTCCTGAGAAAATTGCAGTTAAAAGCACATAAATATCTATAGCCACGCACCGTGCGCGCACGGTGACGTGCGCAAGCGTAATTGTGATTGGTGGTTACATGTCAGTCAACATTCGAATCGGTCGAAATCAGGAAGTGTTGTCCGCCATTTTGTGTGTGACAGTGAAAAAGAAAGGTGGAGAACGTGAAAAGGGGGCAAGGTACAGAGTTCCTGACCCCCTAGCTTTTGTCAGGGGGTCCCTGAAGGACCATGAAGGGTTAAAAAAAAAAAAAATTTTAAAAACATTTTAAAAAAATCGCGGGGTGCGCGCACGGTGCGCGCACGGTGGAAAAAAAATCATTAAAAAAATAGATTTAAAATTCAAATTTAAGTGTTTAGATGTTAGGTGGCTCTAAAAAGAGTCGTGTTAATAGAGGGACAGAGGAACAGAAAAATGGCAAAAATTATAGGGTGCTGCTGTATCTTGCTCTCTATTAGGGGAAGGCTGTGGTGTCCCCATAAGAGAGAAGAGCATTGCACGCATTGCACCGTATATGCACCCTCTTAAACAGAGGGTGTATATCCAGAGGAACAGAAGCAGGTGAAGCTGCCGCCGCAGATGAAGTGCTCGGCTGAGCTGCTGCGGATGTGCTCGGCTGAGCTGCTGGAGCGTTTTCTCTAGCAGCTCGAGCATAAGCCACAGGATGTACATCTCTAACGTGCCTGATCATAGTGAAGATACTAAAAGAGTATTTCTTTTTAGGATCTCCTCTTGATAAGACACGATCACAAAGAGTGCAGGTGACTTTTGGAGCATTCACCTTCTTCTGCCCCTGTGGAAATGTAAAAAATTGCCATATAAAAGAGTATTTCTGTTTCCTCTGTCTCTGTCTCACAAGGGTCTCCTGCTCACTCCCAGAAGATGACTGCTGCTCTGCCATTCTCAAGTACTGGAGTACTGGAAAAGCTGCTCAGCTCCTTCTCCCAGGGAATCAGAAGTAATAATGAGGGGAGTGGGTGTGGTGTTGGAAGTTTCTGGAACTGAAACTACTATAAACCAATGAAAAGTGTTGTTTCTTAATCACATGACCTGAAACTACTATAAACCAATGAAAAGTGTTGTTTCTAAATCATAGGACTTGCCGTGCGCACACCGTGCGTGCACAGTGCGCGCACGGAGCACGCACGCATGCGCGTACGTGCACGGAGCACGCGCACATGCGCGTACGGAGCACGCGCGTACGGAGCACGCGTGCATTGCGCGTACGGAGCACGCGCGTACGGAGCACGCACGACGTACGCATGCGCACGTGGAGGACGTACGCATGCCCACACGGAGCGCGCGAGTTATAGTTATCTGAACTAACTATAACGGGGGAATTTCATTGGTTTTTTACGAGTGAAATGTCCACCTAACTATAACATGTGTGAAACCTATGGTTTTTTAAGTGAATTTGCAAGGTTTTTTAAATGCTAATTCCTAACTATAACGTGTGTGAAACCTATGGTTTTTTAAGTGAATTTGTACGGTTTTTTAAATGCTAAGTTATGTATGTATTATTATTTTTTTTTTTTTAAGGTTTTTCACCGTCCACGCATCGTGCGCGCACACCGCGATTTAAAAAAAAATAAAATGTTTTTTTCACCCTTCGGGGTCCTTCAGGGACCCCCTGACAAAGGCTAGGGGGTCAGGAACTCTCTACCCTGCCCCCTTTTCACGTTCGCAACCTCTCTTTTTCAGTGTCGCACCCAAAACAAACAAAATGGCAGCCGACACTTCCTGATTTCGACCGATTCGAACGTTGACTGACATGTAACCACCAATCAGATGCGCGCACGGTGCACGGCTATAGATATTTATGTACTTTTAACTGCAATTTTCTCAGGAACTACTGTACAGATTGACTCCATATATGCAAAAGGCACATGCCTGACCTGAGGACTACCTCTCTGCCAAATTTCAAGTAATTCTGTTCAGCCGTTCGGGCTGTACCTTCGACTAAAGGTCCTATGGGAAAATGCATGGAGAAAACGCGTTTTGGGACCCCCCTTTTTTCTCGGCCCCCGCTTGACGAATCACCCCGAGACTTTCAGGGTAGGAGCTGAGCGGAGCGCCCCATTAGTTTTGAAAATTTCGCGAGGATTCATCAACTGGCGCCAAAGTTATTCAAAATAGAATTTTGAGATTTCCTATGGAAATTCGGTCCTAACTATAACTATCTACTGGCGACCGCCAGTAGATAATATATATATATATATATATATATATATATATATATATATATATATTCACTGAAAAAACCATAGGTTTCACACATGTTATAGTTAGCGGAAATTTTACTGATAAAAAAACCAATGAAATTCCCCCGTTATAGTTAGTGCAGGCAACTATAACTCACGCGACCGCAATCCTCTGCTGATGCTAATACTGTATTTAGACACTTATTTGCCCATGTCTTCTTCCATACATTTTTAGCTATACATATATTACAAATATTTTTTTTTCATAAAGACACATATGTCATCAGCAGAAGATTGCGGTCGCGTGAGTTATAGTTGCCTGCACTAACTATAACGGGGGAATTTCATTGGTTTTTTATCAGTAAAATTTCCGCTAACTATAACATGTGTGAAACCTATGGTTTTTTCAGTGAATTTGCAAGGTTTTTTAAATGCTAATTCCTAACTATAACGTGTGTGAAACCTATGGTTTTTTCAGTGAATTTGTACGGTTTTTTAAATGCTAAGTTACTTTACGCCATTCGTGGCGTGCGCGCCCACTTAACGCAGTTCGTTCCGTGCGCGCACCGCGTGCCCACGTTACGCTAGATGGGCCATGTACGCACGATGCGCTTCGCGCACCGTGCGCACATGGAGGACATATGATGCACTTCGTTTTGAAAGGTAATATTTTAATTTTTCGTAATTTTTATAAGCCATGCACAAATGGTGCCCTTCGGGCACCATTTGCACACGGGGTGGACAGAGTGTGGATAATTTATTTTTTAAATTTTTTTTTTTTAAATATTATAGTTTATCTCATCTGTTATAAGCCATGCACAATTGGTGGACTTCGGCCACCAATTGCACACGGGGTGGGGAGAGTGTGGATAATTTTTTTTTTATATAATTTTTTACCGTACGCGTACGGTAAGCGTAATCGGCGAAATTAGCGAAAAAAAAAAAATTCCGTTTTTGGCCTTGGGGGATCTTTGGGGACTCCCTCAACATGGCTATGTGTGTGGGAGCTGTCTAAACAGCCCCTTTACATGTTTTTGTGCTTTGTATTTTCATCATCACTCTCAGTGCGAGAGAGGAAATGGCGGCCGCCGCTTCCTGGTTTCGGCCGATTCGAATGTTTACTAAGATCTAAGAGCCAATCAGAATCGCGCACGCCACCGTACGCGTACGGTAAGCGTACCGTAAGCGCACCGTAAGCTGGCTCAGATATATATATTGATTTAAAGGCTATTTTCTCAGAATCTACTGAACAGATTTACACCAAACCTACAAAAGGCACTTCCTTGACCTGAGGACTACCTCTCTGCCAAATTTCAAGTAATTCTGTTCAGCCGTTCGGGCTGTAGCCCTGTCTAAAGGTCCTATGGAAAAATGCATGGGAAAAACGCGTTTTGGGACCCCCCTTTTATCTCAGCCCCCGCTTGACGAATCCCCCCGAGACTTTCAGGGTAGGAGCGGAGTGTAGCGCCCCACCTATTTTGAAAAATTTGCGAGGATTCGTCGACCGGCGCCAAAGTTATTCAAAATAGAATGTTGCGGATTTCCTATGGAAACGTGGTCCTAACTATAACTACCTACTGGCGACCGCCAGTAGGTAATATATATATATATATAAATATATATATATATATATATGAACCAAACAATCCACCTCCCACAGTAGCACCATGGAAAGAAGCTCGGGATTTGGCATCTCTATATTAGTTGATGTCGCCCTCAATCCCAAGCACAAGGAGATATATATAAAAATATATATATATATATATATATATAAATATATATATATATGTGTGTGTGTGTGTGTGTCTGAAAGAGCCTTTCCACGCCTCAGTAACCTTCCACAGCTCCACACACTATTTCACTCTGGATCTTCCCCCATCCCCGGATTCACTGTCTAGTATAGCCCTCCACACCCGCATCTTGCCTGTGGGCGCACAACCCCAGCCTCCCTATGCATACTCCTAACTTCTCTTGGGTTCCCCAGAAACCTTCTCCTTCCTTCCAGTTCGCCTCACCCTGCTCTACTCTCACTCAGCTTCATACGCCCTGTGCATGTCCTAGCTCCAGTGCTTAATGTGAGCTGGGGCTTTCCGGTGCTAAGCACTGGCACTTAATTGGTTTCCGGTGCTCGGCACCGGCACCTAATTGTCAACACCATACTTAGAACAATCCACCACATGGTGGCGCTGCTCACCTAATTTAGAGATGAGCAGAACAACGGTAGTGTAGGAATACAATATACATTAACATTGCTAATACCTGCCTCCCCAGCCATTCCTTCAGCTTTGGGGACCTGGAATAATCTGAACTGTCGCATTTACATGCGGGAGAGATGGTTAGTAGTTGTTTTGGCGGTGATGACAAGGGCGATGGGTGGTACAAGCTGCAGTGGCGTCCTGGTCAGAGCGCTGGCACTTAATATTTTACAAATTAAGCCTTTCCGAGCTCAGCCGTGGTCTCTGCTGTACACTCGTATGATTGCATGATCTGTGGCCTCTTTTATAAGTGCTGTCAAGACAAGCCGCCCAGATGGGTATTGCCATTGGCTCTCCACAAGAAATTACAATACAGATATTGCTCGTCGTGCTAATGTTTTCATTTTGTATGCCTCCATATTTGAAAAAAATCTTTAAAAAAAGAAAGAGAGAAACAAGACAACAGGAAAAGGAGACAGGGGTGGAGATAAAAAAATACAGTGACGAAGGGAGAAAGCAAGGATGAAACAGGATATAAAAAAGTGAGATAACGAGACAGAAAGTGCAGGGTGTAGAAGGAAGTGGATGGGGTGGTACCCAGGCTAGACAAGCCCCGGCAGTGGCTGCTCCGGTGGGCGTCTCATAAGAAAACCCTTGGGCCTCTGCACTTCTTTTTTAAAAGTCAAGCACTGGCCTCGCCAAAGCAGCTGCGCATGCGCAGGCCTGACCTAACATGGCCAGCACTTCGCTCGAACACCAATAATTTGCAATAGTAATTGTTTGCGCTCATTTGTTTCCAGTCCCTCCGACCTCTAAACGAGACCTTTCTCCACCTGCCACTGGCCAGATGAGAAACTGTTTGTGCTGGGTCTTAGGACTGAAAGATCAAATAAGTCAGATTGGAATGACATGAAGTGGAATAATTTATAGGCTGTACTAAACCCTGCTGTAATGACGTCACACAACAAAGACCAGTCCCACAGCAGGAAACACTTCTGAGCTGAAAACTAGACTATATCAAATGAAGTCAGGGCTGTGCCTTCAGAACTCTACAACAAGAAGCAAACAGGCTGGCAGGGGGCAGGCAGGGTGGCAGGGGGAAGGCAGGGGGCAGGCAGGCTGGCACGGGGCAGGCACGGTGGCAGGCGGCAGAGAGCCGGCAGGGTGGTAGAGGGAAGGCAGGGTGACAGGGTGGCAGGGTGAACACAGGGTGGCAGGGAGTAGGCAGGCTGGCAGGGGGCAGGTAGGGTGGCAGGCGGCAGAGAGCCGGAAGGGTGGCAAAGGGAAGGCAGGGTGACAGGGGGCAGGCAGGGTGGCAGGGGGTACACAGGGTGGCAGGGAATAGGCAGGCTGGCAGGGGGCAGGCAGGGCGGCAGGGGGCAGGCTGGCAGGGGGCTAGGCAGGGGGCAGGCAGGATGGCAGAAGTCTGAAACAGGAAAGAGGTGGTAGAAGGCAGGGGGACACTGCAGAGCACTGAGCTGTAACATCAATGTTAGACCTTTTCCCACAAACAGTAAAACCAAAGGCCTTACTGCATGCCTCCCTTACTAGGCACGATACGGGGTAGTGGGAGTGCGGATGTTGGATACACACTCTTGCGCTCCCTTGGGTGGTACAGTCAAGCAGGTCGAGGCTTGGCCGCTGTAGAGAGTGCCCTGAGGACAGATACCACAGTATTAAGCAGTTATTTCTAAAACCAGTTCAATGTGTAAACCCAGTTGGAGGTATTAACTTAGGGGCAGATTTATGTTTCCTGGCGCATCCCTGCAAATCAGCAGGGATGCGCCAGGAAAGATGCGTCACGCAAGTTTACCCGTGCGCCACCACAGATGCACCGCATTTATAATGCAGCGCATCATGGCGCAAGGATAAACAGATGCGTGACGCATCTGATGGCATAAGGGTGGTGCATTGCTGGAGTCGTGTGGCAAGCACGACGCAATTCCAGCAATGCTCAGGGGCTGCCCATACCGAACATGCTGCGTCATGCCTTACGCCTGCTTCAAGCAGGCGCAGGGTTTTGACGCAGCGGCGTCGGAAAAGTGACTCAGTGAAATCTTTTAGATTTTACTGCATCACTTTTCCGGTGCTTTTTCCGACGGAACGCCCACCCTGCATACATTAAACCTGACGCAGGTTTAATGTAGCGCAGGGCTTTTCACCGTGACGCATCTCCCTAGATGCGTTACGTTGTAAATAAGGCGCAACATGGCGCATGGTTTACGCCGCCGCTGCGTCACAGAAGTGACGCAACGGCGGCGTAAATGTCTCGCAAGGGTCTCGTAAATCTGCCCCACAATGCGCAGTAGCAACACGGAAAGAGACGCAAACTAGCGGGCTCGTCCTACTACTGCACTTGAGATTCTGCTTGGAAGAGGTAGAGAAAAGCCACATGGGACCATGGGCACACTGTTCTGTGTTTGGCGTTATGCACCTGTCCTGTAATGTGGGCACCCGCAGTCTGGACAGTGTCCAGAGGGACAGGGCAGTACGTGATCCCATGTCGGTGCAGTGCTTCTGCAGGGCTGCCACTTGCTGCTCCCACTGGGTTCATGGTAAGGTAAAGTGCCTGTTAAGGTCACGTAGTTCCTCTTATTTGTTCAGTGTTGGTGCTTGTTGTGTTGAGCTTCCTTGCAGGGTTAAACCCAGCCGGTCTTTTCTGGGAGAACCCCAAAATGATGGCTACCAATGGGCAACAATTGCTTCTTTCTCTAGGTGGGCTCACGCAGCACTATTCAAGGTAACCTGCCCCTTGTAGTCTGGTGGGCGGGGGCACCATCTGTCCTTCTCCATGCTGTTGCCTAGACACACGGGGTGGGCATGAACCACCGGGTCCGGAGTCCTAGGTTCACACAAGCCCAGGTGCCTGTCTCAATGGCTCCACAGCAAGTATTCTCAGACAACAGATGGGCAGTCTCGGTCGCTCTTACCATCGGAGAACAAATCCTTAAAAAAGCGTAGGAGCAAACGGTGACCTCCAACACTGTCAAGAGTGTCAATGTCCCAAGGCAACCATTGCGGCAAAACCCTGAAGAAAGGAGTAGCATATCAAGATCATGGTCTGCTAGAAACCAGGGAAGACATGTTTGGAACCCACTAGAAACAAAGAATGGCATGCTTGGAACTCCCTAGAAACAAGGGGAGACATGTTTGGAACCCACTAGAAACAAAGAATGGCATGCTTGGAACTCCCTAGAAACAAGGGGAGACATGTTTGGAACCCACTAGAAACAAAGAATGGCATGCTTGGAACTCCCTAGAAACAAGGGGAGACATGTTTGGAACCCACTAGAAACAAAGAATGGCATGCCTGGAACTCCCTAGAAACAAGGGGAAACATGTTTGGAACCCACTAGAAACAAAGGATGGCATGCTTGGAACTCCCTAGAAACAAGGGGAGACATGTTTGGAACCCACTAGAAACAAAGAATGGCATGCTTGGAACTCCCTAGAAACAAGGGGAGACATGTTTGGAACCCACTAGAAACAAGGGAAGACATATTTGGAACCCTCTAGAAACAAGGGGAGACATGTTTGGAACCCACTAGAAACAAAGAATGGCATGCTTGGATCTCCCTAGAAACAAGGGGACACATGTTTGGAACCCACTAGAAACAAAGAATGGCATGCTTGGATCTCCCTAAAAACAAGGGAAGACATGTTAGGAACCCACTAGAAACAAAGAATGGCATGCTTGGAACTCCCTAGAAACAAGGGGAGACATGTTTGGAACCCACTAGAAACAAAGAATGGCATGCTTGGATCTCCCTAGAAACAAGGGGACACATGTTTGGAACCCACTAGAAACAAAGAATGGCATGCTTGGAACTCCCTAGAAACAAGGGGAGACATGTTTGGAACCCACTAGAAACAAAGAATGGCATGCTTGGAACTCCCTAGAAACAAGGGGAGACATGTTTGGAACCCACTAGAAACAAAGAATGGCATGCTTGGAACCCTCTAAAAAAGAAGGAATGGCATGCTTGGCACCCCTGGAAATTAGAGAAGGTGTACTTGGAACTCTAGAAACAAAGGAAGGCATGCCTGGAATCCCCCAGAAACAAGGTAAAGCATGCTTGGAAGCCCCCAGAAACAAGGGCAGGCATGCTTGGAAGCCCCCAGAAATAAAGAGAAGGCATGCTTGTAACTCCTTGGAAACAAGAAAAGGCATGCTTGGAACCCCCAAGGGGCATCGGAAGGCATGCTGGAAACAACAGAAGGCAGGCATATAACCTTCTAGAAACAAGGTAATGGTTAGTCGGTACCTCTTGGAAACATGGTTATGCATGTTTGGAACCTTGTAGAAACATGGGAAGACATCATTGGAACACTCTAGAAGCACATGGAGGGAGGCATCCCTGTTTAAAAAAAAAATAAGGAACAGCATGCTTGGAACATTCTAGACTGAGGGACAGCATGCTTGAAATATGATAGAAATAAGGAAAGGCATACTTGGAACCTCCTAAAACAAGGGAAGGCATGCTTGGGACCTCTCAGTCACAGGGGAAGGCATGCTTGGGACCTCTTAGATACAAGGGAAGGCATGCTTGGGACTTCTTAGACACAAGGGAAGGCAAGCTTGGGACTTCTTAGACACAAGGGAAGGCAAGCTTGGGACCTCCTAGAAACAAGAGAAGGCATGCTTGGGACCTCTTAGACACAAGGGAAGGCATGCTTGGGACCTCTTAAACACATGCTTGGGACCACTTAGACACAAAGGAAGGCATGCTTGGGACCTCTTAGTCACAAGGGAAGGCATGATTGGGACCTCTTAGACACAAGGTAAGGCATGCTTGGGACCTCCTAGAAACAAGGGAAGGCATGCTTGGAACTTCTTAGAAACAAGGGAAGGCATGCTCGGGACCTCTTAGACACAAGGGAAGGCATGCTTGGGACCTCCTAGAAACAAGGGAAGGCATGCTTGGAACTTCTTAGAAACAAGGGAAGGCATGCTTGGGACCTCTTGGACAAACGGGAAGGCATGCTTGGGACCTCCTAGAAACAAGGGAAGGCATGCTTGGGACCTCTTATGCACAAGGGAAGGCATGCTTGGGACCTCTTAGACACAAGGGAAGGCATGCTTGGGACCTCTTAAACACATGCTTGGGACCACTTAGACACAAAGGAAGGCATGCTTGGGACCTCTTAGTCACAAGGGAAGGCATGATTGGGACCTCTTAGACACAAGGTAAGGCATGCTTGGGACCTCCTAGAAACAAGGGAAGGCATGCTTGGAACTTCTTAGAAACAAGGGAAGGCATGCTTGGGACCTCTTGGACAAACGGGAAGGCATGCTTGGGACCTCCTAGAAACAAGGGAAGGCATGCTTGGGACCTCTTATGCACAAGGGAAGGCATGCTTGGGACCTCCTAGAAACAAAGGAAAGCATGCTTGTAACTCCCTGGAAACAAGAAAAGGCAGGCTTGGAACCCCTGTGGGGCATCGGGAGGCATGCTGGAAACAAGGGAAGGCAAGCATATAACCTTCTAGAAGCAGGGGAATGGTTGATTGGTACCTCTTGAAAACATGGGTATGCATGCTTGGAACCTTCTAGAAACACCGGAAGACATCATTTGAACCCTCTAGAAGCATGTGGAGGAAGGCATACTTGGTTTTTGGGAAATAAGGAACAGCATGCTTGGAACATTCTAGAAGTAAGGGACAACATGCTTGAACCCTGCTAGAAACAAGGAAAGGCATACTTGGAACCTCTTAAAACATGGGAAGGCATGCTTGGGACCTCTTATACACAAGGGAAGGCATGCTTGGGACCTCTTATACACAAGGGAAGGCATGCAAATAACCTCGTAGAAACAAGGGAAGGCATGCTTGGGACCTCTTAGACACAAGGGAAGGCATGCTTGGGGCCTCCTAGAAACAAGGGAAGGCATGCTTGGGACCTCTTATGCACAAGGGAAGGCATGCTTGGGACCTCCTAGAAACAAAGGAAAGCATGCTTGTAACTCCTTGGAAACAAGAAAAGGCAGGCTTGGAACCCCTGTGGGGCATCAGGAGGCATGCTGGAAACAAGGGAAGGCAAGCATATAACCTTCTAGAAGCAGGGGAATGGTTGATTGGTACCTCTTGAAAACATGGGTATGCATGCTTGGAACCTTCTAGAAACACCGGAAGACATCATTTGAACCCTCTAGAAGCATGTGGAGGAAGGCATCCTTGGTTTTTGGGAAATAAGGAACAGCATGCTTGGAACATTCTAGAAGTAAGGGACAGCATGCTTGAACCCTGCTAGAAACAAGGAAAGGCATACTTGGAACTTCCTAAAACATGGGAAGGCATGCTTGGGACCTCTTATACACAAGGGAAGGCATGCTTGGGACCTCTTATACACAAGGGAAGGCATGCAAATAACCTCGTAGAAACAAGGGAAGGCATGCTTGGGACCTCTTAGACACAAGGGAAGGCATGCTTGGGGCCTCCTAGAAACAAGGGAAGGCATGCTTGGGACCTCTTATGCACAAGGGAAGGCATGCTTGGGACCTCCTAGAAACAAAGGAAAGCATGCTTGTAACTCCTTGGAAACAAGAAAAGGCAGGATTGGAACCCCTGTGGGGCATCAGGAGGCAAGCATATAACCTTCTAGAAGCAGGGGAATGGTTGATTGGTACCTCTTGAAAACATGGGTATGCATGCTTGGAACCTTCTAGAAACACCGGAAGACATCATTTGAACCCTCTAGAAGCATGTGGAGGGAGGCATCCTTGGTTTTTGGGAAATAAGGAACAGCATACTTGGAACATTCTAGAAGTAAGGGACAGCATGCTTGAACCTTGCTAGAACTAAGGAAAGACATACTTGGAACTTCCGAAAACATGGGAAGGCATGCTTGGGACCTCTTATACACAGGGGAAGGCATGCTTGGGACCTCCTAAAACAAGGGCAGGCATGCTTGGGACCTCTTAGACATAAGGGAAAGCATGCTTTGGACAAGGGACGGCATGCTTGGGACCGCTTAGACATATGAGACGGCATGCTTAGGACCTCTTAGACACAAGGGAAGGCATGCTAAGAACCTCGTAGAAACAAGGAAATGCATGCTAAGAACCTCGTAGAAACAAGGGAGGCATGCTTGGAACCTTCTAGAAACATGGAAAAACATCATTGGAACCCTCTAGAAGCACGTGGAGGGAGACATCCCTGTCTTTTAAAAAAAAAAAAATAAGGAACAGCATGCTTGGAACATTCTATTTGTAAGTGACAGCATGCTTGAAACCTGCTAGAAATAAGGAAAGGCATACTTGGAACCTCTTAGATACAAGGTAAGGCATGTTTGGGACCTCTGAGAAACAAGGCAAGGCATGCTTGTAATTCCTTGGAAACAAGAAAGGGCATGCTTGGAACCCCCAAGGGGCACCAGGAGGCATGTTGGAAACAAGGGAAGGCAAGCATATAACCTTCTAGAAGCAAGGGGATGTTTAAGTGGTACCTCTTAGAAACATGGGAATGCATGCTTGGAACCATCTAGAAACATGGGAGGACATCACTGGAACCCTCTAGAAGCAGGTGGAGAGATGCATCCATGCAGTTTTCTGGAAATAAGGAACAGCATGCTTGGAACATTCTAGAAGTAAAGGACGGCATGCTTGAAACATGCTAGAAATAAGGTAAGGCATACATTCCTCCAAACAGACAGCGACGCCAGATTTAGAGTCCTTCTCGTCATATCTAAGCTCATCTTGAGCAAGAAGCCCCTGCAAAGTTCACAACTGAGTCAAGAGTAAATATTTCCAAATACTTACTGGCAAAAAGAAACCATGCCTTTAACTTAATAGCCGCTTCCGCTGATTATTACTGTATAATTTCGTCCCCGATTGCTGCCCTTAATTTTGCTCTGACTCTTGTCATAATTCTTTTGATAGTTTAATTCCAGACATTATCAGCACATCTTCTTAGTTCAATTTCAAGTCCACTTCAAACTACCATGCTGATTCTCTGCAACCTATATACCTCAGGAACTTTAATGTCTGTGGCAACATCCATTTAAGAAATCTGAACCTGTAGAGCAAATAAGCCCAACTCCTGTACTTTCCCATCATTGTTCCTGTCTGAGTTGCTTTAAGAAATAGAAAGACGAAAAGGGAGGCTCTAGAAAGGCCTTTGGGAATGTGTAAGAATACCTAGGATTCCTGCAACGGAGAATATGGAGCACCACAGCGTTTACTGTGAAAGGGCGCTAAGAAAGAATAGCCGTTATAAATGGCATTTATTCCATGTAAGGGATCCTTAAATGCCCTCATCTAATGTGACTGATCCACAATACAGCTCTAAATTTAACAAAACACAACCAACTTTTAATTCAGCATGTTTGCTTTTTGCACGTTGACTGTATTTTTTTTATTTGTGAAAATGAATTGATTGATCAAAAATGTCAGTTCATGCAGAAATTCCTTTGGCTAGTAGGTAGTCAGTGTCTGGCATACAAACAAAACATGTGGTAACATAACTATTTTCACAAGATTCCCTTTGAAATGAAGAAAAGTGGTTCTCTCGTCCGTAGGGAGCAGTGACAATACAAACAGTGGAGAAGGCAAGCAAAGATTGGCTGACAGTAGCCACCCACTAACGTGTGCACTCAGACAGGTACCGCAGACGAACCCATGTGTACAAACCTTCTCAGAGAACTGCTGATGAAAGATTGTTACCAGAGGCATATTAACTCTAAGTTGTAGGCGCACAATGGAAACTAGCACCACAAATGGAGAACAGCGTTTCGTGGTTATTTGACGCGAACAGAATTATGTAGTAGCTAAATGTGATCCCTTGTGTTGGTCTGGAGCAATCACCTTGGGTTTTCATCCCATTTTATCTCTTTATGCATGTCTGAGGCTGAGCGCAGGCAATGCAAACCTGCCCTGGTGGGTAAATTCTGATTTAGATGTAAACGCGGAGCATCCCATGACTGCTTAGTCACGAAAGACATTGGTGAATCTTAAGTGGTTCTTGGCTAGTGATAATAGCTTTGCTAAAATCAGATTCCCAGAGCAAAATGAGCCACCCCAAACCCTTTCGGGGAAAGTGACGCAGCATCACAAGCCGTGTTTATTGATTTTTGTGTGTGCCCATTGGATTGTGACGATAACCTGCTTTCGTAAGATGGTTAAGAACTGTCGGTGAGGATTGCAAGGCAATAATGTGGTGACATGTCTACGGTAAAGCAGGTGATTGTATTGTAGTGTTTGCAATATTGTAATGCTCTTCTGAAGCTTTTCCTTTGGAATTTCAGCTCATCCTATGTATGTGAAAGGTGTTCTATGTATGGATGTAGCCCTGGCATTGTTTAAGCTAAGGCTATTGTACATAAGACACATTTCTTGGTACAGCAATAGCTAGACAAAGGGATTTCTTGCCTCTTTGATTTCCTCCTGCCACTGGGTTGTCATGATTCTGTTGTGGTATCAATGGCTTCAATGTCACCACACAGAGCGCTTTCTTCCAATTTCCATTCACTGCAATTCCCAATAATCAATAGCCACATCTAAAGTAACATTAGAAGACATTTAAAATTGATCTGGATGCCATTAGCAGTACTTCAGGATTAAACTGCCAAACAAGGCATCAGTATTTCTAATTTTAGTGCAAAGGTGATACCTGGTTTTATAGGCAAATAGAAAGAAAAAGAAAACAGAATGGCACATTCCCGGCTTAGACATTGATTTCAAATTTACTACATTTTACTGTTGAGTTCAGACAATGTGAATTCTTATAACCACCGAGAACTGCTAGAGGGTGTTTGCTAACTCAAGATATTGTCTCCATTAGAAGAAAACTGATTTAAAAACGACAGTAACAAAAGTAAAATAATAAACATAATCGTAAGTAACTGAATGTGTGAGTCTTGTGTATAATATAGAGATAGGATTGCTCTAGTGGCATAAAGGTAAATGTCTTGTAGGGTTACTTGGAGTTGGTGAGGGAGCCAGCCGACTGTTGTTAAAGTTTGATAAGTCCAACATTTGGGAGGAAAGGGAGTTAACATTATTGAGTTCTGCCTGGGAAGACAAGTCTCCCTAGAAAAACTGTCCATTTATTTTCATTCATGTGCAAGCCATGTAGGGTAGACCCTGCAGCTCTATGTTTTTTAAATATTGTAAGGGAGACACATCTCCCCACAAGGCAGAGGATATATTTATAGTAATGTTGCTTCCCCTTGAGGAGGAAAGCAGCTCTATGCATGTGTATGCAGTTCCAGGAAAGCCCATATGCGCACAGACATGTTTGTTTGAACTCTATCTGCAATATATGAAGATAGCCACAGAATGTCTACTTCCGCTGTGTAACTAGCAATGATCAGTCCCAAGTCTATAATACCATTGTGTAGGGTATACAGCTACTAACTGCAGCTAAATCCCTATGTCAACAGAAGGGCCCCTGTGTTCTATGTTTGAACAGATTTGTAGCTAGACACAAACCAAGGGGGAGTCGATGTATCAGTGAAGGAGTAAAGGGTTTCAGCGTCACAAAGAAAGATAGAAAAGATGGGAAAATGTGGATAAATAGAATCGAAAATGTAAGAACGTCGATCTAAATACATAACCTACCTCGCCCTCATAGACTTCACAGCAGTACTGTTGATTTTCTTGTGTGTTTATATGCTTGTAAGCGTTTGTGTTTATAGTGAGATGTCTCTCCAAGAGCACGTTGAATCCATTTCAAGATGAAATATAGAGCATTACTTTCAACATCCTGATGCAGGCAGTATAAGTGGATTTGCAGCCAAAACATATTATTCATTAGTATTTGTTCGAATCTACTTGACTTCCGTGGCCCATTGTGAAAATGTCTTACTACGATTACAATATGGCACAGGGATGGGAGGGTGAAATATAATGTATTTAATTATATATTCTATGTGTGAGACCTGGGGTAGGTATTTAGATTGACTGCCTTTCTCTCCTGTTTTATTATCTATTTAGCTTTGTTTTTCTAAGACCTATAGTGATTGTGATGATACATAGACTTTGTTTTACTAATCAACTCACGCTCTGTATTTCATTTAAAAAGGATTAAATGATCTGGGTGTGAGATAAGATTCAGGAAGGGAAAATGGGTATTTGACATGTTTAGTGCAAGTTGTGATAGAGGATAATGTTTGGGGATATCTGACTTTCAGCGGATCATTGACTTGTGGGCGGCGCTGTTTTCCTTGTCATACATAATACGCACCCCTGGAAAATGCACAGTAAAGTCAGAATCCATGTTTCCATTAAAAAGAAGATTACAAAAAAAAAAGGATGTTCACATTCAGTGCTTTTGTCATTGTGGGATTTTGGGGTTCTGCCCGTCTGTGCACCATACACAGTGAACAGACGACTGTGTCTGTGCATTGGGTTTACTATCGCGATCAGGGGTCATATATTTATCATCTGGGTAAAGCAATCTGCATCACCCGGTTAGTAAAGAAAGACCAAAACTGCCCCGTGGGTCGTCAGCAACTGAAAGGTTTCAAATATGAAACATTGGGTGCAGCTGCACCCACCCTTGTGACTGGATTTGGGAGCCAGGACTGACTGGTGTTTATTTCCAGGTTATCAAATATTTATCGCAATTATTCACAGATTCCCTGGCATTTTCCAAAGACATGCAAACATTCCAGAAATGTCTGACCAAAGAATTATTTCGTTAGAAAACACAAGTTAAAGCACTAGAAAAGCAAATGGGATGTTCATATAATGCAATTTAAAAGAGAACTGTAGGAATGCCTAAAGGGCTCCGAGATTCTGCTCTACCACACCCGATTTTAGAGGCGAGCAGCAGCGTCTTTCGCGCAATAACCACTCCACGCTGCTTAGTTAGCATAAAAGGCCATTTATTAGGACAGGGTTGAACAACAAATGACAATCTCCATAAACCCCACAACAATCCGCCCAACAACATTTCTCTCATACCTCCATTCACTCCCACACTCCAATCACTCACTCCCACATCGCCCAGCGACCTCTTCACTTATCCCATTCGCTTCCTCATTTTCTCTTTCCACCTCATCCATCATCTCCAGCCATCGCACTCCCGCATGACGCACCCCCACCTTGCACCTGTATCCCCCTCCCCAGAAGGGTGAGTATGCCCGTCATGGACTCCCCCCCCTCCCAAGCACCGCCAACCAGGAAACCCCCGGAGGGCGGTTACCTGCCCCACCCGTCACACGTGCACCTTTCGTTCTCAAACCCGCCGACACCATATAGGCTCATTCCACAACGCACTGACGACATCCCTCAACTCCATCATGTAATACGCGTTGCCCATGTACAAAAGGTGCACCCCGTCGTCCCTAAAGAGGAGGGGCTCCTCGAGCCGTAAACCTGTGTGAGTGATTAGCTTGATCCCATTGTTTCCACAAAAAACCCGCATTGCCCTATTCAATTTCCTCCGAGCTCTTTCAACCGCTGCGGGCTTCACAGCCCCACGCCAGATCCGGCGCGGTACGAATTCAGTCCATACAATGCAGGCGCCAGCCAGATTGCGATGTATAGCTTCCAAGTCCCGTTGCATCAGATGCAGGAGAGATACCCCGGATTGCTTAACCAAGTCGTTTTCCCCCAGATGGATAATCAACATGTCCGGGCAGCCCAATTGCGACACCTTTTTTGTCAGCCAGGGCAGCAAGGCCCCTCAGCGCATCCCACTCTTGCCCCACCATTGTACCTCGTGATGACTGCTCCGCAGGCCCAGGCTACGACCGTACACCTGCCTGTCCACATATTTGGATGCCCAATGAACAAAAGAGTGTCCAACAATCCAGGTAACCGTCTTGGCTGCGGGACCCCAACGCAACCTACGAAGGAAAAAGAGATTAGTGTCTGGAAACATCCGGCACCGCCAGCCGCCCTAGCGCTCCCCCTGGTCCCTGCGCCTCCCTTCACTTCCGCACATACCTCTCTCAACACCGGGACCGCCATCTGCCAATCTGCCTAATCCGCTCCCATGACCACCCCAGCCGGGCTGCCGCCATCGCCGCGCCAATACGAAACGAATGCGCCGGGTCCTTGCCCACCCGTCTCAACGCCATTCGCAACACTGCCAATAACTGAAACGCTGTCACCCGCTTTGTAGAGGCACGACAAAATATCTCACCCACCAGTGGATGCGACTGCCGACAAAATTCCAACCACTCCTGGACCGGGCACGCCCCTGCCCCACCATTCACACACAACCACACCCATTTGCCTCTTCCGCCCTGGTCTGTTTTGGAGTGCTCCAACCAAATGCCCAAGCACGGCCCATCCATTCTCACCTCCTCAAACCCGAAATACCCCCAAAAACATCCAAACCATACACAATCGAAACAAAGCCAACTCTGAAACATCATAACACTGTGGCAACTCTGCCTACAATTCCAACAGCAAGGCAAACGTGATTGCTTCCCGCAAGGTCCCTCCCCCTACGTCCCTTCTCGCCCTGCCCCATCCCTTCAACATCCTGCCCAGCAACTCACTCTTTGCCGGGTCGAACCCCAAATACAGCATGCTGTAAAAAGAAACCCCAGCCAATTTCCCAGTAATCGTGTTCTGCGACAGCCCTTTGTCCATACATTCCAGCACAAACTGAATCACAACTTCCCCGGGACATCCGCCCCTGCACACCAGTCCGCCCCATAAAGGCGCTGAATTCAGACCATGCCAAGCGGTACGCCCTCCTTGTGGGATCCGCAATAGACCTCTCGACCAGACCCATCACTCTCGCTCCTCCCGGGCCCAGATACCCTCCGGCACCTTGGTCTTGCAAGCCTCCGCTCCTGGCGTCAGCCTCCTGAAGCGCTGCCACTGCAAACGAGACAATGCATCCGCAATGTCATTGCTGGCGCCTGGGACATGACGCGCGCGAAACAGCACATTGAAGCGCAAACAGAGCAGCATGAAACTTCGCAACAAGCGCAGCACTCGCAGATCCCTTGCCTTTTGATTGTTAACCAAGTCCACCACCGTCCTGTTGTCCACATGAAATAAGACCGACCTGTTCGTAAACTCCCGGCCCCAGATTTCCAACGCAACCAGTAACGGAAAGAACTCCCGAAACGCAATGATCCTGCCATGCCTCAACCAGTGCTCCGGTCACCGTTCCGCACACCACCGTCCGTCCCAGAAAACTCCAAATCCTGCAGCACCTGCTGCGTCTGAAAAAATTTGCACCTGCCACACCATCCTGTCGTCCACAAAATCCAAAGACACGCCATTGAAGTCACCCAAGAAAATATGCCAAATCCGCAGATCCGCCCGCACCCCCATTGATATCCTGACCCTGTGATGCGAGAGCACTGGCCCCTGACATAGCCATGCCAAGGCGTCTGCAAAAAGTCCTGCCCGCCCGCACCACTCTGCATGCGAAGTTCAGCAGGCCCAAGAGCCGTTGTACCGACCTCAAATCAATCTTCCTCTCCCCCACCACATGCTCCAGGAATTCCTGCATCTCCTGCACCTTGCACGCCGTCAACCTCGCCCTCCATGCCACGGAGTCCAGCTCAATGCCAAGAAATGTCAAACAGCAACTAGGCCCTGCCGTCTTCTCCGGCGCCAAAGGGACCCCAAAATCGGTGGCCAGCCGTTGAAAATGCCCCAGAGCCGCCCGCACTCCCCCGTCCGCCCCCGCCCCACGAACAATAAATCATCCAAATAGTGCGACACCAGACGGTGTCCACTTCTGTCCGTGAAGGCCCACTGCAGAAAGGAACTGAATGTTTCAAAGAGCGCGCATGACACCGCACAGCCCATAGGCAAGACCCTGTCCACAAAGATGGCCCCCCGAAACTGCAGTCCAAACAGGCCAAAATCTGCCGGATGAATGGGAAGGAGGCCAAATGCCGATTTGATGTCGCACTTGGCCAATTCGCCCCCGGGCCGCACGCCTGCACCAATCGGATCGCATCGTCCACAGACGCATACAACACCCTGGAATCTTCAACCGCGATAAAGTCGTTCACCGACGCCCCCTCCTGCCAAGACAGATGATGAATCAAGCGAAACTCCCCCAGCTCCTTCTTGGGCATCACCTCCAGCGGCGAGATAATGAGTTCCAGCAGCGGCCACTCTGCAAAAGGCCCCGCAATCCTGCCTTCTACCACCTCCTTCCACAATTTTGCTTCCACCACCCCAGGCAATTCTTTCGCGGACTTCAAATTCTCGGCCCATCTCCGCTCCCTTGGACCCTTATACCCCACACGAAAGCCCTCCGTAAACCCCCAATAAATCTTCAGCGCCGCCTCCCGATCAGGGTACCTGGAGAGCCATGGACCCATGGCCTCCACATCAACCGGTGTAGGGGCCCTTTGATCCAGCCTGACCCCTCCCTTTGGTAATCCGCCACTGCTCAGAAGGGGTTGCCAGTGTGAAACACTGCGTGACCGGGTGGCGTCCTCCGCACTTCGAGCACTCGTGCTTGAATTTGCAGGGGTGTCTTGTACAGAAACCCTTATTAAAATTCCAGCAGGCCCCCGTGGTGGCTCCCCCGGGCTTAGGTGCCTGCCCCGCTGCTCCAGTGGGAAGAGACTGCCCTCCCGCTCCCCTGGCCCCGCTTTGCCCCCCGCCCCAGACTGGGCGGGACGCGACTAAATGGACCGGTACGCGACCGGAAGCCCGCTGGCCGTGTGCGTAGATGCTGCCGACTGGGTGGAAGACATCTATTGAACCCAAAGTTCTTGGTCTACCTCCCCCCATGGCTTGTCCGGATTGACGCTGATCCTGGCCCTAAATTCCTCATCGTAACTGAGCCATGCGAAACAGCCAAAGTGCATCTGCGCTTTGCGTATGATATCCATGTATTTCAATAATGCTATGGTCCTATCTAGATGCTTCTCACAATAGATGCTAGCGTAAATCAAAAACGCCGACGTCCAATTCTCCATATTCACTGGCACCCTCGGCGGCCTAGTCAACTCCCACTCTTCCTCTTTCGACCCCTCCTTGACCTGAATCTCCCTGTGCAGCAGTTTGAAAACATCCACGTACTCGTGCTTCCAAATCCTAGACCGCGTTTTTTTAGATAAGTGCAACCCCAGCGGCATAGCCATGCCCATATACGGCAACTTTTTACGATGCTTGTTCCCCGCATCCTCCTACCCCTCCGATTCCCCCGGTTTGTCAGTCTGCACCCCGGCCACCACCTTCTTCTTGTCTCCCCCCGCCGACTCCGTTACCTTGGCTGGGTCTCCCACCTCCCTCACTGATCTATCCCCAACCCCCACCGACTGGCAGGCCTTCTTCTGCCCACCTTTACCCTTCTACCCCCACGCTTCCCACCAAGCACCCTCACCTTGTTAAATGGTAGCGGCAGTTTCAGTTGATAATCTTTCAAGTATTTGCCCGGCGGTAATCGCCTCTCATACCACTCGATAATTTACCAATAAAAGAGGCAGGCGCCGGAGACTGGAAGGCAGGAAACAAAGTTTTATTCCGTCGGAGCAGAACACATCAGATCAGACAGCAAGGTATCGTCACGAGGTGCTCTAACTGCATCTCTGAGACCTGGTCTCTTATACACTGGTTTATTGCTTTATTATACATAGTACATTCTTGAGATTCCCTTGATGTGCGGGGAAATATCCCCTGAAGCCCCGGCTCAGATCCGCTCCCACACATGGTTACAGTAGAGGTTCCCACCCTACCCGCAGTGGGAGATGGCTATCGCGCAGCAGGGAATTCCGCTAATTCCCGGGGGTGTGTGCAACCGGCCGGGTCTCAGGGGGTAGGGGCTTTGATCTACTGTAATCCCTTTGATGTGGGGTGTTTCCCTTACAGTAGGGGCAATAAACTGCATCCGCAGGGCTAGGTGATGGCCTGGGACTAGTTCAGACAATGGGGCACAGAGGAAGGGGGGTTATCAAAGGAGAGGCATGACCATGTATGGGTTGTCGGTTGGAAGTGGTTCCGTAGCAGGGTCGCGCAGAAGGAGAGGGTTTATGGCCTGTATGAGAGAGCGGGGGTGGCCAGCGCGTGGGGGGGTGCTTGCAGCGCCAGGGGAAAGCGCTGGTGGTCGAGAGTGAGCGGGGAGAGAGTGGGGTGCCTAAAATGGCGGCCGTGCGTTCGCTGGTGCGTGGTGCTGGGGAGGGGCAAGATGGCGCAGATAATGTTCAGTTTGCGAGCTAAATTTCCACAGTCCTCCCTTTTAACATATCTCGCCAGCTTGTCCGGCCAATATTCGCCTTTGTTAGCCTTTCAGTTACAGTATCGTCAATGTTCGTCACACATTTAAAGATACAGAGTCTTTAGGGTAGGCAGGAGTAATCTGACACATTTGTACATTGTCTCATACAGTTTGATGAAGCAGGCGAGGAGGAAGTACATTCAAAGTTGCAGTATAGTTGTGTACATGGCTGGTGTTGTATGAATGTTACTATACAAAGTTACATTTTCTTAACTTCTCAGTGTACAGTCGGAAGTGATTGATGCAACATCATGAAAACTTGATAAGAAGATAGTTAATATAATAAGGTGGTTGGGAGAGGATTTTCAACTTTGACATGGGTTCTTCTTTCCAGTGTCCTTGTTTGTAAAGAGCTATCACTGGTAAGCTCTCATTGTTGTTCTTCTTTCGTTGGCACTGTTGAGCACCGGCGGTGGAACCAAGGTCCAGCTCACATCCGATTTCTTCACGTGGCAGGGTGTGACCATTCACTGTTCTTTGCTCACAGTCCTGTTCCTTAACATAGTTCACCACAGGTACTTTTGAGACAGGGTGCCGGCCTTTTGTTCCTCGGTAGTAGGTCAAAGTCATAGTCCAAAATGAAAGAGGAAGAGAGAATGGGGTGGCATGGGGTCGGATCAAAAATGCGGACCAAAAGGGGGGGGGGGGGCAGAATCTTTTCAGCACTGGGCCCATCAATCGGGCCCGACGGGTTGAGATTTCAGGCACGCTGGTCAGTGAGCAGGGGCCTCGATGTAGCCCTTCGCGCTCATCGTTCTGATAATGGTGCCTCGTCTCACACTCTTGTTGCTTCGTCGCTTCCCCCTTGGTCGATGTCATAGATGTTTTATGATCCGCAGCCAGACTGTGCGTCACATCCGACCCCTCTCTTCCGATGGCTGCAGGTTATCCTTGAATAGGTCATAAGAAACGAAAGTCTTAGAGATTTTGGCAGGGAAGACATTTACATACTTCATTCTCTCTCCCAACCACTGAGTAGTTGCGGAAATGCTCTTATCTGTTACTATATGATTGGTGTCTATTAACTCTGATGTTAATGTGCGTGTTACTAATCTATTAATTACTGCTGTGGTGCAGGGTTCTGTGGGTGTCCCTGTCCATCGTCTGGCCTTCTAGGTGTCAGTTTCTGCGCCCTATAATGCAAGGTTTGGTAATACCCGTAAGTGCGAGGTGCTATGGTCATGCGTTCACGAGTATCCTTTTCATACAGTAGGTGACCCTTTATCAGTTTAAAACAGGGGCCATCAGCTGTTTCGTTCGGGATACTCTGAGACGGCTAGTATAGGGCTGGAGTTATCTTTGGGAGAACAGGGTGCTTTAGACATTCTATTCCGGGCTAATTGGTCAGGGGTAATTCTGGGTGGTGGAGATGGTGTCCTTTAAGACCAAAAACCACTGACATATAGTCCCCGTGTTGTGGGTCAGATTGGGAGACATCAGTCGTCTTACCTGTCCTTTCCTTCTCAGCCGATTAGGCTTAATGTTTGTAAAAAGGAGAGGTAGTAACGTGGTAAAGTATGGTCGTTTTTGTTTCTGTCAATTTGTTCGAACACCACTGTGTTCAGGCCAATCATACACTTACCAAAGAGGTGTATGTCGTTAATTTATTCAAGAAGAAAGAGGGCAAGAAAGAGCCTTTTTCGAGGGAGGGGGAGAGAGTGTGAGAGAGAGAGAGAGAGAGAGAGAGAGAGAGAGAGAGAGAGAGAGAGAGAGAGAGAGAGAGAGAGAGAGAGAGAGAGAGAGAGAGAGAGACGTGTGCATCAAGTAGGCTATTCTGGTGTACATACGACACAAAACAAGAGAGAGAGAGATGGGTAAGATAATAGGCCACTTGGTGCACACACAACATGGAGTAGCATGGGTCTGTTCCATGTAAGAAAACACAAGCGGGGAAAAGACATAAATTCGGTGATCACGTACACACAAATGCCGGATAGGGTGTGACAGTACATGCATCAAGACGGAGACTCAGGGCTGCGTCGAGCACGGGGACCTCTCCTTTCCTGTCCTCTATTCCTATGCATGCCGCGTACCTTCAGTATTTTGTAGTTCATCTTATGGGTTGTCTGACCCTTTATTCTCCTCCCTTTGATCGGTGGACGCACACTTCAATCATACAATGACGCTCTCTTCAAGTGATCCGAACATGAAATGCATACACATTCATATCGTATAATCGTAGTACACACGCACAATCATATCATACAGTGTTTCATGTTCTCAATGGTGGTCTGTAATTTTACACACTATCTCACAACGTTTGTCTATGTTTTCCCTGATATTGAACTTGGTGCGGTCCATGTCCACTCCACTCTTCAGTCGGAACTTCGTCGTGACCTATAGAGGGGAAATAAGAGGGGAGGGGAGGTGCAGTATTCAAAATACCCCAGCGCGCGCAGACACGAAAGGTTCTACCTACCATGTACCAAGCTAGCCGCAGGGTTGGGTAATACCACGGACCCATTATTCTTTAGTTTGAGGCAAAGATGCTCTAGTTCATTCATCTCCTAAATTCGCGTTCCCTGGTCGTGCATGTATTTCTCAATTGGTCGTGTATTATGGTGCAGGATACCATACCTTGCATGCGGCATATACCTTAAGTTATAGTTCATTATTGATTTGACAATTCTTGGAAAAAGGGCAGGCGTGATGGGTACAAATTCCGTTAAACAAAAAGATTTTTAGGCAAATTGTGTCTGTATTATCTGTATGCTTTCGCTTAGGAGTAACAATCATTTATTCAAAAGAAAAACCTTCAATAACCTAGATGATTAGTCATGACACTGAGTTCGTAATTCCTTTTTAAGAAGCCCTTTATTTAAAACAATGTCAGTATGGAAATACGGGCCTACAGCCGCCATAGACCGGCCACGGTGTGAGAGGCGTCGAGCAACATGAGCAACACTGGATTAACATAAAAATCGGTTCCCCCCTCTCCCCCACCGCCATGTGTGAAAGCATCGCATACATGTATATATATCTCTTTTTAACACGAATGTCACGTGACTGGAACGCCACAAGGAGTTGTAGGCCACTCCTACATCAGCGCCATCTTAGGGCGGGGTCGGGCCAGTGCACAGTCTAAGTCTTTCCATGAATTAGCAGTTGAACCAGAATCCCTTTCGGTAGTTCGAGAACTTTCGTTAGCGTCAACTTTGCGTCACTGCAACCTTGTAGCAATGCCACGGTTTGTTCTTAGGGCGGGGCAGCAGGCGGGTTCTTCCGCCGACGCTTTACTGTCTCACTGTATCAAGCGGAGGCAAGGTGGCTGCCGCCCGGGGGCAAAAAGAGCAATGGTGGTGGTTTTGTCCTTACCGGAAGTCCGCAGGAGTCGAACGTCAAATGACTCCAACCAATTCTGCAAGGCTGAGGGGAGCGTTCTGTCAAGGGTGGGGCCCATGCCCTAGCAAACAAGCTTTCGAGTCCAGAATTGTCTCACGGTGGGCCAGGCCTGGAACCGGAGGGGTCGACCGCCGGAGTTCAAGGGCAGCAGTAGCAGCAGCTCTTCGGTACAGTCACCGGAGAGGAGCCAGCAGCAGTAACAGCAGCAGTTCGGGTGGTGCTGCCACCGGGGTGATTCCAGTAGCAGTGACGACAGCAGTTTGGATGGTATCACCACCGGGGTGGGTCCCCGATTACCTTGCTGCGGGGGCCCACTCCTCACGTCGGGCGCTAGCGGCAGTCCTGGTGAACCCGGTGCTTGGGTGGTTGCCTGGCGGCCGCGTGCAGGGGTGCCGGCTCAGCCGAACGGCGAATGAAGTGGCAGGGCGCAACTCAGCTGGCCGACGTGTGAAAGGTGTGGTTTGGGGTGCCCTCATCTGCTGGCGAGCCTCCACCTGGGGAGGTGGGGGAGGTCCGTCCGCGTCGCCTCCCCCCGCCAGGGCACCCTCCATTATTGAAGGAAGAAGCAAATGGGAAGATCCGCACGGCGTGCCAGGGTGAAATTCAGCAGGCCGATGAAAAAGATGGCTGGGTGCAGCTTAGCTGGCCGGCGAGTCAAAGGCGGTTGGGGTGCCTGGCAAGCCTCCACCTGGGGAGGTGGGGGAGGTCCGTCCGCGTCGCCTCCCCCCGCCAGGGCAGCAGCCATAATTGAAGAAAGAAGAAAGAAAACGGGAAGGTCCGCACAGCGCGGCGGGCTCCGCCTTGGTGTTGCCAGAACTTCGGCGCTTCGTATAGCCTCCGGCCTATTCACACAATCGCTCGCCACTGATGTCAATGGATTTTTGCATGGCTTTTATAGCCCAAAGTCAACTAAGAGGGACCGCCCAAAACAGGCCAATGTTGCAATTTCGAGGAAGGAGAGGCGAGGACGGTGTCACGTGGACGTTAAGGCTTTGGGATGGAGGTTGCAGCAGACTGTCATGTAAATAGTTGTTTTAAAACGTGTTTTAACCTGTTTACCCTGTTGGTGTGTTTGTTATATCCTATAAGTTATTAAAATGTTATAACTACATTACTTCGTTGGAGTGTTTGTACATATTTGTAGTCTGATGACGAGCACAAGGAGGTGACTGTGCAATCGGAAAAATAACATAGCCCAATTGTGCGCGATCTAGCCCTAGTTCGGTGACGTCGATGGTGGGTGTCAGCAGGCTTCCGTTTGTGCGGGATTTTGTCATGCTTATTGGGCGGGGTGGGCAGTAGGGCAGACATGTTTAGGTAGCGAGAGTAATGGAGTCGGGCTACCTCGTGGTCGTCTCGACCGTGAGCTTGACTCCTTCCCTTGGTTTCATATGTCCCACAAAGGGCTAACTCCTAGCGTTATTTTAGTTTTTGTAAGGTCAAAAAGGATCCTACCAGTGCCTTTACTATCTTGTCGATTCCTGTTCGTTCATCCTTAGTTAATCGATTCATTCTGGTGGACTCTTTCTTTCCCCTCTCATGGTCATCTAGCGTTGTAGTCGACATTGGGTTCAGCACAAGAGGTTCAGCCGGCGCGGAGGCCGTGAGGGCCGAGGCCCTTGTACTACTTTCGCTCGTGTTCGGGGGTTGTGGGTGTTGTACTATTGATTGGGAGGGTGCATACGGAGGGGGCATGTAAATGATCGGGGGACCTAACAGTAATTCGTCATTCGTTCGCTGCTTGGAGGACAACTCAGGGTAGAGCAAAGAAGGGGTCCTAACAGCGTACTGGCCTGAGGTTTCGGGCTCCTGTCTTAGTTTAGTTTCCCTTCTCTCTTTTATGTCTTCTTCTAACCTTTTAGCGGCAAGGTGAGCTGCCTTTCGTAATTCCTTTTCTGCTTTTACTTCTTCCCTCTTTTTCCGTTGCGTTGCTTCTTTGCGCCACATGCCGATACTGTCAAGCATAGTAGGCGTCGTCTTATTGCTACGCAGAGCTATTTCTAGCGCTTCTATCTTATGGTCGTCGAAGGATCCCATCAGTGGCCACTGACTTTCGGGGTCCTTCTTGGTATATTTATGCCACAGCTTGCTATAAGCTACGGCGACTAGTCCATATTTAGTGAACATGTCCTTATTAGGGGTGCCTTCCAGTGGAGCCGGATGGTTCACCTCTAATAAGCGGTCCGGGCAGAACCAACTACCAATCAGTGGGGAGAAGATAGGCATGACGGGTTTCAACGGGGACAAAAGTCAGCACTACCTATCTTTTCACTGCTTGCAAAGACTAGACAGAATATCTCTATTCTTCGTTATTTGTAAGCAGAGAATACCTCCAAAGAACCAATATCGAACAACTAGTGTTCGGACAATCAATCAATCAATCAATGGGGAGATAAAGATAGGCACGACGGGTTTCAACGGGGACAAAAGTCTGCGTTACCTACCCTTCACTATTTGCAAAGACTAGACAGAATATTCCTATTCTACGTTATTTGCAAACAGAGAATATCTCAAAAGCACTATTCTTCAAAACAATCAATGTTCGGACAATCAATCAATGGGGAGATAAAGATAGGCACGACGGGTTTCAACGGGGACAAAAGTCTGCGTTACCTACCCTTCACCATCTGCAAAGGGAGAGAGAGAGAGTATTTCTACTCCTCCCCGTTTGTAGACAGCGAATATCTCAAAGAGAACAATCAATGAGCACAATCAATGAGCAATACTAGTATTCAAACAATCAATCAATTATTTCGCACTTTTGTCGTATTTCACGACCTTACCCGGACCGCGTGGACAGTTTCTCGTCTTCCGCCTCCAGCGCCCGATCGTCCTCTATTCTCCGTATTTGCTGCGGCACTCCTGATGGTTCCCAGTCAGGACCGTAGATCACTCGAGAGAGGTCTGCTCGGAACCAGTGAAGTTCGGATGATCGGCTGCCAGACGAGGGTCTATTGGGCAGGAGCTCTCCCGATCGTTGCAGTCGTTCACTCTGTCGTCGGGACCTCTCCCACTGGATCCACGTGTCGCTGATGGGCCCCACGTTTGGGACGCCAATTGTTAAATGGTAGCGGCAGTTTCAGTTGATAATCTTTCAAGTATTTGCCCGGCGGTAATCGCCTCTCATACCACTCGATAATTTACCAATAAAAGAGGCAGGCGCCGGAGACTGGAAGGCAGGAAACAAAGTTTTATTCCGTCGGAGCAGAACACATCAGATCAGACAGCAAGGTATCGTCACGAGGTGCTCTAACTGCATCTCTGAGACCTGGTCTCTTATACACTGGTTTATTGCTTTATTATACATAGTACATTCTTGAGATTCCCTTGATGTGCGGGGAAATATCCCCTGAAGCCCCGGCTCAGATCCGCTCCCACACATGGTTACAGTAGAGGTTCCCACCCTACCCGCAGTGGGAGATGGCTATCGCGCAGCAGGGAATTCCGCTAATTCCCGGGGGTGTGTGCAACCGGCCGGGTCTCAGGGGGTAGGGGCTTTGATCTACTGTAATCCCTTTGATGTGGGGTGTTTCCCTTACAGTAGGGGCAATAAACTGCATCCGCAGGGCTAGGTGATGGCCTGGGACTAGTTCAGACAATGGGGCACAGAGGAAGGGGGGTTATCAAAGGAGAGGCATGACCATGTATGGGTTGTCGGTTGGAAGTGGTTCCGTAGCAGGGTCGCGCAGAAGGAGAGGGTTTATGGCCTGTATGAGAGAGCGGGGGTGGCCAGCGCGTGGGGGTGTGCTTGCAGCGCCAGGGGAAAGCGCTGGCGGTCGAGAGTGAGCGGGGAGAGAGTGGAGTGCCTAAAATGGCGGCCGTGCGTTCGCTGGTGCGTGGTGCTGGGGAGGGGCAAGATGGCGCAGATAATGTTCAGTTTGCGAGCTAAATTTCCACAACCTGAAAGCTTCACTGGCACCACACGCTCCTGTCCACGGGGCACCGCCGACTTCGAGCTCTCCATCTGAGTCCCACTGCAGCTGGCCTTGGGTGCCTGCAAAATACCAAGCTGCCGCATTGCCTCCTTCCCCCCCACCTTCAACGCCTCACGCACCTCCCCTTCTTCCAACTCCTCGCTTTCTGATTCATAATCCAACTCCTCCTCATGCACATCCTCAAACGACATCCTCTGCACCTCACTCGCCACTCTTTTCGCACCTTTCCCTTTCACACCCGGCACAAACTCGCACTCCGGCGCTGACGATGCCCGCTCCCGCGATGGAGGGCAGGCCGCCGCAGACCCCCCTGCTGCTTCGCCCCGGCGTTTGGAGGCCGTCTAGCGCCCCGCCGGCCCACCCTGGCCTCTACCAGCTGCCTCTGCTGGCCAATGCCCCCCCCCCCCGGGCTGCCACAGCCCGAAGGGGCCCCAGCGCCACCAGGTCTCTGCAACGACGCGGCAGTCCCTGCGTCATCCACCCAAACCCAATGGCCTTGCGCCCTAGGCTGCCCCTTGCCCCGTCCGCGCCCTGTCGCCAACCCCGCCGGCCGTGCCGGGGGCAAACCCCCTGCGGCGCAAAGCCCCCCACCGCTGACTCCCTAGCCGCACAAAGTACCTGCCACCTGAGTTCCGTCTCCTCAATAACCCGCCGCTGGCGCGAATACGCTCTTCCAGGGACATGGAATCCCACCTGTCAGCCCAACAAACCCCCCGTCCTGAACTAGCGCCCGCACCCTCTCCCTTTAGAGGGGCGGGGTGACCCCTCCCGCCCACTGGCCTCGACCTCTGCGTAACTACCACTTTCCCCAGTGCCTTCCCCCGCCTCCCACCCCCAGACAAATCAATGGGCTGCTCCTCCCAGGTTCCATCCCCTTCCCCCGCAGAGTCAGTGCCTGACAAAACCAGTGCAAAACCATCCCCCCCCAGGCCTTCAGTCCCCCCCGCCCCCTCCACATCACTGCCCTCACTACCGGATTCCAGCAGCACCCCTGACCCAGATGCCCCAGCTCCCAGAGCCACCCCCTGCCCCACCGCGCTGCTGCTCTCAACCTCTTCTGGCTTGAGAAGCTGCTGCCCTGCACACCCCCCCTCCTCCTCCATCGGAACCATCGCGTCGCTGCCAATGTGCGCGGGGAGGCTCAGACGCCTTCCCCCGCGTTTAGACAGTTCTCGCCGTTTGCCCCGCGCCATCGTACCTGCATCGGGAGGTGGTGGCTCGTCCAGACACGCCACCACCGCCACGGCCACGCCCGCGGACGCCGATTGCGGCGTCCGGACCATACCAACCCAGGCCTGATCCAACACGCCGGGCCGTAAGAGGTCGGACCTCCTGGGCCGGCCGAGCACCAGCAGGGCGGCGCGCACGGCCGCCACGTCAGGCTCACCCATTCCGGCCCGTCGACAGCACCGCGAGACTCTGCTCCTCGCCGCCGTGAAATCGCTCCGATGCGGCCCTAAGCGCGCTGGGACACCAGTCGTGCTGCACCTACAACCCGGCCGACAGACCAGGCCGCAACTTCCCACAACAACGAACACCTAACTAGACCCTTCCCCTGAGGCGCTGGGGACAGGAAGAGGAAGAACTTCCTCTCCTGCCCCCTTTTCTACCTAACCTGTAACCCCACCCCTTGACCCTAACTAACCTCCCTGTCCTGGCATCACGCGAACTCCCCAGGGGAAGACGGGTCTGTCGACCTCACTTCCCCTGTGGCCGCATTCTGTGATTTGTTTTTGTTGCACAGACAAGCTTGATGCGAGCGCGTCAATGTTATCAGGTGCAGGGCAGCAGCGCATTTGTCAAGTAGAGATGGAAAAAAGACTTGCATATCCTCTGAAGCATATATTGCTTGTGTCGAAAAGTGAATGCTCAGGTGGGACTCGAGCACTTAGGAGCACACAAACTGAGCTTGAAGGATTGCTTCTCCCGGGAGAAAGCCTCTTTTGATTGGGGTGTGCTGGCTAGTCCACTGATGTGCAAACACTTTTCTCTCAGAATCCATTTGTTCGGTCGCTCAGCTCTGAGAAGAGGCGAGATTTTGAATGGTGGAGGAGTTGATGTTCATGGTGTCAGGATCTCAGCTTCCAGGGTCAATTGTTCTCCACCTCTCACTCCGAAGGTTTATTCAAAGCCCAGCTATCCAAAATAGCTGGCATTAAGGCTGATTCCAGTAATAGCTATCCACGTGGTTTGAAATTCCGCGAAGACCATTGTTAGACACCCTGCCTTGTTCTGCTTGCTTCCTGATGTACTTATTCATCTCTCACCTGGCACGCACGCATTACAGTTTCTTTCAATATCTCATCTATTCGATGCAGGTGATGTTCATAAATGAAGATGGCGCACCGCTACACTCCTATGAATAGGAATTTCCATAAGCAGGGCTTTAGCGCCTTCGCAAAGTTGACCCACGCTTCACAGTACAAAATAAGGAGATGCAGAGGGAGTCGGCAGGTTAAATCCATGTACGCTTCTGGAGGTCAGCAGGCCCTTTAATATATATGAAAATGCTGGTTTTTGATTGGCGGCCACCCCCTCGGTTACCCGCATGTTTCTGATTTACTGATGGGCATGTTCATCCATTAAGGTACCAATGATTTGAAGATTATTTTCGCGACACCCATTATCGAAGACTAGCTCAGGAGCCCTCGTATGAGTCGGATCCCTGTGGTCTCCTAATCCAGCATCATTCAGGTTCCCAGCGGCTGAAATTGCTGCTACTAATTTTTCAGGATAAATTTGACTGTCTAGCTTGGAGATAGGTAGCTGTGTGCATCTCTAATATACCTCCTCACCTTGTGAAGATTTACAGATCACTAAAAGCAGTCCTGGAAAATGCTTTAATACCAGCCTCGTGCGGCTCCGAGGAAGTGCTGCGATCGAGCCGGACCCTCTCCAATCAGGCTCTCCTGCCAGCCATTTTAAGTGGGGTCAAATAACTAGGAGGAGCCGATTGGGTTGGAAATGTTGCAGTGTTTAGAGTCCCACCGTTTGAGCCAGTTGAGGGGCTTAAAGACCCAAACCCAATACTGAGTGCCTCATTTGCAGTCGAGCGTTCATAAGGCAATCACCGACCACCTGTGAATACTCCCTCTACCCAGCTCTTGGTACCACTGCCTCATGTAGGGGGAGCTGTGTTTCTGACAGCCTCGGCCAGTTCTGCCATTGAAACACTGGAGGACACGTGCCTCCTCACATTCCAAGGGAGGGCTACCTTAAGTTCGCAGAGGAAGTCTGGCTCTACGTCTGCTTAATGTTCACTTGCCTGGGACTACATTGTACAGCATTGTGGTCCTAGGCAGGGAGCTAGGAGAAAACTTCCACTGTATAAGGAACATTTTTGGTTTTAAAAACAAATTCTCGCTTTGGTGTTTCTTGTATGGAAAACAAAACGAGCGTCTGGGGCGATATTATACAAAGTGCCCCTGGGGGCGCAACAAGTGTAGGTGGCCACTTTGTGCGACAGGGCTTATTGGTATTATAGAAGGGGTGGCAGGCGCTGTAATACAGATAGCGTTGCCGCACATATAGTGCCAGAGCTATCATCAGATGGCATTCCCATATTTGGATAGGGCGTGCCTCGATGCAAATGAGGGACTCTCTTTGCCTCTGCACCTGCGCATAATGTAGACATGGGCACATGGGTAACAAAGCTGTCCGGTGGCGTGTAGACAGTCTGTCACCTAACGGTGGCACACTGTTGGCAGCACTGATGGAGGGAGTGCAGGGGGTCCTATTGACCCCCTAGACATCACTTTGCAGGCGGGGGCAGTCACTTACTTCACCTGTCTGCACCCATCTCTCACACCTTTTAAAAGTGTAGGCGTTTTGCAGCCTGCACAGTGATACACGGGCGGTTGCTTCAAAGCCACTCCATATTTCACTTGAATGCACTGCCCCCAGAGCAGCACAAGTTCACGGCTGCCCCCTATCTAATATGGCACACTCCTTGTTGGCACCAAACACACCTTTTGAAAGGTGCGCGAAGCGCTAGCAAGGAAGATGCGTCGCACTGTATAATAGTGCCCCTGGTCTGTCACCTCTCTATGACAGGGTGGGCTAGGTGCATTACATCATTTTGCCGACAATGCTTCTGCTATGTCGGTGGAAGATCTTGCATCTATGCCCAGCATAGGAGCAGGCTGCGGCTGAGGAGACAGATGTCATGCCTCCCCCTTCCCAGCCTCTTGTCAGCCACTCCACCAAAGGCTAATTGAGAGCCTATCCTTCAGATTATCTGGGACCGAAGGTGCACCAGGCCAGTGGCTTGCCAGAGGAACAGTACAGATATTTCATGGTCTCTGGAGATCTGTTCTTCCACAAGCAGTTATTAGGCTGGAATAAAACATTCTATTACCTCTAGAAGCCTTGCAGGAGGATGGGGATCTAGAGGAGAAAAGGTTCAGAGCTCAGCCTGTACCGATGCCCTTTGCTGCCCCTCAGGGTCTGACATGCACATCACAGGTATGCACCTGCCCTTTCAATGTCCGTCCCCTATGGGCCCAGCCATGACTCCCTCACTGAATACCCTCAGCTCTGGCTCTGACTGTAAAGGTTTTGGAAGTAAAGGTGGCTCCTGCTCCTAGCTCCAGCCTTGTATGTGCTGCTGCCCTCCAGGAGCTGTTTCTGAATTAGAATTGTGAGCTTGTCAGGCCTTCATCAGAAATGTCAGAGCGCAGAAAGACGGGTCGTAGGCGTTTGAAGGGCGTGCTGTGATCCTGCCCAGCGAAAGCATTGCATAGGGCCTTGGCGCTAGGTAGGGCAGTCCTCCCGACCCACTTCGACCAGCTGTGGACACTGTCAACACATAGCCGCAGTGCTAAACATGCAAAGGGCAGTGTAGGCCATTTCCTATTGGGCCTAAGGTCCTGCTTCTCCCCTAAAATTCCAGAGGACCTGTGTCTAATGCAGGTATGGGAGGGGGAGATTCATGTAGGTGATTTAGATACCCACTGACTCTGTGAATTAGCTGCCAGTTATTGCCATTCCGTTCACTATATGAAGGTTTCCCTTGAATGGATCTTCTGAAAATCTGGCATTAATCTAGCCCTCCTAAACCTGCGTTGGACCCCATGGCTCCAGAAGAATGTATTGGAAGTTCATCGTCGACGTCCATGTAGTTGTATAAAAGGCAAATGCAAGACCTTCTCTGCCCATAGCGGCAGACCCTCTTTTACAAATGAGAACTTGCTCCCCTTGTGTGGAACTATTAACACGTGAGACCAGAGCAGTTTGAGTTTGAGAATGGGATTCTGTTAATCCCTGAGATTCAGGTACAGAGGGGAGGCAAGGCCAGGCTATGTGCAATGGCTTCCCAGTACATGTATGTGCACATGCCGCCTGAGATCATGTCAGCATAGAACCAGGATTCGTGATGACGAGACTGGATGGGACATGGGCTGAAGCAATATTAAGTAGTTCTATCACTGAAATGTTGGTGATTGCATGAAACAAAGAACCTTTTAGTAGGCTGGAGAAGAGAGCCGTAGGGGATGAATGAAACAGTCCTGCCAGAGACACAGGAGGGGGCAACAGAGGTTTGCTAGCTAAAGGAAAGCTGGAGACCTTGTAGGATGATGAAAGAGAGTGGTATTTCTCTTTCTACATCCATAGTTGTTGCACAGTGGTTTGCAACTCTCTCCAGAAGGGGTATATTGCCATTAATAATGTAACTATTAGTTCAGTATATTTACTTCAAAACAAAAGATAGCTGGATTATTTGTCGTGATGGTTTTGAGTTGTGATTAAGTTTACAAATGTCAATGTGTTCTTTAACTATGGTAGGAATGCAGTGCTTAATTTGTGAAAAATATAAGTGCCAAGGCTCTCATCAGGAGACCAATGCAGTTTGCACCACTTATTGCCCTGCCATGCTGCCAATGATAGTAACATCACAACTACGAAACACCACACTCTTAAATATGTGACATTTCGGACCATTCCAGGCCCCCATAGCTATAAAATCCGCTTTGGCGGCAGGTAATAGTAATTTTTAATGTAAAGTCAATTAATAATTAACTGTTGTTGTGGTCATCTCTAAATAAGGAAAACAGCGCCACCTTGTGACATACTGTCACAAGCACTGGTGTTGACAATTAAGTACCAATGCCGAGGACCGGAAACCCCTGGCTCAAATTAAGCACTGTAGAAATGTCTGCCAGTGCTGCCTGTGGTCCTATGTTATGTGTGAAATAAACCTAACAGCTGGGACTGGCTTCTTAGCTTACAGCACTTCACGTCCTGGAGCCCGTAGTTTCATCCTTCCTATTATACGCAAGGGACTAAATGTCACAGAATTTCAAGTGCTGAGACTGGCTAAAAGTGTTATAGATAACAGCTGGGTCACTTGACATCTCTGAACTGCACTACCAGTGACCTGAGAAAATCGCAAACTAGATTTTGCTTCAGACGAATTGATGTGGAACTGAAGTTTTTTGAAACAGGTAAGTAATTCTAAATGAGAGTAAAATATTACAGTGGAGGAGTTTACAAACTGTGTATGCTAAGATTGCATCTTTGGAAAAACAAATTTCTAGCACTAGTTCTTTGTAAAACCAGTTTTTAAAGTTGATATCTATGGTACCTGATATTTAGGGCTATGGAAAATTGTGAAGCCCAATAGCTTGCCCTTCACCAAATTGACCCCGCTCTACAGATGAAAATGTTCCTACTGTCATACAAGATATGGAATGGCGACCTCGTAACTTGCATGAATAAGCAGAGTGCCCCTAGGGACTTCCTGGATCAGGGAAGGCCTCTGGGATACTTCGAGGATCATTGGGGAATGAACAGGCTATGATGTTTTAAGTTTGACCCTATAATAACTGATAAAACCCTACCGATAGGGTAACAGCCCTCATCCATGGAAGCACATAAACACTGATAAATAACCAAAAACAAACATGCTATTCAAAGAAAGAAAAGTGCGAGAGAATGAGACATTGTTTTTTCTGAACAAGCCAACACAATGCAACTTTGCTAGACAAGGTAGGAGCAAGAAAGACGGGTCTAAGATTATTCTACTTGAGTTTTGTTGTTTTGGGACATCACCAAAGCATTGTTTCTTCTTCCTTTTATTTCCTCTAGGTTTGTGTGCTTGGAGCAAAGGTGCAGGGTTGAGGTCTGACTAGTTATTTTATACACTGTAGAGAATCTGGTAATATTAAAAACATAATTGATCTTTTTGCAGTGTTTAATTCTTTCACTGATTGGTGAAATGGCTGGCTCATAGGAACCTTGGTCTATCATATTTACCTGCTGACACAGAATGGGTAAAACCCTTTGATGCACCTCCCCTTTTCTAACAAGTAAGTATTGGTAGTGGGTCGGTAGTGGGTCACCTGCCCAATACCCCCGGCTTCCAATATCCAATGCACGGTACAACAACGGGTACATATGAAAAGAGTTTTGTCACCTGCACATGGGATTGTGGTGAAAACATGACCTAACTTTCCAAATACAAAATGCACAGCTGCTAGGTGTCTTATTGCTTTGAGTGCTACCTTCACCTAATCCCGTTTTTGTTGAATTCAACTGCACTTTAATGCTGGGGTTTTGGAGGCCACAGTTACAACCTTAACAACAACAAAATCAAGTCCCAGAATACAGTGTGATGTCTGTTCAAAGGTTAGAACCGACATAAAGTCTGATATTTGCCAGGAGACATTTGGCAGCTACGAATGTCCTTACAACAAAAGCAGCACCTTAATGAAGTCAGCAAACAGTGCAGGAAAGCAGTGGCGAGCATGCCTAAAGCATCACGTTTATGGTGCCTTAGAATGCAGTGTTGCCAATCTGGTGTAATACTGCGCTGTTGACATCGTTGGCCACCCACCCTCAAAAATATCATATTAATTAGTGAGGAGCAGGTGAATGACCCTCAGGTGTGTCGAGGCATTTGTTTATTAAAACATTTGACCGTAGCACTCAAAAACACCACCGAAATCCACAAAAAAACACCTTAAAAACAGGACACACTAAGAATCGAAAAGGCTTGCGTAGAGCAGCCAAAAGAAATCCCGGCCGCTGGACTATCAGGCCGCAGAGACTTGATTAACTATGACCAGTGCCTCTGGAACTGTGCGACTGGGGAGCAGCAAATTATGTGGCAGGGTTGACTAAATGATGTGACTAGAAAAGGCAGCAACAGCTTAACACTGGAATACATCAATTAGAAATTGAAGGACCAGTCAGCCGTTCTGGTGGGCCTCCACTGCGCCGCGACACCTCTTGCAGCATTTCTAGTGGGTTTTGATCCGTTTGAGCTAGAATTCTTTTTTCTAAGCTGCAAATTATGTATCAGATGATGATTTATGAGTCAAATGCATCATAGCCATAATTATTCGAAAAAATGCTATTGTCTCAGAATCACATCATTCTAGTGCCCTGACCATAAGTACTTTGTGAGGAGCAACCTTGGGGCACTTTGCACCTTTACACAAGTGCAAAATTCCCAGAGTAAGTTCAGAAACACAGATTTAATTAAACATTCTCCCAACATAATTGTATATAGCTGTTTCTGTAATGGGGAGTCAGCCTTCAAGTGGAAGAAAGCAATGGTCTAAAAAAAGTTAATTGTTCCAGTGTAAAGGGGAGGGAGAGGCTTATTCTGGACTGGCATGCCCTAGGGGGGCCTTGACAAGTTCCCCCTATCCAGAAAAAACCGAATACAAGTCTGGACTCAGTCCTCTCTCCCTCAAGAAATGGTAGCCACACCTGTGGGTGATAACCAGTGCCGCTGGAATTATGTGGGAGGAGAGGACCAGGTGATGAGGCAGAATTCAGGAAATTGTGCAGCTAGAAATTAAAAGGCAAAATATGCGGCATGATACGTCATGTTTTGTGACAATATTAATTCATTATTTTATCATTTTTACATCTATTAATACTGTCTTAGCAAATTTTTCCCACATAAGTACCAATTTAACACTCAAAGCCCCATTTAGCTACTGAAAAGTGACCAATCAGACTTCGGGAAGCGCCTTCCACAGCGCAGCAACGCGTGGCGCTGCATTTTTAGTAACTTTTGATCCGTTTGCGATAGGAACAATTTTTTTGTTAAAATCTGCAAATTATGGACCAGGTGGTGGATTATTTGGTAAATGTGTCAAATCCATAATGGCGCTAAAAATGCCCCAAAATGTTTATGATTCCAGTGGCCCTGGTTATATCACATTTTAACCCTGAAAAAAGTCAGCCCTGCAGTCAAAGGTGAAGCTGGACAAAAAAAGCACAGTAAATAGACATTGAACGATGGAGAATGTCAATAGAGCTCACAGAATAGTTAGTGTAATGTTCCATACTCTAGTGATTTCTTGTTAAGTTTTCCCGCTGACTAGGCTGAAAAAAGCAGTGGTTGACTGCTAGCAGTGAGCAGGAAGGTAGATAAATACAGCTGTGCATCAGTGTTCGCAGCTCGTCTGTACTGCGCAGTAGGTGAGCTGACAGCGGTGTGTTGCGGGCCCACGCGGCATCTCCTGGCGCCTTCGCGCGCCTTAATCGATGATTCCCAGCCAAGAATAGATCTCTCATAATCTCGCATGCTTCCAGGCTTGTGCTGTGTTTACCTGGAGCTGGGGGTTGCTGTGTTCCTTAATTAGATCAGCTGAGGGCCAGGAGAGCATCTTTGTTTCCCCTAATCAGGCGCAGTTGTGCATCTGGAGGTTAATTGCTGACTGTCTGGTTCCCTTGTTTCTTCCTCAGCATTAATCTCTGTCATCGCCGAGTGTCAGTTTCCTTGACTTTGACAATGTCAGATTGGGCCGGCCTGGCGTTGACTGCCACTGTCAGCACAGCAGCGGGGCCGCCGTCCTCCACCTGCAGTTCCTAATCAATGAGGTAAGAAGAAACGCCGATAGCATCTTGTGTTTTTCTCTCTGTCCAGTGGGATGCTGGGATCTGTGAACACGTGTGTGTGTATATAAAGTTCATAAAGCCACTATGGCGTGGGTCTGGTCCTCTTGTCTGAAAAGATTCTGGCAGCGTGGTCAATTTTCAGATGAATTTAGGGATAACCCCCGCCTTTCAGGGGTCCCCTATATAGGGCTTCATTTCCATTTACTTTCAGCTTGACTTGAACAGAGACTTACAATTGAGCCAAGGAAGGTGGGACTGACGTCTGTGAGGCCACGGCCAATGATTGCAAATATGGAAAGGATTTCAGGGTAAATGTATCTCCAGCGAATATCCTTAAACTCCGAGATGCCCCTGGCCCTGCTGGACCCACAACTGCAGACATACTTGACAAATAACCTATCTTTGCTTTTGTAGGGAATTTGAATTTAGAAAGGAAAAAGAAATTGAATCCTTTTGCACACGGTTTCGTAATACACCCCAGGGGGGCTTCCCTGATGCCCCATAATGCAATGCAACTAGAGGCAAGCAAGTGTCAGCAACTAATAAGGCAAGGCGGGGAAGTAAAATGATGTGGACATGTCAAGGCCTAGAAAGAATCCTGGGTGATGAACCAGCTCCCTCCTGAAGGGGTAGGGAGTTTGTTAACCCCTTCTGTGCCCATGACGAGATAGTCTCGTCATGGAGCGCGGTTGCGCTGTGCCCATGACGAGACTATCTCGTCATGGACCCCGCCCGCTAATACAATGCCCGGAACAGGAGGGGGAAAGGGCGGGGCACTCAAGGGGTTAAGTAGGACACTGCAGAGTCCATGTAACCAAAGCAAGGGTTATTTTCTGAAGAGCACGGAGGGACACGTCCAGCAGTATCGGGGTCCTCCCTTCAACTGCCTAACTCATACACTACAGATTGAACCCAAACATTCCAGGAGTGCTTGCTAGGCAAGCATTCCCGGTATCTAAGCAACGTAACACTTCCCCCTTTCTTTCTTCACAGGAAAAGAGATGATGGAAACAAAATAAGGAACAACCAAACACAACACACAATTAAAAAAATAGCAATTAATAATAAAAAACAAACAAAAAGCATAATAAATAATATTATGTGATAATCTTTTTTTTCATCTTTTGCAATCTATGCATTGTTCAAAGAAATTATATAACATTCCTTGTAATCTATTGTAATCTATGAATACATTATGTGATAACAATCTTTTATTATCTATTGAAATCTGTGCATTGTTCACAATATAGTCCTTTAATCAAACAGGGACCTTCCTTTCCCTTACTAATTTTTGTTTGTCACCAGAAGTATCCGCTACATTCGCTTTGGTATCACCGTGCACAACCGGCATATTTACACCAACTTGCTCCTCTGAGATGACAGATCCTGCCCCTCATTCCTATTTTTAGTGGGTGTACCATCATTTTGTGAAGGAACTACATTTCCACCAGAACCCAAATGTCAATCGTCCATCAGCCAATCCTAATTTGTCTCACCATCTTGTTCATTATTTTTCTTCAACCCCTTTCCTTCACCTACCCTTTTGAAATTCCAAACTTTACCATTCTTAAGTCTTACAGTATTTTGTAGTACTTCCACAACTTCTTCTGCATCAAAAAGTCTATTTTCTCCTTTAATGATTAAACCTGTTTTTTTAATCCGCACCCAGTCACCACCTTCAACCTTGGTGGGTCTTACACCATGTTTCATGTCATAAAATTGTTTAATCTTGTCATGCACTCTCTTCAATCTGCTCCTTACTTCTTCCTTTGACTAAGATTCAACAGCAGACAAACACAACCACAATGGATTAAACTTGGACCGTGGTTTCCGTCCTCGCATTATTATAAATGGTAAACCAGTAGCACACCAGGTGACACGGTAGGTCCACACCATCTTACCACTTGCGTGATCCAATCTTCACCACCATTCATAGCCAATTGAATGGTTTCTTTTAACACATGATTACATCTTTCCACTATTCCGTTTCCACTGGGATTAGATAGGGAAGTGGTTCTGTGCCTAATACCAGATCTTTCAAAATACATCCTTGCTTTGTTAGATAAATATTGAACCCCATTATCACTTACAACGCATGCAGGAATACCTTCTGATGTAAAGGTTTCATCAAAAAAATGCAAAACTGCATCCATGTCAGCTCCGTCCACCCCCTTAACCACAGGCCAACATGATAAGCAATCCATTACCAAAATTAACTACTTTTTATCCGCTGCACGCTTGAATCCTCGCAGCTCTTCAGCACTCGTCGCCAGTGTTAAGTAGGACACTGCACTGTCTATGTAACCAAAGCAAGGTTTATTATCTGAAGAGCACAGAAGCTCACATCCAGCAATCCCGGTGTCTTTCCTTCGACTGCCTAACTCATACAATACAGATTGAACCGAAACGTTCCAGGAATGCTTGCTAGGCAAGCATTCCTGGTATCTAAGCAAAGCAGTTCTTGGCATATGGAGGCCTCAAAAATTGTTCTTGGCTGCTTGTAAATGTGAGTGCAATTAATTGCCTCAACTTGTTTGACCTCCTTACTCAACGGAAGAGGCAAGTAAATATGTCTGCTAAAGGCAGTCTCCATTGACCTTCAAGGACGTCTGCCTGGACTCTTCGAGAGGCAGCTCCCAGTGGCTGCTTCTGGACCATCTTCAAGGGTCTTGTTGTCCGCCGGCTGATGAGGGACTGACTCAGCCTGGGATACAATGTGATGCTTAAAGTTGCCATTTGTGTATAATTTTGTACTATACATCTGGATATCTTGTAATTCTGTACTGTGTGTTTTCGTCTTGCCAGTTGTGTACTTGTACTTTATTTTGTGCATGGCTGCCTCTCGCTCACATGCCTCTAGGAGGTTGGTAGGGTTGGGTACCAGTCATTCATATATCTGCCACGTGATTCTATGCACAGTGTGATCTTCACAGCCAGGCCTGGCTTTTTCACCAACTTCAGATGCTGAGACTTTGAAGCTCTGGCTTATAATGAAAAGGCCTGATTACAAGTCTCAGGGGCAGAATGCAGGTGGTAGTAGCCCCCTGGCCAATAGCCACCTGGATGAACATGCCCTCTACATGAGACAACTTGGCAGAGCTCCAGTAACAGGTCAGGATCATCTCTGAAGGAGGCAGAGTCCATCAGATGTTAGGTTCCCCAGAAAGATCTCTCGAACAATGGCTTAAATGACGGTAAAAAAACAGTGTCTGCCAAAGGATGAACCACAGGATAGGTTTACCTCTGAAAGGCTGGTAGGGCTGATACGGATTTAGTCATATATCAGGCCAGAGAATAGCAACGATGACTCACGTCACATGTTATGATCAGCCCTGAAAGGCCAACTGGGCTGGGGCAGAAACATTCATATGTCAGTCTTGCATCTGATAGGGTGATAGAGTTCGAGCAAAATCATTCATGTTATGTTATGTTATGTTATGTTATTTAGTTTTCTAACGCGCACAGCTACTCAAAGGAGTGTCCCGGCGCGAGCACAGAGGGATTGAGATGCTCGTCCGAACTAAACAAAGAGATGAGTTTTTAGCAGTTTTTTAAAAGTCACAGGATCTTTAATGTTGCGAAGTGCAAACGGAAGAGCGTTCCAGGCCTGAGCCGCTATAACAGCGAGGGAACAACCACCAAGCCTGTGCCGATAAAAACAGGGAACCTTTGCCAGGTGAAGAGCGGAGGAGTGTAGCAGTCTCCCTGGAACATAAAAAGAGAAACGTTTCTGCAAATAAGTTGGCCCAAGGACATGCAGAGCACGATGGGCGATGGTAATAGATTTAAATTTCACCCTGGCCGCCATGGGAAGCCAGCGAAGAGAGCGAAAATAACCTCGCACACTGCTTCTTAAGGGGATCTCTAACAAGAGCCGAACCGCCGCATTTTGCACTACTTGGAGTTTATTAAGGGAGTATGCCGGAATCCCCACATAAAGAGCATTAGCATAATACAGGCGGGAAAGAATGAGCGGGCGGACAACTGTCTCTTTCGCCGCCCGTGGAAGAAGTGGAAGAAATCTTCTCAAGGTTTGAGGAGGCCAAAGCAGCACCCTGAAAGTCTCTTGACTTGGGTGGCGAAAGATAAATTATCCTCAAACCAAACTCCCAGATTCTTAGCAGTGCTACTGCTAGAGGACGGTGGCGGGAACTCAGGCGGCCAGATCAGATCTCTAAAACCAGGGGGAAAAATGCCATACAAGAGTATCTCCGACTTGTCTTCATTACATTTTAATTGGGCGCCCGCAAGCCACTTAAATACCAAAGACAGGAAGAGTTGAACGGAAGCCACGGATTCCTCATCCTTTTCCCAGGTGAAAAGTAACTGGGTATCGTCAGCATAGGTGATCACCTTAGCCCCCAAAGCCTCAGCCAGCACGACTAATGGAGTAAGATAGATATTAAACAAGAGGGGGCTAAGGGACGACCCCGGTGGGACCCCAGTAGTAACCGGCAGAGGGGCAGACGCTGCCGGTGGTAACTAGACTTGTTGCACCCGACCCTCCAAAAAGGACCTAATCCAGCCCCAGGCCGACCCTGATACACCAATCTCCGAGAGTCGGTCAAGCAACAAAGAATGAGGAACGTGTCAAATGCAGCCAACAGGTCAAGCAGCACTAAGGCTGCTCTCCCGCCAGCATCAAGGCACTCTCGAATAGCCTCAGACACTTCCACCAAAGCCAATTCGGTACTGTAAGAGGACCGAAAGCCCGACTGAGCTGGGTGCAAGATGTCCGCCCTCTCCACAAACTCAGTCAGCTGTCTATTCACTACCTTCTCACAGGCCTTGGCGAGACTGGGCAGAAGAGAGATGGGCCTATAATTCCCAGGAATCAAGGGATTGAGGGCAGGCTTTTTTAATAAAGGGAGAATTTTAGCCTGCTTCCAACCGTCTGGCACTCGGGCTTCGTGCAGCGAGTAATTTATAATGTTGTTCATCTCCGGATTAATAACCTCCGCTACTGCCGCCATTAGTCTGGCAGGGCAGGGGTCAGCAGGCGAGCCGGATTTTAATCCCTTCAGAATTTTCAAGGTACTAGGCAAATCAACTCGGGAAAAGTTACCCAGAGAGTGCCTAGGGAGGGTGGGAACAGAGGCGGACTACAGAGGATCAGGTGAACACAGTGTAAAGCTTGCTTGAATCACTCGGATTTTGTCCATAAAAAAATTAGACAGCGTGTCGCACCAGGCATCTGTGGCTGAGAGAGAGCATGATTGTGCTATGGGTGACATGAAGCTCTGTACAATTGCAAAGATTTCCTTTGAGTTGTTTTGTGCCTGATCAATAGGGACAGCATAATAGTCCTTTTTAGCTTGAGAGATAGCAGCGTAATAAACTTTCTGTCTCCGTCTAAGAATACCCTTTGCCACCGGGCAATACTCGCTGAGACGCCAAGAGCGTTTCAGTTTTTTACAGTCTTGTTTTAATGAGGTCAGCTCAGCGGTATAACACGGTTTAGAAGGAGTCTCCCTGGTGCGCCTAGCCGAGGTAGGAATAGCAATGGTAGTCATAGTGGACAAAACTCAGTTGGAAAAAGCCAGGAGGCTCCCTTCCAAAGCCTGTGGAAGTACCGGCCTACAGGCGGTCAGAGCCATTGCAAATTTGGACGGCTCAATTCTTTTAAATGCTGATTTACGGGAGGCATAGGTAGGCATGCTAGCTGAGGCCACCTACCAGGAGAAGAAGGTCAGCTGATGATCGGACCAGGACACTGGAAGGGGGTCATTAGCTGTGATCGAAAATTTAGAGCAGATAGGATCGAGAATATGGCCTCCTTGATGGGTCGGCCGATTAACCCATTGAGAAAGATGGGCGAGCTGAAGAGTATCAAAGAACTCAGATGAATCCTTAGAGTCCATCTGATCAAGATGTATGTTAAGATCGCTCAATATCAAACAATGGGAAAAGCGCAGAGCCCGTGAGGTCACTGCCTCGCCCCATGATTGAAGAAAGGCCTTCGCAGGGCCGGGGGGTCGATAAATAAAAAAAAAGAACAGTGTGAAATGGGCCGAAAAGCTAATGCTAAAGTCAAGAGCTTCACACTCACCCCAGGCACTAGAATCACACTTAAGAAGATCCCACTTATCTTTAAACATGATAGCCACCCCACCCCCCCTTCCCTCCATGCGGTCCACTCTACATATCTTATAACCCCCGGGAGTGGCTAATGAAATAATAGGATCGGACCAACCAGGTCTCCGTAATAAACAAAAGATCCAGTGAATTGTCAGACAGCAACTCAAACACACCCAGGTAATTCATGACTTAAGCATCCTCATACTTCAGAGTACCCTAGTTTAGGAAGGAGTTTAAACATGCAATCATTTTGAGGAATTAAGAAACCTGTAACAAAAATGACCATTTTTCTCCTACTTTAAGAAAACAAAATTGAGTGGAGACCTTGTGAGTCAAGTACCTCTTGGGAATTAGTTCACTTTCGGATTCAGTTGCTGTTAGTTGATTTTTCATTTTCACCCTGGAGTATAATGGTAGGGCGGTGTCCTAAGGCTTATGGGTCTGTTGGGCAGAATGATTGGGGAGATCCTTGGGTAGGACTGGTCCTGGAAGGATCTCCTTAATCTTGTTCATGGTCAGAAGCAGTGCTGACTAGTGAGGAGGTTGTCTACACAATACTGACAGATGCAGGGGCCTCCTGCACAATACTGGCTGATTGGGACCCCTTAATAATACTGGCTGATTAAGGAGGCAAATTTACAGTGGTGGCTAGGACCACACCTACCGTACGACACCAAATCTGAATCCAGGTGGTGAAAGATGTAACAAGACTATTCAAAGCCGTGCCTGAGCTCACAGCCCAGGGAGCCTTCTTTAAGCACCTTGGTTGTGGCCATTTCCATTGCATAGTTATTAAAGATAGGTAGAAGAGGCACCTGGTGAAGAGCCAGGCTTGGAACAAGGCAGAAATGTGCCTATCCCGATTCTTCAGTATGAGGAGCCGTAAAGTGTGAGCTGGCTTTTCTATGGCTTTGTGTTGATAAAGCCCCAGGCCTCTTCTCGCCTTCCTTAAGGCTTTTACTTAAGATGGATAGAAGTCTTGTCTCCCACTCAAAGTTCTAGCTTCATCTCTTGTTTTTAGCTCATCATGAAGTCAATTAAACAGGTCTTTCAATCAATCAATCAATCAATCAATCAATCAATCAATCAATCATAGTATTTGTAAAGTGCGCTACCTACCCGTGAGGGTCTCAAGGCACTAAGGAGGGAAGCTGCTACTGTTTGAAGAGCCAGGTCTTGAGGAGTCTTCTGAAGGTCAGTAGGTCTTGGGTCTGCCGTAGGTGGATGGGGAGGGTGTTCCATGTCTTGGCGGTGAGGTGGGAGAATGATCTGCTGCTGGCGGTCACTCTTCGGATGCAGGGGACAGAGGCGAGGGTGCTGGTGGGTGGGGATGTAGAAGCAGAGTCGGCTGTTGATGTACGCTGGTCCGGTGTTGTGGAGTGCCTTGTGTGTGTGGGTGAGGAGTTTGAAGGTTATTCTCTTGTTGACCGGGAGCCAGTGCAGGTGCCTCAGGATGGGTGTGATGTGGCTGCGGCGAGGGATGTCAGGGATCAGGTGCGCGGAGGCGTTCTGTATGCATTGGAGCCGTTTCAGGAGTTTTGCCTCCTGCATAGAGGGCATTTCCGTAGTCCAGTCTGCTGCTGACGAGGGCCTGGGTGACCGTCTTTCTTGTTTCGGTGGGGATCCACTTGTAAATCCTGCGGAGCATGCGGAGGGTGTTGAAGCAGGAGGAAGAGATGGCATTGACCTGCTTCATCATGGAGAGGGTGGAGTCGAGGATGACCCCTAGGTTGTGTGCATGGTTGGTGGGTGTTGGGGCTGTTCCTAGTGCAGTCGGCCACCAGGAGTCGTCCCAGGCCGAGGGGGTGGATCCGAGGATGAGGACCTCCATCTTGTCCGAGTTCAGCTTTAGTCGGCTGTTCCTCATCCAATCGGCGACGACCTTCATTCCTTCGTGGAGGTTGGTTTTGGTGGTGTGGGGGTCCCTGGTGAGGGAGAGGATCAGCTGGGTGTCATCGGCATAGGAGATGATGTTGAGGTCGTTCAGTCGGGTGACGTGGGTGAGCGGTGCCATGTAGATGTTGAACAGCGTCGGGCTGAGGGATGAGCCCTGGGGTACGCCGCAGATGATCTCGGTGGCCTCGGAGTGGAAGGGGGGGGAGGTGGACGCTCTGTGTTCTGCCAGAGAGGAAGGAGGTGGTCCAGTCCAGCGCCTTCTCTTGGATTCCGGCGTCGTGGAGGCATGTTTGTAGTGTGCGGTGGCAGACCGTGTCGAAGGCGGCTGATGGCCACGGTTTCTCCGTTGTCTAGCAGGGTCCTGATGTCATCGGTGGTGATGATGAGGGCAGTTTCGGTGCTGTGGTTGCTGCGGAACCCGACTGGGCAGGGTCTAGGATGCTGTTCTCCTCGAGGAAGCTGGTCAGTTGTTTGTTGACGGCCTTCTCGATGACCTTCGCCGGGAACGGGAGCAGGGAGATGAGTCGGAAGTTCTTGAGGTCCTTGGGGTCCGCCTTGGGTTTCTTGAGTAAGGCGTTGATCTCTGCGTGTTTCCAGCTCTCCTGGAAGGTCGCTGTCTCAAAGGAGATGTTGATGGCTTTCCGGAGATGGGGTGCGATGGTGGTGCTGGCTTTGTTGAATATGTGGTGTAGGCAAGGGTCTGACGGGGATCCAGAGTGGACGGTGTTCATAAACTTGATGGTGTCGTCGTCGTTGATGTTGGTCCACGAGAGCAGGCGGTTGGTGCGGATGGTGGTCGTGGGGGTGGGGGTCTCAGTGGATGCCGGGGCGGTCATGGTGTTGAAGCTGTCGTGGATGTCTGCGATCTTGCGATGGAAGAAGGCAGCCATCGAGTCGCATAGGTCTTGTGAGGTTGGGATGTCGTTGGTGTTGGAGCTGGGGTTGGAGAGTTCCTTCACGATGTTGAAGAGCTCTTTGCTGTTGTGTGCGTTGTTGTCTAGGCGGTCTTTGAAGGAGGCCCTTTTGTTGGATCTGATGAGGTGGTGGCGTCTGCGGATGGCGTTCTTATGGGCTGTGTAGCTTTCTGATGTTCGTTCACGGATCCAGTTCTTCTCCAGCTTTCAGCAGGTTTGCTTGGAGCCCTGGAGGTCTTCGGTGAACCAGCTGGCTTTCTTGCTGGTGTTGTTTTTGGAGGGCTTCTTGGCAGGGCGAGGGTGTTGGCGCAATCGTTGATCCAGTGTCTGAGGTTGCGAGCGGCGGCGTCAGTCGGGTCTGCGGGTGGGCTCCGGGCGAGGGTGGTGGATAGCTGGTCTTCCGTGACTTTGCTCCAGCAGCGGCACGGCATCTGTTGGGTGCAGTGGGGTGTGGTGGGTTTCCGGAAGGTGAAGTGGATGCAACGGTGGTCGGTCCAGTGAAGCTCAGTGGTGTGGTTGAAGGAGACGTGGGAGCTTGCGGAGAAGATGGGGCCAAGTGTGTGGCCGGCGGAGTGGGTGGGTGTTGTAACTAGTTCCCTGAGTCCGACGTTGGCGAGGTTGTCGATCAGGGTGGTGGAGTTGGTGTCGTTGTTGTTCTCGAGGTGGAAGTTCAGGTACCTGAGGAGGATGTAGTCCATGGAGGCAAGGGCATGTGTGCTGACGAATTTGGCGATGGAGTCGCTGAACTGTGGTCGGGATCCGGGGGGTCTGTAGACAAGGTTTCCTCTGAGGGTGGTGTTGGGGTCGGTGTGGATCTGGAAGTGCAGGTGTTCGACGGTGCTGAGGGTATAGTCGGTGTTTGTCGAGACTTTGAGAGTGTTCCTGAGGACGATGGCGATTCCTCCTCCTACTCCGTTGGTGCGGTCCTTGCGGGTGATCTTATAGCCTTCCGGGATGGCTATGGCGATGTCGGGTGCCGAGGAGGGGTTCAGCCAGGTCATTGTCAGCAAGGCGTCATCTGGGGTGTAGGAGTCGTGTAGGTCCCAGAGTTCAACGGTGTGTTTGCGGGCGTAGCGGGTGTTGAGAAGGATGCATCTGAGGTAGTTGGGTTCTTTGGTGGGTTGGTTGGCAGGCCGGATGCTGGTGAAGCTGCAGTTCCGGCAGGAGAAGGGCCCTTGGCGGCCAGGCAGCAGGTGCGTGATTGTCTGGCGATGAGTACGTGGAAGGTGCTGGAGTCATAGCGGTGACGGGCGTTGTAGCGTTCCCGGGGTCCAGGGGTCCTGGCGCTGGGCGCGGTCCAGGTGCGGACGGGTGCAGACGGGCTTGCCTTAGGCGCACCTTCGGCGCTGCGTGGCCTCCATATAAGTGGAGGTGGGAGGGAGGAGCAGCTGGGAGGCGGGAGCGAGGCGGCGAATGGGCAGCAGGGGGGGCGGGGCCTTAGGGGCACAGCGGTGGGAAAGAGCGGGTGAGGATGGCGGGGAAAACAGGAGGCAAAGACAGGGCACAGAGATTTATGGTGATAATAAGCGGAAGAAGCAAGTGTGGGGCAAAAACACAGCAGACACGCACAGTTAAACACAATGCAGTGGCAGAGATTTACGATAATAAAAGAGGGAAGAAGCAATTTTAGGGCAAAATCACAGCAGACAAGTACAGTTAAACACAATGCAGCAGCAGAGCAATAGGCAATACAGACCAGAGCAGCGCAGCAGTGTGGGGAGCGACCTGCCTGGGAGCAGGGTCAAAGGTCGCTCCTTTCACGCTGCGTGGCCTCCATATAAGGGGAGGTGGGAGGGAGGAGCAGCTGGGAGGCGGGAGCGGGGCGGCGAATGGACCGCAGGGGGGGCGGGGCCACAGGGGCGCAGTGGCGTGAAAGAGTGAGTGAGGACAGCGGGGGAAACAGGAGGCAGAGACAGGGCACAGAGATTTTTGGTGATAATAAGGGGAAGAAGCAAGTGTGGGGCAAAAACACAGCAGACACGTACAGTTAAACACAATGCAGCGGCAGAGATTTACGATAATAAAAGAGGGAAGAAGCAATTTTAGGGCAAAATCACAGCAGACAAGTACAGTTAAACACAATGCAGCGGCAGAGATTTACGATAATAAAAGAGGGGAAGAAGCAAGTTTAGGGCAAAATCACAGCAGACAAGTACAGTTAAACACAATGCAGCAGCAGAGCAATAGGTAATACAGACCAGAGCAGCGCAGCAGCGTGGGGAGCGACCTCTTCTCTGACCGCAGGTGTTCCCACATTGAACCTTAGTATTGCCTCATTGGCGGATGTAATGTGTATCATTACTTTGTGTTAGCGCAAGGAAAGGATCCGGATTAGGGTCAGTGTGAGAAGGTGTTAGCCAAGGGTTGGGGTTCAGATTTGTGTTAAGGCCGCAGGGAGGTGATGGTGTGGCGGTCAGGGTGTTGTATGTGCTACGAACACAGGAATGAGGTGTTGAACAGGTGATGGTGTGGAGGTCAGGACGTTGTATGTGCTATGAACACAGGAATGAGGTGTTGAACACGTGATGGTGTGGCGGTCAGGGCGTTGTATGTGCTACGAACACAGGAATGAGGTTTTGACCAGGTGATGGTGTGGAGGTCAGGGTGTTGTATGTGCTACGAATACAGGCATGAGGTGATGAACAGGTGATGGTGTGGAGGTCAGGGCGGTGTATGTGCTACGAACACAGGAATGAGGTTTTGACCAGGTGATGGTGTGGAGGTCAGGGTGTTGTATGTGCTACGAATACAGGCATGAGGTGTTGAACAGGTGATGGTGTGGCGGTCAGGGCGTTGTATGTGCTACGAACACAGGAATGAGGTGTTGAACAGGTGATGGTGTGGAGGTCAGGGCGTTGTATGTGCTACGAATGCAGGCATGAGGTGTTGAACGGGTGATGGTGTGGCAGTCAGGGCATTGTATGTGTTACGAACACAGGAAACAGGTGATGGTGTGGAGGTCAGGGCGTTGTATGTGCTACGAATACAGGTATGAGGTGTTGAACAGGTGATGGTGTGGCGGTCAGGGCGGTGTATGTGCTACGAATACAGGCATGAGGTGTTGAACAGGTGATGGTGTGGCAGTCAGGGCGTTGTATGTGCTACAAACACAGGAATGAGGTGTTGAACAGGTGGTGGTGTTGAGGTCAGGGCGTTGTATGTGCTGCGAATACAGGCATGATGTGTTGAACAGGTGATGGTGTGGCAGCCAGGGCTTTGTATGTGCAACGAATACAGGCATGAGGTGATGAACAGGTGATGGTGTGGAGGTCAGGGCGTTGGATGTGCTACGAACACAGGAATGAGGTGTTGAACAGGTGATGGTATGGCAGTCAGTTCGTTGTATGTGCTACGAATACAGGCATGAGGTGTTGAACAGGTGATGGCGTGGCGGTCAGGGCATTGTATGTGCTACGAACACAGGAATGAGGTTTTGACCAGGTGATGGTGTGGAGGTCAGGGTGTTGTATGTGCTACGAATACAGGCATGAGGTGTTGAACAGGTGATGGTGTGGCGGTCAGGGCGTTGTATGTGCTACGAACACAGGAATGAGGTGTTGAACGGGTGATGGTGTGGAGGTCAGGGTGTTGTATGTCCTACGAATACAGGCATGAGGTGTTGAACGGGTGATGGTGTGGCAGTCAGGGCTTTGTATGTGCTACGAACACAGGAATGAGGTGTTGAACAGGTGATGGTGTGGAGGTCAGGGCGTTGTATGTGCTACGAATGCAGGCATGAGGTGTTGAACGGGTGATGATGTGGCAGTCAGGGCTTTGTATGTGTTACGAACACAGGAAACAGGTGATGGTGTGGAGGTCAGGGCGTTGTATGTGCTACGAATACAGGTATGAGGTGTTGAACAGGTGATGGTGTGGCGGTCAGGGCGGTGTATGTGCTACGAATACAGGCATGAGGTGTTGAACAGGTGATGGTGTGGCAGTCAGGGCGTTGTATGTGCTACAAACACAGGAATGAGGTGTTGAACAGGTGGTGGTGTTGAGGTCAGGGCGTTGTATGTGCTACGAATACAGGCATGATGTGTTGAACAGGTGATGGTGTGGCAGCCAGGGCTTTGTATGTGCAACGAACACAGGAGTGAGGTGTTGAACAGGTGATGGTGAGGAGGTCAGGGCGTTTGTATGTGCTACGGACACAGGAATGAGGTGTTGAACGGGTGATGGTGTGGCGGTCAGGGCATTGTATGTGCTACGAACACAGGAATGAGGTGTTGAACAGGTGATGGTGTGGAGGTCAGGGCATTGTATGTGCTACGAATACAGGCATGAGGTGTTGAATGGGTGATGGTGTGGAGTTCAGGGCGTTGTATGTGCTACGAATACAGGCATGAGGTGTTGAGTGAGTGATGGTGTGTAGGTCAGGGCGTTGTATGTGCCCCGAATACAGGCATGATGTGTTGAACGGGTGATGGTGTGGAGGTCAGGGTTTTGTATGTGCCCTGAATACAGGCATGATGTGTTGTACGGCTGATGGTGTGGAGCTCAGGGCATTGTATATGCCCCGAATACAGGCATGATGTGTTGAACGGGTGATGGTGTGGAGGTCAGGGTTTTGTATGTGCCCCGAATACAGGAATGATGTGTTCAACGGGTGATGGTTGTAGAGGTGGGACTTGGGAGACATACGCAGTCTCCTATTGTTTGATCAGGAGCTGCCCACGATGGAACAGTAGGCTGTGCATCTACACGTCACTCATCCAACGCTGATCACATGATGCAGGTCATGACATGCTAAAGCTTAGTGAAATTTACAGACTGCTGAGCTGAATACAAGCCCGTGCCCATCATTGCGCGCAATTAAAGCCATGGTACTCATCAGCAATATTCACTCCTTCCCTAAGTCAGCTACAAAAGCATTTCAAACCAGTGGAAACCTTAAAACACTTTCACAACATGAGCGTGAGTTCGTCACATGACAGATTAGTGATTGTGAGCTATGTCTTGTTATCCCACCACGTGGAAGACAGCCATGGCCCTAGAGAATCTTAATGATTAGAAATCCTTCATAGTCCTGAACACAGGATAGTGAACCTCACCTGAGGCACTTTCATGCAGTCTTCCTCACTTCACCTCCTGTCCAAGTCTCTATTACCACATAGGGCATCACTCCTTCCTTGAGGTGCTAGACACAGTCCACTGCACTTAGGCGCCGGTCGCAATCCACTCCACATTGGCGCTACTCACTGTCCACTCCACATAGGCACTGGTCACGGTCCTCTACACCTAGGCACTAGTCACAGTCCACTGCTCTTAGGCACTAGTCACAGTTCACTCCACGTAGGGACTATTCATAGTCTACTTCACTTAGGCACCAGTCTCAATCCACGCCACGTAGGCTCTAGTCACAGTCCACTGCACTTAGGCGCTAGTCACAGTCCACTGCACTTAAGCGCCGGTCGCAATCCACTCCACATTGGCGCTACTCACTGTCCACTCCACATAGGCACTGGTCACGGTCCTCTACACCTAGGCACTAGTCACAGTCCACTGCACTTAGGCACTAGTCACAGTCCACTGCCAGTCGCAATCCAGTCCACTTAGGCGCTAGACATGCTCCACTGCACTAGTCACGGTCCACTCCACATTGGCGCTAGTCACGGTCCACTCCACATTGGCGCTAGTCACGGTCCACTCAACTTAAGCGCTAGTCAAATTCCACTCCATGTAGGGGCCAGTCACAGTCCACTGCACTTAGGCACCAGTCACAGTCCACTGCACTTAGATACCAGTCGCAATCCACTCAACGTAGGCTCTAGTCACAGTCCACTGCACTTAGATACCAGTCGCAATCCACTCCACATAGGCTCTAGTCACAGTCCACTGCACGTAGGCACTAGTCACAGTCCACTCCACATCGGCGCTAGTCACGGTGCCCTCAACTTAGGCGATTGTCAAATTCCACTCCATGTAGGTGCCAGTCACAGTCCACTGCACATAAGCACTAGTCACAGTCCAATGCACACAAGCACTAGTCACAGTCCACTCCACTTAGGCAACAGTCACAGGTGCTAGTCACAGTCCACTGTACTTAGGCGCTAGTCACATTCCACTGCACTTAGGCACTAGTCATGTTTCACTTCATCTTGGCGCTAGTCACGGTCTCCTTCACTTAGGCACCAGTCACGGTCCATACGTTTTTTGTTTTCCTTCCCTTCTGTCCTCCTCCTCCTGTTCCTTTATCCGCAATGACAGAAGGAGGAAGCATCTATTGCCAGGGCCACCCGCCCCCCCAGTGGGTGCCGCCGGCCTGAAGGGGTGCAGCACTGTCCTGTTTTCAGCGAGGCAGACATGGCCACACTAATCTTTTGGGTACAGAGCCACCTCCACTGCATGTTGGCAGCAGGCCCGGCAAGGGTTACGCCCTGTGAGAGTGCCAGAGATGCGTACCCCGCAGCACAGGGGTGCAGCGCACACAGCGGCAGCTGGCACACCACTGTGCCAACATCTAAGACCAGGAGCAGGACCTTGCTTGACTTGCTAGGTGTCAATGTTGCGTAGCTTGGTAAGTTATATTTATTTTTGTTTAAATTTTTTTTTAATATTTGTTTTTCAAATAGCATGCTCACACTCACAGGTAGCTTAATTTTATGTGATGTTTATTTTTGATTGTTTTCTAATTGTAAAATATATTTCACACTGGTTAATAAATATGCATGTTTATTTTTCACAACGTGAGTAAGTATACATAAAAATGTAAATTATATATATATATATATAATGTGAATTTGTTAATTACAAATGTATGTGTGTTTATGTGTGTTTATTTTATCTATCCATTTATCTATAATATATATATATGTTTATAATTATATAGAATATAGATATTTCTGTACAACAATTATTGTGAGTGTATATGCCCTCTGGTGCAAAAAGGCCATTTTATTTATGGGTGTAGTACCATGCTGACACAACTTGCAAGTGTTTTTTTAATGTTAGTGGCTGCCACTCACCTAAATAAATGCACTTTTAGCATCAGAGAGTGCTTGCAGTTGTGTGTCCGCTGTCTTTCTACTGAGCGAAGTGGGCATGCGATGTAGTATTACGCCAGGGTTTATCATCTATGCATTGGGCGCAGAGGTGTTAACATTTATTTCAAGCAGCACAGGCCAGCAAGACAACTTGATGTGCTGCATGAAAGGGAAAGGGCAGGAATGTATCATATTTATTAATTTATCAAGATATGTCCTATTCCTGCTCTCGTCAACCAAGTGCTGCCTACTGCGCCGATGCAGGCACCCATGTGTCATGATGCAAGGAGGCCACATACATAGGACTCTGGATTGTTTTTGCAGGAAGGGGACACCTTCCTGCACAAAAACAATCCTCATAGACAAGACCAACTTAAACAACAAACCCTTGATAAATCTGGGCGCTGGGATGGGAGATGGTGGTGCATGGCGTCAGCCTGGGACTGGCAGGCTGCTGCACCATAGGAGTGGAGTGGACATCAAATGAAGGATACTGTCTGGATTCTGTTCCAGCGTGAGATATCCAGGTGCTCAGCATGAGCTTGGGCTGATTTAAGAAGTGATGCAGACTCCTCTTCTGTCACTATTAAGATAGTAGTATATCTGGGTGTTGGCATTCTTCTCTGTGCCTTTATGTAGCTCATACAGTCCCAATCTCCCTGGTGTGTAGTGCATTTCAAAGGGAGACTGAGTTGGCCCATCAAAGGGGGCAGAGAAGCATAGATCATTTGTTGCAATGCATGAGTAGTTTTAGGTTTCGGAAACTAGGAATAGGCTGATTTAGAAAGTACAATGCTGCAGTGCGTCTCAAAATATTTTTTAAGGGAGAGACACTAATCATTTGTTTTAATCTTCTGTATTTCTTACATTAGCACCCAAGGGCATCAGGGGCAAATGAGCTGCCACCACCAGCTCCGCGGTGGGTGGAACTGTTACCACCATCGCAGCCGCAGATGGTTCTGCTGGCCCTAGTAAGTCCTGTTTACTTACTTTTACCTCTATCCGCTTGTAAAATAATGTGCCCTTGTTTTTTAAAATTTTATTTCTACTTTTTTTTCACCTCCCCTATCTAATGTTTATTATCCCTGCATTATCCTGTTTTTCTATATTTTCCGTTTCTGCAGCTGACTTTCTCCTGTCTGTAGTTTTATTCTGCTCTCTTATTTGGTAAACTTTCCCTTGGCCCTTTGTTATATGTTTGTGGTACTGTAAGACTAAGAGAACATATTTTGGGTACAGTGAAGAAGATTGCAGGCCTGAATATACTATCATTCATGAAACATGTTGGCTGAAAAGGCTTTCTTTATCAAACAGTCACAAAGAGATAGAGTGACTGTGGTCATGGATGACCCAATGCTGTCTTATTGATACAGTATGCCCGCAGTTTCCCTGGCAGTGCAGCATGGCAGGAAAGAAATGAGATCCCATTACCAGCTAATACCATATGTCCTTCATTGACCATTCCCTTCTTCGCCGTCATCCTCTCATAGACTTGTCCCTCCATTAGGAGAAAAATGATTTTGGTTGACGACTCCCTGGCTTTTTTTAACATATTGGCAATTAACAAACTTCTCAAAGTGATAGTTTCAATAGAAGATACGGCTAACCAAACTGTAGTGAGGTATTGCTGTTTTACTTTGTTCAAAATAATTACTTAGGTGGTGAATCATGGTTATTTTATGTTTTTTTCTAGCTGCACCAGTGCCAGAGCCCACAGTGGGACAGAGGATCACCAGTGCCACAGCCATCAGTGGGACAGAGGAGGCCCAGGGGGTCAGTAGGGAAGTTGTCCTAGCAGGGACAAATAGCAGGTCACCTTGTTTGCTTATTAACAATGCTGCATTTGATAAGTGCAGCAGGTATACCACCCATCACCTCCCTGCCCACAGCATTTTGCCACCTAACTGCAGCATGTTTGAGTTTGATGCTGCAGTGTAGGCTGCACAGTGTGAATTTGCTTCATTTAACAGTGCAGCATATTGAAGTTTGCAGTGCATTTCAAACTGAAAACAGGGTGTGCTTCCCAGTGCCCACTTAGTCAACTACACCTAGTACTTCACTTCATCCTTCTTTCCACCTGTCCCAGCCTACAATAAAATTGTAAATTCCCTTCTCACCAAGTGCCACATTTTTCTGCCCAATTGACTTATGTTTCATGGCTTACCATGACGGATTTACGCCTGCTCCAATTCATCAACCAAAGTAACTGACTAAGCAAAAGCGTAGCACATGATCAGTAATACCCCACTATTCTATAGCTAAAACCCTACCTAACGTAAACCCTCTAACTTACCTTTAAGTAGACTAATGTTCCCTACTGCCAAGTGAAGGGATTTGTTAAAAATATTTTGTGGTGGAGGCCATGATGGGACTAAGTGCCTGATTTAGAGTTTGGCAAACATGCCAAATAAACTATATATCCCATTCCCTTTCCAGAACTGCAGTGCATTGTACATAATCTGGGCAATGCCTACTTATAGCGGTCAGGATATCCGTTATTCGTCACGTCTGTGACGGAGTATTCAATCTGCCTCGTCTAAGTTTGGAATCAGGGTAGAATGGAATAGACAGTTGGAGAAGAGCAAGGCCATTTGAATGAATTACTATAAGTTGCTAAAGTATCCATTAAAGCTGCTCCAAACACTTGCAGCAGAGTAGCAGACCCATTAGCATGCCTCCATTAATGTTCCACATATAGAATCAAGTATACAATTATTTGTGCAGCATATATGCCTTACTCATAAATGAGAGGTCATTTAAACACAAAGTCTTCTAAATGAAAAAAAAAACACTTCTTGATGATGGTGGAATTCTGGTTTAATTCCTTGCAGTCAGTGCTATTGTTATGTGATGTGTGTGTGGGGGAAAAATGGTCCTGTGACTAAGCTCGTCAAATCGTCCAATGCTCTGCTGCTCTGCCACTGTAAACAAGTGTTTGCACTGTCCACTACAATTTGTATTTTTCATTTTTTGTCTTTCTTGATATAGGTACTCCTGCTGCTGGAGGTCACCCATCCCCGCAGGAGAAAGCCGCCCAGCTGTAGCACCAGAGAATGGAGGCTGGTGTGGCCGAATCGCAGTGGTGGGTGGCGTTGGAGGAGGAGACACATGCCTCAAATTCCTCCCACCAGCCTGGTCCACCTCCATTCCAACCACACCAAAGCCAGCACCGCCGGCAGCCAGGGTCCCCTGCTGCACAGCGGAACACCAACCCCTACCCATTGTTGGATCATGGATAGACTCCTCCTCCACCGCGCCCTACGCGAGCTAGTGTTGCTGCAGCAGAACATGTCCCAGGAAGCAGTCCGCCTACACGCCCATATGGATGCCCTCTGAGCCTGTTTGTAAATGGACTTTTTATGGTGGGAGGGATTGTGTTGTGCGTGGGTCTTGGGAAAGGAGGTTGAGAAAAGGGTCGGGCATAACAAGACATTTGGGGGTAGTTACTAGGGGAGTGTGGTGGGCCTGTTGTGGGTGCAGAGGGTGGGTTTCCTGTGTTAAAGAAATAATGCTTATTTTTCTTTCTAATGCATATCACTCACAATCTAACTTTTGTCTATGCACTGCTTCTTATGGCAGCATTGAAGCTATCCTCTGAAAGAGTCACATACTGTAAATCAACCTTTCCCCCTAGACCTTCCCTACCTGAAGTCCCTTGATAAGCTCTGGAATTCCTTGCCACCGAACATCCGCTCTTTGGAAAATCTGTCTGCCTTCCGCAAAGCTATTAAGACCCATCTGTTCCCTTCTCCTTAGGATTCTCTGTCCTTTTTTTCTTCTCCTTCTGCAGTATAGCTTTTGTGGTTCTTCAGCACCGGGACGCCTCTTTGCTAGGGCAGCTGTTGCACTTAATCAAAATGTTAACATAACATAACATAACATATATTTATTTGATAGGTTACTTTAAATGCGTCCTTTTCCTGCAGTCCAGTATACCCTATACCCCACTACCAGAGTGGGAAGAACAACTGTTTTTGATTTATTGCTTGATTAGATTGTCTCACTTTTGCAGCACAGAGTGTATACTAGTTAGTTAATAATACACTTCTCCTACTACCATCTGTAACCATCTGTAACCATTTACCACTAGGGGGTACCACTATGGGGTATGCCTTTGCCTACAACAGACACAAAAATCTTAATCTTATCTATCTCTGCTTGCAACAAATAAAACAGCTTCAGTATAAGTTGCTAACTAGTTCACTTCTTAGTTCTCTTACCGGAATAGATGAAGCAATGGCTACTACCTCTCTCAATCTTCCAAAACCTTACTACAGGGTTACCCAAAAGGGCCTTCTTAATGGTGGTGGTAGTAATGGGATAGGCTAAAAGGGAAGACATCACAAGCAGGGTCCTACTCCCACCTATTTCGAATGAGGCGAACTCCAACTGTAGGATTATTTAGAAGGATTATCCATCACAGGAAACTAAACTGAAAGACAACACAGAGTTGGTGGGTTATTGTCAAAACTTATCAAAGACTGAGACCAGACCACCACCATGACAAAAAACGAATATTACAAAACTAGCAGTAGTAACTTCTAAGCAATGGGGAGTGAGTAGGTAATGTATTAAAACAATTAAAACTAAACTTACAAAGAGAGGAGTGGACTCACACAATTCTGAAAATTATGTTTCTTAAGACAAGAAAAATGATACTGTATATAAATGCCGAAATGGGGAGTGCATCTGCATTCTTCTTATCGGAATGCCTGTCTTGGGTGCATGGCTTAACTGGTCCCGGTAAGGTAAGCAGGAATGTTGTGGCGCTTTTGTGTACAAGAAGAAAAGGCTTATGGATTGCAACACAGTAAATGTTGATATTGTAGAGTCAAGGAGAAAGTAAGCTTCATGGTGGATGAGGGCAAGAGGCAGAGCAAAAGCATAGGCGGTTGCAGTCCTGACTCGTGCAGTTAACTGAGAAGTGAGAACAATTTGGCAACCAATCCTAGATAAGTAGCTGCATGTACCTTGCTGATCAATCTCATAACTGTCATAACATTTAGCCAAGTGCATCCATCATGTGACATGTCTCCAGTTACATTCCCCCTGACCACAACCACTTAGTTAGAGGAGTTTGACATTTGAGGCAGGACACTACTAGGCTTGTCCCAAATCAACACACACATGGCTGAGTTAACCTTTTAGAGTCATGTTGGTTTCTCTTTGAAGTAGATACACATTGTTCATAACTTCCTTTGTCTGGCTGTTGAGGTAGTCCCAACCTGAGTTCTGTCTCTGAGTCCCGGTTCCCTACCCAAACAAGATTGAGGAAGATAGACCTGGTGTGTACTACTGTTGTTCACCAACAAGAGCAAAAGAATTAGAGCGTTTTGTGTAATTTTGTTAACTAACCTGACTGGTCTGGTCTTTGTGGCACCCAGAAAAAAAGTACAGCAAGGAGTGGATCATGTAAGTAAATCTAGCTATGTGTGAAAGGGGCAATCACATTTAGGAAGAATCATCCATCAAATGAATGATCTTTACTAAGGCAGCTCAGCTTGGTAATGAAAAAAGAAGGGTAGGAGTGGGAGGCGTTGTCTTAATGCAAATGGGTAAGCTTCTCCTGTGGATACTGGTCTGACTCCAATCCAGTCCATACATGTGAATAAATGCTGGGACTGCACAGGTCAGACACCAAGTATATACATGTTCCTCTAGCTTAATCCTTTTTTTGCAAAGCAATTTGACCACAATGTAATAGTTTTATTAGCCTACTCAGTCAGTGAAGTAGAGTTCATCTTCAGGGGGTTTACCCAGACGTTAGTCAGCTGATGCTCTTGGGTCTGACCAATCATCCTCCTCCTCCTGTGCTGTTACCGGAACAGTGTATTCTTGTGGTATGAAGTGTTGGTTCAATTTAATCATTGTCATCTCTCTATCTTTTGAGGCAGAGTTTGGGTCTGATTCTTCTGTTTCTTCTTCTGTTCCTGGTGTTGTTGCTGGTGTTGGCAGCTGTGAGACAACAACACTGTCCTCTCTGGATGTTGAGGGCCACACACCAGAACTTATGCCTAGGACTCTAACTTCCAGCCATTCTTTTTCCAGGTCTCTCACTTGGTCAACAATCCAAGTCTTGTATTGTGAAGCAGCCCCTTCTGAAAAAAAATAAAGTGGGCAGTATCTTTTTGTATGTGGATTAAGTATTGTGGCACAGATGTACTCTTTGGAGAACACAATGTCTCTTTGCAGGCTTGTATTAACAGCCAAGCGTAGGATTAAGCTCTGAACCACCACATATGCTTCTTCGTTCACACCGGCGAACCTTTGCAACATGTTTTATAAATGGTCCTGCAGCAGATACACCAATGGGATTGTTTGGCACATCGTACTATCCTTGCTGACTATTGTTCCATTTTGGACAAATGGCCAACACAAATTCTAAAAATCCCACTCCTTCCACAAAAGAAAAAGGAAGAGGTCCAGCACTAACATTTTAGCCAGCTTCCTGTTATACAAATGTGCTGTTGGGTGGCTGCATTAATAGGCCCCCTGCTGCCTAAACATGCCCATAATAGTAGCTTAGATTTTTTTCTTTTTTGGTGCCACTGACACAGGCAACTTCCGGAGAGAACCAGAAGGTAGTAGACTGAATGTGAGTCTTGCCACTGTATGTGGTTGTGTCTGCATCTTAGTCTTGTGCCATTTGGAGGTTGCTGATGCGGGTGATTTTGACAGACTGTACGGGACAGGGCTGCTTTGTGTAAAGCTGTCATCCTCTTCATCCTCATCACACACTTCTGTCACTGCAATCAGGCCTGCTTACCCTCTCTCATCACCACCACTGCAACTTTTTTAAGGTGCTTATTCCACCGGATTTTGTGATTTTTTTCATCTGGGATGTTTGGCCTCCAGTACCATACTGCGAACCTGGCTTACCTCGACGAACACTTGCATGGGAAATGGAGCATATTGCAATGTTATCTTCCTGCTTGTTAATCAGAAAGAAGTCCCAAACTGGGGAGGAGAACTTTTTTAGTGTGCCCCTTCCAATGCCTAAAGAACTGGAGGTAGGTGGGTGTGCCGTATTTCTCTCTGCAGTGTGTACTTCGACTGAGGTAGTGGTGGATGCAGGTCTCAGCGCGGTCCTTACAAATATGGAAGCTGGCTGTGGTGGTGGTGGAGCCAGTGCCATATCCCTTGGAGCAGGTTGAATAGGAGGGGTCATCTCGGTGTCTTCTGAGCCACCCTCTATACTGATAATCACTGGCACATTCTCATTACTGTCACTTTCCAAATGTCAAAAGTTTTCGGGGACTTTCCTTGTCCCTTGTCTCTTGTGGCTGGTCTCGGACTCGGCTGGGGTTCAATTCATGTCCAGATCATCCAAAAAGGGGCTTGGAGAAGATGGTGGAGTAACCTTTCTAATTCTTGCTGGCGATCATTCAAGAGCTATATCTTGTTCAGCAGGAAGCTCAACTTCCTGTTATGCTCCTACTTCAGGAAGAACTGTTGCTGGCTCTGGCTCCTATTGTCTACTTTGCTCAATTTCCGTTGTCGATTGGGTACTTTGTGGGTGAGACAAAGCCAATTTAGACTCACTGATCTTTGCCATGACTTCTGTGGCTGCCTCACTGAGAGACATGGGCTTGGGCTTAGGTTGGGGTGGGGTGGTGCCGTTGATGCAGGAGTGCTGCTCCCAGCATTTTGCATCCCAGATGACTGTACGGCAGGCACTCCGGTTTCCTCGAAAAGGTGGAGAGCGGCATGCCAGTGGTGGCAATCTCTTTCTTCTTCTCCTTTCTTTGGGGCCTTCTTCAAGCTCTGTCATTTGGCACTTAGCTGCACAGCGGAAGCAGAGGAGGACTCAGGTGGTGTGGTGTCACTTTGTGTCAGCCCTCTGTCTGGCAGTACTGTGGGTGATGCCTCTTGGGCATCTAAAAGCAGAGAAACAAGAAAACATTCAGTGAAATGCGACAGTTTTGCAGTTTGAAATATTCATACAGACATTATAATTTAGTGAGGTTATCGCAACTAATTAACTATCTACAGATAGTATATGCATTCCAATCGAAACCATAACATAATATTTCAGTAGTAATATACAAATTAAAAAGTTTACTTTATGTGCCTCTAAGTCCTAGAAGACACTTGTGGCAGGCGGGTGGTGCAGGGAGAATGCAATCATCCTCTAAAAATGAATGCTTGTGTGTGTTTATGGCAGGCAGGGGCGCAGGGGCAAATTAAATACTCCTTAAAAAATGAATGCTGGTGTGTGCCATGGGCCAATGAGACCTATGTAGGCAGGGCTTTCAGGGAAAATAGAATAATCCTATAAAACAGAATGCTGGTGTGCGTCTATGGCTTAAGAGACCTTTGGCAGGTAGGAGGTGCAGGGGAAAATGGAATCGCCCTTAATAAATTAATGCTGGTGTGCACAATTGGCAAGCAGAGGTTGCAGGGCAAAATGGAATAATCCTTAAAAAGGAATTCTGGTGTGCGCCTATGGCCTAAGAGACCCTTAGCAGGCAGGGGGTGCGGGGGAACATTGAATAATACTTACAAAAATGAATGATGGTGTACACCTATGGCAGGCAGGACATGCAGGGGGAAAATTGAATAATCCTCAATAAATTAATGGTGGTATGCACAAATGGCAGGCAGAGAGTGCAGAGGAAAATGGAATAATCCTTAAATAAATAATGCTGGTGTGGGGTGTTTGCCGGGAACACCAACATGCCAGGCGCATAAGGCGAAGCTCCTTCCTGGTCAAGTAAAAATCCTTTGTTTCTCCGGGATTGGGTGACGCAGCAGCCCCCTAAAGAGGGCAGAATTACTCAATATCGGCACTGACCTGGAAAGACAAAAACTAAGAGCTTCCAATGCCGAACAGTGAATGTGACACATGCCGAAGGCCAGAGAAAACGGAGACGTGGCAGGAGAGAGACGCCGGTCCACTGAGAAAGATGGCAGAGAACTGGCGGCCACAGAAACCTCACTGCACTTCCACCCAGACAAAGTTCTAGCGGCGATCTCAGACACTAAGGCAGTGCTGCAACACATAGGAGCAGTGTCAGTGGGGCTGGGACTGTTGCAGGCAGAGCACCATAAGCTGTCAGACAGGGTCAAAGAAGTTGAAGGTACAGTTGTGAAGCTCATACCAGAACCCAAACAAGTGGCCTCATGCCTGGATGACCTTACTTCAAGAGTGACTGCGCTAGAACGGCAGGCAGAGGACGTTGAAGTGCAAAATAGAAGGAACAATATCAGGATAGTGGGCATTCTTGAGGGCACAGACGGCACAGACATGTTGGCATTCCTGGAGAAATGGTTGAGAGAAGAGTTGTCCCCCAAAATCCCTGTCCAAGTTCTTTGCCCTCGACAGAGCGCACCAAGTACCTGGCCGTGCTCCTGCTCTGGGGAGGCCTAAATCCTCCACCACCGGGATAGGGATTCGATCCTACATCAAGCAAGAGCCCATGGCGAATACATCCTGGGCAATAGCAAAGTACTTATGTTCCCGGTTTTCACAGCGAGGATGCAGGCGCAGCAAGCATCCTTTATTGAGGCCAAGAAGGTCCTCCGGGAGGCCGGCTTGCAGTCTTCCCTTGTCTTCCCAGTGAAGCTCAGGATTATCCTGGATGACACCACACATTTTTGTAACACACCGGAGGAGACATGGTCCTGGCTTCAGGCATACAAAAAAGGCGCACCCCTGCCAAAACCACAACCGGGACACCGAGGGACGAATTGAGGAGCCCGGATCAGACAACGCATCACCAAGAAATGTAATGCATTGCGGAAGCCCATGACCTCCCACACACTACAGGACAGAAAAGCTGCTCTGCAAGCGGTAGCACTGATGATGTCCCCTCAAAAGTCAGACAAAACAACAGACTCATCCTCAGAACAGCAAGCACAATCAACAAACTCAGAAGACATTAAAGGCAATGAGTCGGACTTGCCGAAGGTCACCCCACGCTCGGCCATTGACATTATATAACAAGACCGATATCTGGAGAACTTTGTTTTCCCACGTACCTGAGATCCAGAGACATCACATTCAATAACTCCCCGGGGAGAGCACTGGTTGGCCCTCCCACAGTCTGCAGAACCGGGATGGAACCAAGACCCTTCCAAAGTTCCTTGACTTTCACCCCCCTACCAGAGTGTACCGCCAGAGGAGCTGAAGGCAGCGTTCTAACCGAAGTGATGTTTGTTTACAGGTTTGGGCAGCCGGCCGTTGCCAGTCCGCCCTTGGGATAGGGAGTTGCAGTGTTGGGTTTGTTGTTTGCTACTCTGGGGTCTACCACACAAATCACAGATAGAAGCCTGTCGCTGATACAGGAAGGGGGGAGGGGGTTCACAGTAACCAGTGCAAAGTTATGGCTATCTCTCAAAGGTTAATAGATGAGTTTAAACTGTTACCTTTGAACATTCGGTGCATGGGTTCCCCCTCCAAAAGCTACAGTAGCCTTAACTTTATAAGAAGCAGAGGCTTACTGATAGTGATGCTTCAGGAAACTCATCTGATGGCTGAAGAAGCCACCAGACCTCAAGCGCAGATGGTGGGGACAGCTGTTCAAGACAAAATATTCAGCATATGCTAGAGGGTTCCTTGTGTAGGTTTAGCCTGGCACCCCCTTTCAAGCAACAGACAAAATCATTGATCCAGAAGGGCGTTATGCACTATTCAACGGTAGGCTGAAGGGCTGAGAAATAACCCTAGGAAACATCTATGCCCTAAACCAAGATCAAATTCACTTACTGATATGGCTCTCTAAACCACTGTCGGAAATTGAGGGACTATAATTGTGTAGTTGACCTGGACATGGATAGATCCACTCCCACTTTACAGGGTGCAACGGCAGCCATGACAGCAAAGGGCTTACAGGAATGGATATCCGGGTAGCAACTATTAGATGTATGGAGGATACAGAATAAACGACTGAGGGAATACTCCTTCTATTCGACACTTTATGGTCTCCATACTAGATTAGACATGTTTCTCTGTTCTAGGCAATTAGCATAAATGCTGGCAGGGGCAGAATACCTGGGGCGTTCGATTTCGTACCATAGTCCCCTGCTTTTGAGATTCGTCCCAACTCCCGAAAGGGCTCACATCTCATAATGGAGATTAGACCCCAACCTACTTGAAGACAACTGTTTTAGACAGCAGTTGTCTGCTGCCATTTCGACTTATTTTGAACGAAACCACGGCACTGCAAGCACCCCCTTGATAGAATGGGACTCCTTTAATGTAGTAGTGAGGGGACAATGCATGGGCCAGACAGTGGGTGCAAGACAGGGGGATTAATAAGGAGCTCTAGACACTAGAATCCCAAATCCAGATACTGATTAGGGATATCGGGAAAGATGAGAACGCCAATAAACGATTGTCAGACGCAAAAAGTAAATGCAATAAATCCTGAGAATGCTTGCAACTCCTGGATTTCTGAACATACCAGGAGAGGCAGCATGTAGCGGGGGAAGACTGGGAAATTGCTTGCATGGCTGATTTCAGCCAGAAAGCAGGGGTTCTCCGATCCCCAGTAATCTAACACTGGAGGGGCAGACAATCTTCTCCCCCAAAATTATTAACAACACATTCAGAGAGTATTATGTTAAGATATATAAGAGGCCCGGAGAGGTACAGGAAGAAAGGATGGTGACTTATCTGGAGGGCTTGGAATTACAAGGGGTAGACCAGGACACAAGGAAAAGCTTGGAGATCACAATCACCATACAGGAAATTAGCTCTACAATCAAGGAAATGGCCAGAGGGAAGGCCCCAGGGCCGGACAGACTCCTGGTTGAATTTGTTTTTATTTATGTAACACTTGTAGCCCACATCTTGAAAAAATGTACACCACTGCGTTGCAGGCTGACTGCCTCCCAGCTTCCACCAGGGAGGCACTGCTGGTCCCCCTGCCAAAAAACAAATCGGAGTCGGCAAGTACAGCGGACTACCATCTGCTATCCATGCTGAATCTCAACTTCAAATTGCTCAACAAGGTTTTAACCACTAGGCTTCTGCCGCATATGCAGCGTCTGGTCCACATGGACCAAAATGGGTTCATCCCGAGCAGGTCGACCTCTAACAACCTGAGAAGGCTGTATCACGTATTATTTCAGAAAGGCCTGACGAGGTATCCGAATTCTGTGGTGATGGTGTTCGACATGGAAAAGCCCTTTCATTCACTACGGTGGCACTTCTTGCTGCAGGTGATGTGGAGCATGGGACTAGGAGATGGGGGGCTGCGATGAGTTCGCTTGCTATACTCAGACCCCAAGGCTAGGGTGCGCACTGGTGGAGTGGTGTCCTCACTTTATTCCATACACAGAGGGACTTGGCAGGGCTGCCCGCTGTCACCACTGCTTTTTGCTCTGACGATTAAACCGCTTGCAGAACGATTCAGACGTGAGGGAATGAGTCATGGAATAATACTAGACGGGTCACTGCATATAATCTCACTATATGCAGATGACATTTTACTGTACATAAGGAACAGAACTTAGGGTATATTGAGGGCTATTCACATCTTGGAGGAGTTTGAGGTATTGTCAGGTCTCCGAGTAAATACTCCCGCGAGGCCCACGCTGGCCAGACCTATTGGCCTACCAGAGGGACCTTCTTGGACCCCGAGCTCCTTCAAATAAGGCATTCAGATGTTCTATAGTCAGGCGGCCCACCTGGAAGGGAACCTGTGCAGGACTATCAGAGCGTTAAAGGCAAATGTGTCCTTCTGGCGATCCCTCAAACGTTTGGTTATGGTTCGAATTGCGCATTCCAAAATGGTTATCCTACCAAGACTCATATACTATTTTGTTAATCTCCTGGTGGTGATCTCTCGGAGATGGTTTAGAGCTAGGGATGCTTTGCTGAGGGACCTGAGCTGGGATGGGGTTCACAACAGAGTAGCCCTAATGGTCTTAAGACAACCCTTGACAATGGGGGGACTGGGCGCCCCAGACTTTGAAGCATACTATCTAGTGGCACAACTTCAGTGGTTAGCCCAGTGGCTAGACGGGAGGGTATATAAAGACATTGGGACTCCCAGGACAACCCCCACATGGACTCTACTCCCTAGGATATTAAACCCCAAACACAAAGTAAAAAAAATGGGAGTGCTGTTAAAAGTAGCCATAATATGCTGGGACCGATGTACAAAACGCCCAACAGGGGCACCCCTTTATGCACCTGACCTACCTATAATAGGGCTACCACGGATAGGAGACGGTTCCCACTTCACACAAGGCCCATTGAGAGAGTGAGTAGCAGCGGGATTGACTACAGTCCACTACTGCCATCAAGATGGTGAACTACTTCCTCTTTCAGAATTTCAGGAATATCATGAGTTATCACCAGGACAGTTTTTAAACTATCATAATGTCCTCGGAACATTGGCCATAGTGTCGGGCGGAGACACACACAAGCCCAACACGCATGCAGACCTCCAAGCAATGGTGACACTTGGGTCAGCCAGGCATCTTGTAATATATCTATACGTAGCAATTATGACCCTGACGGAATTGCCCCTGGCCCACCTGCAGGAGAAACGGAAAGACCTGGTGAGTAGGCCCCTGACTTGTGCTGAATGGAAGAAAGCCTAGACAGCCCAAAGAAAGTCTCCATGAACGCCCATTTTAAATTTATACAGTTTAATATACTCCATATGACCTATCTCACACCACATAGGCTCATCATTATGCATGGAGTTTATGAGCAGAAATGCCTTAGATGTGAAGAGCTAGATGCCAACTTTGCACACATGATTTGGTGATGTTCAGTGATTCAGAATTACTGGTTAAAGATCATAGAAACCCTGAATCGAGTCCTAGCTCGCGCTCCAAAGTGCAGTCTAGAAATTTGACTGTTGGGACTATTCCAGAGGCCAAAGGACCCAAAAATTGGACATAGGTTTATCGATCTAACCTTGCTTTTTGCAAAGAGGCAAATTGCCCTTAGATGGTAAGCGACTGTAGGCCCTAGAGTGTCTGAATGGGAGAATGATGTTTTGAATTGGCCCAGAGCTGACGAAAGGGAAATTAGCAAAAGGCATAAGTCCCTGGAGGAACCCTGGGCAGAAGTAATGCGGGCACGGGAAGCCCGAGGATCGAGGGAAGTTGAGAACCATACTGGGGACCCCGCTGACTGAAGCAGACAAAGGGACTCACTTCAATTGGATATCACCCCAATAGGCCATAAGATACATTCCATAAATTGAGATATTGCACATAAGCAGTAGAGTTAGCTGTGTTAGACCCCCTTCTGGTACCCACTACCCTTGATGCAAGTAAGAAACTCGACCTGCGAATAAAATAGGCAATTGAGGAATGAAGTGGGTGTTGACCCCAGGAGGAAGCAGTTGTTATTGGTTCACTAGGTTTATAAAAAATAGAAAAGACTATACATATGATAATATTAGCAAACACGACAAACTCCCCACATAGACCATCACTATACAAGGAGCATGTTTATATTGTATATGCAACTAGATTATGTAAGAAGGAATAATTAAGAAATTAACGTGGAAGCAAAATATGATTAGTTTCTGCCTTCTTTTGTTCTCCTTCTATTCCCTCCATATGCATAATAGTTATAATAGAATATGTAACTAAAGCACCTGGTCTGTAAATTGTGATGTAAGATTGTAATTAACAAAACTGCTAATAAAAACGATATTTAAAAAAAGAAAGAAACAAAATAATGCTGGTGTGCGCCTATGGCAGACAGCTGTGCAAGGGAAAATGAAATAATCCTTAAAAAATGAATGCTGGTGTGTCCCTATGACCTAAGAGACCAATGGCAGGTAGGGGGTGCAGGGAAGAATCTAATAATGTAAAAAAGTAATTGCCGCTGTCTCACTAGGAGGTGCAGGGGAAAATAGAAGAAATGCATATAATATTATATAACCACTGTGCATACATACTACAATCATCCTCAAACACATTAAATTGATATCATGGAAAAAAATGAAAAAAACAAAGCGGCATAGCCCTCTTATATCAATGTCTCTAGAAAATGGTTTTTAAAACTGGCAAAACAAGATTTAAATCACAGACTGGCTACACAAAATGACCACCAGCGAAATGTACAAACAACAACAAACAAGAAGGCATGGACAACAAAGAACAGATCCATACCTATGGCAAACGTGCACTGGCTGGCTACACAAAATAGCTACCAGTCAAATGTTCAAACAACAACAAGCAAGGAATCATGGACAACAAAGAACACATACAGACCTATGGCAAACACGCACTGGCTGGCTACACAAAATGGCTGCCAGTAACATGTTCAAACAACAGCAAGCAAGGAATCATGGACAACAACAAACACATCAAGGCCAATGGCAAAAGCACACTGACTACTACACAAATTGTCCATCAACCACAAGTTCAAATAATAAAAGCAAGGAGGCATAGGCAAAAAAGAAAGAATATATTCAGGCCTATGAACACTGACTACACAAAATGGCCACCGGCCACATGGCATGAAGAACAGACAAAATGGTGGCCCCTGGCAAACACACCCATACACACTGGCCAGACAAAAGAATGTCTACTTGGCCAGCAAACAAAGGAGGCATAGTACACGAAAACACTACCATTAATTCAGCAATGCCAAAAACTCAGCTGTAAAATTTCCAACAGCACACATCATCCCAAGGCATCAAAATATTATCCCATCAAAATACACTTTGTGAAAAAATTTGAAATAAAAAGGTTTTTTTTACATGTAACCCAATGCCATCCCTATTTCATTTTGGATTTAACCCCTTGAGTGCCCATGACGAGATGGTCTCGTCATGCGCCGCGGTTGCGCTGTGCCCATGACGAGACTATCTCGTCATGAACCCCGCCCGCTAATTCAACGCCCGGCACAGGGCGGGGAAAGGGCGGGGCACACAAGGGGTTAAAACAACATATACCACAGAAACAGTGGTTTTAATATACCCAATGCCTAGTACTGGCTGGATGGTCGGTGGGTAGACTAGGCCACATGGTAAAATAAATGAATAGTGCAAATTTCACAAACATGGAGAAAAAGGACTTAACTGTGCTACTTTTCCCCCCTATAAAAGCGTAAAAATTGAATGCAAAAAATAAGACCCCTACTGCAACTCCAGGCTACCCACCACAACCACCATCAAATATAAAATTTGAATAAAAGGTACAAATATATATAGATGCAGGTCCTCTATCAAACAACACTCTTCTCTAAATGCTTTTAACTCACTTCTTGTGATGTTACAATTTAAAACAAAGTCTTTAAAATCCAATGGTATATGCAGCAGGAATTGCAGACAAAGAGAGTGATCCTTTCACCTCGAATTCTAGATGAAAAGTGACCAGGACATGGACACAGCACTGGGAGGAGTCTTCAGGACAGAAAGAGGAAGTTGGAGTCTCTGTGGCACTTCTTTCCTGCAACAAATACTAAGTAAAATAAAAAAGTGTGCTTTATGCTAAAAAACACTCTACCCCACCCTCCACCCCTCCACTCCACTCTCCCTCTCTACAACACTCTACGGCACTCCACGCCACTCTACGGCACTCCACTCTATGACACTCTACTCCACCCTACATCCCGCCACTCTATGCCCTTCCACTCAACAACACTCTACTCTACAAGCCTCTGATTAATCTCTCTCCTGTAATATGCGTGTCTTCGCCCACTACCGAGGTCAGTATGTTCTCTCTCTGGTTTGTGGCATTTAAATGTGTGTGCGGTACGCGGCAGACCACAAGACCGTGTGTAAAGTGAATGTTGTTACAGTGTGTGTGCCTTCACCAAATGGTTATTTCCCTGCAGAATTAACGTCTGAAATGCCATTTGTTCTTTGGGACCCCTTTCTTCTGTTGTGCTGGGGTTTGCTTATAATTGTTAGGCGCAATTGAAAATTGCCTTTGACAGGTTAACCCAAACCGTTCTTAGCCCCCATTGAAAAACCTGGAAGATGCACTATATTTCAATTGGAGGAGTATTTGATTTTTAAAAGAATGACTTTGATTGGCTCCACCTTCTGGCCAGTGTCCCCATAATAGGATAAATACTTTCTCTTCAAGCTAGCAACTTGTAATTCATCCTGACTTTGAGAAGATTGTGCACCACCCGAAGATGAGCTATGCCAGGTACACATCTTTTCTGGTAGCTTTCCCTTTCCAGGCCAAGACGTGATCCAGACTCCGGTGGCAGCCCTTGAAGAAGGAAGGGGAAGCTAGCTGGACTGCTTCAAGAGAGGAGAGGAATGGAGCAGGTCTCGAACAAAAAAAATAAGTTAGAATAGGCCAGTGCTTGTACGTCCACCGGGCACCAGTGTTTTATGACACTATTATACATACCGCCCAGTGATGACCCTAGGACCCAAAGAACATGGTCATAAGTTATAGTGCGCCAGTGCTTGTACGTCCACCAGGCACCAGTGTTTTATGACACTATCACGGATACCACCCAGTGATGACCCTAGAACCCAAAGAACACGGTCATAAGTTATAGTGCAAAAGTGCTTGTACATCCACCGGGCACCAGTGTTTTATGACACTATCATGGATACCGCCCAGTGATGACCCTAGGACCCAGAGAACACGGTCATAAGTTATAGTGCACAAGTGCTTTTACGTCCACCGGGCACCAGTGTTTTATGACACTATCATGGATACCGCCCAGTGATGACCCTAGGACCCAAAGAACATGGTCATAAGGTATAGTGCACAAGTGCTTGTACGTCCAAAAGGCACCAGTGTTTTATGACACTATCATGGATACCACCCAGTGATGACCCTAGGAACCAAAAAACACGGTCATAAGTTATAGTGCACAAGTGCTTGTACGTCCACCGGGCACCAGTGTTTTATGACACTATCATAAATACCGCCCAGAGACCCTTGGATCCAAAGAACACGGTCATTAGTTATAGTGCACAAGTGCTTTTACGTCCACCGGGCACCAGTGTTTTATGACACTATCATGGATACCGCCCAGTGATGACCCTAGAACCCAAAGAACACGGTCATAAGGTATAGTGCACAAGTGCTTGTACGTCTACCAGGCACCAGTGTTTTATGACACTATCATGGATACCGCCCAGTGATGACCCTAGGACCCAGAGAACATGGTCATAAGTTATAGTGCACAAGTGCTTGTACGTTCACCGGGCACCAGTGTTTTATGACACTATCATGGATACCGCCCAGTGATGACCCTAGGAACCAAAAAACACGGTCATAAGTTATAGTGCACCAGTGCTTCTACGTCCACCGTCACCAGTGTTTTATGACACTGTCATGCATACCGCCCAGTGATGCCTCTAGGACCCAAAGAACACGGTCATAAGTTATAGCGCGCCAGTGCTTGTACGTCCACCGTCACCAGTGTTTTATGACACTAACATGGATACTGCCCAGTGATGACCCTAGGACCCAAAGACCACAGTCATATGTTATAGTGCGCCAGTGCTTGTACGTCCACCGGGCACCAGTGTTTTATGACACTATCATAAATACCGCCCAGAGACCCTTGGATCCAAAGAACACGGTCATTAGTTATAGTGCGCCAGTGCTTCTACGTCCACCGTCATCAGTGTTTTATGACACTATCATGGATACCGCCCAGTGACCCTAGGACCCAAAGAACACGGTCATAAGTTATAGTGAGCCAGTGCTTCTTCGTCCACAGTCACCAGTGTTTTATGACACTATCATGGATACCGCCCAGTGAACCTAGGACCCAAAGAACACGGTCATAAGTTATAGTGCACAAGTGCTTGTACGTCCACCGGGCACCAGTGTTTTATGACACTATCAAGGATACCGCCCAGTGATGACCCTAGGACCCAAAGAACACGGTCATAAGTTATAGTGCACAAGTGCTTGTACGTCCATCGGTCACCAGTGTTTTATGACACTATCATGGATACCGCCCAGAGACCCTAGGACCCAAAGAACATGTCATAAGTTATAGTGCGCCTGTGCTTGTACGTCCACCGGACACCAGTGTTTTATGACACTATCATGGATACCGCCCAGTGAACCTAGGACCCAAAGAACACGGTCATAAATTATAGTGTGCCAGTGCTTGTACGTCCACCATCACTAGTTTTTTATGACAGTATCATGGATACCGCCCAGTGACCCTAGGACCCAAAGAACACAGTCATAAGTTATAGTGCACAAGTGCTTGTACGTCCACCGGACACCAGTGTTTTATGACACTATCATGGATACCGCCCAGTGACCCTAGGACCCAAAGAACATGACTCACAGACTCTTGCTTGCCCAGGTATGACCCTGGTAAAGGTAAACCAACTCCTCACTAGTATTGAATAGCTTTATTCAATATAAAATATCATAAAAGTATGTACATGGCAAGTCATCATCCATGAAAATCCTTCAAGATACAACATGAGAAATTAAAAAGAACGATAAAAGAGCCAAATATGTACAAATAAAAGGCCAAAAAAGCACATCATATTATACTAGAACAAGTACACCTGAGTCTCAGTGGCCAGGCTCTGAACATTTTATCAGTTTAGTTCGTATCAGCCAAGCACACCCCAAAAATTTGGCTACCCCACAGACCATCACCTGGGAGGAAGTATCAGTTAAAAAAGAGCGGAGCGCCGCCCTGTAGTTCACGAGACCCATGTTCCTACAGATGGGGCTAAGCCACTTCCTCCTAGCCGCCCTGTAGGCTGGGCAAGCAAAGAGGAAATGGGGAACAGATTCGCTTGGGGCGGAACACCCGGGACATTTAACCAAGGTAGAAGTCTGGCAATTCCAGCTTGCCACCAGTGCATTTAGCGGGAGAGACCCAAACCTGAGCTACATGTAAAGCGTTCTGTCTCGTGGACATTGAATAAAGTCCAGATATTGCTCGGATTTGGCCACCAACTTATGCTCCAGAAACTGATTTGTAAGTCTACCTCGATTAGGATTTCTTACTTCCTCTCCCTTCACCCAGTCCCAATAGGCTTTTTTGATGATTTGCTTTTCCGGTGGGGTTTGATTAAGCCAGGCCTCCCCGTACCCGATGTCATTGACCAGCCGCTTCAATTTGCAAATCCATTTAATCTTGTTGCCGGTATTTAGGTTGATTATCTCGGTCAGGGCATCCGCATAACTGGCCAATTCAGGGGTGCGTCTCAGGCGAACCCAAAAGAGCAATGGGCGTAGTCTTGCTATGTCCCTGATAGAGCGTTGCCCCAAATCCAAACGGAGCGGTAACAAGGGGGTAGAGGGGGGGAGGGAAACCAGACCTCTTAGAAAATGGTTTTCAGATTTCTCCAGGTCACTGGTATTTTCAAACCCCCATAACTCCGCCCCATAAAGAGCTGAGGGTAGAGCCTTCCCGTCATATACCTCAAGGGCTGCCGCTACTGGACTACTTAAAGAGAGCCGCTGTTTTCTTAGTATTGCACCCGCCACCCTCTTATGATTAAGAATCATTTTGGCTAGATGTTCATTCCATTGCATCGACTTGGTGACCCTGATGCCTAGATAATCGAAGGAATTAACGATATCTAATGGCATTCCATTAAGTGAGAAGCCATTCCTGAATCGTTTAGATGGTGCCAAGGTCATAAGCTTCGTTTTAGAGGTGTTGATTACAAGGCCCCTTGCATCACAAAACTGACTAGACCTGGCAAGCAGCTTTTGGAGGCCGCTAGAGCTTTTGGACATCAAAAGGGTATCGTCAGCAAAAAGAAGGGTGGGAGTTTTTTCCCCTGCCAGCACGGGGGCATCTGCTGGGTCCTCTCTCAGATGGTCAACCACCCCATTTATGAAGAGAGAGAACAGAGTTGGAGCCAGCACGCAACCCTGGCGGACTCCCCTATCAACAGACACCCTATCTGTCAACTGTCCCTGGTTGCCCCACCTGATTTTTGCGTAGGTCCCCTCATGAAGGCGCCTGACTATATTGAGGATCAAAGGTGGAAATCCAAGGTCGGACAACACCGACCAGAGTTTGGAGCGAGGGACCAGGTCAAATGCGGATTTAAGGTCGATAAAGGCCAGATATAAACTGCCTTTCCCAATAACGACCACTTTCCAGTAGATCGTGAAAAACCGGAAGACCTGGTCCATCGTACCCACCCCAAGTCTGAAGCCTGCCTGGAAATGTGAGAGGACATTGGCATCATCCATCCATGTCCTAACCCTCATCAGGAGGACCCTACCAACCACCTTCTGTATTATGTCGATTAAACTTATTGGCCTGTAGTTGGCGGGATCCTCCCTACTCCCCTTCTTAAATATGGGTACCACTTCGGCACCTTTCCAGGAATCCGGGACAGGATGACCTCTGGCAATTAAATTTAATATGAGCAGAATAACATTGACCCATGGTTTTGGATCATGGAGAAGGAGATCGCCGGGTATGCCATCGGGGCCTGCCGCCTTCCCAGGTGATCACCCCGAAATGGCTGGAAGGACCTCGTTAAGCTTAAAGAGGTCGGATGCACTGTCGGATCCAAAAAGTTCATCTATAGAGGGGTCCTCGGATAGTAGGGTGGACTTGTCGCCATTAGATTGAGAATGGCCAATAACCTCACTATACAATCCGGAGAAATATATGTGCCACTGTTGGGCCGTAATGTGATTGGGGATTGGATCGTCACCCATACGGCTGCCTTTGTCAATGAGACCCCAAAACAGCGTAGCATCTTTTAAGAGGGAGGCAGATTTGAACTCCTGCCAATGCGCTTCTTCCCAGGAACGCTTGGCTATCTCGATTGACTTTGCGTACTCTTTTCTAGCATCTCTAACAAGAGACATGTTATTACTTTGAAGAGCTATGGATAACATTCGTCTCTTCTCCCTGCACGCCCTCGAATACCTTAAGTTAGACGCCTTAGGGCGTAAATTGTGGATCAAGGGCTCTGATATGGTAAAGAGCGAGCTCATTTTTCCAATAAAATCTACATAGTGTTTTGTAAGGAGAGAATTCTGCACACCCATAAGGGGCTGTTGGGGTGGGTCGAGCTCCATAGATAACTGCTCTACCAGAGCTCTTGTTTTGCACAATATGTCCTCATCCTGTGAGACCCTGTGCCACTTTAGGCGACGATTACAATGAGAAGGGACTACCTCTTTTGTAGACATATTTGTTAGAATGGCAGTTTTAGAAGCTGACCAGATGTTGCGTATTAGCATGTAAAGCGGATTGTGGTCGCTATCCTCCTCACTAGCTTTGGGCACAATGCAAGAAAGGACTTCTCGAATGTTTCCATTTCATAGGGAGACAGTTCTTAATAACACATCAATAATCCACAAGCAACCCTCTAAATTACCTGACAAAATAGCCAATTTTGAGCTGAATCGCAGGTTTGTGGATTAATAAAGTAATATGCACACCAAAGGAGAACATGAGCAGGCACCAGTCTTTAAAGCACATTTTCAATATATCGAGCACCCCATTACACATTTCATCCAGGTTTATAAGGGACTTGGATCAGAGCGGGGACCTTCTCCATCGTTGTTGGTTTGATACCGCTGCAGTGATCCGCCCGCAGTCACTTTCGGCGGGTTTGTGAGAATTCTTTCTCACTCATCTTTTTTAGATTCCTTTCTTAGCCTTCCTTTTTGTGCTCCTTTAACTTGGCTGCTCACTCCCTTTGAGCCACTGATCAATCGCTAACTTTGTATGGTCTTGCCGCAAACCCTTTAACCTGTCCCACTTTCTATATGGCAAGATGACTCACCAATCTCATATCTAGGTCAACTATGTAACTTGCACTTTTCTTTAAAGAAGCTCTTTCCACTGGATGTATTTCCACATTCTAGGCTGTTTCCCATTCAGTCCTGTTTCCTTATAATAAATGCTTCCAGCACTTGCCTCTGTCTAAGCACTCTTTTTTTACGACAGATAGAACGGGACACAGGAAAGTGAAGTCATTTGTCCATGAAAACTAAAATGGAGGAATCCATGGTTGAAATCCAAGTTTCCTGATTCCATAGTTGAGCACACCTCCTCTATAACTGATTCTGTACTATTGCTTTAAGGATGTATTGTGTCTTGTTGTTGGTGGAAATGAATTGTTTCCCTCCCTCTAGACACAGATCATCCTATTACACTGTGTAGTTATGTGCACCCCAAAACGTGCATTCTATGATCTGTTTTTTTGGAAAAACTATGTGTTCTGAACCTGCTGTGCATTTTTGAATCCTTTTGTCCTCATGCCTCTTTTTATAACCGTGCCACTTTCTGAAGACTGTATACATTTACTTGTATAGTGTGGTGTATTTCTGTGTCTTGTGGATCACCGGTATGGTGTTTATGCGGACTGTAGGTTGTTCTTATCTAAAGCGTATATGGTCTTGTTGATGGAGGCATTGGGTTCTCGGTTGAGCATCCAGGTAATTCCAGAAGTGGGCACCGTGCCCCTGTATGGATCTGTCTCTGTGTTTGTTGTTCTTGACCATTGTCTTTTGGGCCCGCTTGAACTTGCTGGATCGCAGGTTCTAGGTCAGGGGTGGTAAAACTGTCTGTAGGTAATAGGGTCCGTTTCTCTACTGAGAGCCATAAAGAGCTTTCAAAGTGGGTCTTAGCTAGTGTTTTTTAAAAATCCAATTAGAAGTTAACTGCTTAGTTTTTAATATTCCTGAGATGCAGACCCACCTCTTCAGAAAACACCACCTCTCCACAGAGAAGACATCTGGGTTTATTATGAGAGATGCTCATAATGAACGCTCATGTTCAGCTCTTACTTGCACTCTAGCTGGGTTTGTGCTCTACAAATACCTTTGCATGCATACAGCAATACACCTTGTGTATCCTTGAATGTGGGCTCTCATGGAAGGATGTCAAGTGTAAACATTAGGTATACTCCAGGTTAAGTAGCATGGATTTGAATGCCAAGATCAATAAAACGTCGCTTGGAGACCCTGCGTCAAAGACTACTTATAGGACTAAAGGAGTTGAATGGGCATTCTCCATTTGCTACCCTGTGATTCATTCACATTACAGAATAGTTTTCAAAGAGTCTGTATGCATCCTTCTAGCAGGCAATATCTATGCGTTAACACAAAGAGGTTATTCAGATCTAGGGGCAAGAGTAACCCTGAAAAGTGCACATGCTTTCCCTCTTCTCATGTGCATCCAGAAAGCAGTTCTCCGTCTGATGTGGTGTGCCATCTCCTGATGTCTCGCCAATGCTCACGGAGGCTGGGATTGTGTGAGCTCTTTTTAGGAGTTTTCAAATACCTTGCATGTTTGCAGCAATATCGAGCTAACCTGGTTTATGTAGTTAGAATAGTTGCCTTCCACAATGTACTTGGAGACTGCACAGCCCATTCATTGTTCTAAGCACACCCTTATATTGACCTTTTCTTCTCCTGTGGGCTTTCTCCACCTGCTCACATTAAAGTATATCTAATTTCTGCAGTTTTGCTGGATTTGTGATACTGGTGTATGGTCAGAGATTCCTCCTGGTTCAATGTTCTAGGCTTCTCAAGATCTAAGCAAAGAGATTCCTCTGTTCTAGGCTTCTCAAGATCTAGGTGAAGAGATTCCTCCTGGTTCAATGTTCTAGGCTTCTCAAGATCTAAGCAAAGAGATTCCTCTGTTCTAGGCTTCTCAAGATCTAGGCGAAGAGATTCCACCTGGTTTAATGTTCTAGGCTTCTCAAGATCTAGGCGAAGAGATTCCTCCTGGTTCAATGTTCTAGGCTTCTCAAGATCTAGGCGAAGAGATTCCTCCTTGTTCAATGTTCTAGGCTTCTTAAGATCTAGGTGAAGAGATTCCTCTTGGTTCAATGTTTTGGGCTTCTCAATATCTAGGCGAAGATATTCCTCCTGGTTTAATGTTCTAGGCTTCTCAAGATCTAGGCGAAGAGATTCCTCCTGGTTTCAATGTTCTAGGCTTCTCAAGATCTAGGTGAAGAGATACCTCTTTGGTCAATGTTCTGGGCTTCTCAAGAGACACTCCTCTTCAGATCAAGGGCTAGAAAGTTCTTGAATTTCTGCCATATACATGTTAGAGCTCTGGTTTCCAGCAGAGGTTCCTCAATGACTGATCTATGCCAGGTTTTCAGTATAACCACTGCCTAAGTAAACGGGCATCTGGCATGGATCCCGTCCTCCTGGACCTGTTACGGATGCACCTTCGATAGGGTAATGTGTACTAGATGCCCTCTGGATGTGCTGATGTTGAGTGTTGGGTCTGCTGATTTTGGCCATCTGCGATGAATTGTATAGTCTTCCAATAAATCTTATTCTTCACTTCACCTAATCAGTATCAGATTTCCATGTCTGTCCACTATTATTACCAGTGCTGCCTGCCCTGCTTTCACTCAGGACTGTAAAGTTGTGCTACAGATTCTGTTGTGTGTCCTTTACTTAATAATCCCAATTGCTTTGCAGTCTCAAGCTCACCTCAATCTTTTTGTGTTCTGATTAGCCCGTTCTTCATGATACCTTCTTAAGTTCCTGTCCTCCTTGAGTCTGTCTGTTTCTGCTTATGTTAGTTCCATCGCCAGCACTCACACTAGTATCAAAAGTTCAAGATAAATAAAATAATGTGATGATGTGAGAAGCTTATACTGATTCACATCTGTTGGCCTTTGCCAATCTTGGGTCTAATGTACAAACCCAGAGATTTGCAAACTCCCAAACAGCGGGGGGCATGAAAGAGGCAATGTCCCCCTCCTATTTACAAGTTACAGAGGTATGTAGCAATAGTTGTACCACATTTGCGATTGTAAACTATTGATCTGATACAGACCCTGGGTTAGGGTGGTCACTGATTTGCGAACGGGAAGCTGTCACAGACCAGGATTGATCAACACATAATGGATTTGTTTTTTAAGGCAGCATCTGTCCCTTTATGGAACACAGGCTACTTTGAAAAAAAAGGTTCCCGTTAGGGAATGCAAATGAAGCATGGAGGTCTGCTGTCCCAGCCATAGGGGAAGTCGCACATTTTCACCCGCCTAATTAATATTCAATAGTCAGGTATTTTTCCGACCCTCATCAAATGTAGAATTTGCATCTGTAACTGCATAAGTCAGATCTAATTTTGTGCCCTCATTCACAGGCCAGTCGGGGTGCAAATTGTGCGTTCTGGTTTGAGAATGGAAGTTTGTGCATTGGGCTCTTCTATGTCGACATTTCTCCCGCTGGCTGCTGTGCGTTGTCCTTTCTCATTCTTAGCGTTTGCATGCTTCTGTTGTGTTCCGTGTACCTGCTGATACTCTTCTTACACTCTTCACTCAAATGTTTGTTCTTTCAATTTATTTTTCCTCTCTCTCTCTCACTCTCTTATGCATGGTTTCAATCCTTCTACTCTCCCCAAGGAACCTTTACCTTACCACAGCAAACTCAATGTAATAGTTAATTTCTTTACTCTCTGAAATACATTTCATTTCAACTTGGCTTCATGGATAGAACCCTAAATGTTTCAGGACTTTGGATCTCACCCTTATAGATAAAGGCAGGTAATAAAATTAGCTGCAGATGTAACAGGATGAGTGTGAAGGATGACTCTGAACAACACCATAGATTCAGATATGCTGAGATTCAGAGTGCCCCTGAAGAAGAGAAACCAGCCGGACATCAAAGACTTCAGCCAGAGAAAGTGCTTGTCGATGGCTGAGTCAGAATGTGAGGACTTTGGATGCCTCATTGCTCCTCACAAAGCAGTCTTTAGGGGTGTCTGATTCTCCCAGAAGGATCTCACCTTTTGGGAGTGTCAGGTTCTCCATGATAGATTTGCCTTTGTGGGGCTCTGGTGCTCCTCAATGGATCAATCTGCTTGGAGGTGTCTGGTGCTCCTAAATTAATTTGCATTTTGCGGTGTGTCTGATGCTCCTGGGTGGATCTGTCATTTGCAGGGTGTCTGGTGCTCCTTGAGAGATCTGTGATTTTGGAGGGTGCCTGGTGTTCCTCAAGGGATCTGTGATTTTGGAGGGTGCCTGGTGCTCATTGTGGGATCTGTGATTTTAAAGGGTGTCTGGTGCTCCTCGAGGGATCTGTAATTTTAAAGGAGGTCTGGTGCTCCTCGAGGGATTTGAGGTTTTGGAGGGTGTCTGGTGTTCCTCGAGGGATCTGTGATTTTGGAGGGTGTATGGTGCTCCTTGTGAGATCTGTGATTTTAAAAGGTGTCTGGCGCTCCTCGAGGGATCTGTAATATTAAAGGGTATCTGGTGTTTCTCGAGGGATCTGTAGTTTTGGAGGGTGTCTGGTGTTCCTCGAGGGATCTGTGATTTTGGAGAGTGCCTGGTGCTCATTGTGGGATCTGTAATTCTAAAGGGTGCCTGGTGGTCCTCGAGGGGTCTGTCATTTTTAAGGGTGTCTCGTGCTCCTCGAGGGATCTGTGATTTTAAAGGGTGCCTGGTGCCCCTCAAGTTGTCTGTGATTTTAAAGGGTGTCTGGTGCTCGCTGTGGGATCTGTGATTTTAAAGGGTGTCTGGTGCTCCTCGAGGGATATGTAATTTTAAAGGGTGTCTGGTGTTTCTCGAGGGATCTGTGATTTTGGAGGGTGTCTGGAGTTCCTCGAGGGATCTGTAATTTTGGAGGGTTTTAAAGGGTGTCTGGTGCTCCTCGAGGGATATGTAATTTTAAAGGATGTCTGGTGTTTCTCGAGGGATCTGTGATTTTGGAGGGTGTCTGGTGCTCATTGTGGGATCTGTGATTCTAGATGGTGCCTGGTGCTCCTTGAGGGATCTGTAATTTTTAAGGATGTCTCGTGCTCCTCGAGGGTCTTTGATTTTAACGGGTGTGTCGTGCTCCTCGAGGGATTTGTAATTTTAAAGGGTGTCTGGTGATCCTCGAGGGATATGTGATTTTTGAGGGTGTCTCGTGGGTGCTCCTTGTGGGATCTGTGATTTTAAAAGGGGTCTGGTGCTCCTTGAGGGATCTGTGATTTTAAAGGGTCTCTGGTGCTCCTGCAGGGATCTGTAATTTAAAAGGGTGTCTAGTGTTCAGTGTGGGATCTGATATTTTTTAAAGGGTGTCTGGTGCTTGTTGTGGGATCTGTGATTTTAAAGGGTTTCTGATGCTCCACGAGGGATCTGCAGTTTTAAAGGGTGTCTGGCCCTCATTGTGGGATCTGTGAGTTTTTTAAAGGGTTTCTGGTGCTCATTGTGGGATCTGTGATTTTAAAGGATGTGTGGTACTTCTTGAGGGATCTGCAGTTTTAAAGGGTGCCCGGTGCTCGTTGTAGGATCAGTGATTTTAAAGGGTGTCTGGCGCTCCTCCAGGGATCTGTGATTTTAAAGGATGTCAGGTGCTCCTCGAGGGATCTGTGATTCTAAAGGGTGTCTGGTTCTCGTTGTGGAATCTGTGATTCTAAAGGGTGTCTGGTTGCCCTGGAGGGATCTGTGATTTTTAAGGATATTTGGTGTTTCTCAAGGGATCTGTAATTTTTAAGGGTGTCTGGTGTTCCTCGAGGATCTGTGATTTTAAAGGGTGTCTGGTGCTCCTCGAGGGATTTGTAATTTTAAGGGGTGTCTGGTGTTCCTCGAGGGATCTCTGATTTTGGAGGGTGTCTGGTGCTCCTTGAGGGATCTGTAATTTTAAAAGGTGGCTGGTGTTCCTCGAGGGATCTGTGATTTTAAAGGGTGTCTGGTGCTCATTGTGGGATCTCTAATTTTAAAAGTGTCTGCTGTGCCTCAAGAGATCTGTACATTTAAAGGGTGTTTGGTGCTCCTTGAGGGATCTGTAGTTTTAAAGGGTGTCTGGTGCTCCTCCAGATATCTGTGATTTTGGAGGGTGCCTGGTACTCGTTGCGTGATTTGTATTTTGGAGGTTGTCTGGAGCTCCTCAATGTATCTGGCTTGTTAGTGGGTGTCTCCTGGAAGGATCGGTTTTTTTTGTGTGGGGGGGTTAAGGATTCTAGATTGATTTGTCTTTCCAGGGGTGTCTGGTGCTCCTTGAAGGGTCTGTGATTTTGGAGGGTGACTGGTGCTCCTTAAGGGATCTGTGATTCTAAAGGGTGCCTGGTGCTCCTTGAGGGATCTGTGATTTTAAAGGGTGTCTGGTGCTCCTTGTGGGATCTGTGATTTTAAAGGGTGTCTGGTGCTCCTTGAGGGATCTGTAATATTAAAGGGTATCTGGTGTTGCTCGAGGGATCTGTGATTTTGGAGGGTGTCCGGTGTTCCTCAAAGTATCTGTGATTTTGGAGAGTGTCTGGTGCTCATTGTGGGATCTGTTATTCTAAAGGGTGAATTGTGCTCCTCGAGGGATCTGTAATTTTTAAGGGTGTCTCGTGTTCCTCGAGGGATCTGTGATTTTAAAGGGTGCCTGGTGCTCCTCGAGGGGTCTGCGATTTTAAAGGGTGTCTGGTGCTCCTCGAGGGATATGCAATTTTAAAGGGTGTCTGGTGTTTCTCTAGGGATCTGTGATTTTGGAGGGTGTCTGGTGTTCCTCAAGGGATCTGTCATTTTGGACGGTTTTAAAGGGTGTCTGGTGCTCCTCGAGGGATATGTAATTTTAAAGGGTGTCTGGTGTTTCTTGAGAGATCTGTGATTTTGGAGGGTGTCTGGTGTTCCTCGAGGGATCTGTAATTTTGGAGGGTGTCTGGTGCTCATTGTGGGATCTGTGATTCTAAATAGTGCCTGGTGCTCCTCGAGGGATTTTAAGGGTGTCTCGTGCTCCTCGAGGATCTTTGATTTTAAAGGGTGTCTGGTTCTCCTCGAGTGATTTGTAATTTTTAAGGGTGTCTCGTGCTCCTCGAGGGATTTGTAGTTTTAAGGGGTGTCTGGTGATCCTCGAGGGATATGTGATTTTTGAGGGTGTCTCGTGCGTGCTCCTTGTGGGATCTGTCATTTTAAAAGGGGTCTGTTGCTCCTTGAGGAATCTGTGATTTTAAAGGATGTCTGGTGCTCCCTGAGGGATCTGTGATTTTAAAAGGGTGTCTGGTGCTCCTGGAGGGATCTGTAATTTAAAAGGGTGTCTAGTGCTCAGTGTGGGATCTGTGATTTTTTTAAAGGGTGTCTGGTACTCGTTGTGGGATCTGTGATTTTAAAGGGTGTCTGGTGCTCCTCGAGGGATCTGCAGTTTTAAAGGGTGTCTGGTGCTCCACGAGGGATCTCTGATTCTAAAGGGGGTCTGGTGCCCCATGGGGGATCTGTCACTTTAAAGGGTGTCTGGTGCTCATTGTGGGATCTGTGAGTTTTTTAAAGAGTTTCTGGTGCTCATTGTAGGATCTGTGATTTTAAAGCGTGTGAGGTACTTCTCGAGGGATCTGCAGTTTTAAAGGGTGCCTGGTGCTCGTTGTGGGATCAGTGATTTTAAAGGGTGTCTGGCGTTCCTCAAGGGATCTGTGATTTTAAAGGATGTCAGGTGCTCCTCGAGGGATCTGTGATTCTAAAGGGTGTCTGGTGCTCGTTGTGGAATCTGTGATTCTAAAGGGTGTCTGGTTGCCCTGAAGGGATCTGTGATTTTAAAGGATATCTGGTGTTCCGCGAGGGATCTGTGATTTTGGACGGTGTCTGGTGCTCCTCGAGGGATCTGTAATTTTTAAGGGTGTCTGGTGCTCCTCGAGGATCTGTGATTTTAAAGGGTGTCTGGTGCTCCTCGAGGATCTGTGATTTTAAAGGGTGTCTGGTGCTCCTCGAGGGATTTGTAATTTTAAAGGGTGTCTGGTGTTCCTCGAGGGATCTCTGATTTTGGAGGGTGTCTGGTGCTCCTTGAGGGATCTGTAATTTTAAAAGGTGGCTGGTGTTCCTCGAGGGATCTGTGATTTTAAAGGGTGTCTGGTGCTCATTGTAGGATCTGTGATTTTAAAGCGTGTGAGGTACTTCTCGAGGGATCTGCAGTTTTAAAGGGTGCCTGGTGCTCGTTGTGGGATCAGTGATTTTAAAGGGTGTCTGGCGTTCCTCAAGGGATCTGTGATTTTAAAGGATGTCAGGTGCTCCTCGAGGGATCTGTGATTCTAAAGGGTGTCTGGTGCTCGTTGTGGAATCTGTGATTCTAAAGGGTGTCTGGTTGCCCTGAAGGGATCTGTGATTTTAAAGGATATCTGGTGTTCCGCGAGGGATCTGTGATTTTGGACGGTGTCTGGTGCTCCTCGAGGGATCTGTAATTTTTAAGGGTGTCTGGTGCTCCTCGAGGATCTGTGATTTTAAAGGGTGTCTGGTGCTCCTCGAGGGATTTGTAATTTTAAAGGGTGTCTGGTGTTCCTCGAGGGATCTCTGATTTTGGAGGGTGTCTGGTGCTCCTTGAGGGATCTGTAATTTTAAAAGATGGCTGGTGTTCCTCGAGGGATCTGTGATTTTAAAGGGTGTCTGGTGCTCCTCGAGGGATCTGTGATTTTGGAGGGTGTCTGGTGCTCCACAAGGGATCTGTAGTTTTATAGGGTGTCTGGTGCTCCTCGAGGGATCTGTGATTTTGGAGGGTGCCTGGTACTTGTTGCGTGATTTGTATTTTGGAGGTTGTCTGGAGCTCCTCAATGTATCTGGCTTGTTAGGGGGTGTCTCCTGGAAGGATTGTTTTTTTTTGTGTGGGGGGGGTTAAGGATTCTAGATGGATTTGTCTTTCCAGGGGTGTATGGTGCTCTTTGAAGGTTCTGTGATTTTGGAGGCTGTCTGGTGCTCCTCGAGGGATCTGTGATTCTAAAGGGTGTCTGGTGCTCCTGGAGGGATCTGTGATTTTAAAGGATATCTGGTGCTCCTGGAGGGATCTGTAATTCTAAAGGGTGTCTGGTGCTCATTGTGGGATCTGTGATTTTAAAGGGTGTGTGGTGCTCCTTATGGGATCTGTTATTTTAAAGTGTGTTTGTTGCTCATCAATGGATCTGTAATTTTAAAGGGTGTCTGGTGCTACTCGAGGGATCTGTGATTTTAAATGGTGTCTGGTGCTCCTCAAGGGATCTGTATTTTTGAAGGGTGTCTGGTGCTCCTCAAGGGATCTGTAATTTTAAAGGGTGTCCGGTGTTCGTTGTGGGATATGTGATTTTAAAGGGTGTTTGGTGCTCCTCGAGGGATCTGTAATTTTGGAGGGTGTCTGGTGCTCCTCGAGGTATCTGTGGTTTTAACGGGTGTCTGGTGCTCCTCGAGGGATCTGTGATTTTAGAGCTGCCTGGTACTCGTTGCGTGATTTGTATTTTGGAGGTTGTCTGGAGCTCCTCAATGTATCTGACTTGTTAGGGGGTGTCTCCTGGAGGTATCTTTGTTTTTTGGGTGGGGGAGTTAAGGATTCTAGATGGATTTGTTTTTCCATGGGTGTCTGGTGATCTTCGACGGGTCTGTGATTTTGGAGGGTGTCTGGTGCTTGTTGCGTGATTTGTATTTTGGAGGGTGTCTGGAGATCCTTAGTGTATCTGGCTTGTTAGGGAGTGTCTCCTAGTGGGATCGGTTTGTTTTTTAGGGGGGTTAAAGATTCTAGAAGGATTGGTCTCTCCAGGGGTGTCTGTGGAGCCTCGAAGGGTCTGTCGTATGGATGAGCATCTGCAGCTCCTGCTAGCTCTGGGACAAACTGCAGCTTCCTGAGTTGCGCTGGAGCGTTAAACTTTCTCCCAGTGCTACAAAGTGCTGTTCCAGTCAGAGGAGACTATGTGAGCCTTGGAATGATTCACTTGGGTCACCTGTGTGTGTTACAGAGCAACATGTAAAGCCACAGTTTTCTCTAATAATAAATCTGCTGTTGGTTAGCAGCAGAAGGCGTCCTAGCAGATGATACGTCCAAGGTCTCCAGGATCTATTCCAATTCTGTCTGACCAACACTGCTGGTAAATGGAGCAGAAGGAGCGGCTACAAGGAGTGCTCCATGAATGAAAATTTTCCTAGCTATCGTAACGGAAAGTTTCAATTCTATTAAGGACTCGGAGGCGAGGATTATGCCTTCTTTCTTCACTTTATTTTGTACAGCAGCACAGAAAGAAGTAAATAAAGACTACGTTTCCCATGAACCATAGGGAAAAAAAGTAGTCATTTAGAAAACAACCAATCTACAACAAGGTAACAACGTCCAATCAGGGCCTCTCAAGCCCTCTATAGTCCTTTGTTAGTGCCTGATCTTCTCTTTCGGAGCGCGAAGACAGCCACACTTTCAACTTCAGGAGTCCTGTTTGTGGGTATCCGAACCTGCAACAAACAAGACAGAATTACCAGGGGAAAAAACCACCCTAGGTATTTAGTAGCAAGGGAAGGAAACGGAATAGATACACCATTCTAACCATACGTTGGAAAGATCAATCAAACATTACATTTTCTACACAAGTCCCAAAGGAAACTTTACTTACTTCAGTACGGGGAGGGATGTCCTCTGAGAACACAGGGCGGGATAATCCTCGCCTCCGAGTCCTTAATAGAATTGAAACTTTCCGTTACGATAGCTAGGAAAATTTTCATTCTATGTCAGGACTGGAGGCGAGGATTATGCTTGTTTAAAGCTTGCCCACAACTAGCTGAGCCATATTTAGAATAGGCTTGAAGTAAAACCGTTTGAAGGTGGAATCTGAGGACCAGTCCGCCGCATTGAGGATATCCTCCAAACGGGCACCCAGGCCAAATGCCTTAGATGCCATGGCTCCTCTCGTGGAGTGCGCCCCAAAGAGCCTGAGGTTAATGCCTGCTTCTTGCATCACCCAACGAACCCATCTCGCGATGGTGGGTGAAGAAACCGCCTTAAAGGGCTTCCGGAGCGCTATGAGAAGCTGACGCTCACCCGGGGGACGGTAGTCGTCCGTCATTTCCTCGTATGCCTTGAGACAACGGACCACACAAAGTTTCGGAGAATCTGAGAATTCTGGGTACGAGATGACTCTCGTGTGGCATTTTGTACGCCGTGAAAGGGTAAAAGTCACCCCATTCGGAGTGAACATCCGGCCCGAGATATCAAGAGCGCGCACATCCGACACTCGACGGCAAGATACCAGGCATAGAAGCATTGCAAGTTTTGCTGACAGCTCCTTACGAGATAGAAACCTATTGGGTTGCCATGATAGAAAAAGATTCAGGACTTGATTAACGTCCCACAAAGCTGAATACCGGGGCTCCGGAGGCAAAGAGAGTCGAATACCCCTTAGGAGCCTGCAGATCAAAGGATGCTCCCCTATAGCCGAGCCACCAACCGGGGTATGACCCGAAGAAATGGCGGATCTGAAAGTGTTAACAGAGCGATAGGCTAGGCCATTGGAAGCCAGATGCGCCAGAAAGTTCACAACGTGGACCACATCTGCGACCACGGGATCGAGATCCCGTCGCAGACACCAACGGGACCATCTGTACCATGCAGATTTGTATCTTTTAACGGTGCTATCCGCCCAGGCCTTGGCGATGAGGTCTTCAGCTGTTCGCGAAAGGCCTGGGGCTTGCCATCTGCCCCGGAAATCCTCCACGCCATGAGCCACAGTGAGTTCGTGGATACTAGAGGATGCGGAGTGCCGTACGGATCCTTGAGAAGATCCGGAACCCGGGGGAGTAGGATTGGAAAATCCCAAGAAAGTTCCAGTAGAACCGGAAACCACACTTGCGACCTCCACAGAGGGGTGACGAGAACCAGGTCCGCGAGCTGTCTGCGGACTTGGGCCGTTGTCCGGGTAATCATCGCAAAAGGAGGGAACGCATAGCCGCTCTCCTCGCTCCAATCTTGGAGAAACGCATCCGTTGCTGCCGCCCGAGGATCGGGTCTCCAGCTGAAAAACCGGGGAAGCTGGTGATCCAAGCGGGACGCAAACAGGTCCACCGTGAAGGGACCCCACAGACCGCTGAGCGAGAGAAAAACCGTACGGTCCAACTGCCAAAGGCTGGAGTCCCGGAAGTGGCGCGATTGGAAATCCGCCTCCACATTGTCCCGACCAGAAAGATACTCCGCTGTGACCGACACCTGAGCGTCCAGGCAGTACTGCCAGAAGCTCGCCGCTAGGTCTGAGAGAGCTTTGGACTTGGTGCCTCCAAGATGGTTGATATAACGGACGGCCAACACGTTGTCCATTTTCAAAAGGACACATGACTGTACGGAGTCTTTCGTCCAACACTTTACGGCAAACGAGCCGGCCAGAAGCTCGAGACAATTTATATGTAACTTCTGTTCGTCGGAAGACCATAAGCCCCCCGTGGAAAGATCTCCGCAGCGAGCGCCCCAGCCCAGCCTGCTGGCGTCCGACTCGATAACCAAATCTGGGACGGAACCGAAGATCGCTCTTCCGTTCCAAGCCTCCATGTGCGTTAGCCACCATTGGATTTCGCTCCGAGCCTCGTCGGATAAGCTGATTTTGTGAGAGTATGAAAACCCCCTCCGGAGAAAGTATGCCTTGAGGCGCTGAAGGGCCCTGTAATGGAGCGGGCCCGGAAAAATCGCCTGAATCGAAGCTGAAAGAAGCCCCACCACACGGGCCAGCTGGCGAAGAGACACCCTCTGAAGCGCCAGAACTCGACGCAACTCGTGGCGAATCTTTGCGAGTTTTTTGGCCGGCAGACTTAGAGTGGAGGCAGTGGAGTCGATGACGAACCCCAAAAAGGTAACGGACTGCGCCGGTTGAAGAAGGGATTTTTTCTCGTTGATCACAAACCCAAGATCTTGGAGGAGAGTCACTGTCATCTGGAGATGATCCGATAACATCCGGGGACAGGTAGCCATCAAAAGGAGGTCGTCGAGATACACGATCAACCTGATCCCACGAGCTCTCAGGAATTCTACCACCGGTTTGAGCACCTTGGTGAAGCACCAAGGCGCGGAAGAAAGCCCGAAAGGGAGAGACGTGAACTCGTAGATCTGATCGCGCCAAACAAACTGAAGGAACCGGCGGTGTGGACGGAAAATTGGGATTACCAGATAAGCGTCCTTCAGATCCAAACGGACCATCCAGTCGTGAGGGCGGAGCACATCTCGAAGGAGGTGGATACCCTCCATTTTGAAATGGCGATAGACCAACCATTCGTTGAACTCGCTGAGATTTATGACCGGACGCTTGCCCCCATCGGATTTGTCGACCAAAAAAAGGTTGCTGAGGAAACCCCGCGGATGGAGCGTGGCGAGAGAGATGGCGCCCTTGCGAAGGAGGGAGGCCACCTCCTCGTCCACCAGATGTGCGTCCTGAAGCGAAAACCGAAGTGGACGCGGAGGAACCCGTTGCACTGGGTCTCCGAAATATTCTATGTGGAACCCCCTCACCGTCTGAAGAACCCAGGCATCGCGGGTGATAGATAGCCATGCCCCGTAACAACTGGCTAGACGCCCCCCTATGTTTTGTGGGGAAAAAGGGAGAACACTCACCAGAGCTTGTGTTAGACGTTCCTCCCCTGTGTCCTCTGCCTTTGCCACGGCGTCCTCTTGTGGGGTAGAAATTCCCAAACTTTGACTGGTCTTGGTACTGACCGGAGCCTCTCTGGGTGGTTTGCTGATTTTGTCGACCGGTCGAGCGGCCCCTGCCTCGACCGGCCCCTCGAAAAACCCGAGGGAATACTTTCTTGATGGTAGATTGTGCCCTGTCCAGGGACGTGAAGGTATTCACAAATTTTCCTAACTCTTTGATGAAGGGATCACCAAAGAGACCTCCTTGGGCAATAGCTCCCGCCTCTGAATCTGCCAAGTCACCAAGTTTGGGGTCGATCTTGATGAGGAGGGACCTCCTCCGCTCGGTGGAGAGAGCGCAGTTAGCGTTACCTAAAAATATCACCACCCGTTGAGCCCAGCCTGATAACATTTCGGGCGAAACCATTGACCCCGATGCTTTGGCTTCTTCTGCCATATCTAGAATTTTCGTGGCAGGCCCCAGGACGTCCAGGAGCTTGTCTTGGCACGCCCTCCAAGACCTGTCAATGCCTTTCTTCGGGTCCCTTATAAACTTCTGGAGGAATGTTGACATTCTAGGGTCGATCTCCGGGGTAAGGGCAACCTTGCCCTCAAGGGAGGGGCGGGGGCATTCAGCCCGGAGACAACTGCGAGCCTCCTTTTCAAGCGGGCGCCTGATATGTTCTGCGACATAGGTCGCGACCTTCTCAGCTGGGACCCATTCGGAGGAACGGGGGTGGACAATGTCGTTGGGGTCCAGCATGTCGGAAGGAGTTGGGGGTGGTTGTAGATCAGATGGTCCTGAAGGGGTTTGCGGGACCTGTGAGGGCCGGGATGGGAGCCAAGACCTGGAAGGGCTGGCATCAGGATCCCCGGAGGGCAATCCTGGGGCGGAAGAATCAACCACACTCTTGCTGGGATGGCTATCTAGGAAGGCCTGACGGAGGCGCTCAAAAGCGTCCACATCCACCCCCTGAGCACAGGGGCGTTTAGGAGGCGGCGGGCCCGGGTCTTGGGAAGTAGAAGGCAGAGCAGCTTTACGCTCTAGACGCCAGAACGCTTGCTCTATTTTCTGCGTCAGCCTATCTTCTAAAGGGGAGATGGCTTGGTCCACTGCCCTATAGATAGAGGTATCCACAGCTTCATAGAAAGCGTCACCCCAGGGCATATCTACCAGAGGGTCTTCCTCCTCCTCTTGGTAATCCTCATAAAATTCCATCTCAGGCGAGGGATGGGTAAACAGAGGGTTTGCGCCGCAATTCGCAAACAAAATATGTACCAAAGCTGGGTGTCAGCTTACAATTTGTTAGACGTGGTCCAAACCACTTAATGTTGTTGGGCGCCTAACCCAGAGGGGACAATGCTGGCAAGTAATTAATTTGAAGTAATTGCAGACAACCTGGGCTGGGACTGTCCCCAAAGAAAGCCAAAGGCCACTACAGACCCCCAAAGGAGGCGTCAGCGCTCATCGAGCAACACAGACTCGAAATCCCGTTTCTGAAGGGATCGAGTGTCCAATTATGCAAACCGGGCCGCGAGCGTTACATTCAGCCTCGCGGACCCCGTACAGACCGATACACGGCGTTCACCTCAGCCCAGAGCTCCGTAGTAAGCGCGCGCGCGTCTCTGGAAAAAAGATCGAAAACCAGAGACGCGCCGCGACAAGCCACAGCCTCCCACGCCCCCAGGCGGCGGGAGGAACGGAGCGCGCCAGCAGCGACCGCGTAGGAGCGAGAGATAAACCTCTCGGTCCCGCGGTCGATGGGAAACACACGCGAATGATAAGAAAACGCTTAAAAATACAAACGCGGAGACCGCGTGGCGAAAGTAATTAATACATCGCGAGGAATAATCGCCTAAGCAACAAACATGAAAATCGCGCATACAAAGCGATTAGCACAATAGTAACATCATTAAACTTCATTAAAATCACAAAAGCCCCCCCAAACAGAAAAAGACTCTGAGGAGACTTAACTGGCTGCGCAGCAGCGAAGAAAGGAAGAAGATCAGGCACTAACAAAGGACTATAGAGGGCTTGAGAGGCCCTGATTGGACGTTATTACCTTGTTGTAGATTGGTTGTTTTCTAAATGACTACTTTTTTTCCCTATGGTTCATGGGAAACGTAGTCTTTATTTACTTCTTTCTGTGCTGCTGTACAAAATAAAGTGAAGAAAGAAGGCATAATCCTCGCCTCCAGTCCTGACATAGAATCTTTTTTTTGTTTTTAAACAAATCTTTTTATTAAACTGATGCTGTGTACACTCTGAGCATGGGATAGCCTTTTCTACCATAGAGTCCGGCCTAACAGCAATTATGCACATTAGTAAACAGTTCATAGACGAATGGGTATGATTGGAAGCTCTTGTGGCCCTAATGACGTTAAGTGCTGTGCAATCCTTTACCCACCCTCTCTGACCCAGACCTGGGGCCTCTTTACACAACGTGCCCCGGGGACGCAATGGATGTTTGGCCCCGATTTGCACGCCCCAGGGGCACTTTGGTATTACAGATGGGGCTGCGGACACTTGTGCGACCCCTTCTGTAATACAATAACGGTAGCGCACATACAGCGCCTGCATTATCTTCAAGAGGGCATTCCCTCATTTGCATGTGGCTCTCTATTCCACCTGCCAATGCAGCAATGCTGCTAGTTGCACATCTGTCACAGTGTCATCGAGTAATAGTGTCCTAACATGTTACAGCAATGGACGCAGCCAGAAGTTAGCCACCGCCCCATGCTGGTACAGGGACCTCTTTGTGCCATGGCTCATGCTGCCATCTCTGGTTGCCATGTTGGTGGCAGGCAAGGAGGCTGAGGCTGCGGCTGCTGCTACAGCTGTTGCAGTGTTGGCTGCCAACCCAGGTAGCAACTCATATTACAGTATTCTTCAAGAAGGGGAGTAAAAGTGTCACAAAGACTTTGTCTGGGCTGCTGCAATGCTCAAGGCAACTGGACAGAACACACGGTGTGGGTGAGCAAAGAATGAAGTGCATGCCCTTCCACAGCTGAGGGCTCCATATGAATGGATCTGTAAATGGAAGGCAGGTTTGACCACCACTGGGGGCCAACGCTCAGGGCTAACAGCAGTCTTTCTGACTCCAGTAGTTCACTTAGTATCTGATGCAAAGAATGAAGGCTTTCATTCGGCCTCACTACAGTACATAAATGAATGCAGAGGCTCGGGCTGGGCAAACACCAGCAAAAATTAAGCACTGCCTATTTACCCTTCTGACAGTCTTTCCATGATCCCCTGTTCCTCATGTCTCAGCCATGCCATGTTGTGGTAGTTTCCTACGTGTTCCATGTATGCCATGATTTCCCCAAATTCCTCATATGCGACCCCCTATACAAGTTATGCCATGCTATATCTATTCTATTTTTAGGTTGAGCATTCAAGACCTCTTGTATATACTTTAGTATATTCTTATATGTGTATGTACTTTGAGGGCTCTGGAGATCAGCCCTAGGACTTCTTACGCTTAGGGATTTTTTTCTGTTCATCTGCCTCTATTTAACTGTCTTGATAGAAAATGACCAGTAGAGATCAGTAAAATACCAGAATTGCTTTCTGTTTGTTCAACTGCCTCTGTTTAACTGTCTTGATAGAAAACGACCAGTAGAGGTCAGTAAATTGCCAGAATTGCTTTCTGCTCAGGGACTTTCTTTTTTTACATTTTCTGGCAATTGCTTCTATTTAACTTTCTTGATAGAAAACGACCAGCAGAGGTCACTAAAATACCAGCATCACTTTAGCATTCTGTAGATTCCAGTCCATAGAAATTGTCTTCCACGAGCACCCGTAGACAATAATATATTTTTCAAATCTTGTATTTTCAGTGATATGACCACCGAAGTCCCTGATTTTAAATTACAAACATAGCTTTGCACTATACCATTTCCAGCTGAAAGGCAATATTTCTCTCCATGTGTTCCCATACCTGCCGTGTCACACAGTTTTGTGCTCACTTTCCTTCCATGTTAAAGAAAAGTAGATGTTTCAGCACCCAGGCTAATGTGCTGCATAACTAAATACATATAAGGTCCCAAAGGCGAGACCGATTGCATTGCAAATGCTTGTTCCTTATACCAACACTTCCCTTTTTGTGTGCACTAGCATGACAGGCTGTGTTCTGGCTTTGCATATGTAAGCCATCTCAAGTAGTGCCCTTTTCACATGGAGCAGCCATGCCATCCGGTGCTCACCTGCTTACCATACGCTGGCGCGTCGTTATGTACTTCCTTATACGGTGCTTCACTAAGTGTATAGAGAGGATGCTACACTCCCCAAATAATCTCCCTGTCATGAATAACTACGAACACAACATGTGGCGAAGAGCGTATACAGGGTTTGCCAAATCATGTCTGCACTTGTGTGAGCTACCAGCTGTCTCTGGGAATAACAACAAAAGAGCGCCCATGCGCACGCATGGGTACATGCACACACACACACATGCACGCAGTCACTCACTAGCCCTTCCCCATTACCCACTGACCGATCTTCTGCCCTCTGCTTTCAGTGAAGTAAGGAGGCTGCAGGCGAGGACTGTGGATGGCCTAAACCGCCCCTTCCTCCTTCACTCATTGGTGGAGGGTCTCAAGCTGTCGGTCAGCCCACAGCCAATGAGGAAGGAAGGAAGGAAGGGAGCTGGAGAGAGTTACTGTTCAGCCAATGGCTGCCTCATTCACTGCCTTCCTGCTTGATGCACACATGTTGCTTGCACTACCAAGGCTGGATATGAAAATGTCATAGACTAGAGGGATAACCTTCCGGCCTGCAGGGGTGTAGCTATCAGTGGTGCAGCCGGTGCAGCCGCACCAGGTTACAGGGGTTTGAGGGGCTCACCGCACCTCGATAAATGGTAGTTTTCAGAGGAGCGGGGACTCAGTTTCCTTGTTTGCATTAGGGTCCAGTGCTCTCTTGCCTCGCTGCAGCTGGCCTGCTAAGTGTCAGGACAGTTCCATGTTCAAAACATCCTGCAGAGGTCAAGCACCCAAAGGATCAAAAGCAAAACAATCTGGAAGTAATCTGGTGGAACTTCTTCAATCTGCAGCTCTAGTAACAACGCACAGCCGCTCCTGCTAGTCCGAAAGGGCAGGCTCCTGGCTCTCTGCCCACTCCTCACTTCTCCTAAGGACTTCTTGGGCTAGTTTGGAGCAGACATGGATAGCAAACATGGGGTAAGTGCAGGAAGCAGCCACAGCTCAAAGTAGGAATGCCTTCTGTTGAGAAGAGTGCATGGGACCACCCATCTCCCCTAAGATTGCTTTGTGTGGGGGGAGGAGCCATTCTTCCCAATTCTACAAATTCAACCCATTCCGCTCTCCAGTGACTGAAGTATAACAAAGGAACTGATGTGCTGATCACATCAGAGGGGCCGCACCCCCACATTACAAGAAGGAAACTCCAACATTACAAGGGACGTAAAGTCTGAGCCATTGTGCACTCCTAGCTATGACCAGGAGGCTCCAAGGCGAGGGAAACGTGTATGCAGCTGATTGGTTCAACTATCATGCAGGTGCCTCCTTTGAGTGTCCAGAACATAGTATCATGCTCAGATACTGCTTCCTAACTTCACTGGTTCTTCTACTCTGACAGCTCACTCCCAGAACTCATAGCTGGAGCCAGAAATATCAAAGGAGGGCCCTCAGGGTAACAAGCAACATCCAAGATACACATCTTTGTATTCTCACTAAGTGTAACAAGAGCTCACACTTCCAGCCCTTCTGACTTCTGACGGCCATAACCCTTCCACAGATCCTAAGGGATTTCAGCATTAATATCATCACACAATTGTTTATTATCCCATACAGGATGTTACCTTCCACAGATCCTAAGGGATTTCAGCATTAATATCATCACACAATTGTTTATTATCCCATACAGGATGATACCTTCCACAGATCCTAAGTGATGTCAGCATTAATATCATCACACAATTGTTTATCCCATACAGGATGATACCTTCCACAGGGCCTAAGTGATTTCAGCATTAATGTCATCGCACAATTGTTTATTGTCCCATACAGGATGATACCTTCCACAGATCCTAAGTGATTTCAGCATTAATATCATCACACAATTGTTTATTATCCCATACAGGATGATACCTTCCACAGATCCTAAGTGATTTCAGCATTAATATCATCACACAATTGTTTATTATCCCATACAGGATGATACCTTCCACAGATCCTAAGTGATTTCAGCATTAATATCATCACACAATTGTTTATTATCCCATACAGGATGATACCTTCCACAGATCCTAAGTGATTTCAGCATTAATATCATCACACAATTGTTTATTATCCCATACAGGATGATACCTTCCACAGATCCTAAGGGATGTCAGCATTAATATCATCACACAATTGTTTATTATCCCATACAGGATGATACCTTCCACAGGGCCTAAGTGATTTCAGCATTAATATCATCACACAATTGTTTATTATCCCATACAGGATGATACCTTCCACAGATCCTAAGTGATTTCAGCATTAATATCATCACACAATTGTTTATTATCCCATACAGGATGATACCTTCCACAGATCCTAAGGGATGTCAGCATTAATGTCATCACACAATTGTTTATTGTCCCATACAGGATGATACCTTCCACAGGGCCTAAGGGATTTCAGCATTAATATCATCACACAATTGTTTATTGTCCCATACAGGATGATACCTTCCACAGATCCTAAGTGATGTCAGCATTAATGTCATCACACAATTGTTTATTGTCCCATACAGGATGATACCTTCCACAGATCCTAAGGGATGTCAGCATTAATATCATCGCACAATTGTTTATTATCCCATACAGGATGATACCTTCCACAGGGCCTAAGGGATTTCAGCATTAATATCATCGCACAATTGTTTATTATCCCATACAGGATGATACCTTCCACAGATCCTAAGTGATGTCAGCATTAATATCATCACACAATTGTTTATTATCCCATACAGGATGATACCTTCCACAGGGCCTAAGGGATTTCAGCATTAATATCATCACACAATTGTTTATTGTCCCATACAGGATGATACCTTCCACAGATCCTAAGTGATGTCAGCATTAATGTCATCACACAATTGTTTATTATCCCATACAGGATGATACCTTCCACAGGGCCTAAGGGATTTCAGCATTAATGTCATCGCACAATTGTTTATTATCCCATACAGGATGATACCTTCCACAGATCCTAAGTGATGTCAGCATTAATATCATCACACAATTGTTTATTATCCCATACAGGATGATACCTTCCACAGGGCCTAAGGGATTTCAGCATTAATGTCATCGCACAATTGTTTATTATCCCATACAGGATGATACCTTCCACAGATCCTAAGTGATGTCAGCATTAATATCATCACACAATTGTTTATTATCCCATACAGGATGATACCTTCCACAGGGCCTAAGGGATTTCAGCATTAATATCATCACACAATTGTTTATTGTCCCATACAGGATGATACCTTCCACAGATCCTAAGTGATGTCAGCATTAATGTCATCACACAATTGTTTATTGTCCCATACAGGATGATACCTTCCACAGATCCTAAGTGATGTCAGCATTAATGTCATCACACAATTGTTTATTGTCCCATACAGGATGATACCTTCCACAGATCCTAAGTGATGTCAGCATTAATATCATCACACAATTGTTTATTGTCCCATACAGGATGATACCTTCCACAGGGCCTACTCGCATCTGCAGCTCATCTCCTCAGCAGGCACCTGCTCCCAACCCTGAGATTTCCTACTCTTAGACCATTGACCTGCAGTACTTCCAACTAGCAATACAGACATGAAAACCAAGACACCAAAGATTTACATGGTGTGAGAGAAGGGTGATGGTGTCACTATGTATTATAAGGAATAAAGTACTCTTTGCCTTACAGTTTAAGGATATTGTAAGTCACCTCAGAGTTCTATGACCTTTAAAAGGACTGAGCCTTCAGCCTTGTTCTTCTATGGCCATGGAACTCGTGTGTGACTTGCAATATCTTTATAGCGTACGTTAGGGGATATTTTCTCCCATATATAATATAGCAGTGAATCTTACGCCGCATACAAACATCGCACCACAAAAATATAGAAACTTGGGTGACATTCTCTAAATCCCTAACGATCGCCTCAGATTTCAAAAGCAATTCTGACCAACAAACTACAAAGACTCAAGTTCCGCAAACATTTTGTAATCTTATTTCCACCTTTTAGCCCCTACTTAGCAAAGTCTACCAAATGCCCAACGGATGCAATGGATGTTCTTGAGCCAACTGAAAATGGGAAGATCCCACCAACACTAAAAAAAGCAATGCTGACGATGAGGTACTCACATATCACAAGTGGGTAACTAGCTTTTCTGGCTTGGAAGACACTAGAAAAATATGTAGCCTCACAGCTCTCGAAATAAAATATTACAAAGAGAACTCCTTGCTCGCAGACACTCATGATACGTCTGAGCGTGTGATAGGACAACGCCAGTTGGCGGCATTCAGTAGGGTCGACCATAAGAAGCTACCCACTCTTCCGGACAAAGGACGGGCTTCCGAAGGCAAGTACCAAACTGGTTAGCTTCATTTCTGTTTAATCACATCCTAACTTGGAAAAGAGGCAAAAGTAAGTCAGATGCAGAACAGATGTCATGTTGAGTTACACAAGGCTCCATTCTATCACCCTAGAATTTGCATCCTGTAGTGGGCGACTCTTTGCATGAGTCTAGCAGCTGTGGACATCAAAATGACTCCGTACGCCGACAATACGCAGTTCTGTCTGTAACTATTCGTGTTCTAGGATCTCTCGCACTCCACTGCTGCGTTGAGTAACTACAATTCTGGATGACGGATGCTAAGCCTGCAGAAGACCATGGGGCAGATTTACTCAGATTTTACGCAATGTTTGTGTCACAAAAGTGACACAAAGCAGCGCAAAATCTTTTTGTCTGATTTTCTTTCCAGTACTAAACTTATTTAGCACTGGAAATAACGTGAAAGTAACTCGAAGCAGCGCATATCCTGCTTTGCATAACTTGGTTCCATGACTGGTGCATTGGTGTTCCCTCGCAACCATCCACGGTTTCTTACGTCAAACCTAATTTACTAAATAAAATAGACAGTGTTTAACATCGAAAAATGGTGCACCCTTCAACCAGGCGCTATAAGGGGGAAATACTTTTTTTTTATCCTTTATTTTCAGACTTTGCATGTACAAAGTGGGGAAATATTCAGAATTAGACTGAGCATAGTATTTTGTACTGGAAGTGTATTCTTCCAGTACATGACCTATGCGTAACTCCCTGAGACACCCTTGCACTATGACGCAAAGGTGTCTCCGTGGCGCTCCACCGCTAACTTCAGCGTCGCCGCTAGGGAGAGGGGAGGAGAGTGCCATATTAAAGTAAATTTGTTGCTCTCCTGCTCTCCCCTTCTCTCACAGTGCGGCGCAGCGTCTGCTGCACTGCACTGCACTGCGCTGCTTGAGAAATTGGTAAATCTGGCCGAGAATTCATTATAACCCCCCTCGGATCCAAAAACAAAGTGGACCCAAAACTAAACCTGGAACTTAAAGCTGATGCTTCTCACCATCCTTATCGCCAATAATGAAATCAGAATCTTTCGCTCTTCCCGCCTCCTTAACGCTACTATGCAGAGCAAGAAAACAGTAAAATCAGCAAACTTGCAACTGCATTCGCACAAGAAAGGAGAAAAAATCTGCTTCCACTAAATAAGCTAAAGTAAGCAGCACATGAAATAATAATTTCTCTACTTGATTGTGGTGGCATCATGCCCGCAGCCATCCCAACAGCTGTTCTTGCACCAGTCAGAGTGACTCATCTCAGATAGGAGTAGAATGACCATATTACAGCAGTCACACTGGCGCTCCATTGGCTACTGCGAGAAATTAGAATCGAATTTAAAGGCGGCTGCTTACTCTACAAAGCTATACGTACGAGAAGATCCAGCTGCCTAGACAATATGAGAAGGTCAGCCGCGGCTCCTCCGCGAAACATGTTTATTATCTTTTTATTTTTCCTCTGATGGCTGAGTCTTGGGGGCGGGGCCATTGCGATTGCTGTTAAGGAGGGGGAGTGGTGGGAACTGCTATCAGTGTGCATACCGGTTTGTCCAGTTGTCTTGGGATGGCCAAACCGACATGCGCACTGAGCTATCTCCAACCCGAGCTGTGTTGGTGGGTTGGAGGCAGTAGGCACAGGCTCCCAGTCTCTCTGGGAGTGCAAATCGAGGGCGCTCAGGCCACTCCTGGCGCTGCTCTCAGCAGCATGAAAGCAGCATCTGGATTGGCTGCAAGGGAGTCTGGGAGCCTATGGCCTGCAGTGGGCTGGAGCCAGAGAGGAGCAGAAGAGCAGTGATGTGGCAGGTAAGTGTTTTGTTTTTTCTTGTGTGTTATGTCATTGCCCCGTCCAATCCCCTGCCTCCCTTCTCTGGCCGACTACTTTAGTTTGGCACCAGCCGCTACTGGAGTGGGTTCCAGGACCTCTAGAAGCATACTTAATTAAAATCTGAAAACAACATTATTCAGAACTCCACAAGCACTGCAACAATCTCTCTCAGAAGCCACAACAAGCGCCTGGAAATGAACCCAGTTCAGTTAAGGACACAGCCCGACATTGAGGGCCTGATTCACAAAGGGCCTCTGCACTCGTAGCCGAGGCCCCGCAGTCGCAGGGGAGTCTCTGCACTCGTAGCCGAGGCCCTGCATTCGCGGGGGAGTCTCTGCACTCGTAGCCAAGGCCCCGCAGTCACAGGGGAGTCTCTGCACTCGTAGCCGAGGCCCCGCAGTCGCAGGGGAGTCTCTGCACTCGTAGCCGAGGCCCTGCATTCGCGGGGGAGTCTCTGCACTCGTAGCCAATGCCCCGCAGTCACAGGGGAGTCTCTGCACTCGTAGCCGAGGCCCCGCAGTCGCGGGGGAGTCTCTGCACTCGTAGCCAAAGCCCCGCGGTCGCAGGGGAGTCTCTGCACTCGTAGCCGAGGCCCCACAGTCGCGGGGGAGTCTCTGCACTCGGAGCGGGATCTCCACAGTGAGAATTCTCATTGCAGAGATTCTGCCCCGAGTGTGGAGACTCCCCCACGACTATGGGGCTTCCGCCACAAGTGCGCCAGCCCTTTGTGAATCGTCCCCTTGTCTTTCAAAAGGGAGCTTAAGGCTGACTTATTCAAGATGTATCTGGGCTGATGTCACCCAAAGCTCGACCTCCGCCAAGTTCTACCTCATCCCTTCATGTATCCCAACATCCTGCAACTCCTTCTCTGTATGATAAACTGTTTATTGCTGCCTTAGTTGCTACTGTATCTCTAACTTCAGTCTGCATCCTAATTGCCACAGTCTACGTTTTAAGTTGAGTACCTGTCCTCTCCACAGTGCTTTAGATTCTCCTACCCTCTTTTTAGATTTCTCTTTTCCTACTCACTGCTTGATTATGTGTAACAAGTTGTTTTGTTACTACTCAGTGCAACTGTGTTATAGAAAAATGTTACATAAATATAGGAGTGGCTGGTAACATATAAAAGTTGTGGGTGAGCGAAGTGCCCTACCGCATCACAAAACACATTTGCATGCATTAAAATTACATTTTTAAAACAAAAAGCCCTTATCTGGCCTGCGTCCTCTGTGTCCTTGCAATCCGTGGCTCCAACAGACACCAGTGGAAGCGGAAACTTCCTTAACCAGTCCAGACGCTGCTCTCATGCTGCATCAGAGCAGCGCCTGGATTGGGTGGAGCGGGCGGCTAGGCGCTCCTTTAGGCCTTTTAGGCCTGTGCTTGGTCTCCACCCAGCTGTCTTAGACCTGCAAAGTGTGCATGTCACTTTGGTTGGCTTAAGAGAGCAGTGTCAGGCCAGCCACGTCACCAGTACACTGTGCAGCAGAGGACACGCCCCTCCTTCGTACCGGGACCTGAGCAGGCTGACGGCTGTGGCACGCTTTGTGAATAATAAAATGGCAATGAAATCATTTCATTGTTCACATTGCTTTAGCGCGGCTCGTCGGGGGTGAGGGGGTGCACTCCCCCACCCTCACGAAGAAACCGCTGCCACATAAATAAACAACACTATCTGAGCTCCTACCTGGAAGCCATACATTTAACACGTTTGTTATTTGTGATAGTAATTTTTAATGGGGAGGGTGGAAATGTGTACGGCCCAAACCTACCTCTCTTCCCCCTGCCCTTTCATTGGAAGGGCTGCGTATGCATGACATAAATAAATAAGGCATTTTAATCTGGCACATCCACGGATTTAGGGTTCAAATAGGGCAGAAAACAGGCCCAGGCACCAACATAAAGATGGCCCCAATTAGCAAATCACATAGCAGACCTAGTGACCCACAGGTTTTAATGGGGGTCGTTATGGCCTGTGAAGACACGCTGTATAGGTGTGTTGCAAGGTGTGGGAGTCTCTTTGCACTTGTGCTTGCTGCAGGCAACATTTGTGGTAATATCAGGGAAATCAACAGTAAACAAATGCCCACTAGACCAGAAAACAGGCCCGCAAACAGCCAAGATACTGGTCCCACGCACTTATCTGACAGAGCAGCCCTTCAGGCTATGCCACTTTACCCTATAACCAGCCCGACTCTGCACTGGCCCCACACACTGATCTTACAGAGCAGTCCTTCAGGCTCTGCCAGATTACCCTATAACCAGACCGACCATGCACTGGCCCCACACACTGACCTTACAGAGCAGCTCTTCAGGCTCTGCCAGATTACCCTATAACCAGAGCGACCCTGCACTGGCCCCACACACTGACTTTACAGAGCAGCCCTTCAGGCTCTGCCAGATTACCCTATAACCAGAGCGACCCTGCACTGGCCCCACACACTGACCTTACAGAGCAGCCTTTCAGGCTCTGCCAGATTACCCTATAACCAGAGCAACCCTGCACTGGCCCCACACACTGACCTTACAGAGCAGCTCTTCAGGCTCTGCCAGATTACCCTATAACCAGAGCGACCCTGCACTGGCCCCACACACTGACCTTACAGAGCAGCCCTTCAGGCTCTGCCAGATTACCCTATAACCAGAGCGACCCTGCACTGGCCCCACACACTGACCTTACAGAGCAGCCTTTCAGGCTCTGCCAGATTACCCTATAACCAGAGCAACCCTGCACTGGCCCCACACACTGATCTTACAGAGCAGTCCTTCAGGCTCTGCCAGATTACCCTATATCCAGACCGACCCTGCACTGGCCCCACACACTGATTTTACAGAGCAGCCCTTCAGGCTCTGCCAGATTACCCTATAACCAGACCGACCATGCACTGGCCCCACACACTGACCTTACAGAGCAGCTCTTCAGGCTCTGCCAGATTACCCTATAACCAGAGCGACCCTGCACTGGCCCCACACACTGATTTTACAGAGCAGCCCTTCAGGCTCTGCCAGATTACCCTATAACCAGAGCGACCCTGCACTGGCCCCACACACTGACCTTACAGAGCAGCCCTTCAGGCTCTGCCAGATTACCCTATAACCAGAGCGACCCTGCACTGGCCCCACACACTGACCTTACAGAGCAGCCTTTCAGGCTCTGCCAGATTACCCTATAACCAGAGCAACCCTGCACTGGCCCCACACACTGATCTTACAGAGCAGTCCTTCAGGCTCTGCCAGATTACCCTATATCCAGACCGACCCTGCACTGGCCCCACACACTGATTTTACAGAGCAGCCCTTCAGGCTCTGCCAGATTACCCTATAACCAGACCGACCATGCACTGGCCCCACACACTGACCTTACAGAGCAGCTCTTCAGGCTCTGCCAGATTACCCTATAACCAGAGCGACCCTGCACTGGCCCCACACACTGACCTTACAGAGCAGCCCTTCAGGCTCTGCCAGATTACCCTATAACCAGACCGACCATGCACTGGCCCCACACACTGACCTTACAGAGCAGCTCTTCAGGCTCTGCCAGATTACCCTATAACCAGAGCGACCCTGCACTGGCCCCACACACTGACCTTACAGAGCAGCCCTTCAGGCTCTGCCAGATTACCCTATAACCAGACCGACCCCTACAGTGAGTGAGGGATGGTGCCACCAGCAGGAGGCACCGAAAAACACCAAACACCCCTCTTGATGCATTATTTATTGAACATGCATTATTAATTTTGCCCTCACCATTCCTGCCCCCTTAGTAATCAGCAGCATCCTCTGGGTGAGGAAACCTTATAAACCGACTGTTAGACGGGTGTGGCACTTGTACCTAGAAAGAACAGAATCTTTGTTATAAAATATAAAAACTCAGACTGGCTTTTGGCCAACACTACATTGAAATGCAGTTTAGAAGGTTCCTATTTCCAGGTGACAGGTCATTACATTCACTTCTAGCATGCCATTGCTGAGGCAGCTGTTTCTGGAGGAAATGGTGCTCATTCAAGCAGATGCCTAGAGGCTTTCATCAGCTCTATTCCAATGCTCCATGTGTACAGGGTTTTCTATGTGTTTATCAGCGCGCCACGCACAACACTGGAGGGCCTGGGTTTGTTTAGTGATGTATTTGTGTTTTCTTCAGTTAAAATGCACAATGATTTGCACCATTTTCAGGTCTGGCCTTGAAATAGATTTAATATTCTCATTGCTCTGTAATGTAAACAAAAAAGATGATAATAAATACATGGAGGGATTCTGGGTCAGTCCTCTACATCCATTGGTCCGTTCAGCTGCCATTCACATTTTGCTTCTACCACCACAGCATACAGCATGGGGCCATCCCTGGCTCTCTTGTGCTGCGAGTAACATCATATTACCGGATTACATGTGCACAGTTTGCCTAAAAAGAAGTGTCCTGGTTGGACAATAATTTACCTTTCAAACATATTTTTTCTTTGTGTTCTTTATTTTAAAAAACAGCAACTTGCCATACCTTATAAAAACTATGGGCCTGATTACGACTTTGGCGCAGTTGCGCCGGCTCCCCGGCTAAAGCCGCGCAAGGACTGCCCGCCTTATTACGAATTGAACTCATGCAAGACAGGCGGTCCTTCGTCTTTCCCTTGTTGGTGCCTGAAAAACAGGCACCGCAATGGGAACAGCAAAAAAGTTCCAGCACGGCATGGGCGTTGACGGCCATGCCATGCTGGAACTTTGGGTGAATACCGAGAGAGGGGCACATGTTGGCGGGCATGTGGGCCCTGTAGCGCCCCCTTTGTTCCTCCACTGCCATTCTTTTCATGGTGGGGCTCCTGCCATGAAATGGCTGGCGGTGGCAGAACTTGTAATATGCTGAGCGGGACTGCACCAGTCCCGGTCAGCATGTTACATTGTGGCGCAGCTCCGCCACCGTTAGGGAATGACTGTTCCCTGTTGCAGTCGGTGGTCCTCACAGCAACGAAGTAGTAATGCGGCAGGCGGACCACCGCAAGTCTGGCGGTCTTATGACCACCAGATTTGTAATCACCCCCTATGTTTTAAGGTAACAGCATGTTTTCCTTCATCAATAGTAATCAATTTTGTTGTGATTTTGATTAAATCTAAAAATGGTTTCTCTATCTATTCTAAGTCCACCTGCCTGCCAAGAAGCAGATGTACTATTCTGTTAAAATTATATTCAATAAATATTAATTTCTTAAATCACAATTTTTACTGCAAACATTGTCTGCCACATTTAGATGGTAAACATTTTCTTTTGTTTCTGATTTTTATTTTTGTGGCATGTGGTTGAAAAAAATATGTAACCGTTGCCAAGGCCTGCTCTGTTTTGCCAGTGCTTGTTGGTATAAGCAAATCATTTCAAATAGAATCCTGCATTTTTTATGCAGCCATTTTTGCATTTTTACTGCTGGTATTTAGCACAATATCAGTGATAGTTAACTTCACTATTCTAGCAGACTGTCCATAGCATAGTTTTTGCACCCTTGTGATGTCACACAAATGTCCCCTCGTTGTAAGAGGTGTGGCCCCTTGCACCTTCTGCATACTTGTGCAGTGTCACACAGTTAGTTTGCCCTAGAGGGGTCCCAGCCACAGCCAAGGGGTGGCCATGAATGGATCGACCATCCAGGGTTGTGGCCTGCTCTCCGAAGGCCTAAAGGATCAGTCTCCCACTGCAACACTCCGTCAGGCATAGGCAAGTTGGCACCTGTGTTGGGTACAACTGTTTGTGTTGGAACTGAGCAGGCCGCCCTCGCCTGCGCACCCAGTGAGGGCGAGCTCTTTTTTAAGAGTGCCAATAGTACTACTTGTCCAGCGGCTTGTGTACATCGTGGGCAGTTTGCTGGGCCAAGTATGGTGCAAGTATGTATCCCTATGAAATATGGGGTGGGACCCTTCCTGATTCTACCCAAGAATGGCAATTCTGCCTGCTTTTTGCAGGTCTAACGTTCTACATTTGGAGGCGACCTGCAGAAGGTTTCACTAATCCTGATTCTGAAGTTTCCACCCACAATATGAGTTCAATGTGCAAAGACTTCTGTGACGTGGGCCCGGTGTATGTCTTCCACTGAGGTGTGAGTACGCACATGCGCTGTGTGCAATACTGGCTAATGCAGGTATTTCATATTCTTGTATACTGAGAGAGAAGAATTCATAAATATGTCACACTATTTTACATAAAATGCTGCTAACACATTCCCAATACACAACAAATGAATAGCTGATATTTATGTTAAATACAACACAGATGCACTACCACAACAAAGTCATTGAAGGGCTCCAGTGAATGATGTCACAGCTGATGCCATCATACAAAGCACCAGTCTAGAATGCATGTTACTTTTGATTGCTAGCATGCAAGAATTGTTTCAGTGCATAGGCCCTAAAGACTCCTTAACAAAGACTTCAATGGAACCTTATGGAGCTACAAAGTACATAAAGTATAATTTTATGTTTTATTCCTCTGACATGAACTATGTTCCCTCACCAAGAACAGCTAAAGTCAGCCATAAATTATGTTCATTTATTAAGACATGATGTGTAGCCAACTAAGCCTCGGTGGAGTTTGCAGAGTTCCGCTACGCGGTAACATGCTATGAGAAACTCCGTAAAGTGACAAAACCTCTGCCAAGCTACGCTGAGTTCCGTGAGCGCCAGAGTGGGTTACCTTGCACCATTCACACTGACTTTTAGCACCAGGTGTTAGTCCCGCACTGTAAAATCAGGGGGAATGGCACCCCGCACAGCGCAAGAGGGTGCTGCTTCTTTCTGCCGTGAATGGAAGGTTTCTGAACATGAGTGGTAGCGACCATCCAAGAACGCCCGCGTTGAGAAATCTCACTGGGAAGTGGTCTAGCATTGGGTTTTCCTCGCTTGCCAACTTACCTTTGGCGAGAACGAGTGAGGAAAAAACTCTGCTCCGTTAGGCGGAGCAGAGTTTTTCGGAGCTCCACAGGGCGGAGATCACCACCCAGGCTTACAGCCAACATGTGAATGTTATCATTGAAATAAGATCATTCAATCATAGAGAAGAAAAAATAATTTTAATGACATAGAATGACATACTATGCATTATTACTTATTTCAAAGTGGACAACACTTGTGTGTGGCACAGCACTCATGAATCACCAGATGAGAACTTTCATACAGACAAAAGTTTGTGCTCTCTATAGATATATTAATCATAGAGTATTCTCCATCAGATATCAGAAGAAGAGAAGAATGTTGAAATTCACGTTAGGCGGCTGATAAGACCTCAGTGGGAGAGAAATATTGTGCTAGAATATGGTAGGAAAAAATCTCTATTATATTTTTGGATGGTGGTATTGTTGGAACATAAAGAAATGATGTACAGGACATTGATAGTTCCTCTACTGAGTGTAGTTTATTGTCATTACTTTGACAGCGTTGGGGAGTGGCAGCATAGGTTGATGATGTCCCTGGTTATATGTTGCTTAAAATGGTGCCCAAGTGCATAATCCCCCAAGTCGCGTATGCATTCCCCAGTTTTTTAGAAGCAATGGGGCTAATGGATGGCTGGAGGGCATACAATCCAGACAAGATACAGCACACCTTTCATTCAGGGGCGCACAACAGCTTATTCCGCCTTGATTACATACTTGTCCCGGCGTCACAAATCACTGATATTCATGAAATCCGCCACCTGGCCAGAGGTATCTCCGATCATTCCTCTCTATGGGTTCTTGTAGTTTTAGACCAGACACAGGTGGGACGAGTTGCCCCATTAAACCCCTGGTATTTTAAAAACCCTAAAATACGGAAGGGCCTAATCAAAGCCATTGACGAATATTTTTGGGAGAACGAACACACAGTTGAGTCCCCCCAAATACTGTGGGAAGCCTTTAAAATGGTGATCCGAGGGCAGTCCCTTTCCTTGGTGGCAGGTTGCAAAAAGGATAGGATGAAAGAAATCTCCGACATAGAACAGGAGCTTTATCGACTAGAACAAGAAGTTACCTCAGACGCCACACCTGAAGCCCTTCACTCCCTCCGACTGCGCCAGGATGGATACCAAGCATTGGTCACCGACCGTGCCAAATTATTGGGACAGGATAAGCTGGGACGGATATATGACTGGGGCGATAAGGCTGGCAAATTGCTCGCCTGGTTAGACAAAAGGGAACAGGCCAGCAGGCTTGTACCAGAACTTAAGGGATGGATGGATCCCCAGTGACAGACACACAAGAGATAGCTAACCGCTTCGCAGCTCACTTCCAACTTGTATACAGCTCAGTGGCACCATACCCTGAAGCAGAATTTACTGACCTTGTAAAAGACATCTCTCTCCCGAAACTATCAGACTCAGATCACACATTCCTGGACAGTGCACTCACTGCTGATGAAATAGCTACAGCTATAAGGGCGTTATGCTCAGGGAAAGCCCTGGGCCCTAACGGCATTCCAATCGAGCTTTACAAACTTCGACCAGATAAATTGGCCCCCTATCTCAAATCTATGTTTGAGGACAGCCTCGAGCAAGGCGCATTGCCAAATGACCAAAGGATAGCCACTATAGTCACAATCCACAAGGAAGGGAAACCCAAAATGGAGTGCACCTCCTATCGACCTATATCGCTACTGAATGCGGAACCCAAAATTCTAGCTAAAGTACCAGCCTGATCAAGGTAATAGGTGATCTAGTCCATCCAGATCAGTCGGTGTTCATGCCCAAAAGAAATACTGCCCTCAACCTGTGAAGACTACACGGAGTCCTGGGCAGAGTGCCGACGATACGTGAGGATGCCATTATAGTTTCCCTGGATGCCACTATGGCTTTCGATACACTGGAGTGGCCTTATCTTTTTGCGGTGCTTGTCAAAGTAGGGTTTGAGCCGAATTTCTGCCGCTGGGTGCGACTGTTATACAGCGCACCAATGGCTCAGATAGTTGTAAACAACAGGAAGTCAGAGCCTTTCATACTCAGCCAAGGGACCATCAGGGGTGCCTCCTTTCTCCCTTACTGTTCGCTCTGGCCCTTGAACCACTTGTGGCGTGGATCCGTAAAGATGCAATGATCCGCGGCATGTGTTGGTCGGCGGAATGGGAGGACCGAATATCCCTATACGCGGATGATATTCTCCTCTATCTTACGTCCCCGAAAAGATCCTTAATAGCAGCTTTGGACATACTGGGTATATTTGGCAGGTATTCTGGGTTTCGCATCAATTGGTAAAAATCACTTTTGTATGTCCTATGGGGGATTTCTCCCCCTCTGCCCAGTAATTGCCCGATTCCCGTAGTCTCAGAAGGCTTCAAATACTTAGGCATATTTATTTCTCTCGACCCCTCAGTTCGATATTCCCGCAATCTGCTCCCCCCACAGCAGCGGCTCAAAAGCGACATAACACACTGGAAGTCACTCCTTCTCTCACTCTTGGGCAAAGTTGCATTATTTAAAATGATGTCTTTGCCCCGTTTTCTATATGCGTTGCAGAACTCGGATGACCTATTTTAAGGATGTCGAAGGGCTCCTCAGAGATCTCTTATTGGGAGGAAGACTGCGTATCGCTATAAAAAAGCGGACACTTAGCTGGTATGATGGGGGAATCGGCTTGCCCGATATTAAAAAAACTATTGGGCTGCGCACCTCACAGCTATTAACCATTGCACATATGGCCGCCCTGATAACCCGGGGTTCCTAATGGATCACTGGCTTTTACCCACCGGGACCTTTTTGAGGGCACTATACTCAACACCAACCAAATACCCACTTACTGGCCCCACTGGCCACAGAGTCAAAATATGTCAATCTGCTACTAAATCACGAGGCTGGCAAAACAGGCTGGTTCTTGCCACACCTCTGTGGGACTCGCAAAAACTTGGCTATATGGGAAAGTCAAAGGGCTTTGACAAATGGGTCTTAATAGGCATTTCTCATGTCAGAGACCTTTGGTGCACTGGGGGTGTGAAATCCTTTGACACTCTACGAACGCAGTATACCCTGGTGGACTCAGAATATTATCGATACCTTCAAATCAGACACTCGCTGCTTGCAGCAATTCCAGACGCCTCAACCCCACCAGACACCTCCCCACTGGAGGACAGATTACTAGATGGCCACCTGCCTGACAGAGCCGTTTCCCTAACATATCATAAACTTAGCAATAATATCGACAACCCACTATTGAAACTGCGAGACAAATGGACTGAGGAGGGGATAGAATCAGATGATAAAACCTGGCAGGAAGCGGTCTCCTCTCCTAAAACGGTCGCTATCTCAGCGTGACTCAGATTGGTGCAGCTAAAGCTCCTCCATAGAATTTATGTAACGGGTCCCCAACTGGTGCATATAGGTGGACTGATGGATGGCTCTTGTAGGAGGGAATGCACACAATTGGGCACATTCATGTATATACTGTGGCACTGTGAGCAAATACAGGAATACTGGCGCAACATCCATACGGTCATGCTGGGGGCGGAAGTCAGGCCGGAAGTGCTCAGGTGCCTCCTTAACATCTGGGAACCCACTGACCTCACCACCTATACTATGAACTGGGTCACGCTTGGATGCATGATCGCCAAGAGAAATATAGCCCAGCTCTGGGGAGCCCGGCATCCGCCCAAGGTTAAAGCTTGGGAGAGAGATTTAGACTGGTGTATGCTAAGAGAGAAAACAGTATACGTGGCCCGGGGTTGCCCCCGCAAATGGTCCAAGATTTGGTCCCCCTGGAATACATACCGGGGCGAGATATGTACCCCTCCCTGTGTGGCTGATGAGGATGATCCCCCATCCCCGTGACTTTCAGTGTAATTGAATTGTTGTAATTTATGTAATCTGATTTCACTGTAACCCTCAATTGATTCTGTGAATTTATCTCTTTATGTCGAGACTGTTTAATAAAAAAAGATTTATGAGAATAAAAAAAATGGTGCCCAAGGTGGGTAATCGAAGAAGAAACTTTGAAACAGAAAATGGTGCATTATTATCTAGAATCAAAGTAGGGGATAGTGATGACGAGAGCATACATACTCCGTTTGTGCCAAGTCCCAGTTTTGTGTTGGTCATGTATCAACAGAGATTGCTTCTGATGATCCAAGATGGTGTTATCTTAGCTGTGCTATCAGGCCTGTCTGTGACCACTTCAAAATGCTGGTTGCTTAATTGAAGAAGAACAGATATTGTTCGTAGCATGTGTGACTGTAAATACACATGCTTAGCATACTCTTGTCATCTAGTGTTGAGCATGGACGTTTGCAAATAGTTTTTCTCTCGAGTCACAAGCTGTGGTGCGACTCCTCTTTGTGTGCATTGTGCATTGGCACCGACTCAATGTAACATTGTTTTTTTCCACCATCGATGCTCCGAATTCAACGTGTCCAGAACATGTTTCGACTAACCTGCATCTCCTATGTCTCCCCGACCAATGACTGTACCTTTCACAGCAACAAAGACAGTCATTGACACCCTGTGTGTTGAAGGCTTCGCACCCCTGGGAAGCTGAGTTCTGTGTGCTGTCCTCCATCGACGGAGAATGTTGCGTGGGTGATGGAACAGACAACTTTTCAAAATTGCCCTTGCTGCAATTACAAATACCCATGGGGGGACCACTATGAAGTTTGTAACTTTTGTATGTCCATTGACCACTATGACTAGGATACATTTTTTGTATATTTCTGTCACCATTCCTGCCTCCTTAATATCTCTGTAGCATCCTCTGGGTGAGTAGACTTCATAAACTGGCTGTTAGAAGGGTATCGCACTTGACCCTAGAAAGAACAGAGCCTTTGTTATAAGATAAAAATAATCAGTATGGCTTTTGGCCAAAACTTCATTGAAATGCTGCTTAAAAGGTTCCTGTTCCTAGGTGCCAGGTTATTACATTCACTTCTAGCAAGTCATCTTTTTGCATCTTGCGTCGCCTTTTGACTCGAACCAATGATAATGGACTAAATGGAATTGCGCAGGGCACTGTGGAAGATAGTGCTGGGCACACCAGAAGATGCTCCTCGGAGATCCCAGACATCTTCAGGTAAGACTATCTCTTCGGCGCAGAATAACACAAACATCTGGCCATCAGGGCATGAGGAGATGGAGGACATTAAGCTGATGTTGAAGACTAGCGGTCCTTCCCTCACCTTGTGTAGTAAGCACGTACTCAGCCTCCAAGACCGATACCACCAAGCCAGAGCACAAAAGGTAGAGGTAGAGCCCGACTCCTGCAGGGGTCGTGTGTCTCAAGCCCCGAGCATGGACGCAAGCAAAAGGCAACCCAAGGTCCCACATTCCCCTTTGGGTTCTGGTCGGCACTGGAAAACGGTGTTGGAACCATCGAGCCCAAGAGCCAAGGGCACCGAGCACCAGTGGTCGCAATAAAGCAAGCTTCAAAGGCTCCACCCGCACCTTTGCATAGCCAAAGCCTTCATCGGTGCTAAAGGCAATATCGAAACAGACTCCAAGTCCCTATCAATGCTTGGAAAGACTGCAGCAGGAACCCAATAACAGGAAGAAGTGCCTGTTTATCCACCCTGTCACAGGCAAGATTTTGCCAAAGCTGCCTTCTCTGGCACCTCCAGAACCCTTTCCTCAAAAGCGAAGACTACGCTACATGGGGGAACCTTCTACTGAACCTCCCTCTCCCAAGCCGGCACCGAAAGACAGAGCCACTAGTCCTCTTCCTTGGCCACAAAGCCCGTCTCTTCCTCCACCCCCACCATCATCTCTTACATTACCACGCCCATGCACACCACCCTCACTGCCTCCACTAGAGTCGTCCGCACGGTCCCGTAATTCTTTTTCTGACTGAGGCAATCTATATGGCTCTTTACCCCTCTCTCAGGCTTCAGACCCCCTGATGATCCCAGGATGACTCTAATGTAGCCTTCCCCAGGTGATCCTGACTACCCAGTAATGGCCTAAGCCCCTAATGACACAGCAGCCTATCATGAGGTCATTCAAAGAGCCGCAGCCTTTCATAAGGTTGATATGCACATCACCCAAGAGGGGAATAACTTCCCTGTGGGTACCCTTACAAATACCGAGTGCAATGTACAGTTCTTGCTAATGCTAAAGGGCATACAGAAGCCTGTTCTTGATAACTTTAGGAAATCGATGAAGGCGAGGATAGAGACCCCAAGGGTTGACAAAAGGTTTGAACCCTCCTCCACTGCTCCTTCAATCACCGGCCTGGTTCCTCCCACCACTCACCAGCAGGCGTTTTCTGCCCAGGCCACTGGCAATGCTCTACCTCCTGACAAGGGGAACAGAAAGATCAATGGGGCCGGCAAAGAGGATAGCACTGAGGGCAGCAATGCACTGGCGCACAACCAATTCTGTGGCCATTCTGTCTAGGGATGATAGTGCCCAGTGGGCATGGATACAGGATCTCTTTATAGCTCACCCCAGAGGCATATAAAAAATGGGAGGAGTAGATAGTGTCTCTAACGTCAGTATTTACTGTGTGTTAGATGCGACAGACGCAGCCTCGAGAGTCATCAATACCAGCATCATCTTCAGGAGTCACATCTGGCTCCCTATCTCCAGGTTCACAGGTTTACACCTGAGGTCCAGCAACATCACTTCTACCTCCCATTTCACAGGGAGCACCTTTTCTGGTCACAGGTTCATGAGATGCTCGAGAAAATAAAGAAAGATATGGAGACAGCAATATCTACTCGGGTCTGGCAAACCTTATCATGCAGGGGCTCCTTTCATAAGCGGCAACCCTGGTGGGAGCAAAAACAACCTCACTTAAGCAACCACAGTCCTTCCACCAGCAGCAGGGTGGAGTACAACCAAAGAGCCTACAGTGTACCAACAGGGGAAAAGGCAAGGATGGCTCCGACAGAGGAGCTACCACTTCCAGACAGCGACTCACCATATCCTGTCCGTTGGCCACACGTCACCTGTTTGGTGAAGGATACTCGATCTCCTCTCAGAGGGAGAAAATCACGTTTTAATAGTGGTGGTTTAACCCAGCTATTGCCTCAAACTACACCCAACCCCACCCAACATCCCCCGTGCACATGCCTTAGGCGAGGAACACCTCACCCTCATACAGGAAGACACCATAGAGAGTCTGCCCCCACACCATCAAAGGAGTGGTATTTACTCTCTCTACTTTTTCAAGCCCAAAAAAGGATGGCTTACTTAGGGATACTGGATACTCTTGACATTTTCTTTTTTTTAATTATTTCTTTATTAACATTTTTCAAAATAGGAGTCATCCAATACAAAACACACCGGGTCACAGCCCTGAACTTTAACATATGCTGTATAAATACAGAAGCTCCCTCAGTTCGGTACAGATTTTATTTAAACAACATATATGTATCTTGTCCATTGTCGGTGCAAAATAGGGGGAATGGGGGAAGGGCGAGAGAGGGGCACAAGGTATCCAGACGCAGCCAAACACCCAACCTCTAGAAGGCAAATAACATTCACGAATCCCGTAGAAATAGCACCTGGGACATTTTCAGACGATCAGGCTACTTATATTTGAGATCTGCTAGTTGACATTCAGTTAGTACACAAGTGTAGGCTTCGGCTATAGATTTTCCGCCATGTTCCCAGTTTTCAAACATGCTCACTTAGGGGCCAATTTTTAGTTTGGTGAAAAGGGTACTCCGCTGCAGTAATGCCGAGTACCCTGTCACGCCGAGTACCCTGTCACGACAAGTACCCCATCATGACGAGTACCCTGTCACGATGAGTACCCTGGCACGAGGAGTACCCTGTCACGATGAGTACCCTGTCACGATGAGTACCCCGTCACGACGAGTACCCTGTCACGATGAGTACCCTGTCACGACGGGTACCCCATCATGATGAGTATCCTGTCACGATGAGTACCCTGTCATGACGAGTACCCTGTCACGATGAGTACCCTGTCACGACGAGTACCCCATCACGACGAGTACCCTGTCACGATGAGTACCCTGTCATGACGAGTACTCTGTCACGACGAGTACCCTGTCCAACACACTGAAGGTCCACTCGCCTCATTTACAGATGTGTGGACCCTCATTATGTTGATGGCTCGACAGAGTACGGTCCATCAGAGGGTTGGTAATGTGTCCGCCCACCTGGTTAGTGTGGGCAGACAAATGGACAATTTTCACTGTTCGACACCAGGGGCAATAAATACTGAAGAAAAAGCGCGCACGTCATGTGCGAAAACTCTCATGGCGAGGGGCCATCATTTTTTTTATAGTTCCAGCAGAAAATCCCACTTTGGTTTGGAGAATGAGAAAAACAGCATTGTACGTTTTCTGTGACGCTTCCTCATGTTGATGGGGCTAACAACCGCGGTTCCTGCCAATGCTATTGATGTCCGCTGGGTCTGCGGACATTTCAGAATTTGTCAGGTGTGGACTCTGTCAGGGCACCGGAGCACATTGCTCAATGGCAGGCTTTTTCTACAAAATGATCTGTGGTTGATGCTGTATGTTTGCTTTCTCTTGCTGTTTCTGTAAATTGCTTCAGAAGAGGATGGTCTACTTAGTTCCTGGGCTTTCTTAGGTTTCATACCTTTCTTGATTTAAAAGGTGCGCTTCTTGTAAGCACTTTAGGGTAGGACATGCCACTGTCAGTTAGGGGTTTTCAGGGGGGATGGTGGAATTGATTTTTTGGCTTTGGATTGGACAACATTTCATGTTCGAAAGGTAATTCCTCCAATTTGTTGTACGGCACACCGATGGAAGTAATCCGGGCCACCATATTAAACTTCCTTACGTGGAATGTTAGGGGTCTGAATCTTCATATCAGGCAAGCCCGGTTCTAGCGGGTGGGCCGGGTGGGCCAGGCCTACCCAAACATTAGCCTGGCCCACCCAAACAGGAGCCTTGGCCCTCGCAGTGAGGGCTTGAAGGCAGGCGCGCAAAGCACACGTTGTGTGTGTCAGCCCGGGCCGAGACAGCTTCCCGGTCACACACACACACAGACAGTTTTAGAGATTATCGCAGCCGCACCCAAGTACTTCCCAGGTCTTTAAAAGACCATTTACATGTTAATGAGGCTTTGTTTATTTTTTCACCCTTTCATCTCCACATGGCAAAGGCCACAATTTTCTGCTGTGTGGATATTTTTTTTTCTATGCAGCACAGGAGAAAAGAAGTTTGTTTATTCCTATTCAGCTTTCCTGACCCCGGCAGCTGCTTATCACATCAGGTTGTGACACAAAGTTTGACTAATGGAGTAGGTAAGAGAATGTGTTACTATTTGTTTTTCTTTTTAAAATCTGCACAGGCCCAGCAGGACACATACTTCGTATGTGCTTCATTTAAACAGTTTTTATCATTATCATGGCCGCTGCAGGACAACAATAAGACAATAAAAGATGCCCAGATAACGCTGGTGATTAATGATCCTGCTGGACAGCAATCGTTTGTTAGTAGTTTTTGAATTCAGATGAACTGTATTTTATGTGGAAGCTCAGTGGGTTAATGCCTTTGTCACAGAGATCCTTGTGTTACTTGCAGTTCAGAAGTTACAATCCTAACATAGGACAGTGACCAATGAACTGTCACCAAAGAGCTGCATACAAACATGAATGGTATAGTTAGAACTTTGCTTTCTTTTTTTCTGATATAGTTAGAACTTCCCCAGTCTTTCATTATTCTAATGTTGCTAAAATGAGTATGTTTGGGCAGATATACATTTTTATCAGTAAAGCTGACCCCCCATGGACTACTCTTTAAATCCTAAGGTTGTGTTTCCCCAGACCAGACCCTCTTAAAATATACTGCCCACCAGTATAGATGACTTGTGATTCATATACCTTGTAATCCTCATTGGCTTATGTGACATTCCCTGTAGACTGATCTTCATACTTGTATGATTCATTGTCCCTGTATAATGTGTACGTGGTGTAAAGTACTGACACACACTACACCAGTGCTTTCCAAACTTTTAATGTTGGTGACACACTTTTTAGACATGAATCATTTCGCGACACGGTAATTGAGTTCTACCAGCAAACTATATGATTTGTAAAATAATAGCATACATACATTTCCAAGACTGCTGTCATTTAGGAGTAACAATATGTAAATATGTGCAAGAATTAAAATAATAATTTGTGGCGGGTGGCTCAGCACTGCTCTGCAGGAGCCTCCGGAAGTCTACTCACCACCACTGCCGCTGCCGGATGCTTCATTGGGTCTGCAGGAGGGTGGCTGCGAGCAGCACGGTGCTCCGACTCCAATCATGGCTCGCTGTCCACCACAGGAGACTCCTCCTCTTACTGCAGGAACAGGCAATGCATCAGTAGCATGCGCAGTACCGTCCTGCATGATGCCTAGACCGCGTTGCCTACTCATTGTGTGACACACCTACAGACAGCAGCTGACACACTAACGTGTCGCAACACACAGTTTGGAAAGCACTGCACTACACTGACATGAGTAGCGCTGTACAACAAATTAAATGCATATGAGAGAGGGGCTACGTAAAGATGAGGGGCCCTGTTGGAGGGTGGCAGTGAAGGAATCCGAGGAAGAGGTCAATAGGGGGAGGGGCTATGGAGCGATGAGGGGCACTAGTGGCGAGTGGCAGTTAGGGAGTCTGAGGAGGAGGTCATGAGGGGGATGGGCTACAGAGAGATGAGGGGCACTAGTGGAGGGTGGCAGTGAGGGAATCCGAGAAGGAGGTCAATAGGGGGGGCAATGGAGGGATGAGGGGCGCTGTTGGAAGGTGGTAGTAAAGGTTATTTACGGAGAAAGAGGTTATTGGTGTGGCGCCAAAAAAGACTTTCGCATCAGCGCTGAAGCTGGCCCTGTCATGGCCTTTCTGTTTTTGTTTATTTAATTAGCAGTTGGGTCATAAGGGCTACTATGGAACATACTTTAAAGTGCGTGCTAATTATATTTACCACGATATTCAATGTTTTAAGTTTGAAGGTGATTTTACTAATGTTTTTACCGGGAAAAATGAAAGTGGAGCCCGATGGTGCCTGATATGGGGCTGGGGCCCAAGGTCAGCTGTGAGATAAGGTGCACTGGAGAGGAGTAGTGGATAATCAAGCCTGTAAGGGAGTGCGTTGCAGAGTCTGGGGTCAGGTGGAGGTAGTAATCAAGAGGGATTCTCCCTGAAGACTCACACAGAGGGAGCCTGTAAGGGAGTGCGTTGCAGAGTCCGGGGTCAGTTGGAGGTAGTAATGAAGAGGGATTCTCCCTGAAGGCTCGCACAGAGGGAGCCTGTAAGGGAGTGCGCTGCAGAGTCCGGGGTCAGGTGGAGGTAGTAATCAAGAGGGATTCTCCCTGAAGGCTTGCACAGAGGGAGCCTGTAAGGGAGTGCTTTGCAGAGTCCGGGGTCAGGTGGAGGTAGTAATGAAGAGGGATTCTCCCTTAAGGGTCGCACAGAGGGAGCCTGTAAGGGAGTGCGTTGCAGAGTCCGGGGTCAGGTGGAGGTAGTAATCAAGAGGGATTCTCCCTGAAGACTCACACAGAGGGAGCCTGTAAGGGAGTGCGTTGCAGAGTCCGGGGTCAGGTGGAGGTAGTAATGAAGAGGGATTCTCCCTTAAGGCTCGCACACAGGGAGCCTGTAACGGAGTGCGTTGCAGAGTCCGGGGTCAGGTGGAGGTAGTAATGAAGAGGGATTCTCCCTTAAGGGTCGCACAGATGGAGCCTGTAAGGGAGTGCGTTGCAGAGTCCGGGGTCAGGTGGAGGTAGTAATGAAGAGGGATTCTCCCTGAAGGCTCGCACAGAGGGAGCCTGTAAGGGAGTGCGTTGCAGAGTCCGGGGTCAGGTGGAGGTAGTAATGAAGAGGGATTCTCCCTTAAGGGTCGCACAGATGGAGCCTGTAAGGGAGTGCGTTGCAGAGTCCGGGGTCAGGTGGAGGTAGTAATGAAGAGGGATTCTCCCTGAAGGCTCGCACAGATGGAGCCTGTAAGGGAGTGCGTTGCAGAGTCCGGGGTCAGGTGGAGGTAGTAATGAAGAGGGATTCTCCCTTAAGGCTCGCACACAGGGAGCCTGTAAGGGAGTGCGTTGCAGAGTCCGGGGTCAGGTGGAGGTAGTAATGAAGAGGGATTCTCCCTGAAGGCTCGCACAGAGGGAGCCTGTAAGGGAGTGCGTTGCAGAGTCCGGGGTCAGGTGGAGGTAGTAATGAAGAGGGATTCTCCCTTAAGGGTCGCACAGATGGAGCCTGTAAGGGAGTGCGTTGCAGAGTCCGGGGTCAGGTGGAGGTAGTAATCAAGAGGGATTCTCCCTGAAGGCTCGCACAGAGGGAGCCTGTAAGGGAGTGCGTTGCAGAGTCCGGGGTCAGGTGGAGGTAGTAATGAAGAGGGATTCTCCCTTAAGGGTCGCACAGATGGAGCCTGTAAGGGAGTGCGTTGCAGAGTCCGGGGTCAGGGGAGGTAGTAATGAAGAGGGATTCTCCCTGAAGGCTCGCACAGATGGAGCCTGTAAGGGAGTGCGTTGCAGAGTCCGGGGTCAGGTGGAGGTAGTAATGAAGAGGGATTCTGCCTGAAGAGTAGCACAGAGGGAGCCTGTAAGGGAGTGCGTTGCAGAGTCCGGGGTCAGGTGGAGGTAGTAATGAAGAGGGAGTCTCCCTGAAGGCTCGCACAGATGGAGCCTGTAAGGGAGTGCGTTGCAGAGTCCGGGGTCAGGTGGAGGTAGTAATGAAGAGGGATTCTCCCTTAAGGCTCGCACAGATGGAGCCTGTAAGGGAGTGCGTTGCAGAGTCCGGGGTCAGGTGGAGGTAGTAATGAAGAGGGATTCTGCCTGAAGAGTAGCACAGAGGGAGCCCGAGTAGTCTCACTTGCCTGATACTCCCACCTCAGAAACCTCCTCTTCCCATCAAAGGAACATTACATGGCAAAAATACTTTTTGAGAGGGATAATATTTAGAAAGAGATTTGGAAAAGAGTGCGTTTTACTGGGCCTTGTAAGACTAAGAAGAGATAAAGGAGGGCCCTGAAGCAGGGCTGCCTATACATATATGCGACAAATCGAGCCCGCAGTGGCCCACCCAAATGCACTCTTGGCCCACCCAAATAAAAATTCCTGGAGCCGGGCCTGATATGAGGGCAGGGGAAACTTGTGTATCTTAATAGACACTGCATTGGTATAGTGGTGCTGCAGGATCCCTCCGTGTTCAACGAAAGCATGCGCACATTGGAGATGCCATCAATAATTTTCCTAGTTTTCCACGCATTCTCGAGGTGTGATGACACTGAAACAGAAAAGCTCCATTTTAGATCCCAGGAGGGAAATGCACTCTTGTTAGAGTAGAGATTGGCAGACCCTTTGTCACGCTGATTAATCTAGGGCCCTCATTACAAGTTCAGGGCTACACAGCGCTTAATGTGAAAGAATAGGTGCTAGAGCCCAAAGATTTGCTCAGAAGCTCGCGACTGGTGCGTGAGGATCGGAGTACCATTGCAGTGAAGTCTTGATCCTATTTCACGCCTCTTTCTTCCACCACCAAACCCTCCCAGTGCCTTTCTCTCACTCATGCTGGTCCTTTTTATTACCCCTGATTCCACCCTTTGTCTCTGTTTTTCTTCCTTTTTCTTTCCTTTTGTGTTTTTCTCTCTCTTGCTCTCTGTGAAAGTATGATGAGGATAAATAAGTGGCTGCTCCCAAAAATGAGTGCCGATTGGCTCTACCTGCAACCACCAGCCCAAATTAAGCACAGGTGCTAAATTCCTCCCCCTCTGCAATGCTTGTTTGCGAGCTGCGTGCTAATGAACACACCCCAGCAGTTTCTCTCAGGTAGATTCTGATAGGTCAAACCAGCTGACATTTATCAGATTACAAGGCAGTAAAAAAAGGCAAAACACTTTGCATATGATGCCTCCCTTGCAAGGTGGAAACTCTGAATTGGAGGGTTTGACCATGCATGGTAAATACCTCACACTGGGTGACTTCTGGCCATGGACACTTTAAGGATTCCAGGGGCCCCGGGCCAAAAGTCATATGGGGCCCTGTTTGGAACACCTTGAATTTCAGCTCTTTCATTCCCTCTCTGGCCAGGCCACTGACAATCCAGAGACACTGCTCCAAATTCTAAATCTGTTTACATCTAATATTGAAGAATAGTGATGTGTGTTTTCACTATTATTGTGCAGCTGCTCACTATTATTGTTGCACATAACCCTTGTGACTGACCCCCGCCATGTTTGCAGATGTAAGGGTCCTGTTTTGATCGAAAAGAAACTTTGTTTATGGATGTTGCAATGTGTTGAAAAACAAACATTTTGTTTCAACATGTCTCCTATACACTCCCATACATCACCCACATTAAAAAATAAACTAAAGGAAAACGGTATTTAATACAATATTTTTAAGAATTATTCAAGGTCATCAGAGCAGGACTCTGCAGAACAGAGCTGGCTCTAACAGGGGCCCCTGAAAGACTGGCGCCCTGGGCCAGGGCCCCCTCTGTCCGTGCCTTAAAAGGCCGCAGCTTATAGCTTATGATGAGGGCCGAGGACTCTTCCTCATAGAAATGCACATATGACTCATGAAAACATTCTACATGTGTGTAGTGACGTCCTAGTCTCTTGCCGTGTATTCTACAACTCTAACCTGATTGGTCCACGTGCAGTGCTGACGTGATCACAGCCGGTGGCTTCAGGCACCCGCCAACCCATGCAGAAGCAGAAACTGAAATGTGAGGCAGTGACATTCTGTTTGGAAGGAACCGTGGCCATCGTTCTGTCCTTCCAGGTGAGGGTGATTCCTGGGTGGGAAATATTCACACCCATTGTGTTATTCCTCAGTCCAGAATGTTGTGCTCCCAGCATGCACAGCTCAGGAGGAAGCTTTCTGTTTGCTTTACTTTGGGGGCATTGAGTTGTCCCCTGTTCTGGCTATTTTTAGATCCTCTGTATCATTGGACCAAATCGATGAATAATTAAACGACGAGCTTTGCGGTTCAAAATGAGAAGCACTGAATCCAAGCCCACTTACATATTTATTGTACACAGTCTTAGCATCGGGGGGGGGGGGGGGGGGGGGGTCAGCTAATTGCTCATGTGTTAAATAGCCGCTATGCATCAGCTAATTATGAGGTAATTTATGGAGTGTCCTGCCCCTGGAGGGCGCTTTCATATGGCAGCACCCATCTCGACTGTGATAGCCTCCTGTCTCGGCTTGCAGGAGACCTTCAGGGTAGATGAGAAATAGGAAGGAACAGGGCTTAACTTGTAACAGGATAAGTGCCGGGGCCAAAGTTTCACTCAAAAGCCCCCGGCCGGTGCTACGAATATTGAGGGTGACGAATACTGAGGCTGCATTGCCTTGATTCCATTTCACACCTCTTTCCTCCACCACCATACACACCCGGCCCCTTTCTCTCACTCTTATTCATCCATGCTTTCACCCTTGTCATTGTTCTTCTGTCTTTCCCCCTTTTTTGTATTTCTCTCTCTTACTCTGGGTGAAAGTCCGATGAGCAAAAATATGTGCCTGCCCCCACAAATGAGTGCCTTTGCACACCCTTCCGCAACCCCCTGCTCAAATTAAGCACTGGGAAATGGAGCAGGATACCTAATAGCAGTCATCAGAAGAGGAGCACTGTGATTCCACCTACTTGGAATTCAAACCTTGTATCTCTGATTGCAGTCTGGGACCGAAGAACAATGAACCGTCACCAGTGTAGTGTGGCATGCTTCATCATCGGGCTCCCCTTCTAGCAGTGGGGGGCATTCAAGGTCAGATTTGAGGTGACTGTCAGAATGGGTGGCTAGAAAATCCTGCAGGCAACCAGACTGCAGGGAGCAGTCTTGACACTGTGTGACGAGTGGCACCGTGGCGCTGTATCCTTTAGGTGCATACTGATTGTAGGTCTACCCCATCCTGGGTACCCACCAAAGACTACACCACAGTGCTTAATTTGAAATATATTAAGTGCCAGAGCTCTGACCAGGAGGCCACTGCAGCTTGTACCACCCATCTCCCCTGTCATCGCTGCCAAAACAACTACTAATCATCTCCCTCCCTTGTAAATGCGACAGTTCAGATTATTCAAGGTCCCCAAAGCTAAAGGAATGGCTGGGGAGGCAGGTATTAGTAATTTTTAAATGTATATTGTTTTCCTAAACAACTGCCCTATGTGTGGTGTTGACCATTACGTGCCGGTGCCAAGCACCGGAAAGCAATTAAGTGCTGGTGCTCAGCACCAGAAAGCTCCGGCTCAAATTAAGCACAGCTACACCACACACGGAGCTTAATATTACAAGTGTTTATTCTTCTGCATGTAACTGCGTACTCAGCATTCTAAACCAAGCTGTCATTGCATTTTGCTCTAACACTTACGTCACAGCTCTATGGAGTCCGGGGGGAACTAAAATGGTTCCATCATAAAAACTCGCAAGACACTACACCTATGAAACCTGCCCTGTCCTCGTTGGGCTGCACCTGTCAACTACGGAGGCATGCAAACCTTTTCCAGCAAATAGTCTGGGTCATTCCTGCTGTTCATTTACCAGCCTCTGGTTGGTGGGTGCTGGACCATTTGCATATTATTCAGATATTTAACTATTTGGAACTGAACATTCTCTCAGAGCTTCTGGCTCCTTTGCAGGGACAGCTCAGTTCTTAAATGTATGTTCTAAACTAACCATCTAAATTGTAAGTCCTGAGCTCTGTTAAAGACATAAAGTAAGCGTCCCATTCAGGAAGGAGCCGAAGACTCATGTCTTTAAAGAACTCTCATCGCGATGCAGTAACTGTCCACAGATCTGCTCCCTCCTCCATCACGGAGTCACTGTGGCTTGGCCTTTGACCATGCACAGCGGTCCACGTGTCTTCTGGCTAGTTTTGCACTATATAAATACACTATTCATGCATACATACATACATACATACATACATACATACATACATACATGAGACATGTTTATCTCATTTTTTGATTTTCCCCTGATGCAAGAACAATTTGCAATAAAGAAATGTGGCAGTGGCACTAGTTGTGGTGTGTATGCCCACCGGAGTTCATGCACCTCCTCTTAATGCCCACTCACGAGCCACAGCCTAGAAGGTATCGTATGCATGAGTGCACGTGTGAGTGTCGGCCATTTGGAAGGGGGCCACAAGAATGTACAAGAAACTAACACATTGTACTCATGAAATAAGGAACTCGGCTGTGTCAGTGACGTTAGCACAGTGTAATAGTAATCCATCCTTAAAAGCCTGTAGCCTTTAACACATGCTTTGTGTCAATATAAACAGGTCACACCTAAGGAACATGACATAACTTTTCCAGTGAAACAATAAGGCCTCTAGCCTTTACCAATGCTTTTATTAAATTACAAATATATAAAGAATTGTTGGCAAAACAGCGTACAGCCCCTCCCAATAGGAACTGACAAGAATCATCACAGGTTGTGAGGGCGAGGACAAACACCAGCACACTTGGCAATCTGCGAGATTACATGTAACCAAATACCTTGCTATGGCCTGTAGCATGATGTGATAACAGTGCACTGTTACAGGCATGTTTAGCATATGCTTTTAACAATAAATCAGCGAGGTCTACTGCCTCTGTAGCTAGGATTCCCGCGGTGCAAACCATCGATACAAATGGTTTGTCACAAGAGGGAATCAACACAAAATGTTTACCTACTGCGGTAATCTGTCAGATTCCGTAAGAAAAAATCTGCCTACAGGCTTTACTGCAGTGTAATAACAATCCATCCTTAAAAACCTACTGCCTTTAACACATGCTTTTCATAATGAGTAGGTCAAACCTACTGGCTTTGTCATAACATTTCATAATAAACTGATAACACTTATGGAATGTGGCAATGCGATAACCACTTTATGTTAAAGGTGTGTTGTTTTTAACAAATGCTTTTCACAATTAGTAAAGTAGACCAACTGCCTATACCCTAAAGACCTATGACATGAAACATAACCTTTTCCATTGCACCACTTAGGCCTATAGCTTGCCACCATAGTCAACACAGTCCTGCTGTATTGCTTATAAAATGGGCTACAAGCTAAAAAGTGCATGCAAGCAGTCTTTTCAGTGGAAGCACACAAAAGGGCCCAATTAAATCATGTACTTAGGAGAACCAATATGTTGGTGAAACATATGCTCCTCTCTCTGTGGTACCTTGAAAGCTCTTGTTTGTTGATCACATAAGGTCGGGCAACAGTTGTACTACCAAGCTAGGCCTAAATATTCATAGACACTAGTACAAACCTGGAATCCCATTCTGTTCTCAAGCACAAAGCTGCTACATGTATGCTGTATCTGCTAAAAACAGGGCAATGCGTGGCAGAAATCAATTGCTTAATGTTTACAAACAGAAATAAATAAAAATACTTTACAAAAGGAATGATAAGTGTTTAAGGATAGCCACCTGTGGGTGTGCATCCACAGTGACTATCTTTAATCAGTTTTTCCATACTTTATGAATAAATGATTAGTCTTATTAAGCACAGTGAATGACCTTAGGCGTCTTGGCGCTATGTGATATAGCATTGGTCTATCCTAATTTAGTTGTTTGAAAAAGCCCTGTTTTAGTAGTTTCCTAAAGACAGAAAGTAGTGGTGCTTTTTTCAGTTCATATGGAAGTTGGTTCCCGTGTAGAGCCGTAGACCTGAAAAAGCTTCTTTCGCCCCAGGAGGAATGTTTGAAAGCGGAAGTGGAGCGCAGGGTTCTACCGGGGGAGTACCATCTAAGGTACGATGGGGCCTGTCGGTGAAGAGTCTTATGGCCAAGCACAATGTCTTGAAGATAGTGCGCTCCCAATGGGAGCCAGTGAAGTTGACGAACGGCTGTTATCGCGGTCTGACATTTTGGACTCTTCCTGAGGAATCAGGCAGTGGTGTCCCCAAGGGTTTGTAACCTCTTTAGCGAACCCTTGGGCAGATCTAGATTCAGGCTATTGCAGCAGGCAAGTCTTGCTAACAAATGTCCAATGGCTACTGTTTTTAGAAGATCGAAGGGTAAAAATGTTTCAATTTCCTTGATACCTCTGAGATCATGGAAAGAGGCTGAGGTGACCTTAATTACTTGTTCTTTGCATTTCAGTTCCCTATCCAGCATCACCCCCCGGTTATTCACAATAAAGATTGTGGAAAACCCATTGTACGTGGCCACAGCGTGCACACAAGCATTGGCAAATCCATTCCCTCCGTGGGCAACCATTAAAGGCACAAACTCTTAGCAAGTCTTATTGCAATGGTAGGGTTATCTGAAGGTGATTGCTTGCATTTTGGAGTGATTGGCTGAAGGGGGAGGTTGTGACTTTTACAATCAGAAAATAAATATATAGTCAGCTGACAAAAGCATTGTGCAGGTTTCCACCAGGCATAAAATAATTTAATGCAAAAAAACTCCTTTTCACCCTAGAAACAATTATTTTAGATGACTTTCTTTTAAATAAAATGTTCATGAACAAACCATTAAAACAAAATACTAAAGTGCATTATAAAGTCTAAAATTAATGATGAAAGTGGGGGCGCTGGTATTGCAATGCATTCCTCATGACTGCCCTCCTACCATCCGTGCTGCTTCCATGGAAAAACCAACAGCGTAAATGATGTAGTCATGTAAGGCACTTACATAGCATTACAATTTCATGTGTGAGCTCCTGAAGATTCAAGCTCAGGCAGCCATACTGCTGCTGGATCAAGTAGCTGCTGGATAAATAGAAAATAATCCCAGCTGCCTGGAGAAGAAGTACTTGTTTCTGTGGAAGCACACAACTTCTACCCAATCAAAACAGATACTCCAGCCTACCAAAATGTGGGTGGAGCCACAACCCCGCTCTGTAGTAATCCTAAAAGCACTTTCATATGGTGATCCCATTAAGTTTTCTGACAGCTGTGCTGTCACACCAGATCTAAAAATGCACCTTCCAAGCAACTCCAAGCACATGTGTATGACTCCCCCAGAATCAAGCCCAAGTGAGACGTTCCAAATCCCTGCCCTTCAAGTCCTGACAAAGGAACTCAAGGTGAAACAGGGATTCTCTTTTGATGTATGTGATCAGCAATCCCTCCAGTGCATCCCTGGAAGTGCTTCCTCCCCCCAACCTCATAGGGTCTTTCTGCCCCCTGCTGTATATTTATAGTAGTGCTCAGTGCTTTGAGGCTCCAGTCAGTCTCGCCCAGGCCCCTTGAATGGGAATGTTGTTCCCTCACTCTCGAGGATGTTCTCAATATAATGACTACTCTCCCCCCACTGTTTCCACATAGGCGTCAGCCGCCCATCAACACAGGGGCGTAACACTGGCCCCCGCATCCCCTGTGGTGCGGGGGGGGCCGAGCTGCAGGGGGCCCGCTCACAACAGAACTTAGGCCTGAGCGCTCCTTATTAAATCTGGAGTGGGGACCCCTCAAAGTGTACATTGCTGGGGGGCCCCTTAAACGTTCGTTACGCCACTGCATCAACACTCCTACAGAACTGTACATAGGGCCAGGGCCACCATTTGTACAGCAGGCATCCAATTAATCCAATTCAATGTTGGGCATTTACTGAAGTGCTATGAAGAAAAGTGTAGCATAGGTGCAGCAAGTGGGCATGCGGGGAGCTGCAGCACCCCCAAAATATGCTGGAGTTTAGAAGGTGAATGAACAATAAAGACGCCTTTAAATGTTGTTTTTATCTTGTCACATTTGTTGTGCAATCAAAGACAAGGGTAAAATGGCAGGCTATCTCTTCTGAGAAACTGCCTCTTATTCTTCTAACACGAAGATTAGTGTTTATTTCCCTTTTTTCTCTGACTGCAAAGTTAGAGGATTTTGTAAAGTGAACCATCTGACAATCTTGCTATGATGCAGGGAGTGTGAAAGGAAAGGCTGCAGAATGGCAGGGTTATTCTGACACACAACAACATCTAAATACCTGTAAATGAACTGTAGAATGATTTAAAAACATATCAGCATTAGCAAAGCACACATTAGGCACATTTTATGTCGCATTTCTGAAGTGTGATGGACACAAAGATTTTAATAGAATCAATTGATGATGCGCAAATGATACATACTTACTGAAACCATATTTTCATGTTACTGTTTGTTCACTATGTAGTCTTATTGAAAAAAACTGCTTATCTGTGCCAATTTGGTGGCCATTTCAGTGAAACATGTGCGGTCTGTAAACATCAGTGCACTACCATACCATTATTTAGTGATATATTTGTACAGTGAGCTCCAAAACACACTATGAGCTACACCCTACACCATTTCCACTTTCCTGATGATGGACGTGGCTCATTTGCTGCACTTCTTCTTTGGGTGACGATTGGATTGTTCACAATCCCTGTGACTTCAGTGGTGTAACATTGATGGCAGCACCCCCACTCCAATACTACTGAAGTCAACTAATTCCAGTCGCACCCTGTTGCTGGTTATGTGTGTTTATTAACTCCACTTAGTTTCACCTGCCATGTCATTTAACCAGTAAATTGTTCTGCTGATATATGTTGCCCAATGTCACCCAAGTTCTGCAGCTGGATACAGTGCACACCAATTGCAAAAAATAGTGGCATAAAAACATATCTTAATAGGACGAGTCATATGCTTCTTCCACTATGGCTGCTTGTCTCCTTGGGTTAAATATGGTCAAAACATAAGAAGCACTACTTTGTTTGTAGATGAAGAGGCCATATTATATTCCTTGCATTTTCATTTGTGTGGAATGATAGCATATTATTCAGTTAGAGATCCTTAGTGCTAAATTTGAGCCAGTGATTTCCAATGCTCAGCACCAGCACTTGATTTTCTTATGAGTTTTGACAGTCTACCACATGGTGGCGCTGTTGGTCTAATTTAGAGATGACTAATACTGGCCGCGCAAGCGATCCTTGGGTGGGCTGGAATAGTCTGAACTGTCACACTTGTACAGTGTGATGCCTAGTAGTTCTTTTGGTGCTGAAATTGGTAGCCCCAGCTGGGGCAATGGGTGGAGCAAGAGCTGTATGGCCTCCTAACGAGGGCCCCGTCTCTTAGGATTTTACAAATGTAAGCACTGTATGCCCTATTGTATGTTCCCAAAACTGATAATAGACTGCAACGAGAAATACTTACTAAGCCTAGGGCAACAAACTAGGTGTCCCGTTTAGATCCCTCCTTACTTGAAGCATGAATAATGTAGATTCAGCTGTTTTGGCTCTACTAAACCATTCAGGCCAGGTCAGTCACAGCATTTGAGAAATGGGTGCACACTCCTAGAGGTCTGACTGCCTCCAGACTCTCTACACACATTGGTACTTGATCAGCTGAAAGGAAGGCACTTGAAGCATCAACACATCATGATTCTGAAAATAAGGACCTCCATTCTTCATCCAATGAAGATGTGGAGTGTTATTTAGGATGGGAATCACTTACAGTGGGTCACAATTACACCATGTTGAAACTAGAATTTAGCATTTATGGAGATCTTACAGCATAACTCTGTGTCTGCTGTTGTACGAGGGAGTAGAAATATAGCTTTTGAAAAAGATACCAGTGCCATTTGGTAAAACGTATTGACTTCTGCAAACAGACTGTTGAACAGGGAGACTCAAGATTTAGGAAGAATAATGATCCTTCCACCAGTCTGCAGATGCCTGACAGAGGGCCTAAGTGCACACTGCATACAACGAATGTAAGTGCTTTTGATTTGGGGGAATGATGTACTTGTCATTACCCTTCACTCATTTCAATGAACAAGTAATCAATTCTCAATCGCTCAATGGGGTATTTTGAAATGCCATCAGATGTGTTATGGTGTGCCACCATTGCTATAGAATGGGGTTGGGATTCTTGGCAGTCCTATGGCAAAGATGTGTGATCCTTCATCAGGCCAGGCCCGGTTTGGGAAGCCCTGGACCACACTTAAAGGGGGCTGTTAGTCATATTCAGCCACAGACATGGAAAGTGATACTAGTGACTGCATAAGAAGTGGTCATATTCACTCCTGTTTTAATGATACTATTCAGTGACTTACAAAAATTTGGCTAGCTTGTCCCGGGCTCAAAAACTTCACTCGCCCACTCCCTATGGTGAGACAGATTTAATCAGGGGGAGCTATTTTTAGGGTCTACTTGCCTGTTTTGGCAGATGACAACAGGGTTGTTTCTACTGAATCACAAAGTGAATGAGCAATAAAGATGCCTTTAAATCTTGTTATCTTGTCACATTTGCTCAGCTTTCAGAGACAGAGGTCAAAAGTCAGTTTGTCTTCCTACATTTACTTTTCTTTCTGTGACTGAGGTTTGAGGATTTTGTAAAGTGAACTATGTGACAATTACTCTGAGCAAAGCATGTGGGGTGACTGTAAGATAGCAGGCTTTTTTTCTAACACAACACTGATATAGCTCATAAAGTGAACTGTTCAACCATTTCAAATATATTTCACTAGTTATGAAGACACAGTTTTGTAATTCTGTGGTGAAAGAAGAGATTTTTATAGGATCAAATCACTTTACTTGGTGATATGCAAATTTTACATATTTTACTAAAACCCAATTTCCAAACATTAATTATTCTCTATATAGTTTTATTAGTAAAACGACATGTTTGTAGGAAGGTTTTGTGGCCATTTCAATGGAAAATATGCTATCTGTAAATGACAGTGCCTACCACATCATGCTTTAGTAATATATTCCTGCCCCTGCCCAGATGTCAATGCTATTAGTGAGGTAAGAGGTAAGCCAGGGATCATGTGTACCCTATATGTGGGCTTGATTCTTATTATATATGGAGAAATTGTTAAGCCTTTTAAATAAAAACTGGGTTTTTTGTACAGCCGAAATAGTTAACTTACATATTTGAAGGTGCTCTCTTATATAATAACGAAGACCTAGCATTGGTAAATGCATTAGATTTCTCGTATGCGATTGATAATAAGCTGTGCTTTTTTAAGTTGTTGCTTGCTGAGTAGTTGTACAATATAAGTTACAGAAAGTCTGTTAAAGTGTTATGACTTGTTTATGTACAACAATGAAATATATTGTCAAAAACTATTTCGGATCATAATCCTCTTATACTTACTATATATATAAATAACATCTATAGACCCCGCTCAACTTGGTCTTTTGACAGGAAATTACTGGTAAACAACGATTATGTAGTTTATATGAAAAAATGGGCGCAGAGATTTATTGAAGATAATCGATATAGCACATCTAGAGGAATGGTATGGGACTGCTTTAAGGCTGCAATACGGGGAGAGACAATTAGTTATGTCGCCAGACAGAAAAAAGAGGAGGTCAGCTATAATGATCTACAGCTACGAAAATTAGCAGAACTAGAAGAGAAACATATTAAGCTTATTGTTCAAGGTATGGATGGTGGTCCAACTGTAAGGGAAATGGCGATACTTAAAGCTGAGATTAATACCAAACTCACTCAAAGGCAGGCTGAGCTATTCCAATCACACCGAAATAAGATCTATGAAACAGGCGAGAAGGTGGGTAAGCAGCTAGCACTCCGAACTTGCCAGAGTCAATCTATTAATCTCATCGCATGTATCGAACAAGAAGGCCAAGAGTACACAACGCCATAATCGATTTTAGAAGTTTTCCAAAATTATTATGGTAACCTATATAAAAATGAGGATTCTTTGAATTTTTACACAATTAAAGAAATTATATCTAGATGGGCAACTGAGCAAGAAATTGGACCAGCTATAGATAATATTACGAAGCTTGAACTAGACCAAGATATAACGCAAACTGAATTGGAAATTGCCCTATCAGAACTCGCAACAGGAAAGGCAGCCGGGCCAGATTAAATACCCCTTGAGTTTTATAAAATTATGGGCAATAGTATAATGCCTCTATTACTCGACCTATTTATTGGGACTCAGGTAAGCGGAATTCCACCTAGATCTTGGCAAGAAACGAATATAGTAGTCTTCACAAAGAAAGACAAACCGGCCCATCTTCCCTCCTCGTATCGACCTATCTCCCTTATAAATTCAGATTCGAAACTCTACTCTAAGATTCTGGCTAACCGGCTCAGGGGGGTCGTCGAGCGCTTGGTCTCCCCATGGCAACATGGCTTTATTCCGGACAAAGGTACTACAGATCACACGCGACGCGCTATTACGCTGTTCGATGCCGCGAGTGCTACGGGAGATCAGGTATCGATGATCCTCCTAGATGCCGAAAAAGCCTTCGATAGGGTATCATGGGCTTTTTTGTGGGCTATATTAGAACAAACAAATATTGGATCATGCTTTATGAAAGCTATAAAGGCAATGTATGTCTTACCTAGAGCAAGGGTAATGGCAATGGGGCAAGAATCAGGACTCTTTGAAATATCTCGCGGTACTAGGCAGGGGTGTCCATGCTCACCTATCCTTTTTGCCCTCTATATAAACCCTCTTATCCTGAAATTGCTCAAATCAGAAGCTATTAAACCGGTAATAATGGGTCAACATTATACAAAAATACTAGCTTATGCTGATGATGTTGCAGTATTGACACCACAACCAACCGAGGCTATACTTGCAATAGAACATATTACTCAAATATTTGGTAAGATATCTGGCTACTCCTTAAACAGGGATAAAACGATGGTTATTTGTACCAATAATGTTAATTTTGCTGATTCTAGAAGGGTCGATTCTGCTGTTTATCTAGGAGTCCGAATAACCGCCAAAATAGATGAGATAATTAAGATAAATTACGAACCATTGCTACAGAAAGTAAAGATAGATCTGAAAAGGATCGATGTATTACATTTATCGATCATAGGAAGGGGGAATTATCTTAAAATGAATATTCTGCCACAGATTCTTTATCTTTTTCGCGCGGTCCCTCTGTTAGTTGATGACATAATCTTAAGGGGCTTCGAATCCCATCTAGGAAAATTCATGTGGGGCTACGGGAAGATTAGGAGATCTATTAAGAAACTTTCCTTACCTATTATTAGAGGAGGGTTAGCAATTCCGGATTTGAGCTTATATCTATGGGCTGCACTTCTCCAACAGATGAAGCCATTATTTGAGATTAGACCAACTGGAAATGAAGGAGTCACAAATTATGTTATGTTATGTTAGAACTATATTTCTTGAGCGCACGGCTACCCAGAACGGGTGTCCCGGCGCTTTGGCAGAGAGTCCTGAACACAACCAAGAAAAACCCAGCGGCAGAAACACTGTAGGCCCACTGGTTAGGCGGAGAAGAGGAGCGTCTTGAGCTCCTTTCTAAAGGCCAGAAGATTGTTAGCCTTGCGGAGTGACAGAGGGAGCTCATTCCACAAACTGGCCGCCATAAACTGGAAAGACCGGCCTCCCATCCGCACGCGTTTGATCACTGGTACCTCCACTTTAGCCAGGTCAGCAGATCTCAAACTCCTCCGGGGAACGTAGAGAGCAATCCGCTTCCTGAGGTAAGCTGGGCCAATGCAGTGGAGGGCTTTAAACGCCAACGTGAGGACCTTGAAACTAATTCTGCTAGGGATAGACAGCCAATGCAGCCTACCGCGCAGTAGAGAGGCACTGGCTCTCCGTGGAAGGCCAAAGATGGCTCTGGCCGCCGAGTTTTGGACAACTTGCAATCTGGATACCAGATATTTAGGCAGACCAGAGAAAAGTGCGTTAGCGTAGTCTAAACGCGAGCCCACAAGTGCTTGCACGATGTTCTTGCGATATTGAAGGGAAAGCAGTGGGAGAAATTTCCTCACCATCTTCAAGATACCGAAACATTTCCCCGCCAGGCCCGTGATGTGGGGACGAAAAGAAAGACTGTCGTCAAATACCACACCCAGATTTTTTACTTGGGCAGATGGTTTCTCAGGGGGGAACATGTCGGAAGGCCACCACGATTTCCAGCCAGGGTCCTCAGCACAGCCAAAAAAGAGCAACTCGGACTTATCCGAGTTACATTTCAGGTTCTGGTGCTGAAACCATGCAAAAACAGCACTCAGGCAGTCTCTGATTCTGTCGCCATTAAAAACCTCTCCCTTCCTGCAGGTAAACAGGAGCTGGGTGTCATCAGCGTATGAGATGACCCGGGCTCCAAATGCCTCAGCGACCTTCGCCAAAGGGGCCACATAAATGTTAAATATGGTGGGGCTCAGGATGGATCCTTGAGGCACCCCCACCTCTAGCGAAGGCATTTCCGCGGAGAACGGAGGAGCCCAGATCACCTGCCGACGGTCGGTTAAGAAGGATTGAAACCAGTCCAACACCGTCCCCCGCAGACCTACCTCCCTGAGTCTTAGGAGGAGGCCGGCGTGTGGGACGGTGTCGAATGCCGCCGACAGGTCCAGCAAGACCAACATAGCCTTTCCCCCAAGATCAAGCGTTTCCCTGATTATATACCCTCAATATTTGAATTATCTATTGGAGAAAGGGCCAATGGCTTGTTAATTAAACAGATTGAACCGTCCTACTTTAAGAAAGTGAAATTTAAGGTTATAAAAAACGCCTGGTTTCTATGGAGAAGAATTATGAGATACATGAAAATACCAAAATATAATAGATATATTTCTCTATGGCATTCATCAATATTACCACCTCATATCTATGACACTATCTCTAGACTCTGGGAAAATTTAGGAATATTGACGATAGGAGATTTTTTACTTACCCCCCATGGGCCTAGATTTCAACAATTGCAATCTAAATTTTCGATTCCAATGAATAGTGTATTTAAATTTATACAAATCAACTCAATCTTAAATTTGAAAGTCGCTGATATATCTTTGGATACTATCGCCTTAATCGATTGCATGTTGAGATCTAAGACAAAGATTGGCAACCAGTATGATATATTAATAGAAAACAGACAAGATGATCTGGAATCTACCGAAGTAGGCTGGTCTCGGAAATTAAATAATCCTAATGTTGATATTGATTCATCTTTGACCTTATCGACTGTTTATGGCATCCAATTTGAAAGCTCAACTTTATGAAACCATTTTTGACCTATATTTTACTCCGGCAAAACTTCACTCCTGGGGGAAAAGGCCTACATCAGACTGTCCAAGGTGTGGCAGAACAGCAGCTAACTTAATACATATGTTATATGAATGTGATAAATTAACGATGTTGCGTATAATGATTGCTGATTTTTGGCAGGAGGTTTTCGGGCACCCTGTAGCGGAATCACCTACATTATATATTTTGGGTAAAGATAACACACTCAACCATACTAAAGCAGAAGAAATTTCCCTTTTCCTCGGTACCTCAGTCTATAGAATAATAATCACTGCCCGATGGAAAGATATCGACCCTCCTAATTTTCAGATCTGGCTCTCTAGACTTTTAGGGATGTGTAACCAGGAAAAGGCGATCTTTGCATGTAAAGGTATTAAAGCAAAAATACGCGGCACTGAAATTTGGAAATCAATCGAGGATTGGAAAAATGATAACATAAATGGTATATAAATAAGCTAAATTTGGATGTAGCTAAGTCTTAATGTCCTTTCTTTAAATACCAGTATTATATTGTATATTGTATTTACTGAATTTGTCTTTTTTTTGGTTATTGTATTATGTTTTTGCAACTGTGATGCCCAAATAAAATATAAGTTATAAAAAAAAAAAAAAGAAATATATTGTGCTGTTACTAGTGGTATAGTGAGGTAAGTAATAACAACATTTTGAAAAATGAAATGATAGTGGGAAATAATAGATTTAATTGATGTAATAGCAATAGTATGTGTTTAGAGGAGTTCTGACATCTTTTGGGCCCGGTGCCACTGCACCTGCTGTACCATCCAAATCATGCCCCTAGTGCCTGCAAAATAACTGCATTTGTGACTGCCTGTTTAGTAGTAAAATATAGCAATATTTGCTGTTTAGAGGAGTTATGACATCTTTTTGCCTGGTGCCAGTTCACCAGCTGCACCATTCAAATCCTGACAGTATTGCCTGTAAAGTAACTGCACTTGTGACTACTAGCTTAGTAGTAAAATATTGCTATATTTGGTGTTTAGAGGGGTTCCCAGAGCTTTGGGCCTCGGTGTCACTGCACCCTGCTGCACCATTGAAATGATGACCCTAGTTCCTGCAAGGTAACTGCACTTGTGACTGCTTATTTAGTAGTAAAATATAATATTTGGTGTTTAGTGGGGTCCCTAGAGCTTTTGGCTCCAGTGTCACTGCACCTGCTGAACCATTCAAATCAAGCCCCTTTGAACTGCAAGATAACTGCAGTTGTGTCTGCCTGTATATTAGTAAAATATAGAAAATGTGCTGTATAGAGGAGTTCTGACAACTTTTGTGCCTGGTACTACTGTACCTGCTGCACCATTCAAATCATGCCCCTAGTGCCTGCAAGGTAACTGCACTTGTGACTACCTGTTGTGTAGTACAATATAGCAATGTTAGGTGTTTAGAGGAGTGCCTAGAGCTTTTGGTCCCGGCGCTACTGCACCTGCTGCACCATTCAAATAATGACGGTGTTGCCTGCAGGAAAACTGCACTTGAGGCTGCCTTTTTAGTAGTAAAATATAGCAATATTAGGTGTTTAGAGGAGTCCTGACAACGTTTGGGTCCGGTGTCATCTGCTGCGCCATGCAATTCATGACCCTGTTGTCTGCAAGGTAACCACTTGTGACTTCCTGTTTAGTAGTAAAATATAGAAACCTTAGGTGTGTAGTGGGGTTCCTAGAGCTTTTGGTTCTGGTGTCACTGCTTCTGCTGCACCATTGAAATCATGACCCTGTTGTCTGCAAGGTAACTGCACTTGTGACTTCCTGTTAGTTTTACATTTTACCAATAGTCTGGGTTTAGTGGGGTCGCTAAAGCTTTTGGACCTGTTGCCACTGCACCTGCTGCACCATTCAAATCAAGTCCCTATTAACTGCAATGTAACTGCAATTGTTTCTGCCTGTTTAGTATTCAAATATAGCAATATTAGGTGTTTCGAGGAGTTTTGACAACTTTTGGGCCCTGTGCCACTACATCTACTGCACCGTTCAATCCATGACCCTGCTGTCTGCGAGGTAACTGCACTTGTGACTGCCTGTTTAGTAGAAAATATAGCCTCGCTCTTTTATATTAACTTTTTTTTTAATGTGCAATGTTTTTTTTTTACAACATTTAGAATTTGATCAATATGACCAAAAAGATTAAGTTGAAAAAATCAATCAGATAATGCCTACAAAGTACTAAGGCATGAATAGGAAATGCCACAAACGATCTATGGCTAAAGCATCTGCTTTACCAACTAAATAGGAAAAAGCAAGCATTCCAGCATACTGTTAGAAGTTGTCTGCCTTTTCTGTGGGAAGAGTTAATATATTAACAATGAATGGGGCTTAAGTAGTGTGAACAGCCTTCTATAGAAGTATCGTAAATGTGTGCAGCCAAGTGAAGTTAACACAAAAAAAGTTCCACATAAAAGCGAACACAGTAATTCGGTGACACGAACTGATAAAAGCCCCCTTTGAAGATATATTAAATACAAGATATCTCACGAGTACAGCAGCGCTGTGCAGGTGAAACCTAAAAAGGCGGCTCCATAAGACAAAATATTTGTCTAGGATCACACAATTTGAGTTCAGTTCAGGGGTCAAGTACATTACAGTTAGGTCGAGTGGATTATTCAAGTCACTAGACCTGAAGGTCTAGTAAGAACTTTTATGATTTTTTAAGCCCTGCTGTCTTTGGTTCCAAAAATAAAAGATATGATATGTTTTTATAATACATTCCGACTTTTTAAAAAGATTTCTCGAAATATTGATTTAGGTTGGAACCAGTCCCTCATTTTCTAACTCCACAAATCGCCGCACTCATTGAGATGAATATTAAAGGTCTCATTTTCCTGAAATTAAGGAGTTCAATTATACTGCGACGGGAGCCCGTTGTGACGAGGCCAGCTATAATTAATCAGAACGACTCTTCTGGCCTTTGTAACACATAATGTTTGGACATCCTTTCACTTTGCCCAACCCTGCTTTAACGCAGAGATTTCCGCGTTATTTATTCAAAACGCAGGAAGATACCATGGATCTCAAAATCTGTGCCTCTTTGGGGACAGTCATAGAAGGCGAAATCCAATCGTTTCAGGCAGATAGTGGGAAGTGGGAAGGAAAGGCTGACTATAATTGAATGTAATCCCAGAAGATTAGAGTTTAAGCAGCACGACCCCTCACTGCCAGAGCGCGCAGGGAGATTAAACTCATTCAGGTGGATGGAAGCCAAATTTCTGCAAATGAAATACATTTTCAAGGCCTGGAATATTTTTAAGAAGATAAAGCAGCTCACACTATTGCCTGGAGCTTGAAAAAGACAGATCTGAGAGAGCTACTTAGGCTGTTGCAGGCAGGAGCAGCAGGAACCCTCTGTAATACCAGATTTTGAGAAAGTTGCCCGTTTCTAAGTGTAGGAGGGTCATAGTGCGAATAGAAGCAGAATTTGGCATATCTAGACTCAGGTGCCCGTATGTGCAAACACATTTCCCCCCAGGCGCAGAATGAGAAAAAGCCTTCATGACATCAGGCCTTTTGTCAATGAAAAGGCAGCAAAGGTCAAACCCTGAGGAAGACATTTTTGAAAAGGGAGTTTGCGGAATACCATCACAATGGATCCCCCCTCCAAACTTGGCCAGACCCCCAAAGCTATTTGTACTGGTACCTATTACTTACATGTGTGAATAGGAGCGTAAAACTCAATTTCCAATTCACAAAAGTCGTTTTTTGACTCGTAAAACGATTTCTCTAAGCAGAGGTTTTCTTATGAGTAGATCTTCTTGTGGAAACGAAGTGACGCGGGCAGTGCAGGGCAGGAATGCTCTTGTGTTGAATGATCCCTAACAAAGGCAGAAGTGTATCTATCCCTTTCGGTGGTGGCACGGGAAGTTTACCAAAGTAGAGAGGGAGGCAGAGGTAGAGGCTAGATTCATCCTCCTGACAGTTACGGAGTTAGACAAAAATCAAGGCAGAAGTGTATCTATCCCTTTCGGTGGTGGCACGGGAACGGTTACCAAAGTAGAGAGGGAGGCAGAGGTAGAGGCTAGGTTCATCCTCCTGACAGTTACGGAGTTAGACAAAAATCAAGGCAGAAGTGTATCTATCCCTTTCCATGGAGGCACGGGAAGGTTACCAAAGTAGAGAGGGAGGCAGAGGTAGAGGCTAGATTCATCCTCCTGACAGTTACGGAGTTAGACAAAAATCAAGGAAGAAGTGTATCTATCCCTTTCGGTGGTGGCACGGGAACGGTTACCAAAGTAGAGAGGGAGGCAGAGGTAGAGGCTAGGTTCATCCTCCTGACAGTTACGGAGTTAGACAAAAATCAAGGCAGAAGTGTATCTATCCCTTTTGGTGGTGGCACAGGAAAGGTTACCAAAGTAGAGAGGGAGGCAGAGGTAGAGGCTAGGTTCATCCTCCTGACAGTTATGTAGTTAGACAAAAATCAAGGCAGAAGTGTATCTATCCCTTTCGGTGGTGGCACGGGAACGGTTACCAAAGTAGAGAGGGAGGCAGAGGTAGAGGCTAGGTTCATCCTCCTGACAGTTACGGAGTTAGACAAAAATCAAGGCAGAAGTGTATCTATCGCTTTCGGTGGTGGCACGGGAACGGTTACCAAAGTAGAGAGGGAGGCAGAGGTAGAGGCTAGGTTCATTTTCCTGACAGTTACGTAGTTAGACAAAAATCAAGGCAGAAGTGTATCTATCCCTTTCCATGGAGGCACGGGAAGGTTACCAAAGTAGAGAGGGAGGCAGAGGTAGAGGCTAGGTTCATTTTCCTGACAGTTACATAGTTAGACAAAAATCAAGGCAGAAGTGTATCTATCCCTTTCCATGGAGGCACGGGAAGGTTACCAAAGTAGAGAGGGAGGCAGAGGTAGAGGCTAGGTTCATCCTCCTGACAGTTACGGAGTTAGACAAAAATCAAGGCAGAAGTGTATCTATCGCTTTCGGTGGTGGCACGGGAACGGTTACCAAAGTAGAGAGGGAGGCAGAGGTAGAGGCTAGGTTCATTTTCCTGACAGTTACGTAGTTAGACAAAAATCAAGGCAGAAGTGTATCTATCCCTTTCCATGGAGGCACGGGAAGGTTACCAAAGTAGAGAGGGAGGCAGAGGTAGAGGCTAGGTTCATTTTCCTGACAGTTACATAGTTAGACAAAAATCAAGGCAGAAGTGTATCTATCCCTTTCCATGGAGGCACGGGAAGGTTACCAAAGTAGAGAGGGAGGCAGAGGTAGAGGCTAGGTTCATCCTCCTGACAGTTACGGAGTTAGACAAAAATCAAGGCAGAAGTGTATCTATCCCTTTCGGTGGTGGCACGGGAACGGTTACCAAAGTAGAGAGGGAGGCAGAGGTAGAGGCTAGGTTCATTTTCCTGACAGTTACGTAGTTAGACAAAAATCAAGGCAGAAGTGTATCTATCCCTTTCCGTGGAGGTATGGGAAGGTTACCAAAGTAGAGAGGGAGGCAGAGGTAGAGGCTAGGTTCATCCTCCTGACAGTTACGGAGTTAGACAAAAATCAAGGCAGAAGTGTATCTATCCCTTTCGGTGGTGGCACGGGAACGGTTACCAAAGTAGAGAGGGAGGCAGAGGTAGAGGCTAGGTTCATCCTCCTGACAGTTACGGAGTTGGACAAAAATCAAGGCAGAAGTGGATCTATCCCTTTCCGTGGAGGCACGGGAACGGTTACCAAAGTAGAGAGGGAGGCAGAGGGAGAGGCTAGGTTCATCCTCCTGACAGTTACGGAGTTAGACAAAAATCAAGGCAGAAGTGTATCTATCCCTTTCGGTGGTGGCACGGGAACGGTTACCAAAGTAGAGAGGGAGGCAGAGGTAGAGGCTAGGTTCATTTTCCTGACAGTTACGTAGTTAGACAAAAATCAAGGCAGAAGTGTATCTATCCCTTTCCATGGAGGCACGGGAAGGTTACCAAAGTAGAGAGGGAGGCAGAGGTAGAGGCTAGGTTCATCCTCCTGACAGTTACGGAGTTAGACAAAAATCAAGGCAGAAGTGTATCTATCCCTTTCGGTGGTGGCACGGGAACGGTTACCAAAGTAGAGAGGGAGGCAGAGGTAGAGGCTAGGTTCATTTTCCTGACAGTTACGTAGTTAGACAAAAATCAAGGCAGAAGTGTATCTATCCCTTTCCGTGGAGGTATGGGAAGGTTACCAAAGTAGAGAGGGAGGCAGAGGTAGAGGCTAGGTTCATCCTCCTGACAGTTACGGAGTTAGACAAAAATCAAGGCAGAAGTGTATCTATCCCTTTCGGTGGTGGCACGGGAACGGTTACCAAAGTAGAGAGGGAGGCAGAGGTAGAGGCTAGGTTCATCCTCCTGACAGTTACGGAGTTGGACAAAAATCAAGGCAGAAGTGGATCTATCCCTTTCCGTGGAGGCACGGGAACGGTTACCAAAGTAGAGAGGGAGGCAGAGGGAGAGGCTAGGTTCATCCTCCTGACAGTTACGGAGTTAGACAAAAATCAAGGCAGAAGTGTATCTATCCCTTTCCGTGGAGGCACGGGAAAGGGAACACTTGGGGAGTAGGGATCGGTGGCCCAATGGACTAATGCGTCCACTGTAGGCGCTTGTGTTTGATCTCATGTTCACAGGTTCAAACCTGGTGGGTCCACTCAGCCTTTCTTTCTTCTGAGGTCGATAAAATGAGTATCATTAGTTGGGTACCAATAAAGATCTGTTATTCAGCGCCAAGGTACCCTTCTGCCTCAACCTGCACTTTACAAATACACGTGTTATGTTACATTGAAGGAAATGGGAATTCTGGACAGGAACGAAAAGAAACAAGGTAGCAATTGCCTCTGTCCTTGCTCTGTTTTTTTTTCTCATGCAAAAATGTATGCTTTTATATTTTCGCTTGAGAATGTTCTCAAAACCATTCTAGTATTTGTACATGGGATGTGTATTTATTTAATTATTAAATGCACACTGTCAATGTACTTGTCATTAGGGGCCACCAAGTCTTTAAATAAGACCATTATTTTTCTCATGAAGGACTTCAAGCCACGTTCAACACATGTCAGCAGTCGGTCCCGGGGTGAAGAGGAGTTCTAATACTTTCTGACACTCTATGTTGGGCTTCTAGATTTAGTTTTCAGGCAATAGATTCTAAACATGAGGTCCCGTGCAGTGTTTAATTTGTAAAAGAAAAGGAGCTGGGGCCGAAGTTCTGCTCAGAAGCCCACAGTCGGTGCCAGTGTGTGCTGGTTGCTGAATACTTTTGGTGTGTAGTCTTGATTCCACCTCATGCCTCTTTCATCCACCACCAGACCTTCTCTGGCCTCTTTATCCCACTCTGGCAGCTTCCTCTCTTCGTCATGTCTTGTGTGTCTTTCCCTTCTTCCTTCTTTCTCCCCTCACATGTGTTTTTTCTCTCCTGTTCTGAGTCAAAATCTGAGGAGGAAAAATAAGGTTGCTGTCCCCAAAAGTAAGAGCCACCAGCTCAAATTAAGCACTGGTCCCAGGATTATACGTGAAAGGCTGCGACTGCCGATTGACTTATAAACGTGATCAAGAAAAGTCTTGCGAATGCCCCCCAAAAAATCATGAATATGGACCTGTGAAAGACTGTACATTTGCCGGTGTATATTTTCTTCTTGTGCCTTCATTCCATGCGGGCGGTGATCCCAGTTTGGGTACAAACTATACATTGCACCAGGTTGACATTTAAAACTTGCACAGTATAATTCTGCCCTTCTTCCGCCACACCTATTTTGTCAGGTACAATATGTTCGCTTGATGACTCTGTGGCTCCACACAAGTCAAAAAGGGTGAGGTTGTGAGTAATTGTCAATGTTGCTTTCCAAGCCTTCTGATTGGCTGAGGCAATTTCAGCCTACCTTAGAGCAATGCTTCACAAACGTTTTAGAACCACGACCCAATTTCTAGAACTCCAAGCCTTGACAACCCACCGAGCTTTAATGGGCGTGATGGAGGGGGGATTTTTTAATGTAATAACAGCAATTGTTTGTAATCGTCACCACCTTGACCACACGCTTCGATTGGACTGTGGTCAAGATATTGATCTGTTCATAAAAGTGGCAGATGGTGAACTGCAGTGGAGTCTGGAGGTGGAACACTTTTCAGAGTGGGATGTCGGACTGTGACAAGGCTTCTGAAAAACCTTAGTGTTGAAATCAGTGATAGTACCAAATTTAAGAAACCCCTTTTGCAGCAGAGTCTAAGGCAAGGCCTCATATCCTTTTTGTGTTAAAGGAGTCCCTGTGGTGCATTTTGGACTTCATATGTATATTGTTTTTGCAGTTTAAATAGTGCAAACATGGAGCAAGCGCGTTGGAGCATTTTACATGAGCACCCGGTTACACTATGGAAGGTCTGAGACATTTTATTACAAGCAGGGGAGATGAGGTGATGTGCCCAGAATCAAAGGCTGTTCAGTCAACACCAGGACCTGAACGTGGTTCCCAGATCCACAGTCAGCAGCCACAGCTGTTGTGCCATGGTCATATTTCCCAATATATGTGTGAAAGTCTTACACAAGTGTGTACTTCTGCGTTCATAACTCTGGAATGTTTTAGAGTTTTTAGTAATATAAGCTTGTTATAAGGATGATGTTTGTATCTTAAACCAATGTATGTGGTTTTATATGTTTTTATCTTTCATGATTATGTTGTATAATCGAATAAATATTTATTCATTAATCGATTCTTACACAAGTGTAATGGTTCTGTATGATGATGTATAATGGGTACATTCTCTGTTGACACAGCTTTGTGAAGTACAGAACAGCATCTTTGCACTGGTGCGCAAACAGGGCTTAACATTTTAAATATTACTTACACATAGTCAGGACTTTGTTCAACTAACCAAATATCGTAACCTCCCAGTGGGCCCAACCCACACTTTTGGAAACGCTGCCATAGAGGATTCTTGTGAGACCTGACAGCCTTATGGTGGTCGTCCCCAAACCTTTTGCCTTGTCCCCTCCTTTTTTGCTGAAATTAGATTTTGTTGGTTTTAGGACTGTGCATGTTACCACTGCTAAACAGTGTTAAAGTGCTTATGTTCACTCCTTTAAACATGGTAAAACTGGCTTACATCAAGAGGCACATTTAATTTACCTGTAAGTCCCTAGTAAAGTGGTACTCTAAATTAAATGCTACTCGTAGGGCTGCAGCACTTATTGTGCCCCAACTTAAGAATCATTTCCATTGCAGCCTGTGTGCAGTTTTGAACTGCCAATTCGACCTGGCCAAATAAGCCTTTTGCCAGGCCTAAACCTTTCTTTTTAATTCATATAAGGTGGTGGCAGAATGGGCCATTCTTCCAGGATGGGAGAGGTGGAGCTGAACTCCCCCCCCACTTACATTTCAAAGGAGCTGCCTCAGCACACCAACAAAAAACTTCACACTAGCTTTTTGTTACCCCAGATATCCTGGGACCAGGGCAGAGATAAAGGAAATTCCAGAACCATCTGTGGGTAAAACTCCAGAAGTTTCTTCCACTTCAAAGATGCACCAGGATTAAAAATAGGACCCTCAGCTCCACTCTTTGGTACACTCCAGGACCTGTGGATACTAAAAAAAGGACTACTCTGCTGCTTGAGGCCTTCCTGCTATTTGGAAGGAAGACTGTACCTGTTCCCTTCAACCCAGGCAGAGTGACTCGAAGGGTCAGGTAGCTCACCTGAAGTTCTGAGCTACACGGACAAAACAAGCTCCAGAGGCCTCTCTGTAACTGCCCAGTCGACCACTGCACTGGACCTGAAACTGGACCTGCCTGGGCCATGCTGGCCTCTGCTCGAGTGAGTTCCTGATTCCCAAGAGGTGCCTCCCGAGTTCCTGGACTCTTGGCTGGCATCAGTTGATCTCCTTCTGTGATGAAAAGGACAAGTCCTGAAGTTATAAGCTCTTCGCAACTGCAAACATGCCCATTCGCACCGAGATTCGCCTACGATGACCACAAACGCAATGCTTGACTCTCATGACTGCCAAAACTAGATCTGTACTTCACGCTACAGCATTGGCAGCCCGTGGCGACAGCCAATGCGAAGCCCAGCAGTGACCATCACGGCTCTCAACAGGATCTTTGCGCTACAGCGACGACTGTCCGTGACGTGTGACCTTCTCCTGGCGATACAGCAATGGCCATCCAGAACACACTCCCTGTTTCCCGCGGCCTCCTCCACCGCAAACTGAATTCTTTTTACCAAACTTAAGCGTAACTTTCTTAGCAAGACTAATCTGGTTCCTGTACCCAGCCCGTGCTCCATAGCGGTCGGCCTGAACTTGTGACTTTCTCCTGGTCTAGCACGACATACAATAGCAAGTAGCGCTTTGTGCTTTTAGCCACTATGCTTACATAAACCATTGAAATTTCATATCTTTGGTTCTACTAATTGGATTTTTTGTTGTTTAATTCTAATTTTACTTATGAAATTTAACTAATTTTTCTAAATTTGTATTGGGTTTTTCTTGTGTTTTCCCTTTATTACTGTTTGTGTGCTGCGCAGTGGTCGAAGTGGGCGGGATCGGCAGGGCACGCCGTGCCACTACTTTAATTTCATAAAGTCGTTTCCCTACTTTCTTATTTTAAACATGCCTCCCAGACAGCAGAAATCGCCAAGGCCGATAGTTAAGGCTCGGCTTTTGGGGACGGGCAGAACAGGCAGAGAAGGAAAAGGACTCTGTCTTTTCCTTCATGCCCAGAGAAGACAAGGACAGTGTCCAGTTCTCCTGCCGCTGGCAGCTGCCCCTCCTTTGTTACCCCTCTTCCCTCTCTTTCTGTCTTGCTCCTCCTCATTTAGTGAAAACCGAGACTTCAAGAAACAGGTATTACCTTCTCTTTCATTTTCTCCCCTGTGAAATGGATCCAAAAAAGAAAAACACTTTTGCTGGAAACGTCTCTTTTTCTGACATTTTTCAATTTTTAAGTGCAGCTTCGGAGTGGAGAGAAATAAAACATAAAAAATATGAAAAATAACTAACTAACTAAAGCAAGTGAGAGTGGTTGCAAGGTGGCCAGATTGATTTATTCACACCTAAAGACATTAGCGCCACTTTACAGTGGTTGCCAGTTAAGCGCTACTTTTGTTTTTGAACAATGGACATTGAAACGGGTCCCTTCCGGGCCCTGTAGTCATGGCCTTAACTTTTCAGGCAAAAGCACTCACTAATTTCTAAATAATGAGTGTAAAAAGAAAAAGGTAACCATGTTGTTCCTGCTTACATTTCACATGCTTTACTTACTCTTGCATCCCCTACAAGTGTTTGCTTTTTCTAGGATGTTGTTAATTTGTTTTTAGGCAGCATATTGCTCTTGTCTAGTGCGTAATTTGAATTGAGTCACATCTAGGTGTTTATAGCGGGTCAGTGCAGTGCAAGTTTCTCTCAGTGGGGCAGTATGGTGTTCAGTGGGGAAGAGGATGTGGCACTATGGTCAGAGCTGCTGAATTTGGAACTGGGGAACCAAGTTCAGCCTTCATGACCAGTCCACCAGACCACTCCTCCTGAGGGAGCACATTCCCATGCTAGACCTTAGAAGGCCCCACAAGACCTTAGATGCCCTGGTGTCTTAGCACCAACAGGTGGACCCTAGGAAGTGTGGGTTAACCTTGAAGGCCTGTCTGTCATAATTCATTCTGAAGTTCACCTCCAGTCTTGCAGACAGGCCTATGTGGCAGCACACCATAGAGTGACAGTGACTCTGTCACTGAGGTCCCAGGACCCTTGGGCAGGGTGGCTATAGGGCACCAGCCGCGGTCTGTGCAGGTAACAGCGGTGGGGGTAAGGGGGGATTTCGAGGGACGATGCTTAGGGGAAATTAAATAAATAATTAATTTTCCCTCGGCATTGTCCATCGAAATCCCCCTTACCCAGCCCCACCGCCCCACAGCTGTTACCTGGCACGGACCGCGGCTGGCGCTGACTTCAGGTGGGGGCGTCATGTTTGCAAGTATAATATGATTTTAAAAGCACATGCTGCCTTCTTCCTGGCCTTCAACAATTTTCGGCAACAATAAAAATGTCATGATAACTCCAGTGATTCATGTTTTTAGTAGAGAGAGATGGTGTTTTGTCTAGTGGACATTTTGACTCATGGAAAGAGGGATAATGTGCCTGCTGCTAAGAACATGTACCATGCAGATCACAAAGTGCACATAATGTAAATAGGTCAGTGGGTTACTGCCTTTGCCAGAGAGACCCTACTGTTACTTGGAGTTAATAAGTTAAAATCCTAACATAGAACAGTGAGCTATTAACTGTCATGTAAGAGCTGCATGCAAACTGCAAGGTATACATTAGAGCGTTATGGTGTTTTTTCCCAATCTTTGATGATCCTAATGTTGCAAAAAAGGGTTCATTTGGGTAGAAATCAATTCTGATAATTAAAGAGAACCCCCAACCATGGTATTACGTTTTAAATTCCGAGATTGTGTTTCTCCAGACCAATCACTATTAAACTATGCTGCCTACCAGTATGGTTGTCATGTGACTCCTACACCTTGTAGTCCTTTTCTTATGTAACATTTCCTATACAGTGATTTACACACATATTGTTGATTGTCTCTTTGTAATATGTGTGATGTAAAGCGCTCTGGCACCCTACACGGGTATTAGTGGTGCTGTACATTTTCTGATACTTTATAATTTTGACATTTTTACACACGCTAACAGTCTCTGCAAAGATTTTTCCTTATTAGTACGAGTGGAACATACAACTGCAGCAGTGAAAAAGGTGACCAGTCAACCTTTGCTAAGGGCCCTCCACTTCACAGCAGCACAAGTCACATTTTTTAGGAACTTTTGATCTGTTTGAGCTATAAACAATTTATGAATATACGACGTTACATCGCGGTGTTTACACCGTGATACCTTTACAACGCAGGCATTACAGCGCAAGTCGTTACAACGACTTGTGCTGGAGGGCGCTGAATTTAGGAATAGTATGATTTACTATTTCAACTCCAGCCTACGTTACAGTAGGGAAGGTGTTGGAATAGTAAATCATACTATTCCTTATCTTAGAGCGCCATCCAGCGCAAGTCATTGTAATGACTTGCGTTGTAATACCCGCGTTGTAAAGGTATTGCGGTGTAAAGACCGCGATGTAACCGATGTTTCCCACAATTTATTAGTTAAAATCATCAGATTATGCAGCAGATGATGTATTATGTGGCAAATATGGCAAAGCCATAATTATGTGGAAAACATTTGCAAACTAGGATATTTTGCCATTCTTGTTTGAACTGCTCTTGTGGAAAAAGTGATGAGAAGTGCTGATGACAGCAACTCCATGGCTGGGAGACAAATGGCTTGAGATTTCACTTTTAAGGATATTTGGGACATTCTATGATTGGAAACGTTTCCCACTTTGTGAATGTATTTTGCTGTTAATAACTCATATTAAAACTTAAATAAACATGTGTATCCATTGGTTAAATTAAATAACGTAATAAACTGTAACCGGTTAGTGAAATGAGAAACAAATACTAAAAATTGGGATTTCTGCCACACCTCTGACTCCGCCCACTGACCCAATCCACGGATTATTCCTGCCCTCTCATTCTCCGCCCACAGTTCCCCTACTCCCCCCCCCTCACTTCGACCACTGGTGCTGCGTAAACTCTTTACTCATTGCCCCTAAGTTAAATCTGACTGCTTTTGTGCAAAGTGACCAGGAGATTGCAACAGTAGTCGCAGCCTTGACCAAGAAGACCTAACCGGCCCATGAGCCGGGAGAAACAGTTGAAGGAATTCCAGCCTCCTGCAGTTCAACACTCTCACAGATGCATCCTGGGTCATTGTGGTGTTTTCTTTGGAGTTAGGAAGAGGGTAGAAGGATGGCGGGGCCTGTGTTAGGGTGAGGAAGCAGGTTGGACAATGATGAGGATTGTACTTGGGGGGTGGGGATGTTGAGTCAGAGATAGGAGGAATAGTTTTTTTCTCTATTCCACCCACGACATTAGCTCTCCAACGTCACATCAAACAGCAGTGAGAGGGACCTTCTCCAACAGGTTATTGTCTTACAGATAAATTCTTTATTAAAATCATTACAATGGAGCCCCCAGATGCCTGACAAGCACAGCGCATAAATGGATGCTGACAAGTAAAAAACTGACAAGGCATACGTTAAAAACAACAATTAAAAACGAAAGAGTTTTAGCCACTAACAAGTAGGGGCTAATAGGGCAAACATCAAAATAGCAGTTAAAAAAACATTTTGAAAAGAAGAAAAGACAGCACTCTTTCCAACAGCAATCTAAAATGCTCCCTTTACCCCCAATCCGCATCTCAGACCCGAGTGAGGTTAAAGTGCATTAAATGATGGTGCTTCCAAAGGCCTGCAGGGCTCATTGCAGCTCCAGCGTGCATTCCCGGCCAGTCCTACAACAGGACAAGGTACTCAAGTGATGCAATGTTCGAGTTTGGAGGCCACGACAAGACACGGTACTCAAGTGATACAATGTTCGAGTTTGGAGGCCACGACAAGACATGGTACTCAAGTGATGCAATGTTTGAGTTTGGAGGCCACGACAAGACACGGTACTCAAGTGATGCAATTTTCGAGTTTGGAGGCCCACGACAAGACACAGCACTCAAGTGATGCAATGTTCGAGTTTGGAGGCCACAACAAGACACGGTTCTCAAGTGATGCAATGTTCGAGTTTGGAGGCCACAACAAGACACAGTACTCAAGTGATACAATGTTCGAGTTTGGAGGCCACGACAAGACGCGGTACTCAAGTGATGCAATGTTTGAGTTTGGAGGCCACGACAGGACAAGGTACTCAAGTGATGCAATGTTTGAGTTTGGAGGCCACGACAAGACGCGGTACTCAAGTGATGCAATGTTTGAGTTTGGAGGCCACGACAGGACACGGTACTCAAGTGATGCAATGTTTGAGTTTGGAGGCCACGACAGGACACGGTACTCAAGTGATACAATGTTCGAGTTTGGAGGCCACGACAAGACGCGGTACTCAAGTGATGCAATGTTTGAGTTTGGAGGCCACGACAGGACACGGTACTCAAGTGATGCAATTTTTGAGTTTGGAGGCCACGACAGGACACGGTACTCAAGTGATGCAATGTTTGAGTTTGGAGGCCACGACAGGACAAGGTACTCAAGTGATGCAATGTTCGAGTTTGGAGACCTGCGAAGGAAGAGGAGGTTTCCTGCTCTCACGTGTGCTCTGGAGGTGTGTGTACAGTGGGGGTATCAGGACATTAGCAACATATTAAGGATTCAGGGTCCACACAGTGACAGGTGGTGCCAGCGCACTTTTCAAGCTTTTCAGAAACCATGCCACAGGCTGCGACAAGTTGCCTCTTAGGCAAGCTTCCACTGGGTCTTGGCAAGTCCTGAAGTTCAAGGGGCGCCATACTGGCTGCAGCCAGAATGTTCTTAACAGGAGCAGCTTTTTGCAGATGCAGAGAATATGTGTCAGTGATTCAACCTTTTGTACACAAATGGGATTGTCTGTCAGAGTCATCAAGCTTCCTCCGGCCGTACCAGTGCGTTCTCAGACGGATTCATCCAGTCGCAGACTCATCAGCTGTTCTTTCATGACCGTGCTAAAAGGCAATGGAAGGTAAGTGAGCAGTACCCTTGGATCATTCGGTGCTGAGGCCCAGATACCGTGTGCCAGTTTCTTCAGAGCTTGGCAATCTTGTTCCTTCAATATACGTTCTGCTAGTTTAGTCATCAATTTGGAGGCTAGGGACACTGGGAGGCCTCTTGACCAGATCTCAAGTGCCTTCTCGGGTGAGGTTTAGGTACTTGTACCAGCTTGTCTGGTGGTTGTTCATGTCTTCCCAGATTATGTTTTTAACATATTTTTCTTCACCTGCTTAGCTTTAAGGCTGTAGCACAAAACTTTGCCTTCAATAAACAGTGCTGTGAGGACATGCAAAACTCTTGATGAATTTGAGTGTGCAATGTACAATTAGGAAAGGAAAATACTCTTTGATAGGAGGTGGACTGTGCCCTGTCTAGCCAATAAGCCATTTTGTCTCTAAATGTCATTGCACAATATGCCATGGTAGGAAGTCATTTACATCCCATCAACCTTAGAAGAGGCCGTAAGTCGGGATTCACCTATGATTTTCGCGGCTTGCGGAAGGCCCATTGCTGGGCGTGGATGTGCGGTGCCGTGCGGCCCCTAAGGTCCAATTATACCCCCAAGTATTTGTATGTATCAGCAACTTCGATGGCACTCCCCTTGATGAGCCATGCCCCCCCTTTTGTCAGTTTGAATGAGATTACCAGAACCTTGGCTCTTGCCACATTTATCTACAAATTGTTAGCTCTACAGTAGGTGGCGAGTGCATTGAAGAGTCTCTGCAGGCCTGTCGGTGTCAAGTCGAAAAGCACCATGTCATCGGTGTACTGAAGCGATTGCACTCTAATGCCGGCTATTTTTGGTGGAAATGCCCTCTCCGTCTCAAGATGATTTGTCGGGTCAGCCAGGTACAGGCTGAATAATAATGGTGCCAATATGCAGACGAGCTTAAGGCCTTTATTTGTCATGATGTCTTTCCGTGGTGGCCCATCCGGCACAAACCTTTCTTTTTTCGCAGGTGTTAGAGTGTAGAGATATGATTGCTTTCAGTAGATTGGGTGGGATACCCCAGGCGTTCAACATTGATCAGGTTCTTGTTCTTGGCACAGTGGCAAATGCAATTTGAAAGTCTATAAAGCCAGCGTAAAGGGCCTTGCCCTTTGTGGCCATTTTTACTTTGCTCAGGTGGGAGATATGGTGAGGTTGTTTTCAATATACCAGCTCTTTTGAAAGCCTGTTTGGCTTGGGGGGATAGGCTTTCTTTCTTCTGCTCAGGTATAGTCTTCCAGAGTAGAGCACTCATGTATGACCACATGCGTCTTTTGAATGTTTGCCCGTTCTGTAGGATCGCCCTTGATTTTTGCCTTCTGTTAGATGAGCCCGTTTTGTTGGCCTTAGGACTCTGCACACTTTACCTCTGCTAACCGGTAGTAAAGAGATTGTGCGCCTTCTTCCACACAAGGCAAATTTGGAATATACCGGATTGATACATTTAATTCACTAAGTCCGTAGTATGTGCTACTGCATGTACCGAATGCCTGTAAATTAAATGCTACTAGTGAGCTGCAGGACTCATTGTGTCACCCACTGAAGTAGCACTGTAAAGAATGTCTCAGGCCTTCCGTTGTAATCTGTGTCAGCGGTTTTAAAACTGCGACCTTTTGTTAGGCCTAAACCTTCCTTTTTAGGTCTCGCCTAGCGTCACAGCGCATGCGCTGCTCGCTCGGCGAGATCTATTGTCGTCGGTTTTGTGCCGGAAGCGGGATGGAAGCTTCGCCTCCGCTTTTCATTTGCGCGCATCACACTTTATGTGAAACACTCGCATTTCATTTGTAGAGAGGTTTTTTCGTTCCCTCCCTGTCTCCTTTCAGGCTCACCTATCCAGGCTGGAGATTGAGCTCACGCTCATGTGCTCGCGCTCATGTGCTCATGAGAAAACGCAGGCAGCTTGTTCTAAACAGCTGCTCTTCATTCCGTCTCGGGCTGCAGCTGCTTCCTTAGTTCACAGTGCTTGCATGCCTCAGTGCTCATGAGAAAACGCAGGCTGAAGATCTGGCAACAAAATCAATGGCTCGGTTTTTATTTCTTCTTAATATCTCAACCTGCCAGTCATCCTGCCTCGTCTGTTCCACCTCTATTCCCCTCTCCTCCTGCACTTTGCCCAGCGCTTTTCCCCGGCTCCTCATAGCCCACCAAGTAACCCAACACTCTGTAACCCCAGAAAGCTGTTTTGTGTTTTTAGACGACTGCCTATTTTGTGTTTGATTCCTTCTCTCAGTACTTCCCTGTGTCTCCCGTTGCCTGTGGGCAGATTGTCCTATTTTCCCACATTGTCATCTGTGTCCTCAGCAACCCTTTGTATTTTGTTGTTGGGTCTCGTGCATAGGACCTCCTCTGCTAGAGAGACCTGCAGAGAGGCTGGCTAAGGGTTGGTCTTTCACTTAACCCTTCTTGGTAACGTGCATGTTAACGAGGCTGCTGGCTTCTGCTCTCGGGGTCAGTTACACACTTATGTTAATTTGTGCTCCACGACACGGCCACGCGTGATACAGTATTTTTACCTGCATCCGCCAGACGACGAACCTTGATTCCCACAGAGGATATGAGTCTGACATAACCAGTTGTAAATATTTTCCTTTTTTGATGCTAAGTCAAACCTAAATCGTCCAGGGATGACGGGTGCACATTAGTGTGTCTGTCATGGTAATTGCTGCAGATCCTTTGTCTCGCTGTTATTGGGGACAATGCAGACAGGGAGGTCTTTTACAGTCTGCTCGTTTTCATTGTTTTTATGCCCCCTTAGCTTTCAGGAAATATTTTAGCATTTTAACCGATGTATGTATGATTTGTGCCCGCCTCTGTTCAGCGACTATGCATGAATCCTGCAACAAGGGTTGTGATCAGGGTGCGAGGGGCATCAAACTGGCTGAGAGATTCTTCTTTGAAATCCATCTAGTGCAGCACCTTAAGCCAACCATAGGAAGGCTGACATGTATACTGCCTACAGTAGCTCGATTCCTGAAGAGTTTGTTTGTTTTTCTGAAATGTTTTGCAGGAAGTTGCCTGCAATTTGTAGCCAGTCATTCCCCTTTAATTCTTACACCTCTCCCACAACAAAAGCTCCCACAATAAAGAAACCTGCATTCTCCTTTGACTTTCCACTGCCCTTATTTTCCTAGATTGGAATGCAGTGACATCATTTCCTTCAGCTCTTTCCCACCCTCCCCTGGAGGTCATAAAAGGAGGCCTTTGCCTTTCTCTTTACTGGCCCATAAGCCCCAAAGTAACTCCTTTCTCTAGCACCCCAGTCTTCGGTCCAACGTAATATTTCTAGGTGCTGCTTTTGGCAGCATTATAGTGAATTGGTGAAATGTTTTTATTTTTTTATTATTTTGCTGGTTTTGGTTTCTTTTGCCTCCGTTTGTGGTTTAGCTTTGTTGTGTTTATTGCCTTCAACGCGGTCAGCAATAAATCATGTTCTCAGTGAAACAGCACAATTTGTATAATGTACTAAATGCAACCAGACACTGAACTCTTAATATTGTGTACTTATGCAGCCAGATATCTGTGCTGAAAACACAACACTCACCTATTGATCTACTCCAAGCGCTGTGCTTGGTGCATATTCACACACAGTTAGTTTCTTGCAATAAATGTAGGCAGGCTTCTGAACTAAGTCTCCTCTCCCAGCCTCTTATCTCCCCTACCCCTCCCCCATTCTCACCAATCTCCCTTTCCGCTCTCGCCTCAGTGCTGCTCACTTGTGACAGCAGCTGTTCCACTGTAGTTAATATCTGCTGTTTCATTTACAATGGCAATAGCTCTGACTCTCGCAAACGCGAGACCTATTGCATTGCAAATGCTTGTTAATAATGTATAAGTCACCCTTAAGAAAGGCCCTTAAGGCTCATAGGGCAGTGTGCATGGTTTTTAAAAAGTAGAGCATGTGTACTTATGTTTTACATGCCCTGGCTGCAAAAAGCCCCCAAGAGTCTTTTTAGGTCTCGCCTGACCCAGCGCATGCGCTGATCTGGCGAGACTTATTGAGAGGGCTCCAAAAAGTGCTACCAGGCCAGCCTAGAGCTACAGTGCATGTGCGCGGGCACGCACGCCGCACTTGACCGCGATCACTTTCACTTTCGTGGCCGCTTGGCATAGCCAATAGGTCTCGCTTTTGGGACCTTATAAGTATTTAGTTATGCAACTGTTGCATGGCTAAACACTTATAAGGTCCCAAAGGCGAGACCATTGGCTATGCCAATGCTTGTTTTCACTGTGGCAAGGGTAGCCTCCCATTGACTAGCACCAGTTTACCCTGTATATTTAGAAAGTGATGAATTTAGCATGGGTGGAGCTAGATATATTCTTCTTACACTCATTTTAATTGTCATTTTAAATCCTCTTTAATGGTAAAGTCGGATTTTAATGTACTATTGTGCCTACTGTAGTCCTGCTTTTAGAAAGTGGGCATTTTCCTGCCTAAACAAAAAGTGCCTTTCTGCCAGTGTTCAAAGTCACATGACTGTGAATGGATCTCCTGTGGTGTGATGTGCATTCCTTCCAGACAGCTGACCAAGAACTTGTGTGTGGGGAGGTTTGATTATTCCTGAGAGGATGGCTTGGGGGGGAGCACCTCAAATGTAAGCGCAAGGCTGTGCTTCAGGAGATGCCCACCATGTCAAGGACAAATGCAGCTCACATCTGGGCCGGTCTGCCCTTTGCTTCGCTGGACAGACAGGAGCCAAACCCTGGGGAAAGGAAAGAACTGTTCAGAACCAGTTTTAGGGTTAAACAAAGGGGTGTCCTTCACCAACAGGTTGGCCCTTGTTATAAATGTGGCACCCCAGAAGCTGAAATCAGAACACTCCTGGAACTGAGAATATTCAGAAGGAGGCCTGTCCTGCTCTCTAAAGAGGGAAGACTGAACACGTTGCCCTGAACTCAGGACCCCATTACTGAAGGGTTCAGTTGGCTGACCTCCTGTTGGATCTACAGGGACTCTTGTAAAGGATATATTTACAGGTGCCATTTTTCTTTGTGCTCTAGTTGCTAGTATTGTGGTCGAGTCGTGCTCCTCCTAATGCCCATGTTATGGTCGCAGAAGCGCAGATGCAGTTGGTGTTACAAAGGCACACTAATGGCAAGCCCATCTATGCCCTAATCACGGCCAGTGCCAGCTATTATGCTCGTCACACCTTCCAAGGTAGGATGAGGTTCGACACTTATCTCCCGGCAAGGGACAAATTGAAAGGGTCACCGTTATGCTGTGGAATGATCAGAAGTGATTTACTTGGAAAAGTTGCCAGTTTAATATCACCTCAACAAAATGGCTGCCCCAGTGCCATTTGACAGGGACAGTTAAGCGGGAGGACTTACCTTCTAAGAGCAAGGTTGATGAGCCTCATAAAACTAACAATGTGCAGACTGGCCTAATCCAAGATCACTACCCAAACACAGAATGAACATTTGGGGACTGTTGAAGCACGGCTCGTAGAACACTCTATTTGTTACAGAGACCTGGCTGAATTATTAATCAGGACCAGATATCGCCTTAGTTTTGGGGAACGGATAGTCCATTGTGAAAATCATATTGGGGTGGGAGGTGGCAGTGATCTACTGCCCTACATTTGCCTGGAACACAAAAAAGCTTGAAGGAGGGGGTAGAGCGGAAGGTCTGTTTTTCACTCTGAACTTCTGTTTCTTGGGTGTGGTAATTTAGCCCCCCCAGACCATTTAATTTAATTTGGAGAACTGTTGGCAAAGGTAGCAGCCCCATTCCAAATACATTATGCTAATGTTACCGTACTAGAAGACTTTACTTTTCATATGGACGACTTTGAATGTAAAGGGACACACTGCTGGTTGAAGCCCTGGCAAACCTGATCCTCCAACAAATTGTTAGCAGCCCTACTCATAATAAAGGGCATACACTCAACCTTATTTTTTCCAACTTGCCTCCTCTGGTCACTGAAACCCTTACCCTGTGACTTAGTCGGATCCTTTTTTAATTTCGTTTTCATGGAATCTACCCGAGCACCCTACATCTGCGACGAAATCACTCAAGGTCTCAAGTCCTTGACATAAAACCCCAGGAGATAATTTGATTTAATCATTCAAATACTTGGATCTCTTGTCAGTACTCAATTTGTATGCCCCAGCCAATGTATTTAACACCTCCCTTTTGAATGCTTCTGATCCATTTGCAACAGTCTCCAGCTAAGAGAAAATCCCCTGCTGCCACCTGGTTCTCACTACTCTTACAGGCTGCAAAATGCCACAATAAAGATTTAGAAAAAAAATTGAGAAAAAGAAATGTGTACAGTGATAAGGCAATCTATAAGATGCACTAAGGGCCACATAGATGACCGGTTTTGGCGGTTGCGAATGGATAATCGGGCCGTTTGCAACTGCTAAAGAGCATATTGGCATGTACTAACTCTATTTTGCGAGTCAGTAACCTATAACAGACTCGTAAAATACAGTTTGCGAGTCGGTATTAGAAAGGGTATGTCAAGGGCATCCCTTCCTAATAGCAAGTTGCAGGGGGGATGTACAAGTGTTTTACGTCTGGAATTCGGTCGTAAAACAATCACAGTTTACAGCGTACTTCAAGTAGGTGGTATGCCAGCCGCAAATAGGAAGGGGTCTACAGGGATCCCTTCCCCTCAGTAAATTGCAGCAAACACGTTTTTGAAGAGCAGGCAGTGGTCTTAAAAAATTAAATAGAAACATTTCATTTTTCTTTTTGAAACAAGCTTAAGCCTTAAGGAAAACGCACTGCAATTAGAAAAAAAACGTTGCTTTATTTAAAAACAAATACAGACATGGTGGTCTGCTGTCCCCAGCAGGCCACCATCCTGGTGTTTTTAGCGATTCCCAAATTTCTTTCTCCTCTGGGAACCAAACAAACTACGCTAGCTTCTCAAACTTATGTGACAACATTTCTAACTACTAACAGGACAAAGTGGCTAGGATTTATTATCACCTAGTTCAGGAGATGGATATGTCAACCCATGAATTCTGTTGAGAAAGTCTCTAAAGATAGTAGGGGAAGAGTTAGTAAACTTTGATTAAAACCTCCCTTGCAGACTCAGAAGCGACTGGCTTAGCTGCTAGATTGGGTTTCCCACTAGATCACTACGAAACTAACATTCTTACATGTGCATTCCCATTTTTAAACAAACAGATAAACTATATATTTAATTTCTCTTTGGACTCTAGTACTGTCCCAATGTCTTGGAAAAAATACTAGCCCTTGCTCTGCTAAATAAAGCTAATGCTGACCTAAAATGTGTGCGCAACAACAGACCCATTTCCTTTCTCCTGCTTTAGGGAAAAGGCTGGAGCAATTGGTTAACAAATAGCTCTTACAATTTATTGACCACAAAGAGATATTGCATTACACCCAATCAGGCTTTCAACAAGGTTTTAGTATGGAGGTTGCGCTTTTAGAGGGCTCTGAGTTTCTTACGAATGACCTTGATAGCGAAAAGCAAGTGATGGTCATTCTCCTTGACCTTCCAGCTTCTTTTGATACGGTCTCACATGAAATCTTACAGAGTGCTTGGAGGAAGCCGGGATAACAGGCACAGCTCTCTTTCGGCTAAATTCTAAGAGAATGCAAGTTATTTATCTTCCACCTTTTACCTCTTGTTTTAAAAAACTGGATTAAGGTATCCATCAAGGCTCTGCCTTGTGTCCTACGTTGTTTAATATTTACATGGCCCCTTTGGGGAGGGCTGCGGAAAAATTGGGCATCAGCTAAGTCTCTTCCGCGGATGACACCCAGTTAATGGCGTCATTTCAGCAAATTGAGAACGCAATAGTAGAGAACCTCCATGGGTGCCTGACCACAGTGGCACCCATGGAGGTGTGTGATGCACAGTTGTCTGGAAATCAACTCAGGTAAATCTGAAATCCTAGTTGTTGGCAAATCAACACCACTTGACTTTAAATCTTTATGGTCCAAGGATCTTGGCAAACCACCTACTCCTAAACCAGATGCAAAGAATCTGGGGATTAAGTTTGATAAACATCTTTCTTTTAAACCTCAAATTAGGACCATTACTGCTACTTGATTTGCTTTACTCAGAGCACTAAAAAAGACACTGAATGTAATCCCTGGACAAAAACATGAAGGTATGGTGCCTGCCCTGGTCACCTCCAGACTGGACTTTGCAGACACGCTTTAATTAGGCCTCTCAGCTGGATCGTGCAATAAGCTTTAGTTCGTTCAAAATGCTGCCTCCCAACAGATTTTGAACTGCCCCAAAAGGCAATCCACATGGGAGAACCTCAAGCAGCTGCACTGGCTTCCAATCAACCAAAGGATTATCTTTAAGGCCTTACTAATGTTTTTTAAAACATTGCTTTACAAAGGGACTTGTATCTACAGAGAGGATTCAAGACACATCCCCAGCTAGGGCTCTTTGTTCTTCAAATCAAGGAACGGTTTGCATCCCAGTAATTCATAAAGTAAGATCTAGTGGTAGAGCCTTTTCCTTCTTGACAGATAAATTGTGGAGCTCACTGCCAAAGGCTCCGAGATTACTTGATTTAGAGCTCGTTTTTATAGCAGGGCTGAAAGCTCACCTTTTTGGGGTTGCCTATATATAATTCTATGTCATCCGTTTTACTCCTGGTGAAGAGCACTGGGACACTTCCCTTTGAAGCAGCTGCTTACTCTTTAGATGGCTCTTCCTTCCATCATTCATTCATTCAGGGACAGAACAAGCCTCTTCCGCTTCCCAGCTGACCAGAACCAACAGGACCGGACCTGGTCCTACTGCTGGCTTCTGTGGGAGAGAGCCCTGACTCCTCAAATGATATCCTCAAGGTCCTGGGCACTTGTTTGGAGTCATAGTGGTTTGCTTCCAGCTGGACTGAAGGTTTCATCGGTTCCGATGCAGCGTGGTGCAGAACGACACTGGGTACGCATCACAGCACCTTGTAGCTCCTGATTGGCGGCTTCACCGGATCTGACACAGAGTGATGCAGTCTCGCATCATAGCACCTTGCAGCTCCTAATCAGTGTCTTCACCAGTTCTATTACATGGCGATGCAGAGCCCCGCATTGCTGCATCGCATAGTTCCTGATCAATGGCTTGAGGGACCCGACGCAGCGTGACGCAGAGACTTGCATCGCAGCATTTTGCAGGCCAGCACCAATGAGAAAAAATACAACTCCCAGCAAGCCAAACCTGGTCCCATACGCAACTGGCTCTTCATTGCAGTTGGCCAGAACTTTTAACTTTGTCATGTGGCGTGACTGGATTCCCGCTGTTTGCGCTTTTCACCTTTTTGGCGCTATTGTCACCATAAAATTTAAAAACTCATAACTCTAGTTCTACTGATTGGATCCTCTGTTCTTTATAAAATTGATTTTGGATTGTTTATGTGTTGTGTTACTGCGTTATTAGTGATTGACTTCTGCATAAATACTTTACACATTGCCTCTAAGTCAAGCCTGTCTGCTCTTGCCAAGCTACCAGAGGGGCACAGGTATATTTTGTGACTTGTGTGGTTCTTGCTGACAAGAATTGTGGCTAATACTGGAGTGGGGCTCTCACCCCTCTCAACTAAAAGCCTACTTTCTGAGAGCATCCCCCCAAGTCTCTCGCTCTTATTCTTAGGTACGTGGCGTAGCAGGTCGGTGGGATATGCTCCATACCATAGCCCGGACTTGGTTATTGTAAAAAGCCAATGATCATAGCTTTATGCCTGATTGGTTCACTGGGAAACATTATGTCAGATGCCAAAGGTCTGATCTGTTCATCCGGACAGTTGCGTAGGTCCAACATATTCATTGCAAAGCAAATGTTGGAGCCAAGAGGCCTCCGTGGGTGAATTGTTACTACAGCGTGTTAAAGCCTGCAGAGAGATGTTTTGTTACATGGAAGCCCACAGATTTCTGTAGGCACTGGTTTTGGTTAGCCCTGGGTTTTCATTGTTTTTGCTTGACAATGCAGCTATTGCCCAGAGCTTAAGAGTTTCTAGATGCGATATTAAGAGAGGTTTGTTGTCTCTATCCCTATATTGATTTTCTTTCATACAAAAATTTGACTGGACAGTAGTTGTGTCAATCTTCGTCAGAAGTAGGTGCAAACCTAAGGTCAGTTACCGTGTGAAGGGGCTTTGAACAGTGTTCAGCGGAAAGAGTTCCACATTGTGAACTCTGTGACAAGTTCAAGAGGAAGAAGTTTACATTGTGAACTTTGACAAGTTTAAGAGGAAGCAGTTTACATTGTGAACTCTGTGACAAGTTCAAGAGGAAGCAGAGGAAGCAGTTTACATTGTGAACTTTGACAAGTTCAAGAGGAAGCAGTTTACATTGTGAACTTTGACAAGTTTAAGAGGAAGCAGTTTACATTGTGAACTTTGACAAGTTTAAGAGGAAGCAGTTTACATTGTGAACTTTGACAAGTTTAAGAGGAAGCAGTTTACATTGTGAACTTTGACAAGTTTAAGAGGAAGCAGTTTACATTGTGAACTCTGTGACAAGTTCAAGAGGAAGCAGTTTACATTGTGAACTCTGTGACAAGTTCAAGAGGAAGCAGTTTACATTGTGAACTTTGACAAGTTTAAGAGGAAGCAGTTTACATTGTGAACTTTGACAAGTTTAAGAGGAAGCAGTTTACATTGTGAACTCTGTGACAAGTTCAAGAGGAAGAAGTTTACATTGTGAACTTTGACAAGTTTAAGAGGAAGCAGTTTACATTGTGAACTCTGTGACAAGTTCAAGAGGAAGCAGAGGAAGCAGTTTACATTGTGAACTTTGACAAGTTCAAGAGGAAGCAGTTTACATTGTGAACTCTGTGACAAGTTCAGGAGGAAAAACCAAAGGAAATGATGGACGGAGTGTTGAACATTGCAAGCACTCACCCCCAGTCAACTGATCTGGGTTTAATCCATCACTGTTCTTTAGCCCACTCTGCCACCCCAGTTCAGACATGGCCATATGCAAATCAGTCTGACCCTGTGCCTCATGGGAACAGTCCAGCCCGAACTGCCAAGCCATGTCTTCCCTGGACCGGAAACAAGCTTCCTAGGACCGGTTTCTGGCATTTCAGCCGTCTTCAGCCAGGCTTGCTTGAAGTTCAAGAGGAAGCAGTTTACATTGTGAACTTTGATAAAAGTAATGGGACGGGGTTTTACCTTGTGAACTTTGACAAACACAACAGGAATGTATTTTAAGTTGTGAGCTTTACAAAAAGTGTAATAGAAATGGGCTTTCGAATGTGAAGTCTGTGACAAATGTAATATAAAGGGATTTTACATTCTGAATCCTCTGACAAATGCATTAGGAAGGGATTAATACAATGTTTCGTTTTAGGTCTCACCACATTAAATGCTTGCCGGTATAGTGGTGACTTAATGTGCATGCCAGTGTATATGTTGGGTCTGCCTAAAATGTTGGCAGGGACCACATAGTTATGTATATGTATATGTTATGTTATGTTATGTTAAAATCAATAGATTGGTTCTTAAATGTGGTGACAAAGTCTAAAGTAACCTTATTTCACATTGTGAATGAGGTGAGAAGGCTGTAGGGCCAACATTGTTGACTGTGAAAAGCTTTTTGCAAACGCCCATGTAGTGGCATTAGTGGGTTTTCGGGTTAACGCCAGCTCATGCACACATTGTTACATGGCACATTGCAACTATTGGGAGAAATCAGAATTATAGGGTCAGTTGCTACGTGCTGTAGGCACACTTTAGGGCGCATGATGTGCACCCTGCTTATTCTGCAAGTCCCCTCTCGGGGGGCTACCGATTTGTAACTCCACCGGAAATCTTGTAAATGCTTGTAATATTGTACATGATATGACATCACATGCGCATTCGTTTTTAGTTTTAAAGAGAAGGCACTGATTTATTAAGTGCTCGTTTTTTGCATCGGTGAGTAATGAGTTTCTAGGCCTCCATCCTCCTTGAGTCCTTAAGGCTAGTTGACCCCCCAGTTTCAGGATCTGGGGAACAGAGGCCCCATACCTCCTTTGTCACAGTTGAGTCTCTGAAATAGGCGCCTGTCCAGAACCTCCAAACAGCATTCCCCAAATAAAATAGCAAGGGGTTTGAATTTCTGGATAAATACATTAGCAAAGGGTTATATATTGTAAAACTCTCAGGCAAACGCCTCATGAACGCGCTTTACATTGTGAAAAATACACCGGAAATGGGTTTTACATCGTGTACTCTGACACATGCGTTACGATGAACAAGAAGGGGTCTGCCTTGTAAAATAGGAAGGAAGTTGACATTGTGACTCTGCCAAATGTAATAGGAAGGGGTATCACACGGTGAACTTTATGACACCCACAGTAGGCAGGGGCTGCACGTTGTGACCTCTCTGAACAATGTTATAGGGGAAGGTTTCACACTTTGAACTGTCTGACAAATGCAATAGGTAAGGCGTTTTCATTGTGAACTCAGTGAGAAATTCAGTAGGCATTGGCTTTACGTTGTGAACTCAATGATACTGAAAACCAAAGAGGGTCCCTGACTAACCTGGATAGGTTTGGAGCAGGGAGCAGGAAAATAAACAAAGTAAACAACAACAACACAATATGAAAGAATGCTTTGCAGTCCGTCCATAATACATAAACGGCTCTGTTACAGACCAATGGTTTTTGAAGTTTATTTATCCAAAGTACCAAAATATATTTAATAAATCTTCTTTTCTTTTATATATGGATATTCATTATACATAAAAACAGGGAAACAAGAACCTATATTAGAATAGTTTCATGTGTTCGGTTGAGGATCAACCACAACAACACTATAATGAATTACTAATAAAACATGTGTAACACAGTGCAAATAACAGAACCCACAGACCATCTTAAAACTAAGACAATACGTAAACAAGTGAACAATAAACATTCAGGGCAAAAAAAAGGCATTCACAGAAGAAGCAAACAACAATAGTTCATTCTATACTAATGTTTGAATTAATCACATGTTCAACAATAGTGCTTTAATAAACAGATTTCTCTTTATTAAAGCACTACTGTTGAATAGTACTTAAAAAACCATTGGTCTGTAACAGAACAGTTTATATATTGTGAACTCAACGATAGACACCGTAAGAAGGGGCGTGCCATTGTGAACTCAACGATAGACACCGTAAGAAGGGGCGTGCCATTGTGAACTCAGTAATAGACACCGTAAGAAGGGGCGTGCCATTGTGAACTCAGTATAGACACCGTAAGAAGGGGCGTGCCATTGTGAACTCAGTGATAGACACCGTAAGAAGGGGCGTGCCATTGTGAACTCAACGATAGACACCGTAAGAAGGGGCGTGCCATTGTGAACTCAGTGATAGACACCGTAAGAAGGGGCGTGCCATTGTGAACTCAGTATAGACACCGTAAGAAGGGGCGTGCCATTGTGAACTCAGTGATAGACACTGTAAGAAGGGGCGTGCCATTGTGAACTCAACGATAGACACCGTAAGAAGGGGCGTGCCATTGTGAACTCAGTGATAGACACCGTAAGAAGGGGCGTGCCATTGTGAACTCAATGATAGACACCGTAAGAAGGGGCGTGCCATTGTGAACTCAGTGATAAACACCGTAAGAAGGGGCGTGCCATTGTGAACTCAACGATAGACACCGTAAGAAGGGGCGTGCCATTGTGAACTCAGTGATAGACACCGTAAGAAGGGGCGTGCCATTGTGAACTCAGTATAGACACCGTAAGAAGGGGCGTGCCATTGTGAACTCAGTGATAGACACCATAAGAAGGGGCGTGCCATTGCGAACTCAATGATAGACACCGTAAGAAGGGGCGTGCCATTGTGAACTCAATGATAGACACCGTAAGAAGGGGCGTGCCATTGTGAACTCAACGATAGACACCGTAAGAAGGGGCGTGCCATTGTGAACTCAATGATAGACACCGTAAGAAGGAGCGTGCCATTGTGAACTCTTTCACAAATACACCGCAAGAAGGGGCGTGCCATTGTGAACTCTTCCGCAAATACACCGTAAGAAGGGGCGTGCCATTGTGAACTCAGGGATAGACACCGTAAGAAGGGGTGTGCCATTGTGAACTCAACGATAGACACCGTAAGAAGGGGCGTCCCATTGTGAACTCAACGATAGACACCGTAAGAAGGGGCGTGCCATTGTGAACTCAGTGATAGACACCGTAAGAAGGGGCGTGCCATTGTGAACTCAGTATAGACACCGTAAGAAGGGGCGTGCCATTGTGAACTCAGTGATAGACACCGTAAGAAGGGGCGTGCCATTGTGAACTCAACGATAGACACCGTAAGAAGGGGCGTGCCATTGTGAACTCAGTATAGACACCGTAAGAAGGGGCGTGCCATTGTGAACTCAGCGATAGACACCGTAAGAAGGGGCGTGCCATTGTGAACGCAACGATAGACACCGTAAGAAGGGGCGTGCCATTGTGAACTCAGTGATAGACACCGTAAGAAGGGGCGTGCCATTGTGAACTCAATGATAGACACCGTAAGAAGGGGCGTGCCATTGTGAACTCTTTCACAAATACACCGTAAGAAGGGGCGTGCCATTGTGAACTCTTTCGCAAATACACCGTAAGAAGGGGCGTGCCATTGTGAACTCAGTGATAGACACCGTAAGAAGGGGTGTGCCATTGTGAACTCAATGATAGACACCGTAAGAAGGGGCATGCCATTGTGAACTCAGTGATAGACACCGTAAGAAGGGGCGTGCCATTGTGAACTCAATGATAGACACCGTAAGAAGGGGTGTGCCATTGTGAACTCAATGATAGACACCGTAAGAAGGGGCGTGCCATTGTGAACTCTTTCGCAAATACACCGTAAGAAGGGGCGTGCCATTGTGAACTCAGTGATAGGCACCGTAAGAAGGGGCGTGCCATTGTGAACTCAACGATAGACACCATAAGAAGGGGCGTGCCATTGTGAACTCAACGATAGACACCGTAAGAAGGGGCGTGCCATTGTGAACTCTTTCGCAAATACACCGTAAGAAGGGGCGTGCCATTGTGAACTCAGTGATAGACACCGTAAGAAGGGGCGTGCCATTGTGAACTCAACGATAGACACCATAAGAAGGGGCGTGCCATTGTGAACTCAACGATAGACACCGTAAGAAGGGGCGTGCCATTTTGAACTCAGTGATAGACACCGTAAGAAAGGGCGTGCCATTGTGAACTCAGTATAGACACCGTAAGAAGGGGCGTGCCATTGTGAACTCAGTGATAGACACCGTAAGAAGGGGCGTGCCATTGTGAACTCAGTGATAGACACCGTAAGAAGGGGCGTGCAATTGTGAACTCAATGATAGACACCGTAAGAAGGGGCGTGCAATTGTGAACTCAGTGATAGACACCGTAAGAAGGGGCGTGCCATTGTGAACTCAATGATAGACACCGTAAGAAGGGGGGTACCATTGTGAACTCTTTCACAAATACACCGTAAGAAGGGGCGTGCCATTGTGAACTCTTTCGCAAATACACCGTAAGAAGGGGCGTGCCATTGTGAACTCAGTGATAGACACCGTAAGAAGGGGCGTGCCATTGTGAACTCAATGATAGACACCGTAAGAAGGGGCATGCCATTGTGAACTCAGTGATAGACACCGTAAGAAGGGGCGTGCCATTGTGAACTCAATGATAGACACCGTAAGAAGGGGCGTGCCATTGTGAACTCAATGATAGACACCGTAAGAAGGGGCGTGCCATTGTGAACTCTTTGACAAATACACCGTAAGAAGGGGCGTGCCATTGTGAACTCTTTCGCAAATACACCGTAAGAAGGGGCGTGCCATTGTGAACTCAGTGATAGACACCGTAAGAAGGGGCGTGCCATTGTGAACTCAATGATAGACACCGTAAGAAGGGGCGTGCCATTGTGAACTCAGTGATAGACACCGTAAGAAGGAGCGTGCCATTGTGAACTCAATGATAGACACCGTAAGAAGGGGCGTGCCATTGTGAACTGTTTCACAAATACACCGTAAGAAGGGGCGTGCCATTGTGAACTCAGTGATAGACACCGTAAGAAGGAGCGTGCCATTGTGAACTCTTTCGCAAATACACCGTAAGAAGGGGCGTGCCATTGTGAACTCAGTGATAGACACCGTAGGAAGGGGCGTGCCATTGTGAACTCAACGATAGACACCATAAGAAGGGGCGTGCCATTGTGAACTCAACGATAGACACCGTAAGAAGGGGCGTGCCATTGTGAACTCTTTCGCAAATACACCGTAAGAAGGGGCGTGCCATTGTGAACTCAGTGATAGACACCGTAAGAAGGCGCGTGCCATTGTGAACTCAACGATAGACACCATAAGAAGGGGCGTGCCATTGTGAACTCAACGATAGACACCGTAAGAAGGGGCGTGCCATTTTGAACTCAGTGATAGACACCGTAAGAAGGGGCGTGCCATTTTGAACTCAGTGATAGACACCGTAAGAAGGGGCGTGCCATTGTGAACTCAGTATAGACACCGTAAGAAGGGGCGTGCCATTGTGAACTCAGTGATAGACACCGTTAGAAGGGGCGTGCCATTGTGAACTCAGTGATAGACACCGTAAGAAGGGGCGTGCCATTGTGAACTCAATGATAGACACCGTAAGAAGGGGCGTGCAATTGTGAACTCAGTGATAGACACTGTAAGAAGGGGCGTGCCATTGTGAACTCAATGATAGACACCGTAAGAAGGGGCGTGCCATTGTGAACTCTTTCACAAATACACCGTAAGAAGGGGCGTGCCATTGTGAACTCTTTCGCAAACACACCGTAAGAAGGGGCGTGCCATTGTGAACTCAGTGATAGACACCGTAAGAAGGGGCGTGCCATTGTGAACTCAATGATAGACACCGTAAGAAGGGGCATGCCATTGTGAACTCAGTGATAGACACCGTAAGAAGGGGCGTGCCATTGTGAACTCAATGATAGACACCGTAAGAAGGGGCGTGCCATTGTGAACTCAATGATAGACACCGTAAGAAGGGCTTTGCCATTGTGAACTCTTTCACAAATACACCGTAAGAAGGGGCGTGCCATTGTGAACTCTTTCGCAAATACACCGTAAGAAGGGGCGTGCCATTGTGAACTCAGTGATAGACACCGTAAGAAGGGGCGTGCCATTGTGAACTCAATGATAGACACCGTAAGAAGGGGCGTGCCATTGTGAACTCAGTGATAGACACCGTAAGAAGGAGCGTGCCATTGTGAACTCAATGATAGACACCGTAAGAAGGGGTGTGCCATAACCGGATGGACCATAGCATTGGATCCCCGCACATGCCTCCTAGGCTTGATTCCGCGGGACCCAAAACGCAAGATAAGTAGGCGGTTCCTGATCCTGGGGCTAGTTATTGCCAAAAGGCGCATAGCCATCCACTGGTTAACACAGCAGGGACCGCCATTGGCAAAGTGGAGGTCCGATTTCCGTGAGTGGGCCCTGGTTGAGGAGGGGCATATGCGGAGTACAAGAAAGGATGACAAGCTGCCTGAGGTGCTCTTGGCATGGGGAGCAATGGTGCAGGAGATAGAGGGACAGGCCTCCCAAGTCACTATATCCAGTGTAGTTGAGGTGTCTTCCGGGGAGGGGGGGACCCCGGGTCCGGGGAGGGCGACAGAAGGCGGGCCCGTATGAATGAATATGTTGCAGCATGGACCGCGAGTTACGTTGACCCGACAGAGGGGGGGGAGGGTAGGATGGGGGATCGTTGGGATGGGGGGAGGAGGTGGGAGGGGGTGGGAGTTACGTTACATTCAGAGTTGTTATTGTATATTTCAAGAGTCAACGATGGACGAGGTTGAAGAGTATGGACATTCCGTGGCAGTGAACATGGACATTGTTGTTCCGGATTAAGCCACTGGTCACTCGCAGTTATTTGTCTCACCGTTTATTATTATTGAGCTTCCTTGCCGAATGTATTGATAGTGATCTGTTCTGATGTAGACTGAGGTCGGCGGAAGTTGTAATATTCAGAAAACCAATAAACTACGTTTAAAAAAAAAAAAAAAAAAAAAGAAGGGGTGTGCCATTGTGAACTCTTTCACAAATACACCGTAAGAAGGGGCGTGCCATTGTGAACTCAGTGATAGACACCGTAAGAAGGAGCGTGCCATTGTGAACTCAACGATAGACACCGTAAGAAGGGGCGTGTCATTGTGTACTCTTTCACAAATACACCGTAAGAAGGGGCATGCCATTGTGAACTCAGTGATAGACACCGTAAGAAGGGGCGTGCCATTGTGAACTCAATGATAGACACCGTAAGAAGGGGCATGCCATTGTGAACTCAGTGATAGACACCGTAAGAAGGGGCGTGCCATTGTGAACTCAATGATAGACACCGTAAGAAGGGGCGTGCCATTGTGAACTCAATGATAGACACCGTAAGAAGGGGCGTGCCATTGTGAACTCTTTCACAAATACACCGTAAGAAGGGGCGTGCCATTGTGAACTCTTTCGCAAATACACCGTAAGAAGGGGCGTGCCATTGTGAACTCAGTGATAGACACCGTAAGAAGGGGCGTGCCATTGTGAACTCAATGATAGACACCGTAAGAAGGGGCGTGCCATTGTGAACTCAGTGATAGACACCGTAAGAAGGAGCGTGCCATTGTGAACTCAATGATAGACACCGTAAGAAGGGGTGTGCCATAACCGGATGGACCATAGCATTGGATCCCCGCACATGCCTCTTAGGCTTGATTCCGCGGGACCCAAAACGCAAGATAAGTAGGCGGTTCCTGATCCTGGGGTTAGTTATTGCCAAAAGGTGCATAGCCATCCACTGGTTAACACAGCAGGGACCGCCATTGGCAAAGTGGAGGTCCGATTTCCGTGAGTGGGCCCTGGTTGAGGAGGGGCATATGCGGAGTACAAGAAAGGATGACAAGCTGCCTGAGGTGCTCTTGGCATGGGGAGCAATGGTGCAGGAGATAGAGGGACAGGCCTCCCAAGTCACTATATCCAGTGTAGTTGAGGTGTCTTCCGGGGAGGGGGGGACCCCGGGTCCGGGGAGGGCGACAGAAGGCGGGCCCGTATGAATGAATATGTTGCAGCATGGACCGCGAGTTACGTTGACCCGACAGAGGGGGGGGGAGGGTAGGATGGGGGATCGTTGGGATGGGGGGAGGAGGTGGGAGGGGGTGGGAGTTACGTTACATTCAGAGTTGTTATTGTATATTTCAAGAGTCAACGATGGACGAGGTTGAAGAGTATGGACATTCCGTGGCAGTGAACATGGACATTGTTGTTCCGGATTAAGCCACTGGTCACTCGCAGTTATTTGTCTCACCGTTTATTATTATTGAGCTTCCTTGCCGAATGTATTGATAGTGATCTGTTCTGATGTAGACTGAGGTCGGCGGAAGTTGTAATATTCAGAAAACCAATAAACTACGTTTAAAAAAAAAAAAAAAAAAAAAGAAGGGGTGTGCCATTGTGAACTCTTTCACAAATACACCGTAAGAAGGGGCGTGCCATTGTGAACTCAGTGATAGACACCGTAAGAAGGAGCGTGCCATTGTGAACTCAACGATAGACACCGTAAGAAGGGGCGTGTCATTGTGTACTCTTTCACAAATACACCGTAAGAAGGGGCGTGCCATTGTGAACTCAGTGATAGACACCGTAAGAAGGGGCGTGCCATTGTGAACTCTTTCACAAATACACCGTAAGAAGGGGCGTGCCATTGTGAACTCTTTCGCAAATACACCGTAAAAAGGGGCGTGCCATTGTGAACTCAGTGATGGACTCCGTAAGAAGGGGCGTGCCATTGGGAACTCAATGATAGACACCGTAAGAAGGGACGTGCCATTGTGAACTCAATGATAGACACCGTAAGAAGGGGCGTGCCATTGTGAACTCTTTCACAAGTACACCGTAAGAAGGGGCGTGCCATTGTGAACTCAGTGATAGACACCGTAAGAAGGAGCGTGCCATTGTGAACTCAACGATAGACACCGTAAGAAGGGGCGTGCCATTGTGAACTCAATGATAGACACCGTAAGAAGGGGCGTGCCATTGTGAACTCAATGATAGACACCGTAAGAAGGGGCGTGCCATTGTGAACTCTTTCGCAAATACCCCGTAAGAAGGGGCGTGCCATTGTGAACACAGTGATAGACACCGTAAGAAGGGGCGTGCCATTGTAAACTCAATGATAAACACCGTAAGAAGGGGCGTGCCATTGTGAACTCTTTCACAAATACACCGTAAGAATTGGCGTGCCATTGTGAACTCAGTGATAGACACCGTAAGAAGGGGCGTGCCATTTTGAACTCAATGATAGACACCGTTAGAAGGGGCATGCCATTGTGAACTCAGTGATAGACACCGTAAGAAGGGGCGTGCCATTGTGAACTCAATGATAGACACCTTAAGAAGGGGCGTGCCATTGTGAACTCAATGATAGACACCGTAAGAAGGGGCGTGCCATTGTGAACTATTTCACAAATACACCGTAAGAAGGGGCGTGCCATTGTGAACTCTTTCGCAAATACACCGTAAGAAGGGGCGAGCCATTGTGAACTCAGTGATAGACACCGTAAGAAGGGGCGTGCCATTGTGAACTCAATGATAGACACCGTAAGAAGGGGCGTGCCATTGTGAACTCAATGATAGACATCGTAAGAAGGGGCGTGCCATTGTGAACTCAATGATAGACACCGTAAGAAGGGGCGTGCCATTGTGAACTCTTTCACAAATACACCGTAAGAAGGGGCGTGCCATTGTGAACTCAGTGATAGACACCGTAAGAAGGAGCGTGCCATTGTGAACTCAATGATAGACACCGTAAGAAGGGGCGTGCCATTGTGAAGTCTTTCACAAATACACCATAAGAAGGGGCGTGCCATTGTGAACTCAGTGATAGACACCGTAAGAAGGGGCGTGCCATTGTGAACTCTTTCACAAATACACCGTAAGAAGGGGCGTGCCATTGTGAACTCAGTGATAGACACCGTAAGAAGGGGCGTGCCATTGTGAACTCTTTCACAAATACACCGTAAGAAGGGGCGTGCCATTGTGAACTCTTTCGCAAATACACCGTAAGAAGGGGCGTGCCATTGTGAACTCAATGATAGACACCGTAAGAAGGGACGTGCCATTATGAACTCAATGATAGACACCGTAAGAAGGGGCGTGCCATTGTGAACTCTTTCACAAGTACACCGTAAGAAGGGGCGTGCCATTGTGAACTCAGTGATAGACACCGTAAGAAGGAGCGTGCCATTGTGAACTCAACGATAGACACCGTAAGAAGGGGCGTGCCATTGTGAACTCAGTGATAGACACCGTAAGAAGGAGCGTGCCATTGTGAACTCAACGACAGACACCGTAAGAAGGAGCGTGCCATTGTGAACTCAACGATAGACACCGTAAGAAGGGGCGTGCCATCGTGAACTCTTTCACAAATACACCGTAAGAAGGGGCGCGCCATTGTGAACTCTTTCGCAAATACACTGTAAGAAGGGGCGTGCCATTGTGAACTCAGTGATAGACACCGTAAGAAGGGGCGTGCCATTGTGAACTCAATGATAGACACTGTAAGAAGGGGCGTGCCATTGTGAACTCTTTCACAAATACACCGTAAGAAGGGGCGTGCCACTTTGAACTCAGTGATAGACACCGTAAGAAGGAGCGTGCCATTGTGAACTCAACGATAGACACCGTAAGAAGGGGCGTGCCATTGTGAACTCAGTGATAGACACCGTAAGAAGGAGCGTGCCATTGTGAACTCAACGATAGACACCGTAAGAAGGAGCGTGCCATTGTGAACTCAACGATAGACACCGTAAGAAGGGGCGTGCCATTGTGAACTCTTTCACAAATACAACATAAGAAGGGGCGTGCCATTGTGAACTCTTTCGCAAATACACTGTAAGAAGGGGCGTGCCATTGTGAACTCAGTGATAGACACCGTAAGAAAGGGCGCGCCATTGTGAACTCAATGATAGACACTGTAAGAAGGGGCGTGCCATTGTGAACTCTTTCACAAATACACCGTAAGAAGGGGCGTGCCATTGTGAACTCAGTGATAGACACCGTAAGAAGGAGCGTGCCATTGTGAACTCAATGATAGACACCGTAAGCAGGGGCGTGCCATTGTGAACTCTTTCACAAATACACCGTAAGAATTGGCGTGCCATTGTGAACTCAGTGATAGACACCGTAAGAAGGGGCGTGCCATTGTGAACTCAATGATTGACACCGTAAGAAGGGGCGTGGCATTGTGAACTCTTTCACAAATACACCGTAAAAAGGGGCGTGCCATTGTGAACTCAGTGATAGACACCGTAAGAAGGGGCGTGCCATTGTGAACTCAATGATAGACACCGTAAGAAGGGGCGTGCCATTGTGAACACAATGATAGACACCGTAAGAAGGGGCGTGCCATTGTGAACTCAGTGATAGACACCGTAAGAAGGGGCGTGCCATTGTGAACTCTTTCACAAATAAAATAGGAATGGAATTTCATTGTGAACTCTCTGACATACATTATATTAAGTGGATGGACAACAGTGGCGTAACAAAAGTTTAAGGGGCCACCCTGCAATGTACACAGAGGGGCCCCCGCTCTGGATTTAATCCGGAGCGCTCAGGTACGAGTACTCTGCTGAGGGGGTCCCCTGCAGCTCGGGGGCCCCCCCGCACCGTTGGAAATGCGGGGGCATGTGTTACGCCCCTGATTGACATCTGTAACTAAAATACGAATGGTTTTACTTCATGAGGAACGGTTTAATACACATGTCCCTGTTTAGGTCAGGTCTCAGTAAATGTTTAGTGTTTTAGACTGAGACTTACTGTTCATGTTAATATATACTTTGGCTCAGCCTAACATATTTGGTGGGTTTCCTTAGGCCTAAGGCCATTAGGAAGGAGTTGATCATGTTACATCAAATGTTCTTTCTTTATTGGTTATTAAATGTGATGACAAAGGCAGTAGGAACTCTCGTTTTACACTGTGGACAACTTGACAAAGCCTGAAGGCCTAATAATGTTCAGTGTGAAAAGCTGCATGTGTTGCAGTGGCATTGCTAGGTTAGCGCTTACTGGCGCACAAATCGTTACATGTTACCTGGCAGATAATGGGAACAGCATAGATTTACGGGGTTAGATGCCACATGAGATATTTCTTTATGCTATGTGCTATGCGCATTGGTTATTTTGAAATGTACCCAAATGGTTTCAATTAGTAATTGCACTGGAAATCTTTCTAACGTTTGTAAATCTATACATAGGGCCTCATTTCGATGTCAGGCAGAATTGCTTCCGCCCAACTCGACTCTGTCCTCAGACCAACCGACACCTGATTGGCGGTCCCGACCGGCCCATTACAATGCGACCCAACACTGTTTGGTCGCATTGCATTTTTCTCAATGTGAGCTTGTGTTACGGCCGGAAACTAGCCATAACACAAGCTCCCATTGAGAAAAGGGAGGTGCAGTTCATCCCTGCACCCTGTGGCAGTCACTGCCTGCCACGGGATGCAGGGATCAAGATGTGGGCACCATAGGTGCCCCCTCGCCCTCCAACCAGAAGCCGTGCACCCACGGGGGCCCTGCTGTGGGTCTCCAAATTCGAGTGCCGACAGCCTTTCTGTCAGAAGGGCAGGCATGGAAAGGCTGCCGAAATTCGACATTGTAATCTCAAGGGCAGAAATGCCCGCCCTTGAGAATACAGGCTGGATTCCGACTGGCCATGGGCTCTCCAAGCCCGTCGGAAGTCAGCCGGAATGACTGGCAGGTTTTGTGTACAACTGACTCCATCATAATGAGGCTGTCGTAAACTAAACTTATAAGATGGGTCAGAGCCTTTTACGGCTGCATTGTAATTGGCCCTATAGTATTGAGTTGTGTGTACATTAACGTTCTTCTGCTTTTTAGGTCTAGCCTAGAGCCAGTGCGCATGCGTTACTCTGCAACACTTGTTGTAGTGGAGTAGGGAACAGAAGCCTCGCACACTCTCTGCCCGTATTTGCCATTGGCTTGTGTCATTGTCCGTCCTAAATGCTGGCATCTGATTCGTAAATAGGCTTGTTAGTCCCCTTTTGAGTACCGCCTCCTCCTCATTTGTTACCTCCCATGGCGACTGGCCCTTTTACTTGTTGTTACACGATAGCTGTTATTTAGTCTTTAAGCACAATTTTTTTTATCCAGTTTCACCAACTGCAGGCACGACGTGCTTTGGTGCCTTCTTTACAACCCTGCCCTCCCTCCCGTTGTCCGTTTCTTCTTTACCCTCTAGCCCTCCCTCCCATTGTCGTGCCTTCTTTACCCCCTCCCGTTGTCCATGCCTTCTCACCCCCACCTGCCCCCCCTCCCTCCCTCCCGTTGTCTGTGATGCCTACCATTTGCAATGCAATAGGTCTTGCATTAACGCGAGTTTGGGCTAGTGGCATAGTAAATGACAATGCCTTTTATTTATGTTTTGGTTTTTAAACACAATGCCAATAGCTTAAACTCTCTTAAGTGCGAGACCTATTGCATTGCAAATGCTTGTTAAAGGAAAGTTACTGCCTGGACCTCCTTCATTGAATATTGATTTCTTAAGCGTTAGTTGTGTGCAATTTTGAGTTCTGAGTTTGTAGCCTGCTGCTGACCCTGCCTCATTACCCTGAGAGGCGAGTGCTAAACCTTGTACTTGGTGCCCAGATGAAGGGCCGGGGGTATGCAGGCCCAAGACACCTTGAGGCGAAACACCTCCATTGGTCCAATTGAGGCGCAGCAACCTGCGACTGCCCTGGACATCCCCATCTCAAACCCTCACCCCCACCACTGCGACTGCCCTGGACATCCCCATCTCAAACCCTCACCCCCACCACTGCGACTGCCCTGGACATCCCCATCTCGAACCCTCACCCCCACCACTGCGACTGCCCTAGACATCCCCATCTCGAACCCTCACCCCCACCACTGCGACTGCCCTGGACATCCCCATCTCAAACCCTCACCCCCACCACTACGACTGCACTGGACATCCCCATCCCCATCTCAAACCCTCACCCCCACCACTGCGACTGCCCTGGACATCCCCATCTCAAACCCTCACCCCCACCACTGCGACTGCCCTGGACATCCCCATCTCAAACCCTCACCCCCACCACTGCGACTGCCCTGGACATCCCCATCTCGAACCCTCACCCCCACCACTGCGACTGCCCTGGACATCCCCATCTCGAACCCTCACCCCCACCACTGCGACTGCCCTGGACATCCCCATCTCAAACCCTCACCCCCACCACTGCGACTGCCCTGGACATCCCCATCTCGAACCCTCACCCCCACCACTGCGACTGCCCTGGACATCCCCATCTCAAACCCCCACCCCCACCACTGCGACTGCCCTGGACATCCCCATCTCGAACCCTCACCCCCACCACTGCGACTGCCCTGGACATCCCCATCTCGAACCCTCACCCCCACCACTGCGACTGCCCTGGACATCCCCATCTCGAACCTCACCCCCACCACTGCGACTGCCCTGGACATCCCCATCTCGAACCCTCACCCCCACCACTACGACTGCCCTGGACATCCCCATCTCGAACCCTCACCCCCACCACTGCGACTGCCCTGGACATCCCCATCTCGAACCCTCACCCCCACCACTGCGACTGCCCTGGACATCCCCATCTCGAACCCTCACCCCCACCACTGCGACTGCCCTGGACATCCCCATCTCAAACCCTCACCCCCACCACTGCGACTGCCCTGGACATCCCCATCTCGAACCCTCACCCCCACCACTGCGACTGCCCTGGACATCCCCATCTCGAACCCTCACCCCCACCACTGCGACTGCCCTGGACATCCCCATCTCGAACCATCACCCCCACCACTGCGACTGCCCTGGACATCCCCATCTCGAACCCTCACCCCCACCAATGCGACTGCCCTGGACATCCCCATCTCGAACCCTCACCCCCACCACTGCGACTGCCCTGGACATCCCCATCTCGAACCCTCACCCCCACCACTGCGACTGCCCTGGACATCCCCATCTCGAACCCTCACCCCCACCACTGCGACTGCCCTGGACATCCCCATCTCGAACCCTCACCCCCACCAATGCGACTGCCCTGGACATCCCCATCTCGAACCCTCACCCCCACCACTGCGACTGCCCTGGACATCCCCATCTCGAACCCTCACCCCCACCACTGCGACTGACCTGGACATCCCCATCTCGAACCCTCACCCCCACCACTGCGACTGCCCTGGACATCCCCATCTCAAACCCTCACCCCCACCACTGCGACTGCCCTGGACATCCCCATCTCGAACCCTCACCCCCACCACTGCGACTGCCCTGGACATCCCCATCTCGAACCCTCACCCCCACCACTGCGACTGCCCTGGACATCCCCATCTCGAACCCTCACCCCCACCACTGCGACTGCCCTGGACATCCCCATCTCGAACCCTCACCCCCACCACTGCGACTGCCCTGGACATCCCCATCTCGAACCCTCACCCCCACCAATGCGACTGCCCTGGACATCCCCATCTCGAACCCTCACCCCCACCACTGCGACTGCCCTGGACATCCCCATCTCGAACCCTCACCCCCACCACTGCGACTGCCCTGGACATCCCCATCTCGAACCCTCACCCCCACCACTGCGACTGCCCTGGACATCCCCATCTCGAACCCTCACCCCCACCACTGCGACTGCCCTGGACATCCCATCTCGAACCCTCACCCCCACCACTGCGACTGCCCTGGACATCCCCATCTCGAACCCTCACCCCCACCACTGCGACTGCCCTGGACATCCCCATCTCGAACCCTCACCCCCACCACTGCGACTGCCCTGGACATCCCCATCTCGAACCCTCACCCCCACCACTGCGACTGCCCTGGACATCCCCATCTCGAACCCTCACCCCCACCACTGCGACTGCCCTGGACATCCCCATCTCGAACCCTCACCCCCACCACTGCGACTGCCCTGGACATCCCCATCTCGAACCCTCACCCCCACCACTGCGACTGCCCTGGACATCCCCATCTCGAACCCTCACCCCCACCACTGCGACTGCCCTGGACATCCCCATCTCGAACCCTCACCCCCACCACTGCTAATCTGGTCCGTGTTCCTCAAGCAAAATAAGGAGGGGTTTTGATCCCTGGATTTAATTTCAATCGAATATAGATGTACATTGTGAAAAACTTCACAGACACCTCAGGAAAAGGCTATTTATTGTGAACACTAACAGATGCCATAAAGGAGTTTGCCGTCGTGAGGTATCTCACAATTTGAAATGAAAGGGTTTTTTCATTGTGACTTCTCTGGCAAATACGACACGAACTTTTTTTACATTATAAATTCCGTGACAAACACAATGAGAACGGGCTTTCCATTGTGATCTTTCTGAGAAATAAATCCAGAATGGGTATTCCATTGTGAGCTCTCTGACAAACCCTGAACAAGGGGCTTTCTGCTTGGGATTCTCTGACACATACATTAGGAAGAGGTTTCACGTGTGATCTCGCTGACACTCGAAACAGGAAGAGATTCAACACGCCAGTTATGTTTAGTTCTGGTCTCAGTAAATGCTCGAAGTCTTACGGCCTGATTTAGATCTCGGCGGACAGGTTACTCCGTCACAACAGCGACAGCGACGCATATCCCGTCCGCCTCAATATGAACCCCATTAGAGTCTATGGGATTTATGTTTCAGCGGACGGGATATCCGTCCCCGTTGCGACAAAGTAACATTTAAGTAAGGCCCTTAGAGGAGGCCCGATGTCCAGCAGATACTTTGGCTCAGCCTCAACTGTTCGCTGGTTCTCTTTAGGCAGAGACTCATTGATCACGTAGATGTTCATGTTAAACCAATACGCTTGTTTTATTGATTATTAAATGTGATAGAAAAGACAGTAGATCTCTCATTGTCCCTTATGAATGTTTGATCAAAGCCTGCAGGTTTAGTATTATTGATTTTGAAAAGCCCTAAGTGCTGCTATAGGATCACAGAGTGGCATTGATGGGTTTTGGGGCTAAAGCCTATTGGTGCACAAATTGTCACATGGTACCTCACAAGTGGCCTGAGGGGGCATAACAAAGGCACCCACAGCCCCTCAGTGTGGGGGCCCCAGACGTTCCCATACCAGACAGGGGCCCATCAGGCCCTACTGATGTGAGTGTGAGGGGCCCCGTCAGCGTATCTTGCAGGGGGCCCCACTCACGGTTTGTTACGCTACTTGTAGTCCAAACAGATTCGATTGACAGAGTTAGATGCTGTGTGAGATTTTTCTTTAGGGTAAAAAATGTGCACCCCGGTTATTCTACAAGGCCGCTTTTTGAGGGGCTCCAATTTATAATTTCACCTCAAATCTTCTGGTGAGACTGTTCACTTTGGTTTGATGGACTAGAGCAATGTACTATCTCTTTGGACCTTCTTTGTGCCATGATATTAATGTTTGTGCCCATGCCTCCTTCTTGCCGTAGGGTGCTTTGGTCAGCGCGTGCACAGACGACACACTTCACTTGTGGAATCTACGCCAGAAGCGGCCAGCGGTGCTCCATTCCCTCAAATTCAACAGAGAACGGTGAGTAAGGAGGAGACGCTTTTCCTCTCTTGTCAAACGTATGAGTGTCTTAAGAGTGCTGTTGCGAGCCCCGTAAGCGACTCACCGGGGCTGAAATATGGACCACAGCAACTGATGCAAGCAACATGGCCGGTGGTTGTCCTCGGTGTTTCTGTGCCATATTTAGCGAACAGCGCATAAGAGGGAGAATATTGTGCACAAACAGTTTAGCCAGTGTTTTTGTGTGTGGTTACCAAATCTCCTACATTTTACGATTCCTCATACCACCTAAGAGCGAGTGCACAAGTGAGTCCTATGTGTGCTCAGATCTGAATTTTCGCTAGTGCGGATGGAAGTGTGCATGTTTGATGCTCATTTTACCACTAGTGTCAAGGTCTCAATGAGATCAGTCTGCAGAAGCTGTCTTTGTCTTTAGGTGGTAGGTGTGTAGGTCCTTCAGATTGTAAAAGCATGCTGCATTGACAGCAGGGCCATGGGTTGTGTGTTCTATGAATCACATGCAGACGTACAACTATGTGGAAAGGGTGATTGCCTAAAAACACAACCGAACTAGTACCAGTTAAATCAAAACTTCCAAACCCCTGGAAAGCAGACTCACATATGTTGGCAATAAGCATTTTTTGTCAAGGCAGGGCTATACAAAAAGTGCCCTTTAGGTCAAAATTGGGGCTCATTGATAAATTCATCATTTTATATCATACCATGGGAAATTGTGTAGCTCGCTGTCTTCCATTTGTATGGCCTCATGGTGTTTCTGCGCCTCCGTATGATCGTGAGGTTTCCTTAGACGGTCCTTCTAGGCATGATGCAGTGTTATTATCTGGTTCATCTATACAACTGTGCAGACAACCTGCCTGGAGTGTGAGTGGGAGTTGGATTGTATTCAAAGGATTGTCTTGAGTGAGTCTTGTTGGGTGAGTGGGTGTCAATGCCATCTTCTTTGAGCTGATATCTCTGTATCAATAACGCTGATGACATATTCCCAATGTCCAGTGGATGGGGACAGTCTGAACACAATATTGTGTTTATATGATGTGGCTCAGCTTTGTTGGACTATTGCTTGATATTCGTGTCCGTGTGCTTTCCGTGTGTGAGATGGGAGTGTACCACTAGCAGTTTGTGTCATGTTTGGATTTCATATTGGCAGTACACTTGGTGCTCTCTCTACTGTGCCTGATGTGTGGCCTCTCATATCTGCCAGAGGTTTGCTTGTGGCAGTTTTACTAGTTATGATGAAATGCTCGCGGAATGTGACAATATTGTATTTTATGGTGTGTTGGCTGCAATAGTGGTGTTTTTCTAACTGTCTGTGTTTGGTTTGTCTAGGTGATAAGGGCTTTTAGGAAAACCACAATGGTCTGCTCCTGACACATCTGAGCCATGATGGATGCTTGTGACGTTTTCCATGTAATGTTCAGGTTGATGCTTCTGGTTTATGTGACTAGGTTGCAAGTGCTGTTGGAAGTCATTTAATAATATGAGACATCTGAGTTATTTTGAATATATGTTCGGTGTTGGACATTTATGTGTGGGGGATCTGTTATACACCTACGCTCTGTTGGCTGGATGTGAGCAGTTTGGTATCATGGGTTGTGTTTGAAATTTATATGTGACATCTGCATGTGGTTAGTACTGTTGTGAGCGCCATACATTGACTGTATGGTGTATCTACACCTTATTAGTTCAATGTTAGTGTTCTATTAAATGTTCTGCTGGAGGATTGTAGGATTCGTTGCTGGGAAGTGCTATTTGGAGCATTGAGATAGCCAGATATATGATTTATCTGAGAAGTGTTGAATGTTAGCTGTTCCCCCTACTCTGCAGCATGAATCTTTTCTGGATACGCATGCTGTGCATTATTCCACCATCTATTGGTTGGGACGTTTGTTCTTATGGATAGTGAACGGTCGTGGAGGCACAATGCATGTCAGTCAACAGGCAAGCTCCATATTACACAACTATTGTGTAGTTACTGCAGAACATGTAATAAACTTCATTAATACACAATCTACCATTTACCCAGAGATGGGAAAAGGTTTTGGCACTGGCACCTGATGACAATCCTCAGTTGTACACTGATCCTTGTAACTTGTGGTGAACCCGGAAACAGGAAGCTCCTTCCCCGGGACTGCTCTAGGCACGTTACTTATCTGGTTTTGTGTTTCTAAGTGTCCAACAAACTTCTAAATGGATGATGAGGGAGAGCTCCATAGACGCCTTCTGCAAAAAATCCATTGAGAACTATTGTTCTCCATTCTCTTCCACCCAGCCTCAGGCTTCATTGTGGTGGCCTGTGGTTCAGAACAGGCACTGAAACCAAGAAGTGTACCTCGAGATGCGCTAACTTCAGCCGGAGAACAGACGCAGGGACGTGCAGGTGCTGCAGGATCCTCTCTAATGTGAACTGAAGAACATGACAGCCAAGGATTGCACCCATCCCACACAGGAGGCAAACCAGGTCCCCTTCAGGTGTGCCTGCCATGGTGTGTGTAATGTATGCAAGACATTCAGATGGCCACCAGTCTATACGATTCCGGGCACTCCAGCTGGACTAGTGCGCAGGTGCACTTTTAGACAGTCGGTTGGCGGTGCTGAACTTCCAGCTCATTTTTTGCTATCTCTCCAGGGTTGTTTTCTCCCATTTCCTCTGGCTGGAATCATGGTGGCAATCAGCAGCCTACACAGGCATCTGTTGAAGGGGACATCAGTCACCCTCCAGTTCTCCAAGCTGCAGTTCATTATCGTGGGTACATTAACTTCATAGCTCCCACTCGTTCGTGGTCCAGTTAAATTTGTCGTTGGAGCGTCTGCCCATTCGAGCAGGACGGTTTAGTTTCAGATTTGATCAAACTCTTGCATCCAAAAAGGGCCCATTTTCAGAAACTATTCCCGTACAGGTGGCATACTCAGATCCAAGGGTACATTGCAATGTTGTCAAAAATGAGAATCTCATTTCTCACATCTGCAGGGTGAAGGTGAACTTTAATGTATCTGTTGGAAATTAAGACCACGGTGAATCACCAGAGGCCACGGGTTGTCTCCCATTTTCACAACAACCAACCCGTGTGAGGGGCAGGAGGCAAATGTCCTGTCACTTCATTCTTTTCTGTTGGAATCCATCACTGATGATGCACAGATGTGTCCTTGATTCATTCTGGAATCAAGCACATGCCTCAGGGCCTTTGTTGTTTTTCACATGCACTGGCCTATAAATAATGATGGGTTGTAATCGGTGTCCACTCTTTTTTTCAGACATTATTTGATTATTAATTTGATATGTCACCCTATGAGTGAGGTACCTTTAAGCTGGATCCATTAAATGTAAAGAGCCACAACTGTGTGTCCTTCAGTGAAAATCAGATTGTCAATGTCCATCCCTGAAACTTATATGTTGCTATGCTATGTTGTTATATGTTTTGTTATGTAGATTTAATGGCAGCACTCAGGGGAGCAGCAGTGGTTTTCATACTTTTACTGAACTGGATGGAGTTCAATGCCAGATTGAGTGAAATCCAGAGAGAAGCTGCAAGCACTCAAGGAGAGCAGCCTTTTGTCCCAATCTTAGGGAAGTATAGCTCAGCTGAGAATAGTGGGCAGTGACAAGCAGCAGATCTATGGCCACTGCTGCACTGTAAGGGAGCTCAAGGACAAAGGTTTGGACTCTTTGCCATAAAGGCAGTCATTGAAGACTTGTTAGGTGGTAGCGCAAACACAGCGGTGCATACAATTGAGAGCAACATGCATGGGTGTGTGGGGATCCGGAGCCCTGGACTCAAGTCCCCATGTATGAATGTAGCATCAAGTGTAGGTTTCCAATAAATTAGCTGTCAGCCTTATTGATAGCTGTGCCTCATTTTACCCATGCAACTTCCTCTCAGGCATGCACTGCAGGCCCTAACTGGATTCACCAAGCACCAACATGTTGACTGCGCGATGCAGATGACACAGCTTTACTGTAGAGTTGGCATGACCACCATAAAGGCCTAATAAGGCTTACTGAAATCTTACAAAGCACTTTGAATTTCTTAAAAGTCAACCAGACGCACAGTGCCTTACCCGCAAATATTCTTTCAACTTGAAGGTGCTGTTTTTGCACTAGTCCAACCCTTGTGCTGACTGTAGTTCTTTCTACCACAAAGAAGATGTCAGATTATCCCAAGATTTGGGTAGTTGTATTTTAACTATGCATGGATTGCATTATTATTAATAATCTATCCAACCTAAAGAGAATAAAAGTTCCATAGTAGAGGTAACAGTCTCTGCGTTCTGCACTAATAGCTCCACCTCCTTGTTAGCCTCCAGACCTACATGAGCTTCCAAGTGTAAGGCTTGGCTGTTCTTCCTCATTGTCCTCTCAGTGTCAATGGCCAAAAAGAGATGCTTGGCAGTTCAGTGAACTTTCAGTAGCATCTGGTTTCTGGTGTTGCAGAGGCAGCAGACTGCTCCTGAGTTCCATGAGCCCAGGAGATGAGACCAGGAGTACAAAGGGCTCCAGTTTTAAGCAGTTCAGTTTGATTCGCTGCCTTAAACCAGCACAAGTGGTTACTGATCTTGGAGCAATTGCGGCATCTCTACATCATCCTTACAATGGCTGATAGATACCAATCCTTCATATGGGGATACAAAACACATAAAACGGAACATAACGTGCGACAGTGTCTTTTATACAATACAATACAACAATTAAACAAAATAAATACAAATGTCCGTCCTTTTCTTTAACAAAATGGTTCAACATACACCCTCTAGGGACATTAGTTTCAATTTTAGGATGTTTTGACCAAGGACATGGACTACTCAAAATATCGTTGACGTTTCAACCCTCGATGTATGTGTATACATCACGGCGGGTCTTCCTCAGGACTGGTGAGAGGTTTGGGAACAGCCAAACAATATTCAGCTCAATGGTCCTCTCCCTCAGAGTCCACTCATAGGCGTCAATTACAATATTTCTCATGTTACCCAGTTAATGATTTGTGGAGTGTAGAGGGAAAAACAATTGTTTAGTCTTCCATAGAAAAATATATATATATATATCGATAGTAGGGCAGAATCATAGCCCACTTGTGTGTATTTGATTCTTCAGATTCTATCAGTCTTCACGGAGTTAATGTAAACTCCTTGCGGCACGTCAATAGCTATTTACATAGACACACTTTAGTAAAAAAACTGGTTGGGAGCTGTAAAAAATTGGGTTTTTTTTTGAGAGGGGTGAAAACCCTTCTCAAGTAACAACCACAATCCTTCTCAGGGTGAACTAGAAAAGCCACAAAATTAACCTGTACTTAACCCTGGAACAAAAGCAGTCAGACACTGTGTTAAGTATTTATGCAGCACAAGAACAGTAATAAAGTTAAAACACAACACAGGAGATATCCCGCACCAATGTAGAAACATAGCTTAAAATGTAATGAATAAAATGAGACCAAAATTACAAAATTCAATCACTACAACCGGAGCTGTGCAATGTTAAAGACTTAAGTAAAATTAGCACCAAGAAAAAGGAAGTGCTATCTGTGGGTATCTGGTTGTGCTCGACCGGGACAAAGTCAGAATTTCAGGCTGATCTTGATGGAGTGCAGGCCAGATACAGGGACCAGGTTAGACCCACTGAAAAAGTTACCTTCTCAAAGTCCGGCGGGCAGAGTTCAACACTTCTGCATTTCACAGGAGGAGCTCAACTGATGCCAGCCAAGGGTCCAGGACTTGGGAAGGCACCTCTTGGAGAGCAGAAATTCACTTCAGCTGAGGCCAGCAGGGCTCAGGCAGGTTCAGTTGCAGGTCCAGCCCGGTCAGCTGGGCAGTCGAAAGGCAGCATTTGCAGCTTGTTGTGTCCCTTTAACTCAGAAGAGGATATCAGTCAACTGACCCTTGAAGTCACTCTGGTAATCCTGGGTTCAGGGAGATGGCCCTGTCTCCTTCAAGCAGCAAAGCAGACCTCAAGCGGCAGGGTGTTTCTCTGACGAACACAGCAGTCCTGTGGTAGCAGCAGGCAGTCCTCTGAGAAACAAGGCGAGCCTCAGGCAGCTGGGCAGTCTTCTGAAGTACAAGGCAGCCTTTCTGAAGTCTTTCACCGATCCCGGAGTGTACTGAAGAGTTGGTCTGAGGATCCATTATTTATACCTGGTGCCAATTTCTAGACTTCCCCTCCCATCTGGTTATGGAATTTCCTTCATCTCCTGCTCAGCCTCCAAGGGGTCTAGGGTGATATTGGAGGGGTGTCAAGTTCTTTGTGAGTGTCTGGGGCAGCTTCTTTGAAATGTCAGTGGGGCAAGGATCATTTCCGCCCCTCTGATTCTGGCAGGCTGGTCCCCCCTTTTCCTTACTGTCTGGAGGGAATACACAAAGTCCAACTGCCAACCACACCCAGTCATGTGACCCAGGACACAGGCTGCAGACACCAAATGGGTCGGACAGGAAAATGCCAATTTTCTAAAAGTAGAATAATTTTCAGAATTGTGACTTAAAATCCAACCTTTCCATTAAAGAGGGTTTTAAATTACACTTCATTTGAATGGAAACATGACATCCTACTATTTCTCCATCGAAATATATCAATTATTAAATGTAATAAGGTAACCCATTGTTATCCAATGAGAAAGATAGGCCTTACAATAGTGGAAAACGAATTTAGGAATTTTTCACCACCAGAACATGTAAGATTTAAAAAACCATACTCAACTTTTTAAATATAGTGCACCCTGTCCCTATGGGCTGTATAGGGACTACCTGAGGGGTGACTTATAAGCATTAAAAAGGATGGTTTAGGCCTGGCAAAAGGTTTTATTTTTGTGTGGCCGAAATGGCAGTTTAAATCTGTACTACCTGTTGCAATGGGAGACCTGAGACATGTTTTAAAGTGCTACTTCCGTGGCTGGCACAATAAATGCCGTAGGCCCATTAGTAGTTTTTAATGTACAGGCCCTGAGGACATCTATGACCGCTTTACCAGGGACTTATTAGTAAATTAAATGTGCCAATTAGGTGTAAGCCAATTTTACCAAGTTTCCAGAAAAGAACAAAAACACTTTGGCACTGGTTGGCAGTGAGTCCTAAAAGCCGGAAAAAACTGGTTCCGAAAACTGGAGGAGGACCGAGTCCAACATATGTCAATGTGATCTTCGTAAAGATATTTGGATTATGTCACTGCCAAGCTAGTTCTCGAGGAATCTCACTGGTTACGTAAGAATTCTTTTCTTTCATTCCTACCATAAGGAGAGGTATGCAGGGGCCTTCTGGACTCCTTAGGGATGCTTTTAAGTTTCTGGTTGTTACCCCGGAGATGAACTGATCAAGTGGTTTTGGCTTCTTGATTTGGAGATTTCAAGCATGAATCCTTCTTTTTCCTTGCAATAGGCAGTTTCTGTACTAAGTTGGGGAGGGGTACAGTAGTTTACAGATTAATAAGCTCTGCATGTTGTCCAGCGCATGTAGCACTCCTCATACTGAACCAGTTACGAGATCCTAGGACAGGTGAGACGGATCTCTCTTTTTGTGATTGGTCTTTCTGGCTCACTGCTGAATTAAGTGCTGGACCAATGGGAGTCAAGCTAGATTATGGTAGGCCAATGTGTAAGGATGTGCAAACGTCCAATCTGCAGACAACTAAGGATTCAATGGTAAGTTAAGGAAGGTGTACAGCACTATTCAAGCTGTATGTAGTTCAAATATTGACCACAATGGAATCCAGAATGGACTCGTGCTTCTCAGGCAGGAGAAAAGAAAACTTTGTTTGACATCCTGGATCCTATTGAGCACAAGGTGTTTAAATATCGCCTTCTCCAGCACTATCCGTGTCAGCATTCTTTGATGGCTTCAGACTGCATTTTGAAACCAACTGTGCTGTATATATGTATGTGTTATTTCTGTGGTGCAAACTTAGCCAAAAGTAGTCCTGTACATAGTCAAGGCTGAACATAGTCAACGACTAACAAGCCTGGTAGCCGGGTTGTGGGCTGTTAATGCGTTGGGAGGCCATGCTCTTTAAAGAGGTTCCTCTTCAACTTTGCCCTAAACTCGAGCAGCTTTGGGACAACCCTAATGGATGCACGATGTTGTCCAGACCCTGTGTACATAGATGGAAAGGGTCGCTGCCTTGCTTTCTTTTGTACACTTCTTAGCCGCAGTCTGATGGTGTCCTGGCTGCGGGGTTGTGGAGAACCATCAGAGATGGCATGCTTGCTGCAATATAAGCCAGGGTGCTGGGTGTGATGGCTTGTAAATGACGTCGCTGATTCTGAAGATGTTGCGGGCTGGCAAGTAGAGCCAATCTCTTTTGCAAGGAGGGGCTTCATGCGATCACATTTCTTCGAGCCCTGGATGAGACGTGCTACTGTGTACAGCATGCCCTCAAGGGGTGCAAGTATGGAGCCTGTTTCTTCCATCGGACATTTCCCTCTGGGCTGGACCCTTTGGAGGATGGTTATTAGGTCAGGGGTGCTGCCGGCACAACTGTAACTTTCTGTAGCTCCCCTAGTAAATTAGAGCAGGTCCAGGAGGGCTTCAGGAAAGAGAGAGCCTCTTTACCTGGAGGTGCGCTGGAGACTGATGCAGTGTTCACTCTCAGTTCATTGACTGCTCAACGGACCTCTTTGTCATAGATGAAAAATCCATGTATTCTATCATTTATGTTTCCTCTGTTTACTTTGCTGCATATTGTTTCCTTCTGAAAAAGAGAAAATTGCATGATGAGTGGAAATGGAAACTCCGTATACTAAAGCATACATAGAAAACTTTACTGTGTGAATAACTACAATGGAAACTCCGTATACTAAAGCATACATAGAACAACTTTACTGTGTGAATGATTACAATGGAAACTCCGTATACTAAAGCATACATAGAAAACTTTACTGTGTGAATAATTACAATGGAAAATCCGTATACTAAAGCATACATAGAAAACTTTACTGTGTGAATGATTACAATGGAAACTCCGTATACTAAAGCATACATAGAAAACTTTACTGTGTGAATAATTACAATGGAAACTCTGTATACTAAAGCATACATAGAAAACTTTACTGTGTGAATGATTACAATGGAAACTCCGTATACTAAAGCATACATAGAAAACTTTACTGTGTGAATAATTACAATGGAAAATCCGTATACTAAAGCATACATAGAAAACTTTACTGTGTGAATGATTACAATGGAAACTCCGTATACTAAAGCATACATAGAAAACTTTACTGTGTGAATAATTACAATGGAAACTCTGTATACTAAAGCATACATAGAAAACTTTACTGTGTGAATGATTACAATGGTAACTCCGTATACTAAAGCATACATAGAAAACTTTACTGTGTGAATGATTACAATGGTAACTCCGTATACTAAAGCATAAATAGAAAACTTTACTGTGTGAATGATTACAATGGAAACTCCGTATACTAAAGCATACATAGAAAACTTTACTGTGTGAATGATTACAATGGAAACTCCGTATACTAAAGCATACATAGAAAACTTTACTGTGTGAATGATTACAATGGAAACTCCGTATACTAAAGCATACATAGAAAACTTTACTGTGTGAATGATTACAATGGAAACTCCGTATACTAAAGCATACATAGAAAACTTTACTGTGTGAATAATTACAATGGAAACTCCGTATACTAAAGCATACATAGAAAACTTTACTGTGTGAATGATTACAATGGAAACTCCGTATACTAAAGCATACATAGAAAACTTTACTGTGTGAATGATTACAATGGAAACTCCGTATACTAAAGCATACATAGAAAACTTTACTGTGTGAATGATTACAATGGAAACTCCGTATACTAAAGCATACATAGAAAACTTTACAGTGTGAATTATTACAATGGAAACTCCGTATACTAAAGCATACATAGAAAACTTTACTGTGTGAATAATTACACACAATAAAAAAAGACAATGCAAAGAAAATTAAAATTCCATAGAAGTACAATTTTGTTAAAAAGGATAAAATCCACATTATTCCCAGGCTGCGCTATAATGCCCATTACTGGCACCAAGACCCTTAAATGCACTAGCCTGCTGGTCAGATAAAAACCAAACAGGTTCGTGCCTATAATACTGTGCAAGACGTCACTGAATATAGCAGCTGTGTGCACCCAACCAGTCCATAATAATTGTCCATGACTCCGAAGAACATGATTTTCGAGCCTTGTAGTCAACGAAGTTTGCAGGGCCACCCAGTGCGAATGCTTGAATGAGCATGGGAGCCATTGTGCAGGATATAACATGCCAAAGATGCTCTAAAGGGCAGGTATATAATCAACAATGGTATCCACTCCCATCTAATGAACATGCTTGATTATTGCCTTAACCCTTAGTGCAAAAAGAAAAAAGATAAAGTGCAAAATGTGATCTAAAATGCACATGTGGTGACAAGCACCTTATGCAACAAGTGCCATTAACCCAAGGGGCAGAACATGTAAGAAAAGGTTTTGAGCACCATTTAAGGATCATACACAACTGCATTATGCCAAAATAAAAGTCATTATTGGCAATATTTGTATGACCTCCTAGTGCAAGTACTTGATTGAATCCATATGACACAGGGTGCCTCCCGTGGTTGTGTGGTGTGTCTTTTGACTTGTCTACCATATACACTTACTTACTTCCTCGGCTTATACAGCCGAAGGTGTTCAGACATTACATTCATATAGATGGACCCCTACTATGGAGGGATATTTAGGCTTCCTAGCTCAGTCCGTTGAAACACCACACAAGTAAACATACCGAACCGCTTCCCTACAAGATCCCAGCCCATGTTTCAGGATTACAGGCCTCAGGAAAATGTGCCAATCAGCTATCCGCACGGGGCAACAACATATAGGTGGCTCAGCGATTCAGAAATGTATGTGCACAAACGACACCGCTACAGACCCCACTTTTGGATTTCCAATGCGCTCTGAGGTCCCATAAAGGTAGTGCCAAGAGTCTCATGTATATCATATATTTTAGGGCCGTCCTGCCCCATGGGACCTTCAAAGATGGCTGGCGGACCGCTGCCTCGTACGACTGACTCAAGCCCAGGGCCCCCAAAGTGTACATTACTTCCTGCAAGTCAAGCACCTTCCTTGTGTTTTTAAAATGCACATCTACTGGTGCTGTGCGACCACTGTACATTCCAAAGTTCAGGTTCAGAGCATTGAGTGTGATCTGCACGTGTTTTGACCAGAAACTTGATTCTTCTTGAAAAAAGGCCTGCAATGCACATCTTATTGGACCTTCCTTTGAGACAACCTGATGTTAATGTTTTACAATACCCATGTTGCGCTCAAAGTACTGACTCAGCAGCCAAAACTCCAGGCACAATAGGGAACGCCGTGTGTGTTTCGGCAAACTAGAAATGTCCTGTGTGCCTTAATGGCGCTGCTCAGGGACCTGCTATGGTGTTCCCGAACAGGCGAGATGCCCATAGCTCATAGCTGGTGAAAGGTTAGCCCGATTGCTAATCAGAAGTATTCCGTGGTACGCTGTGCAGCTCGTGGTGACGTTTTGCCAGCGCAAATGTTGTTTTTGCTGCCTCTTCTTCCATTGCCCTGGACTGTAGAAATGCTCTACTCGTGTCGGACAGCCTTATGCCCAAATAATAATATTTGTGAATTGTTGTTAGATAGCGCTGCTCCTGGTTCCATTTCTCTTGATATTTTTTGTGCGTTGTCCAAAGTTCAGAACCTCCGTTTTGTGGCGTAAGTTGTTGTGCAGTTCTTGGTGCGGCCTGAGTGCGATGTGCTTCACGTCCTCTGCATCCCAATGCGGGTTTTATCCAAGATGATATTGTATAATCAGTAGGTTTGATGACACAATCTTTGGTGGAAACAAGTTCCCTTTTGATAGATCGAGCCCTGAATCGGCATTATAAAGGTTAAACAGCGTGGCTGCGATTGCGCAACCCTGTTTTAGTCCTTTATAATTATTGTTGTGGAAGCGTGGGCGTGGCAGAGTTTGATTCGGACCCAGGTGTCCGTGTATAAAGAAATGATTGCATCTAGTACATTTTTTGATTAGTACATTTTTCGGTGTCCGCACTCGGTGAGCTTTGCCCATTGATTGTTGCGGTCAATGGCGTCAAATGCCGCCCTATGAAGCATGTGTATAATGGCACTGACCTCTTTTTCACAGCTTTATTCCCTAAAAAGGACAGGGCAATCTCAGTGCCCATGTTTGACAGCTTCGGGTGAAACCCTGACTGATGGTACGGGTTAATACTGTTTTCTGTTACTCAATCTTCCAGTTCGCGCAACAGGACTTTTGCAAAGGCTCCCCCTCCACACCCAACAGGGCTATTGACCTGCAGGTCTCTGGTTTTGAACTGTCACCTTTCTTATGAATTGGATGCAGAAGGAACCCTCCCCAGGAGGCAGGAATATTAATGACAAAATACAGTCTTGGAATAAATTGGGAATTTCTGGTGGCCAGAAATCTGCCTCTTCCCTAAAGATATTCCGGGGTAGTCCATTTAGCCCGGGTGCGCCATCTTTGTGTATTGTTTGGAGTATTGGTTTTTTTTCCTCCACTGTAAGGTGCATCGGTTCCTGCGTTTTCCTGTTTCATTCCCAGATTGCGCTTCCCAGTGGGCGAAAGATGACTCAGGGCCAACATACAACGATGTAGCACAATGTGTCCGTTGACCCACAGAAACAGCATTTACTTTGCTGATGGTTTTGTTACTGAGGCCATTGACATATTCCCAAACTTTCCTTGACATAGTGGATGCTAATAAGGGGCATACATACTTCCATTCCTTCTCCAGGTTTTTTTGTTTTAGAGCCCAAACAAGTTTTTTTTTGTTTTCTGCCCTTGCCTCTTTTAACTCCCTTTTAGCAAGAGCTTCTTTCTGCCTCCTAAATCTGCGTACGCTGAAGCAACTTCAATCATTTCGAACATTTGTGAGGACCAGCAGTTGCACATTAAGTTCTCTTTTTGTGCTATTGGCTTTCAGAAAAACGTGCGCCTACCCTCGATTCAAGAGTTTTAGGAAGCTCTGAAGGTATAAAATTCAAAAGTTTTATGAGATTTATTCACAAATGTGTAAACATGGAATACACTGTGATCCACGTACTCTCATTTCTGAATCCACTCTGGGTACATTTCATGGGCTGCGTTCGGAGTTGGGTGGTAACAGACAATCATCTGATCTGCGGAAGGAGTAAAGAAGCTGTGATGGTCTTACACGTCCCCAAGTATAGTATGGTTAAGGTTATTCTGCTGGAAATAATCTACAGTCAGAAATCACCGCCAGTGCTTCATTTGTGCCAGTGGTTGCAGGTGGTGGGCACCAGCAGTTATTTTTGAGGACTGGGACTTATTTTTCACCGTTAGATTTTGATTTAAAGCAAGAGAGAGTAAAGCAGACAGAAAAGAAAGAAGGAAGAAGAGAATATGTAAGAAATTGGATTATTATTTGGGGTGGTGGTTACCCATCTCAAGGAATAATCACAGCCCTTCTTCGGGTGGACCCTCAAAGTCACTACATTAACCTAAGCTCAACCCCCTGATAGCTATGGCAGATAGCAGACAGGGCAATGTGTAAAGTACGTATGCAGTACCAAAACAGTAATAAAGCCAAAATGCAACAAAATAAAAATTCCAAACAGAATTAGACAAAAAGAGTACAATTTAATAAACAAAATGCCACCATGACAAAACGTCCAATACAGGACCGCAAATATGATTTTTCAAAGTTTTAAGTAAAACTAGCACCATGAAGCTCAAGGTGCGACTGATAGTTAACAGTCATGGCAGACCAAGACCTAAGCGCAATTTGACACTGACCACAATAGAGCGCGGGTCGGATATACCAACCAGTTTCTTCCCGGTCAAAGAATTTACCTTCTCACTTAGTCCGTTAAATCCAAATTCAACACAGGATTACACGTTTATGGCCCTCTCAGGACATTTTAGGAGGCAGTTAGAGACTCCCAAGGTGTTAGGCAGAGGCCAGAGAGCACGATCCAGTCCAGGTCCAGTTGCCACTTGTCAGTTGGGTAGTTGCAGGGAAAAAGCATCTTCTACCTTACTGTGTCCCTGTAGCTTTACCAGGTGCTCAGAATTATGACCCTTAGAGTCACCATCGCAGGTTCACGGGGGTGAGAACGACTCCTGAGCACGCCCTTACCAATGGGGTAATTGTTCCCTTGGCCAACTCTACTCACTTTTTCAAGATGGCAGAAGTAGCAGAAGTGTTCAGCAACACTAAACTGTGATTGCTAGCGGTGTGTGTGGGGAGTGTACTATGGAAATCTTAGTGTCCTCCCACATCTCAAACTAAAATCCAGTTTAGGGCAGTCACTGTGTCCACAATAAACCCAGAGACAGATGTCTGGTAGAGCAAAGCAAAGTTTTCCAGCAACCAGACAGTAGATGCATAAGAACTGTTTTGGAATCTTGCTTCCCACCCTTTCAAGTGCACCCCGATTGTTATATGTAAATCTCAGCAGCCCTGTCAAGCATGATTTGATACTCCAGCAGGATTTGTCACTTTATCATCCAAAAGAGGCGTTCTGTAGTTGGAACCTGCCTGGCTGGTGAGACAAAGGAAACATTTGCCTTCGGTAGGGGAAGCCTTTTTAAAGTTAATCCAATTCCTGGGGCTAACCCCACTAGTCATCCTGTCAACGGAACAACAACACTTCCCCACACTCAGGGCCTCATGTAGGTAGCCAAATACCGGTCGGTAACGGCCGATTTTCGGTAAATATGCCGTTACCGACCGGTATTCAGACAAGTGAGATGTAGGAGTCCAAAAACCACTTTTCGGTAAATATGAGGCGGTAAATACCGATTCATATTTACCGAATTCCAAAATACCGAATCAGATTTACCGAATACATAATTAACGATTCGGTAAACATGAAGTGGTAAACATGAAGTGGTAAAATTGAAAATGACATGTAGGAGCACTCGGTAATTAAGAAATCCAGGAAAATCGGTAAATAAGAGTCGGTAATTAACACGGATTGAAAGCAGGTGGTAACCATCAACAATGCATATAGGCAAACCCAAAATGCAACAGCGTGGACAACATGGCCGCCATGTACGTCATTGCAAGGCGCCTACGTCTACAGGCAGCAGGACTGAGGGTGTGGCGACGGGAGGAACAAATCTACAGACAGCGCATCACACTATTCCAGCTGACTGATGCAGAGATACATGAGAGGTACAGGCTACACCCCGAAACCATCATGGACTTAATCAGGGACCTTCACCCACTCCTGGACCAGCCAATAAGAAGGGCGCACGCCATACCCCCACATGTGCAGGTGCTCTGCAGCCTACATCTGTTGGCATCCGGCAGTTATCAGGTGGTGATAGCTGCGGTGGGTGGGGTATCCCAGAGTTGCCTGTCACGTTTCTTCAGGAAGTTCCTGGATGCCATGATGCAGAGAATGCACCACTACATAAGCTTCCCAAACACACAGGCTGCACTGCAGAAAACAAAAACAGACTTTTATCACATGGCACAGTTCCCCCATGTCATCGGCTGTATTGATGGTACACACATCCCAATCTGTCCACCAGCTGATACAGAGCACATCTACAGGAACAGGAAGTCCACCCACTCCATCAATGTGCAGGTGATCTGTGATGCAGGGAACATCATCACAGATATTGTTGCAAAGTTTCCTGGGAGCACCCACGACTCTTACATCTTCCAGAATAGTGGGATCTACACACGACTGAGTGCCGGAGAATTCGGAGAGGGATACCTGCTAGGTAAGTAACAGTGACGCCCCTTGAAACCTGCAAATCATAGTGTATAGAGGCATGTTACTGATGGTTCCCTTTTACTCATCCAGGCGACAGTGCATATGCATGCCGGTCATTCATCCTCACTCCCTACCTACACCCAGCAACCCAGAGTGAGAGACGATACAACGTGGCACATAAAACAACACGCAATGTGGTGGAGCGCACGTTTGGACTACTGAAGAGCAGGTTCCGCTGCCTGCACAAGAGCGGAGGCGCACGCCAGTACAAACCCATCACCTGCTGCAAGATTATTGCCACGTGTGCAATGCTGCACAACCTTGCCACGAAAAAAGGTACAGATGTGGAACTAACATATTTTGAGGACAACGAGGATGAGTCAGGCCAGCCACAGGGCAACGCAGCTAGAGTGCCAACTGCAATCGATGGGAGAGAGAGACGGGCAGAGATCACATGCAACTATTTCTGAGTAAGTGAGGGGACACAGCGAGTTGTGAGAAGTCCTGACGTAGTTTTAATGTGGCACCACGCCATGAACACATGAACAGGCCAATCAGGCAATATACCATCTATACAAGGAGTATGTCCAGGGTTACGTCACCCAATGGGAAGTGGCTTAGCAGGGCTACATCAATGTTTGCGCATACGCGCTGCAGTGGTGGATTGCACGGCCTGTGCATCCTCACTAGAGCCAACCCCAAGCCGCCTGCTGCTCCTGCGTGCTTCTGGGACGGGGGGTGTGATGCTGCTGCTGGTGTCGATGCTCTCCGCAGCATCCCCTGCAGCAGTTGTCGACGCCTGACTAGTCAATAGCACCCCTAGTGCACTTGTCACCTGCACCATCCCCCGAGACAGGTCGCTGCAGCACTGTGTTAGGCCCTCCTGCATCGTCACAGAGCGCCGGCACAGTAGAGAAGTCGTAGTTGCCAGACGGTTGAGTGCCCTGCTGGTAGTGTCCCTTCTCTGGCGTTCCCGGCGCCGTGCTTCGATGTCAGCATCTAATTTGCTGCACAACTGCTGGATTGACTGGGACATGTCCCGAATGCCCGCAGCCATGCCGCTAATGTTACTGTCCATGTTGACTAATGTTGTCCTCATCACCCGCATGTGCCTCTGGACTGACATGACTGCCTTTGATTGCAGGCGCTGTTGCTTCAACATTTGGCCCTCGAGACCCAAGAAGACACCATGGCCGTCAGTGGGTGCTGGTGGACTCTGGACACGCGACCTGCGGCGCCCTCTTGCTCCCGTCTGTGCTGCCTGTGAGGTGTGGGGCACAGTGGCATGGCTCCCTTCCTGGGGCCCGGTGCGGTCTTCTGGGCCCATGCTGTCGTCTGACGAGGTGTCTAAGGCTCGTAGCCTGGCTGCTGGACGCCTCCTCATTCTCACACCTGCAAGCGGAGATGTGGCCGGTGATTCGAACATGAGTGGCGATGCTGGCTCTGGTTGTGGTGATGCTGGCTCTGGTTGTGGTGATGCTGGCTCTCGGTGAGGTGATGCTGGCTCTGGGTGCGGCGAGGCTGGCTGTGTTGGTGGTGCGGCTGCCAGTGGGCCTGCTCCCTGGTCTGAACTTGTGCTGGCTAGAGGTGATACTTGTGGCCGGTGTGCCGTCTCTCCTGCAGCATGCCCTGTCCTGCATGATGTCACATCTGTGGACAGAAATACAACATTGGCTCAGTGTCCCCGAAGGGCTGCATTGCAAGCGTCACAATAACACATTTCACATTCCAATATGTCCTCTGTCTCCTTGTGCCTCGAGTGCGTGACATGCCTTGTTGCCCTGTAACATTTACGGCATGGTTAGTGTTGCCCTGACTACATCTCCCGGAATGCATTGCCTGTCTGCACTGACACGTGTGGACTGCAGTGTGATTCTCGTTTCACAATGGGGGATGTGGGATAGGGGTAGGGGGGGCTACATTGCTGTGCTTTCGTCTTACCTTGGTGTGTTGCGGCTCTGGCAGAGCTGTCGGCGTCCCCAAGACCCACGACGCTCTCCTGCTGGATTGTGGCCGCCACCAGCTCCTCCAGTTCGGTGAGGGCAGGTGCCCTGTTGGTTCCACCTCCGGTCTGGCTGGCCTCCTTCTGGATGTCGCCCATCTTCCTCTTGGTTACAATCCTCCGGTCATACCAGCGCTTTTTGAGGACCTCAATGTCCCTGTGGGTCACTCCCACAGCATTGACCTGCGCCTGGATGGCCAGCCATATGTTGCGCTTTTCCGCCTCAGGCACTTGCAGGGATTGCCTTCCAAACAGCTTCTGGTGCTGCTTCACCACCTCCTCCACCAGCACCTGGAGTTCCTTGGGGCTAAATTTCAGCTTCCTCCTCCTTTCCCCTCCGTCTTTCTGTGTTCTCTGGCTGGACATGCTGTTCGTTTACCCGCTCGCACATGCAACGGCTCCCTGCCTCTCCTCTGCACTCCAAGCCTCTCCAGGGTCGGCTAATTATGTACACCTGCCTGGGTGTGGCCACTTCGGCTAATTATGTACACCTGCCTGGGTGTGGGCACTTCCTGGTTGGGTGGGCTGTCGTTGCACAGGATTAGCTGTTTCGTCAAGTCATGTGATTTTATTTACCGAATCCGTACATTCCGATTCGGTATTTTCCGATTCGGTAAATTCCACCTCGGTATTTTCCGATTCGGTAAATACCACCTCGGTATTTTCCGATTCGGTAAATACCACCTCGGTATTTACCGATTCGGTGAATTCCGATTCGTGATTACCGAATGTTACCGAATCGGTAACAGTTACCGAATTTTTACCTACATATAACTTACCGATTCTAATTTACCGATTCGGTACGGCTCGGTATTTAAGAACCGGTAAAATTTATTTACCTACATGAGGCCCTCAGACATTTGTTTCCTGCTGTGGAAGCAGTTTCAACACATCTTCAAATGCTATTTACTGGCTGGCAGAAGTGGAAGAACAAATGTAAATTTAGTCTGCAGGAACTTCAGAAAGGAAAAAGGTAACTTTCTAAAACGTATTTAATTTATTAAGCATAAGAGTTCATCATTGAATTGGATTTTTAATAACTTTAAAAATTAATTGCTCTAGCTAGCTCCATTCTGGCGACACAGCAATAGGATTTTTTATCTGTAGATTGATGTGCTACATTGGAGAGCTAGGCCTGCCTCATTGAGAAATTGCTTTTGGGTGCTAGTCATTTTAAAGACATATTAACATTACATTTCTACATGTTGTTCTACTTTAGAATGCTAAGCACTCTGCCATGTAGACTTCAAGGCCTACAGAGAAGTGACATTAAAATTTAAAAGAGAACTCTGTTTTGACTTTCTAAAAGGATTTATATTGCCAGGTCGAATATCAGTGTTTAAACTGCCACAGTCTAGGTACACTGGTAGGCTTGGAGCCATGTTTTACACTGTCACTGTAGTGGATGACACAGTAACTGCTGCAGTACACTAGTGACATTTAACTTACAGGCCCTGGGTATTTTTTGTAGCATTTGCTAGGGACTTACATGTAAGTTGAACATACCAATTAGGCATATGCCAATTCAATCATATTTAGAGGAAGGAGCACAGGCACACCATTACGGTTAACAGGGGTAAAGTTCACAAAGTTCTAAAGCCAGGAACAATATAGGGTTCAGCAAAAAGCGAAAAATACAGGGTGTCCGTGCAGAAAGGAGGATTTCCTACACATAAAAAAGAGGAAAACAGTGGCAAAGGGAGAGAGTGAGGATGAAAAAGAACCTACAAGGATGAAATAAAGAGGTATGAAGTTTGTGGTTGTGGAAAAAAGAGTCATGAATCAATACTCTACAGCTGCAGCATTTGGCAACCCCAGGATTCGGCAGCAGTAGGAATGGGGCTCGGACTCCTAAGGAAAGCTTTGGGTCCTTACACCTATCTATTTTACAAATTAGGCACTGCTTGTTATTGTTACCTGTATTCTAATAAAAAATCTAAAAGCTTACAAAAAAAGATGTAAGTCGAAAAACAATGTTTCGATCAGTATCCCAAAAGTGAAAATAAAATGAAAAGAAATGATTCATTGGTGCGGTCTCATAGCACGCAACATTGGAAATGGATAATAAAGCACTTGTAATAACACATCTTAGACAGAGCTCTTTAACTTGAAAGTACCAAAAAAACAAAGCATGGCCGGCTTTAGGGCGGTGCGACCGGTGCGACTGCACCGGGCGCTGAGTTTAGGTGGGGGCGTCGTGTTTGCAAGTTAATAATAGTTTTAAAAGCACCTTCTGCCAGGTTCTGACCTCCGGCAGTTTTCAGCCGTCAAAAAAAATGTCAAGATAACTCCCTGATTAATTTTCTTCCTACAGAAAGATCGGAGGTTTGTCTAGTGGAAGCTTTGAGGGTAGCACAGATGGTTAATGTGCCTACTGTAAAGAACCTGTAACAGCAGATCACAAAGTGCATATAATTTAAATAGATTAGTAGGTCATTGCTTTTGTCTGAGAGATCCTTTTATTACTTGTAGTTAATAAGTTAACATCCTATCATAGAACAGTGGGCTATTACCTGTCATCAAAGAGCTGCATGCAACCTACAAGGTATAGATGAGAGCGTTATGATTTTTCCCCTTTCTTTCATTATTCTAATGTTGGAAAAAGGATACATTTGGATATAAATCAATTCTTATGATTAAAAAGAACCCCCAACTATGGTGTTATGTTTTAAATTCTGAGTTTGGGCTTCTCCAGCTCAAGCACTATTAAACTATACTGTCTACCAGTGTGGATGACGTGTAACTCTCACACCGTATAGTCCTCTGTCTTATGTAACATTTCCTATACACTGATTTGCACACCTATGATTGATTGTCTCTGTGTTTTGTGCGTGTGATGTAAAGTAGTCTGACACCCTATTAACCAAAGAACAGGGTCAGAGCTTTTAAGGACCAAGCACCAAACGTAACCAATGAGTTTGCCTGATATATTATTGTTGAGCCTCGGTGCAGTACGATCTAGGGTGTGAACCACATACACCCTATTTGGTGGCAAAAAACCACCGTAACCAAACTATACACTGATCCTGCACCCGAGAAATGTATATTTTATATTCCTCAATATAGTATGGATTATTTCCAAAAAACATTACAAAATCACAATTATTAGACTTCCCATGCATGCATTTGTCTAAAAATGATGTAAATCTTGATTGTAGCTTTTATTGCATTCTTTATTGAAATTCAATTCTCTTCTTTTAACACCAAGGAAAAATTGATTGCTTTGCCAACGCGTTTCATCCCTCATGGGACTTCTTCAGGGCTAAAAAGCAATTTATAAAAACACTATTTACAAATCTAAATTTACAACTCTTATGTACAATATTTATATGTTAAAAACATTCACATGGAGCTCTACGTAACACATGGACACTGATTTACTTCATTTTGTATGTCTTAATCCTCTATAGATGACACAATTTATATTTAAGATTACAAAAGTATTCGCATTGCATGCTAAATAGACTGGGAATTTTTAAAGCTATAAGGTACTGGGAAAGGAGCATCTCTACTCTACAATATTATATAGTATTACAATGACTGTGTTTCCTTTATAGTCAGTTTGTTCTCTACCTGGGATATCCAATTCAGTATAATTACCTCTGAGTCGGTTATTCAAATTATAAATCATACATTGAATTACATCAGGTTGTGGTTCATAATAATACATTGCTCTAAAACTGTAATTCCTACCTCATCAACGTGCTGTCTTTTTTGTGTTGTTGATGGTGAGTATGGTGCCAGATCAATATTATCTGCACCCAAAGTGAAATTCTGTGAGTCTATAGACAAAAATCAGTTTATATTAGCTATGACACATCCTGTAGCTGTGTAATGAGCATATATTTAATAACTCTTAAGCTTTGACTCAACATGTATTTACAATATATTTATACATGCATTCGCAGAATGTTCATTGCATTAAACAAATGACAGTTCGTAATATACATCACATTAATATACAGCAAGTTTGGATCAGTAAAGCATTTATGAATATATGAATGACAGCTCCCTATTCAGAACAGTGTATATATCTTGATATTATAGTAAGGGCTATATGTGATAACCTTATTTGTCATTTACATAATAATATATGGAATCACTTACTAATAGTATCATGCATAGATGTTTACATGAATTCCTCTGTAATCAGTAAGTATTTTCACTCTGAGCTTCACTTTTTATATACAAAATATAAATTCTTCTCAAGTATCAATCTGTAAGATAATAATCTATGTATCAGGTATCACAAGCCTATTTATATCCTGTTCAGTGAATAAATAGCCGACATATAACATATAAAATGCGCACTTTAATGAACATGAAGTTCATTATTGCCAATGTACTCGATATAGCTCTATGAAACACGCTCGCTTTTAGTTAACAAATAATATCAAAAGATTGCAACACCACACATGTGCCATTTCTATATATTGAGTATTGAATCCTCCATGTATTGCTCCTTATTGGCCATAGTCATCTATCACTATAATTTATACGCGGCGAGCATAACGCGTTGTCTTAACCTTAACGGAGAGGTAATGAGATCTCAGGACTAAAAGCCCATACGTGCGCACCATCTTAGCACTGGTAAACGAATACAAAAATGACACGGGCATTGCATATGAATTATTCATCGGCGCCATCTTATTATTTAGATAAAACATATCTTCAAGTAACACTAACAAATAATAACCTAAACTACATCACCAGGCATGTGCCATTTCTATATAAATAAGTGGCGAGTCCTCCATCTATTATTCCATATTGGCCATAGTCATCTATCAACCTAATTTATACACAGCGAACATAATGCATTCCCTCATCCTTAACAGAGAGGTAACAAGATCTCGGAACTATAGGCGCATGCATAAGCACCATCTTAGCACTGGTAAACGAATGGAAGAATAACACGGGCATTACATATAAAATATTCATCGGCGTCATCGTGTTAATAAAGAAGACGTCTTCAATTATTATATATACTTTCTTTTTTCTTACTTTAATCGCCCGGGTTTTAATCTTGGCACTGAAATATCACAAGTTAATTTTATCTGGCAAGTATATCAAGTTATCACATCTTGAACGGGGAATAGGAGAACTTACATTGCTACGTTGCCTTCCTCGTATATTTGTCGTACTCTGAATAATTTCGTGGTCAGTGAACACGAGCTGGCCAGTAACGCGTCTTTTATCCTCTTACAGAGGTACTCACACCTGTGATGCATCTAGGTGATTCCAAAATCACATGACTAGTCGCGTACCTTTGTGCGCCATCTTTGAACGGATAAAAGAGTATTTTTAATCCTATGAATGGGAATTCATACGCAACCTTTTATATCTCTCTAGGAGATGTTCAATTTCAATAAGGTAGACGGTACTCACGATCATAATATATCTCCATCGTAGCAGAGACACGATCGTATATTAGCGACTATATTGTCTTAGTATATTTAAGGAAAGCATAGGATTACTTATCGTAATCCCATTGTTGGGTACGCATGCGTGGACGCCATCTTGGTATGGGCCAGGCATAACATTGACATTAACGAAAATGTATTCGTCAGCGCCATCTTAATGGATAAAGATACATGTTTTGAATGCTATGTGCAACTGTCAAGATTATCATATGTTCTCATCATACCTTATTAAACAATATTAGGAATACATATTTAATTTCTTTTTTCATTACATTTTTTCTTTATCTTTTGGGCGAGTACTATGATATTTACCCACCATTTATCTTATCGAAACTTGACATGACGACGGCCGCACAAAGTCTGAAAAATGCTTTTAAATCAGCCATTATTTATAATGTTTCATTAATAGCGTAAAATAAGCCTGCATGAACTGAAGAAATGAATTGTAACACGCATAATAACATGATTACAAATTATGGTGTCATCTGTTATATCGGTAAATACTGCTGGTAATCTCATAATTTATTACATGCAGTTCCATAGGAAACTAGACTTCTAATTCCTCAATCTTACAGCAGAATGGACAGTAATCCATATCACAGCTATTTCAAGTCAACAATACCACAGAGCACACGGATGACTGTCTCATAAAAAGTGATGAAACTCGTTATTATGATTAAGCCCTAGTGTAACCGCCCTCAGACGGCAAATGCATAATGCTTCAGTTTGTCTCAGCATAGTGATCCTATCTCCACCCCTAGGACTATTTTTTATTTGATCAATTGCATGAAACGTGATCTGTGGTCTATCAGGGTGTACATCAAGTATGTGTAGGGCAACGGGGGACTGAACATTTTTATTTTTAATGTCTCTGACGTGTTCTTGTATGCGGATCTTTAGGCATCTGATGCTACTACCCACATAAATTTGTTCACATGCACATTTCAATATATACACTGTATGGGTGGTGTTACAATTTATGAAAGACAGTATGTTATATTCCTTACAACCATTATATTGAAAGCTGGAACATCTGTTTAACCCAAATCTACAGATACAGCAACTGCCACAGCCATAAAAGCCATTAGGTTTATCTGGCAGCCAAGTCTGCGTAGAAGCTTTTGGGCCCACAACATGACTAGGACAGAGCATATTTCTCAAGGTCTTTCCCCTACGGTATATGACACGGTTGTTTAGGAGAGACAATCTTTTCAGGCAATGTGTTAGATTGCAGAAAGCGCCAGTTTTGGCGCAATATGTTATAAATATGTGTGCTATACATATTATAATCAGTCACAAATGCCACCTGATCAGTATAATCCTTATTGGCTTTTGTCACTCTGTCTGCAAGAGTATCTTTTCTGCGTAATCCTCTGGCCTTAGCAGTTGCTCTTTTAAGGCAGGTGTTACTGTACCCTCTTGCCCTAAAGTCTGCTTCAATGCCCCTCAGTGTCCTTTCATAGTCTTTTTCTTGGCTGCAGTTGCGTCGTGCCCTCACCATTTCACCATATGGAATGGCCATGATGGTGGCACTCGGGTGACAGCTCTCAGCATGCAACACACTGTTGCAGGCCGTGGTTTTTAAAAAAATGTCACTCTGAATACTGGAGCCCAAGGTGTATAGGCGCAAGTCCAAATATGTGATCTCTGTTTTGGAACTATTAGTTGTCAGTTTGATATTAAAATTATTGTCATTGAGATACTGGTGGTATTCTTGCAAATCCTCATCACTACCCTTCCATATCAACAGTATATCATCTATATACCGTGTATAGAATAAAACATTTTCAATCCAGTGATGTGCTCTCGGGCCCCAGACATGCTCCATCTCATACAATCCCATAAATAGATTAGCATAAGATGGAGCAAATCTGGAGCCCATCGCCGTTCCCTGTTGCTGTAGGAACCACTGTTCTCCATGTAGGAACGCATTTTGAGTCAATATTAGCTTCGCAATCTCCAACAACATCTGAGTATGCTCCAAATGACTAGCATTCCTTTTGTAGAGGAAGTAAGTCAATGATCTTAAACCTTGGGGCATCTCTATGCATGTGTATAGACTCTCCAAGTCCATCGTAACAAACGTGAAGGTGTCTGCTTCCCATTGTAGATATTCTAGTTTGCAAAGTAGCTCTTTACTGTCCCTTATATAAGAAGGGAGATTTCTAACAAGGGGCTGGAGAAATGTGTCTATGTACTCCGCTAGATGTGCTGTAGGACCGCCATTTCCTGATATTATTGGACGGCCTGGAGGGAATACGCCCCCCTTGTGTATTTTGGGGAGTATGTAGATACAGGGATGTCGAGAGTTTTGAGCCAGAAGATATCTATATTCTTGATCAGTGATGAGACCTGATTCTCGCCAATCAAATAATTTAGCATTGATGTTACTCTCAATTTGTTTCGTAGGATTTGTTTTGAGTCTTTTATAGCACTGTGCATTGTTTAGTTGTCGATCTATTTCTACAACATAGTCAACATAGTCCATTAGGACTATGTTGCCTCCTTTGTCCGCCTCGCGAAACACTATACTCTTATCATTCCTAAGTGTGTTCAAACACATTTTCTCTGCCTTGGTGAGATTAAACACATGTTTGCATTTACTCTGTCTATAGACTCACAGAATTTCACTTTGGGTGCAGATAATATTGATCTGGCACCATACTCACCATCAACAACACAAAAAAGACAGCACGTTGATGAGGTAGGAATTACAGTTTTAGAGCAATGCATTATTATGAACCACAACCTGATGTAATTCAATGTATGATTTATAATTTGAATAACCGACTCAGAGGTAATTATACTGAATTGGATATCCCAGGTAGAGAACAAACTGACTATAAAGGAAACACAGTCATTGTAATACTATATAATATTGTAGAGTAGAGATGCTCCTTTCCCAGTACCTTATAGCTTTAAAAATTCCCAGTCTATTTAGCATGCAATGCGAATACTTTTGTATTCTTAAATATAAATTGTGTCATCTATAGAGGATTAAGACATACAAAATGAAGTAAATCAGTGTCCATGTGTTACGTAGAGCTCCATGTGAATGTTTTTAACATATAAATATTGTACATAAGAGTTGTAAATTTAGATTTGTAAATAGTGTTTTTATAAATTGCATTTTAGCCCTGAAGAAGTCCCATGAGGGATGAAACGCGTTGGCAAAGCAATCAATTTTTCCTTGGTGTTAAAAGAAGAGAATTGAATTTCAATAAAGAATGGAATAAAAGCTACAATCAAGATTTACGTTATTTTTAGACAAATGCATGCATGGGAAGTCTAATAATTGTGATTTTGTAATGTTTCGATTGAAATAATCCATACTATATTGAGGAATATAAAATATACATTTCTTGGGTGCAGGATCAGTGTATAGTTTAGTCTGACACCCTACACTGGTATAAGTGGCACTATACAAATAATTTAATGCATCTGAGAGATGGAGTGGTTATGGAGACTTGAGGGGCACTGTTAAAGAATGGTAGTGAGGAAATGCATGGCAGAGGTGGTCACTGGGGCAGGGGGAAATAACCATTATCGCACTGGGCGCCACCAGCGCTAAAGCCGGCCCTGAAACAAAGTGCAGAACAATGTATTTTTGTACCAAGTGACGGTATTTTTCCACTAGTCGGTTTGTGCAAAATGCCATGGGAGTTTTTTAGTAATCTGGCCCTGCCTTCTCCATGGAGGCGGCTGATTTATGCGGCAGACGCCAAACTATCTCACAGAATCCACAGAACCTCTTCCTCTGCTGCTGTCGCTTTTGTTCTTTGACGGACAGGTTTCATTTTTTTTTGTAAGTTGTCAAATAAATCTGAGTAACAGGGAGAATGTGTACATCCAGCAGTGACATTTCCCCAAAATGATGATCCCGCGCCGTGCTTGATCTCCCCACGCCACGGAGCTGGTTTTAATGACCTGCCGAGGGACATGGGGAATATTGTAAGGGGGGGCTTTACGCCACACTGGAAGGAGGAACATGGGTAAAAAATATAGCAACAACCCCTTGCAATGAAAAAAATCTAATATTTCAAATTAGATAAAAATATATATATATGTTGTGCCACACTGTTTTCGTATAGCGCCGCGTTTCCACATACGTGTCCTCTTGGTGCTTCGCTCTATTCCAGTAGGCTGTTATGTGGTTTTGTGGGATTGGGTCAGAATGTACTTACCTTGCTATTCGGACCCAACGGGAGGATTGGTGCTTCCGCACTTCTTCAAACTCACCACCAGCATAAACTGAACCATATGTGGATTAGGAGTCGACCCAGGACAGGATTTTATCATTCTTACTCCAGCACCTGATTTCTAATGTTGCTTGTGATGTATACCCAGTGCTTAATTTATATAAAAAAAAAAATAATACATGCCAGGGCTCTAATCAGCAGGCCACTTCCACTTGCACTACCCACTGCTACTGTCAATTACAGTAACAGCATAACTAATAAGTCACACTCCTACAAGTGTGGCAATTCTGACAATATTAGGACCCCCAAAGTTAAAATAATTAATTTGGCCGCATATATTAATCATTCTTAATGTCTATTGAATTAATAAACACGGTTGTTGTGCTCATCTGTGAATTTTTAAAAAAGCGCCATCATGTGGCAGACTGCCGTATGTACTGGTGCTGACAATTAAGTGCTGGTGCCGAGCACCGGAAACCACCGGCTCAAATTAAGCACTGGATATACCTTTTAAACAATCTCTGTGACTTCAATACCCTAAAGCCTGTAGAAACTCTGGGACATAATTACCATCAAATGGCACAGTGCTGCAAGCAATTTATCTATGGCAAGCTGCATCATTTTAAAAAAATTTAGGGATGTGCCGTATTAAGAATACTTTGCATCCCTGTGCCATCCCCTGTGCCAGTGCTAAGAAGGCTGCCTAGCACCAGAACAAACACTCTCGCACAATGGTGGAAAGGTGCCTGCGTTGTAGGGATAATTGTCACAATTGTGTTTGTGCTGGAAGGAAAACCTTCCTGCACAAAAACAATCCTTAATGGAGTGCTGCAAAATGCAGCACACATAGAAAGAGCAAAATACGAGGAGAAAGAAAAGTATTTCTCCTCATTGTGCCACATCTGTTCTTAATTTGAGCTGGTGGTGTCCGGTGCTCAGCACCGGCACTTAATAATCAACTACAGCGCTTTTGATGAGCACAAGTTAAGGATACATTCTTTTACGTGGAGATTACGGGATTTGCCCAGAATCACAGGATGTTGAGCCAACGCCGAGACTCCAACCTGGTTCCCTAGCTCCGAAGTCGGCAGCTCTGTCCATTACCCAACATCCCCACCCCACTCTCACGGTTAGTAGTTGGTTCTGTTTTAGGTGGCGCTAACAGGAGAAATGGGCTGGTGCAAGCTGCCTCCTGATGAACGCCCGGCACTTATTTTTTTACAAATGAACTACTGAACATTAATGCCTCCTTTTGAAAGGCGTTAGTCTTTGGTGCGGCCTCAGATTTATAGATGCTTGTAAATCTGGGGCAGTGTCAGAAAGCAATGGGTGTTGCATGAGAACACCCACAGCAACACCCATTGCACGCCCCTTTCCCGTAGAAAACTGATTTGAAGAGGACCATATTTACAAAGTGGCGTTAAGCCAAGCAAATTGGCCTATGCTCAGAGACATTACACTAACGCTTGTTCTGGATTGCAAACACGCTCGATTTGAGGGTTGGAAGCCTCAGAGCTGTGTTCTTCTTTTATTCCTCCACTTGCTGCTATTTTTAATGTTGTTGTGTGTGAATTGAAAAAACTTGTTTTTAGTAATTGAATTTAAAGCTGAATTTGTTGCACATATTTACAAAGACTCGCACGGCCCACTTACCCGCATCTTAAAAACTTCAATTTCTCACTCACTTTGCGAGACTCCTCCCCTGTGTCCGGGCCTATCTTCGGGCGCCATTTTTGCTTGGGCAGACTGCCGGGGACTATTTATTTCAGACCTATGCAAGCGCGCTAGCCTATGCTCAGAGACATTACACTAACGCTTGTTCTGGATTGCAAACACGCTCGATTTGAGGGTTGGAAGCCTCAGAGCTGTGTTCTTCTTTTATTCCTCCACTTGCTGCTATTTTTAATGTTGTTGTGTGTAAATTGAAAAAACTTGTTTTTAGTAATTGAATTTAAAGCTGAATTTGTTGCACATATTTACAAAGACTCGCACGGCCCACTTACCCGCATCTTAAAAACTTCAATTTCTCACTCGCTTTGCGAGACTCCTCCCCTGTGTCCGGGCCTATCTTCGGGTGCCATTTTTGCTTGGGCAGACTGCCGGGGACTATTTATTTCAGACCTATGCAAGCGCGCTAGCCTATGCTCAGAGACATTACACTAACGCTTGTTCTGGATTGCAAACATGCTCGATTTGAGGGTTGGAAGCCTCAGAGCTGTGTTCTTCTTTTATTCCTCCACTTGCTGCTACTTTTAATGTTGTTGTGTGTGAATTGAAAAAACTTGTTTTTAGTAATTGAATTTAAAGCTGAATTTGTTGCACATATTTACAAAGACTCGCACGGCCCACTTACCCGCATCTTAAAAACTTCAATTTCTCACTCGCTTTGCGAGACTCCTCCCCTGTGTCCGGGCCTATCTTCGGGCGCCATTTTTGCTTGGGCAGACTGCCGGGGACTATTTATTTCAGACCTATGCAAGCGCGCAGCGCGCGCGCGCAGCGGGCGCGCCGATGGCACGCCGTAGGCGCGCTAGAGGCAAGCCCGTCTGCGCCTGTCCGCGCCCAGACGGGACCTGGGGCCATCCCCCCTGCTCCTGGCTCTATGACCCCCAGACTTACATACTCCCGTTCTTGTTTGTATAGTTTTCGACCGTCACCCGGTACACGCTGTCTTCGTCTGCACTGTAATGATGCCCCTTTGTCATGCCCTACATGTGCTCTGGCTCTCACATCTCTCCCCTCGGAGCTAAGTATTCCCTCCTCCTCCTTCTGGACTGCCACCCCTTTCCCAGTGACAGTACACCCTTCTGACTCTTTTTCTGATCTTAGTTTGTTTAGTTTAAATTGCAGATCTCTGCCTAAACATAAGAGGGACATATTTGACCTCCTTACTTCGTCTAGGCCGTCGGCCTTGTTTCTCACTGAAACCTGGCTTAACGACTGTTCTGGGCCAGACATTGCCACTGCCCTCCCTGAGGAGTACACCTTCGTGGGACGCAACAGAACTCTCAGGGATGGAGGCGGCATTGCCATCATTTATAAGAGATGCTACTCCCGCAAGTGGGAAGACCTTGACATCCCTAATTGTGAATCAGGTAGTTTTAAATTGCTATTATCCCCGAAGTTCACATTGTCCGGGGCCCTTTTGTATCGCCCGCCAGGTGCGGCTGGCGCATGGGCAGCTGCCCTTCCTGAGTTTATTGCTCCCCTTTTGTTGGAATCCAATAACTTTCTGTTGTTGGGTGACCTGAATATCCATTTTAACGACACCCTATGCTCTATTAGAACTCATCTTATACAGGATTTTGCCGCCCTTAATTGAAGTCTTCTCAACTCCGGTCCAACTCACAAAGGCGGCAATCTATTAGACCCAATCTTTGCGAATTTGGTAAATGTGACCTGCCTACCTTCCAGACCTATTATTTGGTCTGACCATTTTATCGTAGAGTTCTTCATCAACATACCGGGTGCCACTTGCCCTTCTGCTAACTCACATTCCCTTAGAATCAGTAGAAATTGGCAAAGACTTAACCTGGAGCATATCAATAATTCCCTTGAAAAGACCTTGCCTCCTCTTTTGAATATTTCTACGAATGATGCAGGGACGATTAGTACTTGGCTCACCTCTGCAATTGATCTCTGCTTACCGGCACGTAAATGTAAGCATAATTTTCGGCACCCTCCTGCCCCCTGGTTCAATGAACAATTAAAAATGGAGAAGTCCCGCTGTAAAAGACTGGAGCGTATTTGGAGGTCAAACTATTCTTCGGTTGATAAAGATAATTACAAACTCGCATTACATAACTACCACGCTTTATGTAATACCGCCAGGGCTAATCACGTCAACAACATGATACTGAAAGCTCAGAATCGTCCTAAAGCCCTATTTAAGGCAGTTCAGGAATTATCTGGTATGTCTTGTGCTCCCAAAGCCCCCTGTCTGGATAGCAGTCAATGCAATTCTTTGGCGGACTTCTTTACGAAGAAAATTGACAGCATCTACGCGGGTTTTGAAGTTTTACCATCTGCTTCATCCAGTTCATCTACATTGAACCTTGACATACCGCCCCTTCAGGACGACCCTGTACGGTCTTCATTTCCTCTATTAGATAAGTGGGAACTCATTTCTATGCCCGCTTTCCAGAAACTGCTGTCAGAGATTAAGTCTGGCTCTCCCTTGGATCCTATGCCCCCGCAGATCCTCTGTACCCTCGCCGATGTTTCACTTGACTGTATCTTGGCTCTTTTGAATGCTTCTCTTATGGAGGCAACTGTTCCTAATGCCTGGAAGCATGCGATGGTGGTCCCGCTCCTAAAGAAAGCTAACGCGGATCACAGCAACCCAGCAAATTTTCGCCCCATCTCCTTGCTCCCCTGCCTCTCGAAGGTATTGGAGAAGCACGTTAACCGTCTCTTAACCACTCACATTGCATCAGCGAATGTTCTTCATCCCTCCCAATCTGGTTTTCGGGCTGGCTTTTCTACGGAGTCTACCCTCCTAGGAGTCTCCGAGACAGTCAGACGTCATGTAGACAGAGGGGAGACGGTGGCACTCATCCTTTTGGATTTGAGTGCCGCGTTTGACACCGTCTCCCATACCATCCTTCTGTCTGCCTTGAGGTCTGTTGGGATCTGTGGCCCCGTACTTGCTTGGATTTCCAACTTTCTTTCTGACCGCACTTTTTCAGTCTTCTCCTCCTCTGCGGTGTCCACGGTTCATAACTCCCCTTATGGTGTTCCCCAAGGTTCTATTCTTAGTCCTTTGTTTTTTAACCTTTATGTTAGACCCCTTGCTTTTCTTGCTGAACAGTCGGGACTTTCTATTTTTTCATATGCAGACGACACCCAGATTATTTTTTCTCTCTCTTCTAATCAGCACTCTTCTTCCTCCTCTCTTTGCTCTGGGCTTGCTGAGATCGCCAATTGGATGCTGGCTAACAAACTGAAATTGAACGGCGACAAAACGGAGCTGCTTCTGTTCGGTCCGGATTCCGCTCTCTGGGGCCCGCAACATTGGCCTCAGCAAATGGGACCACTGCCGGCTCCAACAACAGCAGCACGCAATCTCGGGGTCCTCTTTGATAATCAGTTATCCATGAGGCAACATGTGGTTAAAGTAGCAGCCACCTGTACCACCATCATCAGGTGGCTGAGGAAGATCACATGGATGCTTCCCCCTGACACCCAGAAGTCAGTGGTCCAGGCCTTGGTGACATCGCGTCTGGACTACGGTAATGTTCTACTTCTGGGTGCCTGCAAGGAGGTCTCCATTAAGCTTCAAGTGGTCCAGAACATGGCTGCCCGCTTACTCTGCAATTTGCCTAGAACCTCTTCTGTTTCCTCCTCCTTGCGCAGCCTGCACTGGCTGCGCATAGAATCTAGGTCCAAATTTAAAGCTTTATGCTTTATGCATCGTATTAAAGCTGGAAATGCCCCTCACTATCTTTCCACCTTAGTCCATCAATATTGTCCCTCTCGCACTCTCAGATCCTCCACTCAATGCAGATTTTCTGTTCCCCGTTTTAAGCGTGCTAGAGTTGGTGGGCGCTCTTTTTCCTACTTGGCGCCCTCGCTCTGGAATTCGCTTCCCATCCCCTTGCGGTCTGAAACGTGTTATCTTAAGTTCCGCAAAGGAGTGAAGACCTGGTTGTTCTCTCTGTAATTGGTTTCTTCACTCCTGTTTGACCTCCTTCTCCCTACTTCTGTGTCTCTAGCGCCGGGAAACCCATGGGTAGCTGCGCGCTTAACAAATTCATATATAATAATAATAATAATAATAATAATAATAATAATAGCGACGCCTTGTAAACATGGAGCAGAGCACTGCACCACTGGAGTGTCTGAAAAAGAGACGCGCTGGTGGTGCAATGCCCTTCTTACAATGTGCCTCTCTGTGTTTTCCTAGAGCTCAAACACATGTACAATATATGTAATTCATATAAAAAAATATCAACGACTTCAATGTGTTTCCTACCGCTGACAACTCTCTACTGCGCTACACGAAAACGCGCCGTGATGCAAATGATGTTCAGAGTGACCGGTTCATAAACTGCAACATAATTAATGTACATTGGTTTTATAAAATGTTATAAAGTTTCCCCGACAACAAGCAATCAGTTTCCAATTTACGTTGATACTTTAATACAATATACAAATCAATTGAAAGGTTATCAAAGTCTGTGGAAACATGAGGACCATTTTTACTTCTCTTGTAAAAACAACAGAATGCAAATGTAAGAGTTCATAATCCTCAAGCAATGAATCCTAAATGTTGTGTTTAAACACAAAGTCAAAACCCTTTCACACAAGTGTCATCCTTCGCTGTATCCAGTTCTGTCTTTCATTGAACACAGGTCCCGGGATCTCTTCTCAGGGCTCAGCCCCTTCAATTCGTTAAATTATGCAATTGTCCTATTACAGTCCATGCCCATAGATTGCATCTAGAATGCAAGACATGTCTTTGCAGGACAGGTTTTCAACATGCACGCAAGAAATATAGGATGCAAGATTCAGAACTTGGGTTGTAATTTAGAACGTTTTCAAATGTGAATTCTTTGGAAGTACCCAGACTTTCCCACCCCCTATATATTTGGGTACCAGAGTTTCCTATCAGCATAAAGCTAGCTTTGGCTTTCTCTAATGTCTATTGTGCTGACTTTTGGATTTCTTAGAGTTCTGTTAAATGTTCTTGAGTGAGGGAAATGAAGTAGACAGGTCTCATGCGATATTCTGCGATGACATTCATACTTACAAATGAAAGATGCCATCCCTTTGGCAGAATTGTCGGAATTGTTGTGGGTTCATTTGCTAACCGCAATGTCTTTCTCTAATCCTCTCTTGAAGCACATCTGAGGTATTGCTGAGGATAGGCGTTCATGCCAGATTCTTTACTCCATGTGGAATCAATAGGCAAATTGAAAACCCGTGAGGTATTTAAACGTATGCCATTCCATAAACTAATAATACGGTGCACCAAGATATGTAGAAACTCTTCAGACGGGTTACCCCAGGCAATGCAAAGACATGGTCAATGTCAAGTCGTCAACGACTAAAATGACAATAGTTTGACTCTTTGATAATCTTCCACCAAGGTAGAGATAGAGCAGGCAATGGACTCAAAAGACCCACGTGTTTAGTGAGTGGAATTTCTTTTTAACATAAATAGAACATGTCCGAACATACAGTTTTACTTCTGCAAAAAGAGTTGACCACCAAAATGTCTTCAGCGGCTCTTAATGTTTTCGCTTTCCCAGGATGTCCAGCAGTTTTAGACTCATGACCCAACTCAGCTGACTGAGCTGAAGATACATACCGAGGCGCTCCTTGATACAATACCTCATTCTTCTCACTTCTACCATCTTTTCTATGCGCGAGGCTTCCGTGTCAATGGGCTGTCATTATGTACATACTTTTGTTACAAATGCTTCAACTTTGATCATAGTTTTATGAATGACTATATTGAGTTTCAGCTGACATAATCATGAGAAGGTCACTTACTACTTTATTTTTATTTTCAGCTTGATTCTGCGCGGATAAGGTATACCCCTTGCTATTGTTCGGACCTTGTTTATAGTTAATAATTAAAAAATGAACAAGCTCCATCGAGGCTGGAAGGGAGTCAGTGCTCTACCGGATTTAAAAACTGCAGATTTCTCTGATCATGCTCCCATATCTCTGGCTCCTAAAAATAATGCCTCCATTTGTCTTCGATGGCGCGGATCAGTTGATGTTCCCTTCTATGGTGGTGCTCTGTGGAAGAAAGGCAGTGGATCCTGTGTGCCTCTCCCCTAGAGCCCCCATAGAGAAAACCATCACCCTACAAACGACATCACTCATGCCTACTTATGCAGGCAGAAGATCGAAATGGAGTCATTGTTAAGACTATTGAGGGAGGGGATGTGGCGCAGCGGCCAATGCTGCCAACTCAGGAGCTCGGGATCCAGGATCGAATCAGTGCACCATCCTGTGATTCTGAGAAATGATTTAATCTCCCCGTGCCCATGGACAGCACCTGGATACCCTCATGGGTGATAAGCTGCGCTATATAAATCTACAACCTAAAATAGGCTTGACTTTTTTTTCCTGTATTTGGTTTCTGAGGTATCTTAGGGTGGAGACAAGTCGGTCTGACTTCTTTTTTTCTTGCTTCTTTGTATTGAGGCAGGTCTATGCTTTCCTCATCCTCTTTCAGTTAGGTCTGGATGTTGCCAACCTGATGCTCCTGCCAGAGTCTTTGTGGCATATAGGGCCCATTATGATGTCGGTCGGAAGCATTCGCACCGACTCCTTGTCGGAATCGGTTCCAACCGACTCGGGTTTGGTTAGTCCGACCGACAAATTACGATGTATCCAAATATGGTTCGGTCAGACTCCCATTAACTTCAATGGGAGCCTGTGTTCCGACTGACAACAAAGACTCACATTGACAAAAGGGGTGGTTCCGGAAAACCTTGCACCCTGTCTCAGACACCCAACGGTGCCTGCCACACTGTGCATGGTTGTAAAGAGGGGCCCCAACCGGAGGCTTCTGGGGTAAGGGGGGCCGGCTACAGGCCCCTAAATCAGTTTCCGACAACCATTTTGTGTCAGACAGACCGATCCGGAAAGGCTGTCCAAATCCGACATAGTAATACATCAGTCAAAAACGCGGTCCATAGACCTGTACGATTTTGCTCCGACCGACTCAGAGTATCCGAATGGCGTTCGGAACCGAGTCAGAAACATTGAATGGTTACCTTCTATCATAATTGGTTGGGCAGAAATATTTCCGAGTCAGTCTGAAACAGGGATTTCGACATGGGTTAGAAAAATCCGAATGCAGTTCTGAACCTTTCCGACCGACATCATAATGAGGCCCTAAATATGAGTTAATATTGTGTTTAGGCTCTTTTAGTTGACCATTGCTACAATAGCCCTTTATTTTAGTCTACTGATATTATTAAATAACTATTCATTTTATACCATTTCAAAATGCTCATGATAAACAGGGAGCACTCTGGTCCTATAATGGTAACTAAACCTGCTGAATCCTGGAATAAGTGTGCCTGTGAGGTGTGTGTTGCATCATGTACTTAAAAATCTCTTTTGTAAATACTGAACAGTGGATAAGAGCTGTAAACATAGGGGCTTGGCCTAGCACTCCTATATTATTGTCTGCCGCACCCCTAAATGCGACTGGTAGCATGCACCGCCTGCAGGTCACAGGATTGCTTTCTAAAGCTTGGCTCATTTTAACAATTACTTAACTGCTAAATACATTCAGCATGCAAGTTAAAATTAAAGACTTGCACTTCACTTCAAAAAACAATTAAACCATTTCTTTATTCCTTCAGAGAATCAGTGAAACTGCGTCTTCAGGGTAATCTACACAAATTAGAATGATGTGGGCGATAATCACAGTGCTGGATGAGTCACTGTCATGTATGCATTAGTGAAATGCAAGTCTTATTGTCAACTCTCCTTTCTTTTGATGTGGGTGTGTAACAAAAACCGTATTTCATATTTTTAGATCACCAGTTATCTCACTCAACTTTATCTTCTGCCCTCAGGGATCTTCCAAACCCTTAGTGCTTCAAAGGGAGCTTATGGTCACAAGGATTGGCATCATTTGGGGCAGTCCAGCCAGTACATACACTGACACGGGGGGCACATTGATAGTAGAAATCAGACACAGCCCTACCAACAGTGCCACAGAGGCACTGACATAGGGGCAGCAACACTGTCACTGCCACAGGAGCACAGCAGCGACAGGGGGTACCGACATGTTTACAGTGACTAAGGAGCACAGGCAGTAGGACAGTACAAGGAGACATTGACACAGAGGCACCGACACAGGGTCAGCAACACTGTCACTGCCACAGGAGCACAACAACAACAAGGGGTACTGACATGGTTACAGTGACTAAGTAGCACAGGCACGACGGCCGTACAAGGGGACACTGACACAGAGGCACGGACACAGGGTCAGCTACACTTTCACTGCCACAGGAGCACAGCAGCGACAGGTGGTACTGACATGGTTACAGTGACTAAGGAGCACAGGCAGGAGGACCGTACAAGGAGACACTGACACAGAGGCACGGACACAGGGTCAGCTACACTTTTACTGCCACAGGAGCACAGCAGCGACAGGGGGTACTGACATGGTTACAGTGACTAAGGAGCACATGCAGTAGGACAGTACAAGGAGACATTGACACAGAGGCACTGACACAGGGTCAGCAACACTGTCACTGCCACAGGAGCACAACACCAACAAGGGGTACTGACATGGTTACAGTGACTAAGTAGCACAGACAGGAGGACCGTACAAGGAGACACTGACACAGAGGCACGGACACAGGGTCAGCTACACTTTCACTGCCACAGGAGCACAGCAGCGACAGGTGGTACTGACATGGTTACAGTGACTAAGGAGCACAGGCAGGAGGACCGTACAAGGAGACACTGACACAGAGGCACGGACACAGGGTCAGCTACACTTTTACTGCCACAGGAGCACAGCAGCGACAGGGGGTACTGACATGTTTACAGTGACTAAGGAGCACAGGCAGGAGGACCGTACAAGGAGACACTGACACAGAGGCACGGACACAGGGTCAGCTACACTTTTACTGCCACAGGAGCACAGCAGCGACAGGGGGTACTGACATGTTTACAGTGACTAAGGAGCACAGGCAGTAGGACAGTACAAGGAGACATTGACACAGAGGCACCGACACAGGGTCAGCAACACTGTCACTGCCACAGGAGCACAACAACAACAAGGGGTACTGACATGGTTACAGTGACTAAGTAGCACAGGCAGTAGGACAGTACAAGGAGACATTGACACAGAGGCACCGACACAGGGTCAGCAACACTGTCACTGCCACAGGAGCACAGCAGCGACAGGTGGTACTGACATGGTTACAGTGACTAAGTAGCACAGACAGGAGGACCGTACAAGGAGACACTGACACAGAGGCACGGACACAGGGTCAGCTACACTTTCATTGCCACAGGAGCACAGCAGCGACAGGTGGTACTTACATGGTTACAGTGACTAAGGAGCGCAGGCAGGAGGCCCGTACAAGGAGACACTGACACAGAGGCACGGACACAGGGTCAGCTACACTTTCACTGCCACAGGAGCACAGCAGCGACAGGGTGTACTGACATGGTTACAGTGACTAAAGAGCACAGGCAGGAGGACCCTACAAGGAGACACTGACACAGAGGCACCAACACAGGGTCAGCAACGCTGTCACTGCCACAGGAGCACAGCAGCAACAGGGGGTACTGACATGGTTACAGTGACTAAGGAGCACAGGCAGGAGGACCGTACAATAGACACTGACACAGAGGCACCGAACACAGGGTCACTGGCAAATATGGTGACCTTGTGTGCAAGATAAGCGGGGTGCTGGTTCTGACGGCTTTGCAAATGATGCCGCATGAAGACAACCTATCAGCTTCAACCCATAATAACTCCTTAACCCCTCCCAAAACAGGGGGCGTGGACTGAGGCGTCGAGATGGCGGTCGCACTCCTGGACCCCTCCGTCATCCGCCTCTAATCCAACATTCATCGGCTCTTATCTGGATTCCTTACCTGATCGCTGAGCCTCCCCCGACTGGTGGTGTCCCTCCTCCGGCGTTTTCTGGGCGGATTGGTGGCTCTTGTGGCTTTGTCTGGCCTGGGCCTATCGCGGCCTGCTGTCCCTGCAGGTGCGGCCCCCAACCATCCTGGCCTGGGCCTGTCGTGGCCTGCTGTCCCCGCAGGCACGGCCCCCCACCATCCGGGCCGCGGCACCTGGTGAGTGGCAGTGCAGGAAGGGGCCGGGCGGGGGCCTGTACCGCTGGAGGAGAGCGGAGCTTGTGGCAACTGTCCCGGCCTGGTGGCGACCTATCGCCGGAGATCAAAGTGCGGTCCGCGGCCGCCTGCTGTCCCTGCAAGCGCGGCCCCTGGCAATCGGGCCGCGGCTCCGGATGATCAGCGGGGCAGCAGGGGGCCATCTCTCGCGAGGCTGAGTGGCGCCCGCGACTCAGGTTCCTCCTGGGGACGGCCTGCCGCTGTGACTGTGAGCTGCCCGGTGAGAGGTGGAGCACCCGGCCTCGGCCCAGGGGCGTAACAAACACCCCCGCAGCCCCCGCGGTGCGGGGGGGCCCCCAGTCTTCGGTTAGGTGAAGGGGGCCCCCTCAGCTCTTAAGTAAAGAGCTGCGAGAGAAAGGCTTGCTGTAGAAAGCAGGTGCAGTCTGAAGCCGGCTCTGAGCTCCTCGCGCTGACCCATGACTGAAGAGAAACAAAGTAACAAGTTACATTGTTTCTCTTCAGTCAGAGCCAGCCCGGAAAAGGGATGGGGGTGGGGGCCCCAGAGAGATCATTCCCCACAAGCCACAGCCTCGGAGAAGGGAGGAGGCAACACAGAGCTGACAGGGCCACAGGAGAAGGTTTGCAGCTCCATTAACAGGACTCTGCGGGGACGCATTGGAAGGTAAGCAAGCATTGGAAATGTAATTTGCCTCGCATTTGTTTGAGTTGGAGCGTCTCCCTGGATGGCACGTAGTGTTTCCTCAGTGGCCTGCAGTGTCCCCGATGCTGATAGTGAACATGGAAACGTTCCCAGGTCTCCACAGAAGAGATTTAAAAAATTGTCTCAAGAATGTTTGAATATCGATGTACGTGTACAAAATGACAGAGAGTACTTTTTTAAATAGTTCAATATAGCGCAAGCTCGTCCCCAAGGTATTGGAGCGCTTTACACGAGCACCAGTTACATTACACAAGGCCACACTTATTTTTTAAGCACGGGGATATTAAGTGATTTGCCCAGAATCACAGGATGTTGAACCAATGCTGAGACTCGAGCATGATCCCCCAGTTCCAAAGCCTGCATCTCTGGCTGTTATACCACATTCAATTTGTATCAGTGGTCTTCCCAGTTGCAAAGGAAGGGAGAACATGTCTGTGGTTATTGCACATTTTTGAGCGACATTTGAGACCAAGTGCAAAACTATCTGGAGCCTTCAGCAAAATTCTATTTTTTATGGTTTTTGCTCCCTCCTTGGAATTAATTGGTAATATTTGATGCTTTTGGTATTAATTTGGCACTGTCTGGTGCTGGCACCCTCGGCACCTGCCTAGTATTATTGACTCGCTTTATCATCAGCCCCTTTATTTACTTTTAGACTCTGGCCATGGGCGTACGTACCAATGGTGCCGCATGTGCAGTGGCATCGGGCCTAGGAATGGGAGGGGCACACTGACTATAGCTGTCTTTCAGTACCCAACCAGGAGCCAGGGGGCATTTTCACCTCCTTAAATGAGGGCGCGTGAGGCTCATACTATGCCACTGACTCCAGCTTAACTGAAAAACTCACATTTTAGGGGCCTCCAGTCCAGAGTACTATAGAGTTGAGGAAAGTCATTCCCAGGTTCCACAGCACAGAACCTTCATTTTCTTTTTTTTAAATACATTTTAGGTATTCAGTTTCTGCCCATGCTGTGCACTTTTTATTTTATTTTTGTTTTCCTATGAATTCTATTTCTTGTTATTCACATTGGTAATATTTTTTATAGAAGAATCCAATACAGAACAGGTTATAAATTGGTACTTAAAGTCTAATGAAACATAGAACGAGCCCCCAGAACAGCAACGAAATGCCAAAAATAATAGAGATATATTCAGGTAAATAAATCGGACTGGAGTGTAGCAAACTACCACCAGAGTCATATGGGAGCGAGTAGGATACACATAAGAAGGGAAGGACATTGTGGGTCGGAAGGGGAGAATCCATGTAAGATGTCATATCTAATAAGTGTTGGCAAAGCCAATAGGTCTGACGTTGGTTGCAGGACTATTGGCTGTACCAATGTATGTTTCTTTTGCTGTAGTTTATTATGACTTTATTGTTCCAAGATCGCTAATAGAGGCTGAGAGAAGAAAGACATGAAGAAATCATTGAAATACTACAGGGTGTAAATACAGTGGGTGGACAGTGGTGTATGAGAGACAATGAAATACAGGGTATAAATACAGTAGGTGGACAGTGGTGTATGAGAGACAATGAAATACTAAAGGGTGTAAATACAGTGGGTGGACAGTTGTGTATGAGAGACAATGAAACACTACAGGGTGTAAATAGAGTGGATGGACAGTGGTGTATGAGAGACAATGACATACAGGGTGTAAATACTGCAGGTGGACAGTGGTGTATGAGAGACAATGAAATACTAAAGGGTGTAAATACAGTAGGTGGACAGTGGTGTATGAGAGACAATGAAATACTAAAGGGTGTAAATACAGTGGGTGGACAGTGGTGAATGAGAGAATGAAATACTACAGGGTGTAAATACAGTGGGTGGACAGCGGTGTATGAGAGACAATAAAATACAGGGTGTAAATACTGCAGGAGGACAGTGCTGTATGAGAGACAATGAAATACTAAAGGGTGTAAATACGGCAGGTGGGCAGTGGTGTATGAGAGACAATGAAATTCGAAAGGGTGTAAATCCAGTGGGCGGACAGTGGTATATGAGAGACATCGAAACACTACAGGGTGTAAATACAGTGGGTGGACAGTTGTGTATGAGAGACACTGAAATACTACAGGGTGTAAATACAGTGGGTGGACAGTGGTGTATGAGAGACAATGAAATACAGGGTGTAAATACTGCAGGTGGACAGTGGTGTATGAGAGACAATGAAATACTAAAGGGTGTAAATACAGTAGGTGGACAGTGGTGTATGAGAGACAATGAAATACTAAAGGGTGTAAATACAGTGGGTGGACAGTGGTGAATGAGAGACAATGAAATACTACAGGGTGTAAATACAGTAGGTGGACAGTGCTGAATGAGAGACAATGAAATACTACAGGGTGTAAATACAGTAGGTGGACAGTGGTGAATAAGAGACAATGAAATACTGCAGGACGTAAATAAGGTTGCACGACATAGACCATGAATGAAGACAGGGCAGGGAGCAAACACAGTGGGCTCTGAAGTCGTGACCCGCAGCTGTCCTGCAGAGAACTGTACGCCAGTGCCCCATAGCCAATTACAGACCCCGCATCACGCGTAAAGGTCAAGCTATTTTTATTCTCTAAAATTTTTCCCCATACTCTCCTAAATAAGTAACCATTCCAGGATGGTTGATATGCATTTGACCTGTGGAAGGGTACACAGGTCTGATGGGAGTCCTTGTGTACTGTGTGTAAGGCTGTGACGAGAGTGGGTGGACCGTTAAAGAGACAAACAAGGAAGCCGTTCATATCTTGCTCTCTCTTTTCCATAGTGCCTGCGACATGGCTTTGTGTAGAAAAAACTATCACTAGGTAAAGAGGGGAGCTTGTCACGGCCACTAGTGAGATGCTACAGAGCTGCCCCATTTCAGCACCAGCAACGTTCCATGATTGTGTACCTAATAAGTAAAATAAAATTACATAATGTTGGCCCTGCCATAATGGTGGCACATATCGGCCCAATGTGCTCACCCATGGTATAATGGAGCCCAAACCGGGTAAAATGCGGGCACTGGCATAATAGTGGTAATTCCTGTCTGATTGCATGGTGCACAGCCCTCCTGCTTGCTTCGGCATAATGGCGGTAATTCTTGGCATAAGATTGGCGCATATGACATGCAACTATGACACATAGATATTCAAGGCGGAATCTATCATGTGTTGTAGTGGTTCATGACAAAATGTGAACTTTTTCACAAAAAAGATAACTTCTTGATTTAGGGAATTTGAATTATTTTTCAAGAAGGCAAAGCTGGTATTTAATAGCAAAACTTTTCTGCTTTCATAAACTGACAAGCTGATATTTTGGAGACAAATGACTGAATTTATTTAAAGCTGAAATTTGAGTGGTTAAAGGGCCCACTTGGGAAGGCCAACCCCGAACACTCCTCTTTCACTTTGGTGTGCTTGCTGTACTCATTTGCTCCTTCAACTTGGTTCTCAGCTTTTCGTTACACCACTTTTAGGATTCACCAGCCGCCACTGGTGCATGCGCAGCAGGCCCCTGACCTGAGAGCTCCTGACTGAATCCGGAGCGTGGGGGGCCCCCTCCATATTCTTTGCAGGGGGGCCCCCTCAAGTTTCGTTACGCCACTGCCTCGGCCAGCATACCGGCTGGTGCCGAGGCAGGCAGCAGAGTGGGCAGCTTGCGGGACAGGTGGCTGCGCGAGCTGCGGCAACCTATTAAGGTGAGCGGGGTGTATCGGCTGTCGTTCCGGGCAGCGGCAGTAAGGCGTGGGTGCGGATTGCCACCCCCCCCCGCCCCCATGTACAACTTTGAGGCATAGTGGTGGGGCCGCCAATTCTCTGTACTGGTGGGACGTGGTTGGTGGCGGCACCCAGGGGGTCTGCGCGGCCCACGCCCCCCTGGCCCCAGAGGGGCTTGTGGCTCCCGTGTTGTGTTGCTCAGTGGGCTGCGCGCCCCCACGGCCATGTGAGGATCTTCAAGGTGCGGTGTGCCCCAGCCTGGGCTCGGCCAGCATACCGGCTGGCGCGGGGGCGACGGACGCAAGGGCGGCATCTGAAAGGGTGGCAGTGAGCGTTGTGGCATCCTTCTAAGGCGTGCGGGGGGAACCGGCTGCCGATTCAGGCAGCGGCAGCGTAAGCGAAGGCTCAGTGTGCCACGCCCCCGTGCTCCCCTCTGCACCCCTGTGGCCTCCTGGGGCTTGCGGCCCATTGCGACCTACCGGAGGCTCGCGGAGAGCTCCAGCTTTTGAGGGGTCCGAGTGCCGCCTGTTGTTCCCGGCCCAGGTGGGCCTGAAATCCCGCATTGGGGTCTGGCCGGGTGGCGCCGCTGTGCCTACGGTGGGGTTCCAGCTGAGCGGTTGGGGTGCTGGGGGTCCCGGGTTGCGTAATGGACCCGGATGGTGAGTGGGGACCAGCTGTTGGTCGGGCAGCAGCGTGAGGGGTGGATATCGCCCCCTCCCCCCAACTCCACTTCCATTTTTGGTGCTGTGCGGGCCCCTCTGCCTGTCTGTAATCTGCAGAGGCCGATTGATAGATCCGACCGCGGTGCCCTGAGCCGCATTAACGCTGTCCGGTGGTGGTGTTCCACGATCCTGAAGGATGGGGCGGGGGCCAGCTGCGGTGCCTGGTCCACCCCCCCCCCCCATCCTCATCCTCTTGCCTTTTTCCCTTCGCTTGGTACGGACTTGGGCGGGGTCCTCTTCTCCTTGCTGTGAAGCGCCTGGTTCCCTGCGGTCTGGCCGGTGGTCGGCGGAGCAGTTGGGGCCTGGGACCATCCGTGAATGGGATCGGCCACCTCCTTGGGTGGTGGAGGGTGCCCTCTGCCCACGGCCCCTGAAAGGAAGGTTCGTCCAATGACTAGCCGCTTGTGTGGAGCCCCACGACCTCGGTGGCGCAGCGTACCCCCCCCCCCCCCCGATCATGGGGAGGGATAAGGGGCCCAGACCTGCACAGGCCCCTACACAGACTAAAATGGACAGGTTCACCACCTCCGAGCCGGAGCCGTCCCGGGGGGCCACAGGGGATCACCACCCATCCCCCCAGATAACAACCTGGACACCATCCTTCAGGCTATCAGGGTCTCACAGGCATCGGTGGAGGGGAAAATTGGAGAAATCAAAGTGGACGTATCCCTTCTTCAGCAGGACCTTCGCAATGCCACCGTGCGGCTGTCCAAAGCCGAGTCCAGCATATCCACGGCTGAGGACGATATTGCACAGCTCAAGGAGCAGGTGGCCCACCTTCGCTCTCACACCAAGGAGCTCCACAGACGGGCTGAGGATGTGGAAAATCGGGCGCGTCGTAACAATCTCCACTTGGTGGGGTTTCCCGAGGGGGCGAAGGCAGGGCAAGCCACCACCTTTGTTGAAAACTGGTTTAAGGCGTGGATGCCGGGAGGGGCCTTCTCAACTTGGTTTGTAGTGGAAAGGGCAAACAGGTCCCTGGCACCCAGGCCCCCTCCCGGCGCCGCACCCTGCTCTATCATCCTCAAAGTTCTCAACTTCAAGGACAGGGACGCCATCTTGCGGGAGGCTCGGGCGGCTGGGCCCATCAAGTTTCAGAACCATGTCATCATGATATTCCCGGACTACACCAGGGAGGTCATGGACCTTTGGCGCTCTTACACGGACGTCAAGAAAAGGTGGCGCACCCTAGGCCTACAATACCAACTTCAGTTCCGGGCGCGCCTTCGAGTCATCTTCCAAGACAAGACACACTTCTTTGACTCACCTCAGGCGGCTTGGACATGGCTGACTGAAGAACGCCCTCTCCGCCAACAACGCGCCTCCCCCCCGGAATGCAGGGAGTTGCGGCCCACAGGACAAAGATCGCCGGACCGCCAGCGCTGGCGTCAGAAGCGGTCACGAAGGGGGCGCCAGTCAAGATCATCGGTGCTCCGGTCTGCGAGTGCGGCAGCTCCAGACCCCAGAGACTCCTCCAGATGGTCGGGCTCTCCGCCCTGCAACAGGCATCGCTCCTCCAAGCCCTCCACGGGCAGGTCTCTACTGATGGCCCAGGCAGACTTAGACCTTTCCTGTATGCCTGCTCTTTAAGGGCAGCACAGTTCGAACGTAATGTATCCCCACCGGGAGGGGTGGTAGCGGTCGATTGACCCTTGACTTGTCCCTATGGGTGTCCACAATGTTAACGCTGATGTACTGTTTATCCATTCTGTAAGAGGGGTCCTCCACGCAACCAATACGAACGTTTTCGTTTGGTTTTGTTCCAAGGGGGCCGACAGATGCTTCCGTTCATGAAGTATAGGGTGGGGGGCGGGTTCGGTTGGGGGGGTTTTCTTTGTTGTTGTGGGGAGTCAGTAAGGTGCGCTCCCACAGTTTAGTATTGTTTTATGTTGTTTTGCTGCACCACCGCTCACTCGACACCTGGACTCCCTGGTATATGCATCTACTGCACAGGGTCCTTCCCACCAGCGCGCTCTCATGTCTGCTCTCGGCCTCGTCCTTGCCACTGGCTCTCCAAGGCCCAATGAGCTTTTGTAACGATCTTCGCCCTCCATGAGTGATATACCCTTCCCGAAAGCAGCCCTTCATATCCTATCCTGGAACATAAATGGCCTTTTAGATCGTCATAAGCGAACGGCCGTATTACGTTATGCACAGCGCCTTAACATAGACGGGCTTCAAGAGACTCACCTCATGGGTAATCACTGCCCCTTTCTGGCGCGTTATGGTTATGACAGGGTGTGTCACTCGGGCTTTGCTCGATGTTCGCGAGGCGTGGCCATAATTTTGAAGCGTACCCTTCCCTTTGTGCTGACACAAGTTATTCATGACCCGCAAGGCACGTTTGTGATTGTCTGCGGCACTCACGAGGGCACCCCCCTTAATCTTGTATCCTTGTACTCACCCCCCTTGATGCTTGTCGCGACTCTAAAACAATCCTCCACCCTGATACCCATCCTCCCCCTGGGGCCCACCGTCATGGGGGGGAATTTTAACGCGGTCTCCTCTCCGCTTGTCGATACGACGGGGACCCCGTCCGCTTCCAGGATGGCCCAGGCAAGACAACAAGCTGGGCTGAAACCGTTGGCCTCTGCGACGCATGGTGGATCTGGCATCCATGCGCTAAACAGTTCACGCACACCTCCGCTGCCCATCACATGCAAGCACGCATAGACTCCATCTTTATCCCGTCTACGGACTGCTCCAAGATTCAAGATGTCCGCATACTTCCAAGAGGTATTTCTGACCACTCCCCACTGCTCCTCCTTACAGGGACTCCTCCCCCCCACTCCCATCCCATGTGGTGGTTGAATGCATGGTTTCTTCAAGACAGGGAATTCCAAAAGGCGGTGGGAGTAGAGCTGAAGGACTACTTCGTCACTAACGCAGGTTCGGTTTCATCCCCGGGTACTCTGTGGGAGGCGGGTAAGGCCACTATTCGGGGCTTCGCCAAGGGTTATGTCCAGCGGCAGCGTCGGGCCCAATTGTCGCAGATCACTTCACTCGAGGCACAGGCCCTGCGCCTTGAGGGCTCCCCCTCCACGGATGGTGACACGATTCTGGAGCGGCACCTCGCGAGTATTCGAAGTGAAATCAAGCAACTCTCGCTGGAAGCAACTAAGCTCCTGTGGAGGTCTTCCGTAGCCAGGGTCTATGGATGGGGTGACGAAAACGGCACGATCCGACACAGGTTGGCCACATACCCCAGAGCGAACCGTATTATCCCAGAGATATTGGATCAAGGGGGATCGATGCAGCAGTCCCCGGTGGCTATGGCTGGTGTGTTCGCCGCCTTCTACCGCCAACTCTACGTCAAAAGGATCCCGACTTTGACGCTCCGTGAGCTCTTGGGCCAGACAGGTGCCCGCCTCCCTCTGCTAGACTCTAACGCCCAAGCTGACCTTGACCGCTCTATCTCGCATGACTAGATCAGCAAAGCCATCATGTCCACATCGTCGGGCAAGACCCCTGGCCCGGACGGTCTCCCCCAGGAATACTATGCAATGTTCCGTGAGGTCCTTGTGCCCCACCTCACCGATCTGTATGCCGAGGCCCTGGAGATAGGTTCCTTCCCACTTGAAACAGATATGGCCACTATCGTGGTCCTCCCAAAGTCCCAACCACCACTGTGCGGACTACCGTCCCATCTCCCTTATTAACACAGACGTCAAAGTGTACGTGGCAATTCTCGCCCAACGGCTGAAGCCCTACCTTCCCAAGTTGGTCCACCAGGACCAGTGTGGTTTCATGCCCCAACGAGGCATCAGACACTGCCTCCGACGGCTGCACCTGGCCCTGGCTCACTGACAAGTCCTTTCTCCTTATTTGGCACTCCTTCTTATCGATTTCGAGAAGGCGTTTGATTCAGTATTCTGGACATACTTGGATGACGTGTTGGGGGCGATGGGCTTTGGCCCACGCTTCCGTCAGCTAGTTGGGGTGCTGTATGTCCGGCCACAGGTGCACGTCCTGGTCAATGGGGTTCTCTCTGGTGCCTTCCCCATCCAGCGGGGAACGAGACAAGGATGCCCCCTCTCGCCCCTTCTCTTCGCCTTGGCGATGGAACCCCTAACGGCCCTGATTCGGTCCGAGAGTCTTGTTCGGGGGTGGGAGTGGCCCAACTCTGAAGTGCATAAGATTGCCCTCTATGCAGATGATGTCTTGCTTTTCTTAACCAACCCTGCACAGTCGGGTCCCCACTGTCTTCAGATTCTGCATTCCTTTGGGCAAACTTCTGGCCTCCACATGAATTCCAACAAGTCGATCCTTGTCCCGCTCCATCTCTCTAGAGAATGCTTCGACTGGCAGTCTAGGATACCGCTTCGACGTCAGTACTTTAAATATCTCAGGATATGGGTCATGCTCCTCCCGGAACTGGGATGGTCTCTTAACATCACCCAGCTTGTGAAGAAGGCTAGGGCAGATCTCCGCAAATGGCAGAAACTGCCGTTGAACCCTTTGGGGAGGGTCGCCTTGTTTAAAATGCTGATTCTCCCCAGATTTCTCTATGTCCTTCAAAACATCCCCTTTTGCTTTCAACAGGTATGGTTTCGGGAGATTGACACCATGGCTACTAAATTCCTGTGAGGGGGAGGGAGGGCCCGGATGGCGTTGTGTACCTGCCAGATTCCAACATTCGATGGGGGCATGGCGATGACGCATTTATACCTCTACTATCTGGCGACTCAGCTGTTGTGTATTCATGACTGGTTCAATGGGGGGTGGTCTGACCCAGCCTATAGGCTTGAGCTAAGTGAATTTGGCCTGCCCCGAATTCAATCCTTCATGTACGGAGAATCCCTCCCGCCCTCCTTGCCTGATGTCACACGCTCAGTGTTCTTGGCCTGGCGGGCTGCTTTACGGCATACTAAATGGATGCGCAAACTCACTCAACACACGCCTTTATGGCATGGTACCTGGCTCCTGGAGGTCAGTGGACTGCAGGGGTTCCATCAGTGGGATCTTATCGGGATCTCCCAGCTTGGTGATGTGTGGGCGAACGGCCAGGCGCGCTCCTTCAAGGACCTCCAATCCGTGTATTCCCTCCATCCATCACAATTTTATACGTACTTACAATTGCGGCATGCCCTCCACGTACATCTGCCCGAGGACATTAGGATCCCTGAGTATAGTCCCCCTGAAGCACAGACCATGTTGGGTGATCTGGGGAGGGGGGGTATTTCCCGTATTTACAAGACGCTAGTTAACAACACCCTCACCTCGCTCGACCGACTTAGGGACCAATGGGTGGAGTGGGTGGGTCCCCTGGACGAGGTGGACTGGCGGGACGTTCTCATGTCGCCCAGGACAGTCACTGTATCCGCCAAACTCCGCCTGATTCAATTATACTACATACACACTGTCTATCCCACCCCACAGCGCCTGTATGGAGCCGGCCTTTCCCCATCTGCCTCATGCACGCGATGCGGCCAAGACCCGGACGATTTCTTCCACATGGTATGGGCATGCCCCCCGATTGGCACAGTTTAGGGGGGAGATTGAATCTGAGCTGTCCGAGGTCCTGGGGTGGGAGGTTCCGCACGATCCACGCCACTCCATTTTAGGGATTACGGACGGACTTGACGGGTCCAGGAACAAGAAATTATTCTATAATACAGCCATGGTTGTGGCAAAACGGGACATAGCCGCCTCATGGAAACGTCCTACACCTCCAAGTTTTGAGGTATGGAGAAGGGGGGCGGATTGGTGTGCGGCACAAGAGAAACCCATGTACGAGGCACGGGGTGTCCTAAGAAATACCAGAGGGTGTGGGGCAAATGGCTGGGTGCCGTGGAGTAGCTTGTTCCATCCACGCATTATACTGTACTCATCGCAGGAGGGAGGGGCCTGATTGCAATGTATGTGTTCTTCCAGATGTACTGTGTCAACGTTGGTATTACGCAATGTCAGAGCATTGGTGGTTGAAACAATAAAATGTGTTTATCAAAAAAAAAAAACCCTCCCAAAACAATGGCAGCCTCAGAAAATGTGAGTTCTCAGACTACAACTTTTTTTGTTTCCAGCACTGGAAAGAATCCACGTTTTTGGCTGTCACGGTGCAGAAATGGGGGTAAACCTGCTGGTGTGGAGGAGAATAGGGGCTTGTGTTTGCCTCATTGGTCAAGCCTTCAGCATTTAAATGACACCGCCTGCCACCTTCCACCAGCCCAATTAATGTGGGATCACTGCATGCAGGCACAAGGAGGGAACGAGAACAGTACAGCGGGGTGGGGGGGGGGGGGTTAATACTGTGTGGCTTGCAGACCCAGCAGATTGGACTTTGTAGGAGCCTGTCTACAGTACAGATGCTGTGACTGCCGATTGCCAAGGCTGCCTAGTTGTGGTTCCATCTTACGCTTCTTTCTTCCACCAAACCACCATTTCATTCTCTTTTTTATAACTCTTGTAGTTTCTTTTGTATCCGAGCTCCAGCTCTCCTCCTTTGTCACTGTTTTCCTTATTTTTCCTTCATCCTTTTTTCCTCCTATTCTTTCTTTTTTTTTATCTGGTTCAAAGTCTGATAATCAAAAATAATAATACAGAGTTTCAAAAAAATGAGTCCTGGTGCACGCTACCGACAACCTCCGGCACAAATTAAGCACTGGCTGCCGAGGGTCTGGAAGAATGGTAGGGTGGCTATGTGGCTAGTTCTTTCTCCTTTGACTAGTGGAAATGGCCCCATTGTTATACTCACTCTCTGACCTGTGTCCAAGATCCCAAAAACCCCAATGCCTGTCTTATACCTGACGAGCCTTCTGTTCCATACAGGTTTCTCCCGCCTGCGCCAAGTACAGTCAGTGCAGGGCTGTCTGACAGCAGGAGAATGTCTCTGTATGTACCATATAGGTGTGCTCATAACTATGGGCATTGTTTAGAGTCTGGGGGATGCCCCAGCCACGCCCATAGAATGTATAGGGCCTCTACGCATCTTAAATAGGGCTGACTACATACTCCAGTGCTTCAGTTGTGAAACAGTAATTGCCAGGCCCTCATCGGGAGGCACTGCCGCGTGCACCCCCATCGCCCCTATCAGCGCTGCCATGACAGTTCCAACACAACTGCTATCTTCACACTGTACAAGTGGGACAATTCAGACCGTTTGAATGGCTTGGTACTAATGAGATGAAACATCTGCCCAGACAGGTTTAATGTGTAAAATTGACGAAATAATGAAGTAATACATAGTGTGCTGCCTTAAGCGGCATCATTTTCCTTTTCTAGCCACATAATTTAGTCAACCTTGCAGCACAATTTGGTCCTCTCCTGCCGCATAATTCCGGTGGCCCTGATTATAAAGAGTTGCATTTCGTCTTTTCCTCTCAGCGAAGTCTCCCTGCCAGGATCGAAGGAGACCCACAGCAGGGGTCAGCTGCCCCGTCGTTTTAAGGCCTCTCCATCTACAAACCGTTTCCAAGTCTTTAAGAAGCTTCGAATAAAAATGTATTTAAATTAAACATTAATTTGTCTTAGTAGGGGAGGTACATTAGAGAGTGTTTTTAGAGTGGCTGCTCAGCCGCCATGTCTGAGGGCATTTGCCACACCACTGGCACAAGAGGGGTGCCAGGGAGCACAGAGAGGACAGCTCCTATGGAGCACAAGGGCACAGTGTGTGCTGAGAAAATAACACATGCACACTGGTGAGGTCTGATATACAAAAGCTCTTGGCAGGCATTGCCTAGCAGTGCACTCTGTCTGTGCCCCCCCACCCCTCCAAAATGTCCTGGAAACTAGCACCCTCCAAACCACCCCTCCTTTTCTGTGCCCCACCACTAGCGACAGCGGAGCTAGCAAAACCGACACTCTTTTCTCAGCTGGAAAGAGTGATGTTCCTGTTAACAATTCACGTTTTACTTTCTCTTACATTTCCGAAGAGTATCTGCTTTTTCCAGGATTTTGTGTTTTGTAGTTTTTGTATGCAATATATTACCCATGCATCGATATAATGCATGGTGTGAAAAGAGTTTCCTCTAGGGCTGAGTGAATTTCTTTGAGTGCCCATCAGTGGGTGATAAAGGGGTTCAGAATACATGCTCATCCAATCATTGGCCTCTCTACGAGTGCACAGAGCAGTGGGCAGGTGTGCCAATTATAATTGTGATAGTAGACGAAAGTAAGTGAAGGACGTACATAGCTGTCAAAATATTCACCGGGTGAAAGTTATAGAAAACGAAGTGCATTGTGTGCGGAGGTGGGTGGCGAGGAAGTGGCAAGGTGAAGGAAATGCAAGGAAGTACATGCAGATAAAGTGAAAAGGGTGCTGAAGAGGAAAGAGATCATTGGTGAGATGTGCATATGCCGTGTTTCAGAAAGATACAAGAAGGAGAAACAGCATAAGTGTCTAATCGAGAGAGTGATGTGAACAGGAGTAAGAAATTAGGGTAACTATAACTCACTTCCCTGATAAGCACAGTTTTCTCATCAAAGATTTTACAGCATATGCTGCAGTAATACTATCAATGATGTCATAGAAGATGTCATGACTGATGTAATATGAGGGTAATCAGTGCAGTGCATGGTGAGGGCGCGAATTATTGTTACCTTACAGCACGAGTTATAGTTACTTGAGATAACTGTAACTATAACTGCGGAATATGGTTTTGTGTTTGTAAAATCTGCCTCTCGTTTGGAGGACGCCAGGAGGAGCCGCAGACCATGCAGAAATAAAAACGATTTCTACCACAAGGACTGCCTGAGATAAACCGAAGGTGGGAAGAACAAACTCCCTTTTAGACTCCCCAACACTAATAAGAAGAACATGCATTTGTGTGTTGATATGGTGACAGATTAAGAGTAGAAATAAAAGCGGAGGCCGGTTTCCGATTGGAGTTACGTGGTAACAGAGCTACAAACAAGTGGGTAATACTAGGCTAATTGACCAGATTGCTTTAGGAAAGAAATGTCCTTAAAGATCAGACGAACTTCAGAGAGATAAAGGAAATGACATAAGGGATGTGAAACTATGGTAACCAACCAGTGGCAAGTATAGGAGAGACATTTTTTTTTGGGTCTTGAAAAAGATGGAACATTGAATAAAGCCATCGAAACGCGCCGACGCTCATATCAACATAATCTGTTGGAACAAGTTCTCCTAACAAGATATAATTAGAGAAAAGGTTTAGGATGAAAATTTGAGAAAAGTTTATTGTCAGAACGGATATGTAAACTAATGACAAAAAACATTGTCTTTTGTTGTCTCTCTGTGATTTGTATGTTATAGCTAAACGTCTCGATAAGGGAGGTTACTATCTGTGAGGTTGTGTTACATATATTGTATTTTAAAACATTAGACAGTTTTATGTCTATTTTTAATCATATTGGTATTGTGTTTTTAAGAAATCTGATATAAATAAAAAAAAATCTTTAGGAAATATAGTGATCATTATGTTTTTTTGAAATTGTGATGTTCTAACACATGGGCTCAGAGTTTGGGGTGCGAATAACATTGAATTTAATCGTTTCACAAACTATTATCACCAAGGGATAATACATTTTCACTACTTTGTAAAATCTGAGCCTAACTATAACCTGCCTGTAACCTTTGTTTTTTTTCAGTAAATTTCGATATTTTTGTTTATGCTATTTGCTAACTATAACGTCCGTGCACATCAGGGGGCTGGCCGCAGGGCCTGCTCCCAACCTCCCACATGCAGCCAGCTCAACCCCGCGCACCGGCTTTTCACCCCAGGGACCCCATCTACCAGTGCCTGATGCATTTTTGACCGGGAGGGAGGCATGGGGCCCCCCTCCTCACTCCACTTTTGGCCCTGAGGACACCTTCCCCTATGGCCCGGCAACATTTTTTAGGGGGACAGGGGCATGAACCTTCCCTCCCCAGGCCAATTTCGGCCCCAGGGACCCCATCCCACAGGGACAGTAGCAAAGGTGTGTGTTGGACAGGCCTCACAGACGGCTCGCGCCCTCCCCGCTCGACAAGGCCAGGACTCCGGGCCACCTGGCATAACCCCGCGACCAGCACCTGTACCCTGTCCCCCGACGGACCCTCTGCCCTCGGACCCCTACTCATCACGGGGTCCAGCCCCACCGGCTTTCCCGGCCGGGTCAAGCCGCCATCTTGGACCCTGTACCACGCGGCCGCCTGGCCTCCCCTCGACCCTAACCCCGGGCCTGGCCGGCCCCGACATCCCGGCACCACTATCCACCCAGGAGGTGAGCGGACCACTTGGCAGGTCAATGGGAGACCGAAGTGTCAAGGGCTCTCCCCCGCCAGGTGCCGATCGCTCCCAGCTCCCCCGGGCACTGGCTCCACCCCCTGCTGGGTGTCTGGACACCTTCATCCCGGACCCTCCGACCTCCAAGTGCGAGGGTCCGGACATCAAAGGGCACCAGCCCTATAACTGAGGCAGCTCCGGAGCAGGAAGGCAGTTGTATCCTGGAGTCGAGAGACACCGAGAGAACTCAACCCTGACGGTCTACTGGCGCTGCCGTAGCCCGCTCTTGTGAACCATCGTCCTGCCTGCTGGCGCTGCCGCGGCCTTCTGCAACCTTCATCTTCCTGGGACCTGCTGGCGCTGCCGCGGCCCGTTGTACCGACCATCCTCACCGGGACCTGCTGGCGCTGCCGCGGCCCTCTGCAACCTTCATCTTCCTGGGACCTGCTGGCGCTGCCGCGGCCCGTTGTAACGACCATCCTCACCGGGACCTGCTGGCGCTGCCGCGGACCGTTCATCTTCCAGGGACCTGCTGGCGCTGCCGCGGCCCGTTGTATCGACCATCCGCACCGGGACCTGCTGGCGCTGCCGCGGCCCATGCCACCTAACCACCAAGCTCGAGGATTGTGAGCTCATCACCATCTCATCCGAATTACCTGATTGGTAAATAGACTGTCCCGCTACCCCCTTCCCTACCTTACGAGACTCTAATCGAGGGGACCCCTGAGTCCAGACCTCCTTGTACCATTTTACCGTACCTTAAATAAGTGCCTATAAAGATCACTGAACCTTATCCGTGTGTGATATCTGTCTGTGGGGGGGGAAGTTACTTGTCTGTACGATCGCTGGAGACGGCTCTCCCCGGAGACCTCTCCTCCTGACCCCGGCCGACCCTCCCGGTCCATCTACCTTTTCTAACATTGGTGGCCAGCGGCGCGATCCGAATCAACGCGTAATCGTACAGAGAGTAGCTCACCCCACGACAAAGCACGATGTCGACCAAAGATAGCAGCTCCACCGAGAAGTTCCAAATGGAGAAACTAGAGGAGTACAACCACCGCGAACTGAGACAATTTTGCATAGAACTTGGCATTGCTACCACTGGCCTGAGTACCAAGGATGACCTAAAGCACGCCCTTGAGTCGTGGACAGAAACGGGGGTCGCAAGACCCTCCGACCAAAGCAGCGTCACACCAGACCAAAACAGCGTTACACCAGAGGGGAACGCCACGACTCCCGAGGAACGGGGAACGGGCCTCTCACCGGAGGAGATACGAGAAAGAGACAGAGTCAGACTGCACGAATTAGAGATGGCACGACTCAAGATGGATGGGGAGCTCAAGTTAGCTGAACAGAAACTCAACCTCGAGCATATGCGGATTCGAGAGGAGCGAGAAGAAAAACAGAGACAGAGAGAGCTGGAAGAGAAAAAGATAACGCTCGAGCACGAGCGCCAATTGGCAGAGATAGAACTGCGCAAACAGCATAAGGACTTGGGGGTGCCTGAAAGACCACACACCCCGGGACCAACTGAGAAAAAAGTTCACATCCCCAAGGATGTGGTCCGCGAGTATGTCCGAGAAGACGACATACAACAATGGTTTAAGGCCTATGAGATCGCAATGACCTCCCACCGGATCGACCGGAGTGATTGGGGAGCCGGACTTTGGGGGAGATTTATCAACGAGGGTCGCGATGCCCTGCTGCAGCTCCCCGATCACCAAATGTCGTCCTACGACCACATGAAGGCTGCCCTCCTCACCCGCTACGGCCTCACGCCCGAGATGTACCGCCAGAGGTTCAGGGATTGCACCCGGATCCCAGGTACCACTTGGGTGGAATACGTGAACTATTTCAGCCGGGCCTTCGAGGGTTGGATCAAGGGGAGTCAGGTCACCACCTACGAACAGCTCTTCAACCTCATGGTATGGGAACACCTGTCAAACAACTGCTTCGTCGAGCTCCGGCAGCACCTACTCGACAGTAAGCTGACTGACCCCCGGCAGCTCGCCGCCGAAGCTGACCGGTGGGAGAGCACCCGAGTGGGCCGGAAAGGGCCACACGACCAGAACAGAAGCAACCAAGGCCAGCACCGTCCTCGGGGAGGAGGAGGAGGCCAGGGGCGGGGGAGAGACGCCTTGCCAGCAACAACCGTGGCCAGCACCCCGCCGCCGGCCGGCCGGGGCAACCCCCCGTTGCGGCCTGGGTACCGAGCCAACGTCACGTGCCACAGATGCCAGCGACTAGGCCACTACGCCAACGATCCGAACTGCCCGCTGAACCAAACGCCCAAACCCCGCCAGGTAGCTGCCGCTGCCCTGGGGGAGGAGCAGTCGTTGGAGGGTCCCGAGGAGTGTGAGCCGGACCAGCAAGGGTGGGAACCGGCCGCCATGGTCCTGGCATGCTTAGGGGGAAGAGACATGGTTCCGCGGGCTCCCCTACCCGCCAACACCAGGAAATACGGTCAGTGGGTGACCATTAATGGAGAGAGAGCTGAGGCCTTGCGCGACACCGGCGCCAGCGTGACGGCCGTCCGCTGTCACCTGGTGAAGCCCGAGCAGATCTTGCCGAACATTCTCTGCCCCGTCCGCTCGGCAGATAACTCTGAAAGCATGTGCAAGATGGCCTGCGTCCCGTTTGAATGGGGAGGGGTCTCCGGCCTACTGAAAGTGACGGTCCGGGACGATGCCCCCGTGGACTGCCTCCTGGGGAATGACCTCGAGAGTTCCCCGTGGGCCACCGTCGAGAGAAGAGAGCACTTGGGGATGCTGGGCCTCCCGGACTGGGCCTGCATAACCACCCGATCCATGGCCGGCCGGGCCGCCCCCCGATCAGAAGAAACCGAATGGCCGGCACCTCCGCCCCCGGTTGCCCCCGTAGAGGACAACGGCGAGGCCGACCTCCCAGACCCGGCCCCCGAAGAAAACGCGCAACCCCAGGACCTTCCGGATCTGGCTCAGTGGCGGCAAGAAGGGGGGCCCACCCAAGAATAGTTCCGCCAGGAGCAAAAGACCTGTCCCTCCCTCGAGGGACTTCGCCAACAAGCCAGCACCCAAGCCGCCGGGGACACCACCGGAACCCACTGGGTCTACTGGGATAACGACCTGCTCTACAGCGAGCAAAGAATCGCCGAGCTGGGGGCCAGTCGAGTTCTGGTGGTACCGCTCCGCTTCCGAGACTTTCTACTCAACCTAGCCCACGATGTCCCCCTGGCTGGGCACCTGGGCCAAGATAAAACGTACAGTCGACTGGTGACCCACTTTTTCTGGCCAAAAATGAGGAATGACGTCCTGAACCACTGCCGATCGTGCCCCACATGCCAAGCAAGCGGGAAGAGTGGCCGGAAGCTTAAGGCTCCTCTACAACCCTTCCCGGTGGTCACCACCCCGTTCGAGAGGGTGGGGATAGACATTGTGGGGCCGCTGGACCCTCGCACGGCACAAGGACACAGGTTCATCTTGGTACTAGTGGACCATGCCACCCGCTATCCCGAGGCGGTGCCCCTACGGACCGTGACCGCTCCAGTGGTTGGCCGGGCCCTGATGGGGATCTTCTCCCGGGTAGGCTTCCCCCGAGAAGTCGTCAGCGACCGAGGTACGAACTTCATATCGAAGTACATGAAGTCCCTCTGGCAACAATGCGGGGTCACATACAGATTCACGACCCCCTATCACCCCCAAGGAAACGGACTAGTGGAGCGGTTCAACCGCACTCTCAAAGGGATGATTGGGGGATTGGAAGAGCCTCTCCGTCGCCAGTGGGATGTACTGCTCCCGTGCCTCCTCTTCGCCTACCGAGAAGTACCCCAGAAGTCCCTCGGCTTTAGCCCCTTTGAACTCCTATACGGACACCCTGTGCGAGGGCCCCTCAGCCTCGTGAAGGAGGGCTGGGAGTTGGCCCCCCTAACGACCCCTCCAGACGTCTTCAAATACCTCCTGGCCTTACGAAACCAGACCCGGCGCTTCAGGGAGATTGCCAAGGCGAACCTCGAGGCCAGCCAGGAAGACATGAAGAGGTGGTATGACCACAATGCCTCCTCCGTGGAATTCGAGCCGGGGCAGCAAGTATGGGTAATGTCCCCCACCGAACCGTGTGCCCTGCAAGATAAGTGGACGGGGCCCTTCAAAGTGGTCGAGCGCAAAAGCCCCGTCACTTATCTCATCGACCTGGGGACCTCCCGGAACCCCCTTCGGGTCCTCCACACCAACCGGCTCAAACCGCACTTTGTGCGCTCCGAACTAAGCCTCTTGATGGCTACGGACAGTGGCACAGAAGAAGACTCCGAGCCCCTCCCGGATCTCCTGAAGACTCAAGAGAAGGACGGGTCCGTGGATGGGGTCCGGCTCTCTGACGCCCTCACTACGGAGCAACGACAGGACTGCCGGGACCTCCTGCTGCAGTACGCTGCCCTGTTCTCCCTCACCCCCGGGGTCACCCCCTGGTGTTTGCACGACGTAGACACCGGGGACAGTCCCCCTGTCCGGCACCGGGCCTACCGCGTACCAGATCGGGTACGGGCCTGCATACAGGAGGAAGTGGCCAAGATGCTCACGATCGGGGTCATCGAGCCCTCGGACAGTCCCTGGGCCAGCCCGGTCGTACTAGTCCCCAAAGCCGCTGCCCCCGGCACCGCACCTGAACTGAGATTCTGCGTCGACTACCGGGGCTTGAACGCTGTCACCCGGACCGACGCTCATCCCATCCCCCGAGCAGACGAGCTGATCGACCGGCTGGGGGCCGCCCGCTACCTTAGTATCTTCGACCTAACGGCGGGCTACTGGCAAATCGGCCTCACACCCAGGGCTCAGGAACGGTCGGCCTTCTCCACCCCCGATGGCCACTATCAATTTAAGGTCATGCCCTTTGGCATGAAGAATGCCCCCGCCACGTTCCAACGCCTTGTGAACCAGGTCTTGGCGGGGCTTGAAGAATTCAGCGCTGCCTACCTGGACGATATCGCTGTGTACAGCCGCCACTGGTCCGACCACCTCCGTCACCTCCAAGAGGTCCTACAAGCCCTCCAGCGGGCCGGCCTCACCATTAAGGCCGGCAAGTGCCAGATTGGCCAAGGATCTGTGACCTACCTTGGGCACCAAGTGGGGAGCGGGCTGGTGGCCCCCCTACAACTTAAGATTGCTGCCATCCAGTCCTGGCAGCCCCCCGTCACCCAGACCGAGGTCCGAGCCTTCTTGGGGCTCACCGGCTACTACCGGCAGTTCGTGAAGGAATACGGCAGCATCGTGGGGCCCCTCACGGGTCTCACATCCAAGAACCAGCCAAAGCGGGTCAATTGGACTCCTGACTGTCAAGCGGCCTTCGAGAAGCTGAAGGCCGCCCTGTGCACCGCCCCGGTGCTCCAGGCCCCCGATTACAGTCGGGAGTTTGTGGTGCAGACCGACGCCTCCGACCACGGCATCGGAGCCGTCCTCTCTCAGTTGAACCCCGAAGGTCAGGACCAGCCGGTGGCCTTCATCAGTCGACGTCTCCTGGCCCGAGAACAGCGTTGGAGCACCATCGAGAGGGAAGCCTTCGCAGTGGTGTGGGCCCTCAAAAAGCTCCGGCCCTATCTCTTCGGTACCCACTTCCGGGTACAGACCGACCATCGACCCCTGCAATGGCTGATGCAGATGCGGGGGGAGAACCCAAAACTCTTGCGCTGGTCCATTTCCCTGCAGGGAATGGACTTCACTGTGGAGCACCGACCGGGCCGAGACCACACCAACGCGGATGGCCTGTCCCGCTTTTTCCGCCTCGACGAAGAGAGTCCCCAAGGGGATGGGTGACTCTCCCCGCCTTCAGCTGGGGGGGACGCATGTTGGACAGGCCTCACAGACGGCTCGCGCCCTCCCCGCTCGACAAGGCCAGGACTCCGGGCCACCTGGCATAACCCCGCGACCAGCACCTGTACCCTGTCCCCCGACGGACCCTCTGCCCTCGGACCCCTACTCATCACGGGGTCCAGCCCCACCGGCTTTCCCGGCCGGGTCAAGCCGCCATCTTGGACCCTGTACCACGCGGCCGCCTGGCCTCCCCTCGACCCTAACCCCGGGCCTGGCCGGCCCCGACATCCCGGCACCACTATCCACCCAGGAGGTGAGCGGACCACTTGGCAGGTCAATGGGAGACCGAAGTGTCAAGGGCTCTCCCCCGCCAGGTGCCGATCGCTCCCAGCTCCCCCGGGCACTGGCTCCACCCCCTGCTGGGTGTCTGGACACCTTCATCCCGGACCCTCCGACCTCCAAGTGCGAGGGTCCGGACATCAAAGGGCACCAGCCCTATAACTAAGGCAGCTCCGGAGCAGGAAGGCAGTTGTATCCTGGAGTCGAGAGACACCGAGAGAACTCAACCCTGACGGTCTACTGGCGCTGCCGTAGCCCGCTCTTGTGAACCATCGTCCTGCCTGCTGGCGCTGCCGCGGCCTTCTGCAACCTTCATCTTCCTGGGACCTGCTGGCGCTGCCGCGGCCCGTTGTACCGACCATCCTCACCGGGACCTGCTGGCGCTGCCGCGGCCCTCTGCAACCTTCATCTTCCTGGGACCTGCTGGCGCTGCCGCGGCCCGTTGTAACGACCATCCTCACCGGGACCTGCTGGCGCTGCCGCGGACCGTTCATCTTCCAGGGACCTGCTGGCGCTGCCGCGGCCCGTTGTATCGACCATCCGCACCGGGACCTGCTGGCGCTGCCGCGGCCCATGCCACCTAACCACCAAGCTCGAGGATTGTGAGCTCATCACCATCTCATCCGAATTACCTGATTGGTAAATAGACTGTCCCGCTACCCCCTTCCCTACCTTACGAGACTCTAATCGAGGGGACCCCTGAGTCCAGACCTCCTTGTACCATTTTACCGTACCTTAAATAAGTGCCTATAAAGATCACTGAACCTTATCCGTGTGTGATATCTGTCTGTGGGGGGGGAAGTTACTTGTCTGTACGATCGCTGGAGACGGCTCTCCCCGGAGACCTCTCCTCCTGACCCCGGCCGACCCTCCCGGTCCATCTACCTTTTCTAACAGTGTGGCACTTGGGGGGGATTTGTCATTTGAGATGTCATCAGTGATGTCATAGATCATGTGATTAGTGATGTAAGATGTGAGGTCATAAGCACCTCATGGTGGGGCCGCAAGGTATTGTTAGCTCTGCTATAACTTGTGAATTTCTGTGTTTTTCTTAATTCAAAACGTTAATGTTGTCACTGACATGTTCACCTAACTATAACATTACTTTAACCTTTGGTTTTTCCAGTCTATATATATATATTATTTTTTGTGTTTAAAAAAATAAAATATATATATATATGTATATATTATATATGTATATACGTGTGTGTATATATATATATATATATATATATATATATATATATATACATATATATTCACTGAAAAAACCATAGGTTTCACACACGTTATAGTTAGGAATTAGCATTTAAAAAACCTTGCAAATTCACTGAAAAAACCATAGGTTTCACACAAGTTATAGTTAGCTGTACATTTCACTCGTAAAAAACCAATGAAATTCCACGTTATAGTTAGTGCAGGCAACTATAACTCACGCGACCGCAATCCTCTGCTGATGACATATGTGTCTTTATGAAAAAAAAATATTTGTAATATATGTATGGCTAAAATTTAATGGAAGAAGACATGGGCAAATAAGTGTCTAAATACAGTATTAGCATCAGCAGAGGATTGCGGTTGCGTGAGTTATAGTTGCCTGCACTAACTATAACGTGGAATTTCATTGTTTTTTTACGAGTGAAATGTACAGCTAACTATAACTTGTGTGAAACCTATGGTTTTTTCAGTGAATTTGCAAGGTTTTTTAAATGCTAATTCCTAACTATAACGTGTGTGAAACCTATGGTTTTTTCAGTGAATTTGTACGTTTTTTTAAATGCTAAGTTACTTTACGCCGTTCGTGCCGTGCGCGCCCACTTCACACAGTTCGTTCCGTGCGCTCACCGCGTGCCCACTTTACGCAGTTAGTGCCGTGCACGCACGGTGGGCACGCGGTGCGCTACGCGCACCGCGTGCCCACGTTACGCTCGATGGGCCATGTACGCACGATGCGCTTCGCGCACCGTCCGCACACGGAGGACATATTATGTGCTTCGTTGTGAAAGGTTATCTATTAATTGTTCAAATTGGGAAATAAGCCATGCACAAAAGGCACCCTGCGGGCAGCTTTTGCACACGGGGGGGGGGGGGAAAATATGTGGATTTTGTTGTTTTTTTTTATTAATTTTTTGCCGTACGCGCCGTACGCGCATTCGGCGTTTTTTCAAAAAAAAAAAATTTACTTTTTGCCCTTGGGGGTCCTTCTGCGACACCTTAACCAAGGCTAGGTGGTTAGGAGCTGTCTAGCCTGCCCCTTTTCATGTTATCCAACTTTGTTTTTCCTCCCCCCCCCCCCAGAGTGCGAGAGAGAAAATGGCGGCCGACACTTCCTGGTTTCGACCGATTCGAATGTTTACTTTGATCTAACAACCAATCAGAAACGCGCTCGCGCACGGCACCGTACGCGTACGGTAAGCTTACCGTAAGCGCACGGTAAGCGCACGGAGCGCTGCCACAGATATATATATTGATTTAAATGCTATTTTCTCAGGAACTACTGAACAGATTTACACCAGACCTACAAAAGGTACTTCCTTGACCTTATGGCTACCTCTCTGCCAAATTGCAAGTAATTCTGTTCAGCCATTCGGGCTGTAGCTGTGTCTAAAGGTCCTATGGAAAAATGCATGGGGAAAACGCGTTTTGGGACCCCCTTTTTTCTCAGCCCCTGCTTGACGAATCACCCCGAGACTTTCAGGGTAGGAGCGGAGCGTAGTGCCCCATTAGTTTTGAAAATTTCGCGAGGATTCGTCAACCGGCGCCAAAGTTATTCAAAATAGACAGTTGCGGATTTCCTATGGAAACAGGGTCCTAACTATAACTACCTACTGGCGACCGCCAGTAGGTAATACACACACACACACACACACATATATATATATCCTCGCATGCACACAATCTTGCTCGTTGCCCGCTGTGGGTGGCCTTGTCAGTTTTATCTTTGTCCCCGTGTGCGCCCCCCTAAAGACGTCACTTTCTATATTGAGGGATATGCAAAATGTATAAGGGCCTGACGTCCTTTGTCCACTGAGGCAGACATGCTTGTGTCTCCTTTTAACCTGCGTCATCATTATTTAAATGGTTTAGCACTTTAAACACTGAGGGGCCTATTACATAATCTGCACCATGAATTTTTAATGCACAACGCGCACATCAAATTAGCGGCTCTTGATGCGGGGCATTACTTTGGAGCCAGTTTGGATTGTATGTAAACTCTTGCCAGTCTTTGCCTCCCGGAAGTGGTCGTATTTTTGTGCTTCTCTTGAAATTCAAAGAAGAGGCATAGAAATACGCCCAAATGTTTCAGCACAGCATAATGCATTATTCTGAGTCCAGTCCTCTCAAACCTGGGTCCGTGTCTGCCGGAGCACTGAAGTGCTTTCAGTAAGAGGGGAGAGTAAGGATACGAGCTCGTCAGTGCGCAAGCGCATTAGAAGAGGGGGGGGGTGGCCGGACTGGGGAACCCAAACATAGGATTTCCATACGCATTGAAGTCGGACTACACTGTTGCCTTGACTTGGGGTACAGAGTGACTTAAGTGACAGTGCTCCCCGACATACCAAACACCCACAGCGATGGAGTAAGGGCAGTGCCTAATTTGCAAAAACATACGTGCCGGGGTCCCCGTCAGGGGCCCACTGCAGTTTGCACCACACATTGCCCCTGTACTGACACAACTATGAGCCATCACCCGGAAGCGTGACAGTTCAGATTGTCCCAGGCAGCCAACGCTTTGAGAATAGCTCGGGGCAGGCATTAGTTTGTTATTTATGGCAAAGGACTGTTTTTCTGCTCATCTTTGAAGTACGCAAACGGTGCCACTGGGACTTGAACCTGTGACCGTGAGCTCGAGCACAGGCCCCTACAGGGGGCACATTAGTCAGCTCAGCCATCAGACCCACTTAGAAGTCGCATGAAATGACTGGCACAATCCGTTGGAGTTGTTTTATTTCGGGATTTGGTTATAATTGAGGTTGCGCACACTTTTAGTTTCATGCAAGTAATATGGGCCACAGTAGTAACATATGAAGGTAGAGCTGCTCTAAAACACGATGGTTTTATTAATGGATGGCAGCAACTTGGGGAGAGGAGTTGGCCTTGCGGCTAGAATCTGGGGGACCGGGCTCGAGTCGAGTCCCGCCAAGGACTCTGAGCATCCTGTGATTCTGGGTAAATCACTTTGGGGCATATCAACAACAACCGGCGATAATTATCGCTAAGCACACTTAGCACTAGGATAATTATCACTGGCTAGCGTGGAATTTTATCGCTGAGATAGCGTGCTATTAGCAACGCTTATCTCAATAGCGATAAAAATCCTCACGCTAACAGGCTAACGTGAGATTATCGCTGGAAACCCAGTGATAATCTCACGTTACCTTGTTGATAGGGACAGGCAAACTTAGCCACGATATCCTCCTTCCATAGGATATCATGGCTAAGTCAGAAAAATACCAGGCGTAAAAAAGTAGCGTTAACCGCGGTTAGCGCTGCTTTTTTTGTCTCTAACAGGGTTAGCGATATTCTTGATAATAGGAGAAATGTCACTTAGCGACATTTCTCCTATTATTTTACTCTGGAACGCCCCCCCAAGGGGAAGCGTAGAGTAAAAGGGTGCTAACATGCAAATTTGCATGTTAGCACCCTGTTGTTGATAGGGTGGTAGTTTTATCTCTGCTTTTTTGGCTTTTAAAGCCAAAAACGCAGAGATAAAGCCCTTGTTGATATGCCCCTTAATCTCGCCGTGCCGAACAAAAATGAATGTGTCCTTGTGTGACGTAACTGGCGCTTGTGTAAGCGCTCTGATACCCGATACCCTCAGGTCAAGTTGGCGCTATATAAAACTTCGTAACAAAAAAAACATATGTGTTTCTAGTTCTACTTGCCCGATATGCAGTGGAAAATTCCACGTTGGATTATCTGAACTCGGGCACGTCTATGTGTGCACGAGTAAAGCCTGTGCACTACAGGCACGTGTTGAACGTGAGCAAGGAAAGAGCATTACAATGTTTTGATGAAGAATGGATTACCTGAGACTACATATGGAATAAATTAATTGAAATGCGGATAAGAAACGTGTTATTATTGTTCACTGCCTCGCAGATTGCTTTATATAATTACTTTACACCTGGAAACAAATGTCCTTGTAGCCAGGGAGCCTCTTCAGTTTGGTTTTAACTTACTGCACTCATTTAACCCTTTGCATCCTACATATTATTAAAAATACCTTTAATTAAAACACACATGAAAAACGTACCTGGCATAAACCATAAACGAAAATGCGCAGAATATAATGTACTGTTTATTCAACTTGCGTCTCTCCTGAGTCAATGGTAAATTGCATATTGCACTCTGCACATCTACATATATACTATATATTTGTGCATATTTGCACATGAATTACTACAATGCAAAGATCTAATTCCATATTATTACCACACTACAGTGAAATTGGCATGAGAAAAATGCTGTTTACTCCCACACGGATTCCAAGTTTCCTGCTGTGAGGACTTTACACAGGGAATCAGTTCTGCTAATAACCATGAGGCCTCCTGAGAGCGTATCTGAGAGTGGCAGTGTGCATAAACCTGGACCCGCACTGGATTCCAAACCCCTCCCTCTACCTTTGCCCTCATTGGAGCATTCATGTCTCTGATTGTAGCTATGACTGTGTATCAGAGTGAGTGAAGCTGTGCGTAAACTTGGACCTGCATTGGACACCCACCAGCTCACTGTACCTAAGAGCATTCATACCCCTGATTGCAGCTATGACTGTGGATCAGAGTGAGTGGAGCTGTGTGTAAACTTGGACCTGCATTGGACACCCACCAGCTCACTGTACCTTAGAGCATTCATGTCCCTGATTGTAGCTATGACTGTGTATCAGAGTGAGTGGAGCTGTGTGTAAACTTGGAACTGCATTGCACACCCACCAGCTCACTGTACCTTAGAACATTCATGTCCCTGATTGTAGCTATGACTGTGTATCAGAGTGAGTGGAGCTGTGTGTAAACTTGGACCTGCATTGCACACCCACCGGCTCACTGTACCTTAGAGCATTCATGTCCCTGATTGTAGCTATGACTGTGTATCAGAGTGAGTGAAGCTGTGTGTAAACTTGGACCTGCATTGGACACCCACCAGCTCACTGTACCTTAGAGCATTCATGTCCCTGATTGTAGCCATGACTGTGTATCAGAGTGCGTGAAGCTGTGTGTAAACTTGGACCTGCATTGAACACCCACCAGCTCACTGTACCTTAGAGCATTCATGTCTCTGATTGTAGCTATGACTGTGTATCAGAGTGAGTGGAGCTGTGTGTAAACTTGGACCTGCATTGGACACCCACCAGCTCACTGTACCTTAGAGCATTCATGTCACTGATTGTAGCTATGACTGTGTATCAGAGTGAGTGGAGCTGTGTGTAAACTTGGACCTGCATTGCACACCCACCAGCTCACTGTACCTTAGAGCATTCATGTCCCTGATTGCAGCTATGACTGTGTATCAGAGTGAGTGAAGCTGTGTGTAAACTTGGACCTGCATTGCACTCCCACCAGCTCACTGTACCTTAGAGCATTCATGTCCCTGATTGCAGCTATGACTATGTATCAGAGTGAGTGAAGCTGTGTGTAAACTTGGACCTGCATTGGACACCCACCGACTCACTGTACCTTAGAGCATTCATGTCCCTGATTGTAGCTATGACTGTGTATCAGAGTGAGTGAAGCTGTGTGTAAACTTGGACCTGCATTGGACACCCACCGGCTCACTGTACCTTAGAGCATTCATGTCCCTGATTGTAGCTATGACTGTGTATCAGAGTGAGTGAAGCTGTGTGTAAACTTGGACCTGCATTGCACACCCACCAGCTCACTGTACCTTAGAGCATTCATGTCCCTGATTGCAGCTATGACTGTGTATCAGAGTGAGTGAAGCTGTGTGTAAACTTGGACCTGCATTGCACTCCCACCAGCTCACTGTACCTTAGAGCATTCATGTCCCTGATTGTAGCTATGACTGTGTATCAGAGTGCGTGAAGCTGTGCGTAAACGTGGACCTGCATTGGACACCCACCAGCTCACTGTTCCTTAGAGCATTCATGTCCCTGATTGCAGCTATGACTGTGGATCAGAGTGAGTGGAGCTGTGTGTAAACTTGGACCTGCATTGCACACCCACCGGCTCACTGTACCTTAGAGCATTCATGTCCCTGATTGTAGCTATGACTGTGTATCAGAGTGAGTGAAGCTGTGTGTAAACTTGGACCTGCATTGGACACCCACCAGCTCACTGTACCTTAGAGCATTCATGTCCCTGATTGCAGCTATGACTGTGTATCAGAGTGAGTGAAGCTGTGTGTAAACTTGGACCTGCATTGCACACCCACCGGCTCACTGTACCTTAGAGCATTCATGTCCCTGATTGGAGCTATGACTGTGTATCAGAGTGAGTGAAGCTGTGTGTAAACTTGGACCTGCATTGGACACCCACCAGCTCACTGTACCTTAGAGCATTCATGTCCCTGATTGTAGCTATGACTGTGTATCAGAGTGAGTGGAGCTGTGTGTAAACTTGGACCTGCATTGGACACCCACCGGCTCACTGTACCTTAGAGCATTCATGTCCCTGATTGCAGCAATGACTGTGTATCAGAGTGAGTGAAGCTGTGTGTAAACTTGGACCTGCATTGCACTCCCACCAGCTCACTGTACCTTAGAGCATTCATGTCCCTGATTGCAGCTATGACTGTGTATCAGAGTGCGTGAAGCTGTGCGTAAACTTGGACCTGCATTGGACACCCACCAGCTCACTGTTCCTTAGAGCATTCATGTCCCTGATTGTAGCTATGACTGTGTATCAGAGTGAGGGGAGCTGTGCGTAAACTTGGACCTGCATTGGACACCCACCAGCTCACTGTACCTTAGAGCATTCATGTCCCTGATTGTAGCTATGACTGTGTATCAGAGTGAGTGAAGCTGTGTGTAAACTTGGACCTGCATTAGACACCCACCAGCTCACTGCACCTTAGAGCATTCATGTCTCTGATTGTAGCTATGACTGTGTATCAGAGTGCGTGAAGCTGTGTGTAAACTTGGACCTGCATTGCACACCCACCAGCTCACTGTACCTTAGAACATTCATGTCCCTGATTGTAGCTATGACTGTATATCAGAGTGAGTGGAGCTGTGTGTAAACTTGGACCTGCATTGGACACCCACCAGCTCACTGTACCTTAGAGCATTCATGTCCCTGATTGCAGCTATGACTGTGGATCAGAGAGAGTGGAGCTGTGTGTAAACTTGGACCTGCATTGGACACCCACCAGCTCACTGTACCTTAGAGCATTCATGTCCCTGATTGTAGCTATGACTGTGTATCAGAGTGAGGGGAGCTGTGCGTAAACTTGGACCTGCATTGGACACCCACCAGCTCACTGTACCTTAGAGCATTCATGTTCCTGATTGTAGCTATGACTGTGTATCAGAGTGAGTGAAGCTGTGTGTAAACTTGGACCTGCATTAGACACCCACCAGCTCACTGCACCTTAGAGCATTCATGTCTCTGATTGTAGCTATGACTGTGTATCAGAGTGCGTGAAGCTGTGTGTAAACTTGGACCTGCATTGCACACCCACCAGCTCACTGTACCTTAGAACATTCATGTCCCTGATTGTAGCTATGACTGTATATCAGAGTGAGTGGAGCTGTGTGTAAACTTGGACCTGCATTGGACACCCACCAGCTCACTGTACCTTAGAGCATTCATGTCCCTGATTGCAGCTATGACTGTGGATCAGAGAGAGTGGAGCTGTGTGTAAACTTGGACCTGCATTGGACACCCACCAGCTCACTGTACCTTAGAGCATTCATGTCCCTGATTGTAGCTATGACTGTGTATCAGAGTGAGTGGAGCTGTGTGTAAACTTGGACCTGCATTGGACACCCACCGGCTCACTGTACCTTAGAGCATTCATGTCCCTGATTGCAGCTATGACTGTGGATCAGAGTGAGTGGAGCTGTGTGTAAACTTGGACCTGCATTGCACACCCACCGGCTCACTGTACCTTAGAGCATTCATGTCCCTGATTGCAGCTATGACTGTGTATCAGAGTGAGTGGAGCTGTGTGTAAACTTGGACCTGCATTGGACACCCACCGGCTCACTGTACCTTAGAGCATTCATGTCCCTGATTGCAGCAATGACTGTGTATCAGAGTGAGTGAAGCTGTGTGTAAACTTGGACCTGCATTGCACTCCCACCAGCTCACTGTACCTTAGAGCATTCATGTCCCTGATTGCAGCTATGACTGTGTATCAGAGTGCGTGAAGCTGTGCGTAAACTTGGACCTGCATTGGACACCCACCAGCTCACTGTTCCTTAGAGCATTCATGTCCCTGATTGTAGCTATGACTGTGTATCAGAGTGAGGGGAGCTGTGCGTAAACTTGGACCTGCATTGGACACCCACCAGCTCACTGTACCTTAGAGCATTCATGTTCCTGATTGTAGCTATGACTGTGTATCAGAGTGAGTGAAGCTGTGTGTAAACTTGGACCTGCATTAGACACCCACCAGCTCACTGCACCTTAGAGCATTCATGTCTCTGATTGTATCTATGACTGTGTATCAGAGTGCGTGAAGCTGTGTGTAAACTTGGACCTGCATTGCACACCCACCAGCTCACTGTACCTTAGAACATTCATGTCCCTGATTGTAGCTATGACTGTATATCAGAGTGAGTGGAGCTGTGTGTAAACTTGGACCTGCATTGGACACCCACCAGCTCACTGTACCTTAGAGCATTCATGTCCCTGATTGCAGCTATGACTGTGGATCAGAGAGAGTGGAGCTGTGTGTAAACTTGGACCTGCATTGGACACCCACCAGCTCACTGTACCTTAGAGCATTCATGTCCCTGATTGTAGCTATGACTGTGTATCAGAGTGAGTGGAGCTGTGTGTAAACTTGGACCTGCATTGGACACCCACCGGCTCACTGTACCTTAGAGCATTCATGTCCCTGATTGCAGCTATGACTGTGGATCAGAGTGAGTGGAGCTGTGTGTAAACTTGGACCTGCATTGCACACCCACCGGCTCACTGTACCTTAGAGCATTCATGTCCCTGATTGCAGCTATGACTGTGTATCAGAGTGAGTGAAGCTGTGTGTAAACTTGGACCTGCATTGGACACCCACCAGCTCACTGTACCTTAGAGCATTCATGTCCCTGATTGCAGCTATGACTGTGTATCAGAGTGAGTGAAGCTGTGTGTAAACTTGGACCTGCATTGGACACCCACCAGCTCACTGTACCTTAGAGCATTCATGTCCCTGATTGCAGCTATGACTGTGTATCAGAGTGAGTGGAGCTGTGTGTAAACTTGGACCTGCATTGCACACCCTCCGGCTCACTGTACCTTAGAGCATTCATGTCCCTGATTGTAGCTATGACTGTGTATCAGAGTGAGTGAAGCTGTGTGTAAACTTGGACCTGCATTGGACACCCACCAGCTCACTGTACCTTAGAGCATTCATGTCCCTGATTGTAGCTATGACTGTGTATCAGAGTGCGTGAAGCTGTGTGTAAACTTGGACCTGCATTGCACACCCACCAGCTCACTGTACCTTAGAGCATTCAAGTCCCTGATTGTAGCTATGACTGTGTATCAGAGTGAGTGGAGCTGTGTGTAAACTTGGACCTGCATTGGACACCCACCAGCTCACTGTACCTTAGAGCATTCATGTCCCTGATTGTAGCTATGACTGTGTATCAGAGTGAGTGGAGCTGTGTGTAAACTTGGACCTGCATCGGACACCCACCAGCTCACTGTACCTTAGAGCATTCATGTCCCTGATTGTAGCTATGACTGTGTATCAGAGTGAGTGGAGCTGTGTGTAAACTTGGACCTGCATTGCACACCCACCAGCTCACTGTACCTTAGATCATTCATGTCTCTGATTGGAGCTATGACTGTGTATCAGAGTGAGTGAAGCTGTGTGTAAACTTGGACCTGCATTGGACACCCACCAGCTCACTGTACCTTAGAGCATTCATGTCCCTGATTGTAGCTATGACTGTGTATCAGAGTGAGTGGAGCTGTGTGTAAACTTGGAACTGCATTGCACACCCACCAGCTCACTGTACCTTAGAGCATTCATGTCCCTGATTGTAGCTATGACTGTGTATCCGAGTGAGTGGAGCTGTGTGTAAACTTGGACCTGCATTGGACACCCACCAGCTCACTGTACCTTAGAGCATTCATGTCCCTGATTGCAGCTATGACTGTGTATCAGAGTGAGTGGAGCTGTGTGTAAACATCTGTCTGTGTTGGACGGCCACCACCTCACTGTACCATTACCTCCATTAGAGCGTTAATGTCTCTGAGTGTAGCCTAGAGTGTGTATTTGATTGAGTCGCAGTGTGCATAAACCTGACCCTGTGCTGCACGCCATCTGCCTGACTGTACCTTAAACTCCATTGCAGCATGATGTCGCTGAGTATAACTCTGAATGCGTACTCAAGCGACTTTTTGTGTGCTTAATCCTGAAACCGCTTTGGACACCCACCACTTCACAGTACCTTAGCCTTTTTAAGAGCATGCATATGCCTGAGTGAAGCACTGAGTGAGTGGCAGTATGCTTAAACCTGGACCTCCACTGGACTCCAAACCTCCCTCTACCTTTGCCCTCATTGGAGCATTCATATTCCTGAGTGCGCATCCGAGTGAGTGGCAGTGTGCGTAAACTTGGACCTGCACAGGATTCCAAACCCCTCCCTCTACCTTTGCCCTCATTGGAGCATTCATATCCCTGAGTGTGCATCCGAGTGAGTGGCAGTATGCGTAAACCTGGACCTCTACTGGATTCCAAACTCCTCCCTCTCCTTTTGCCCTCATTGGAGCATTCATATCCCTGAGTATGCATCCGAGTGAGTGACAGTGTGCGTAAACCTGGACCTGCGCTGGATTCCAAACTCCTCCCTCTACCTTTGCCCTCATTAGAGCATTCATATCCCTGAGTGTGCATCTGAGTGAGTGGCAGTGTGTGTAAACCTGGACCTGCGCTGGATTCCAAACTCCTCCCTCTACCTTTGCCCTCATTAGAGCATTCATATCCCTGAGTGTGCATCCGAGTGAGTGGCAGTATGTGTAAACCTGGACCTCTACTGGATTCCAAACTCCTCCCTCTACTTTTGCCCTCATTGGAGCATTCATATCCCTGAGTATGCATCCGAGTGAGTGGCAGTGTGGGTAAACCTGGACCTGCGCTGGATTCCAAACTCCTCCCTCTACCTTTGCCCTCATTAGAGCATTCATATACCTGAGTGTGCATCTGAGTAAGTGGCAGTGTGTGTAAACCTGGACCGGCGCTGGATTCCAAACTCCTCCCTCTACTTTTGCCCTCATTAGAGCATTCATATCCCTGAGTGTGCATCTGAGTGAGTGGCAGTGTGTGTAAACCTGGACCTGCGCTGGATTCCAAATGTGTGTAGCCCTGAGTGTGCATCCGTGTGAGTGGCAATGTGCGTAAACCTGGACCAGCACTGGATTCTGAACGCGTGTAGCCCAGAATGTGCATCCGAGTGAGTGGCAGTGTACGTAAACCTGGAGTGGCACTGGATTCTGAATGCGTGTACCACCGAGTGTGCATCTGAGTGAGTGGCAGTGTACGTAAATATGGATGTGCATTCGACTCCCACCACTTCACTGTGCCTTTGGTTCTATCGTAAGGTACATATACCTGAGCGAGGCCCTGACTGCCTGTCTGAGTGAGTGGCAGTGTGCGTAAACCTGGGTCTGCATTGGATTCCCACTTCTTCATTCTACCGTTGCCTTAATTGGAGCATTCATATCTGTGAGGGTAACCCTGAGTGTGTATCTGAGTGAGCAGTGGCGTGGGTAAACCTGAACCCCCGTTGGGCACCCAGTGCCACATGTTTGATTGGCTCCATGAGATGGTTCTTATCCCTGAGTGCGGCCCTGAGTGCATATCTGAGTGCTCAATGTAACTTTGGTTCCATGGGAGTACTCATATCCCTGAGTGCGGCCCTGAGTGCGTATCTGAGTGCTCAATGTAACTTTGGCTCCATGGGAGTACTCATATCCCTGAGTGCGGCCCTGAGTGCGTATCTGAGTGCTCAGTGTAACTTTGGCACCATGGGAGTGCTCATATCCCTAAGTGCGGCGCTGAGTACGTATATGAGTGCTCAGTGTAACTTTGGCTCCATGGGAGTGTTCATATCCCTGAGTGCAGCCCTGAGTGCGTATCTGAGTGCTCAGTGTAACTTTGGCTCCATGGGATGGTTCTTATCCCTGAGTGTGGCCCTGGGTGTGTAACTGAGTGCTCAGTGTAACTTTGGCTCCATGGGATGGTTCTTATCCCTGAGTGAGGCCCTGAGGGCGTATCTGAGTGCTCAGTGTAACTTTGGCTCCATGGGAGTGCTCATATCCCTGACTGTGGCCCTGAGTGTGTATCTGAGTGCTCAGTGTAACTTTGGCTCCATGGGATGGTTCTTATCCCTGAGGGCGGCCCTGAGTGCGTATCTGAGTGCTCAGTGTAACTTTGGCACCATGGGAGTGCTCATATCCCTGAGTGTGGCCCTGAGTGTGTATCTGAGTGCTCAGTGTAACTTTGGCTCCATGGGAGTGCTCATATCCCTGAGTGCAGCCCTGAGTGCGTATCTGAGTGCTCAGTGTAACTTTGGCTCCATGGGATGGTTCTTATCCCTGAGTGTGGCCCTGGGTGTGTAACTGAGTGCTCAGTATAACTTTGGCTCAATGGGATGGTTCTTATCCCTGAGTGAGGCCCTGAGGGCGTATCTGAGTGCTCAGTGTAACTTTGGTTCCATGGGAGTGCTCATATCCCTGACTGTGGCCCTGAGTGTGTATCTGAGTGCTCAGTGTAACTTTGGCTCCATGGGATGGTTCTTATCCCTGAGGGCGGCCCTGAGTGCGTATCTGAGTGCTCAGTGTAACTTTGGCTCCATGGGAGTGCTCATATCCCTGAGTGTGGCCCTGAGTGCGTGTCTGAGTGCTCAGTGTAACTTTGGCTCCATGGGAGTGCTCATATCCCTGAGTGCGGCCCTGAGTACGTATTTGACTGCTCAGTGTAACTTTGGCTCCACAGGATGGTTCTTATCCCTGACTGTGGCCCTGAGTGTGTATCTGAGTGCTCAGAGTAACTTTGGCTTCATGGGAGTGCTCATATCCCTGAGTGTGGCCCTGAGTGCGTATCTGAGTGCTCAATGTCACGTTGGCTCCATGGGAGTGCTCATATCCCTGAGTGTGGCCCTGAGTGTGTATCTGAGTGCTCAGTGTAGCTTTGGATCTATGGGAGTGCTCATATCCCTGAGTGCGGCCCTGAGTGCGTATCTGAGTGCTCAGTGTAACTTTGGCTCCATGGGATGGTTCTTATCCCTGAGTGTGGCCCTGAGTGCATAGCTGAGTGCTCAATGTAACTTTGGCTCCATGGGAGTGCTCATATCCCTGAGTGCGGCCCTGAGTGCGTGTCTGAGTGCTCAGTGTAACTTTGGCTCCATGGGATGGTTCTTATCCCTGAGTGTGTATCTGAGTGCTCAATGTCACGTTGGCTCCATGGGATGGTTCTTATCCCTGAGGGCGGCCCTGAGTGCGTATCTGAGTGCTCAGTGTAACTTTGGCACCATGGGAGTGCTCATATCCCTGAGTGTGGCCCTGAGTGCGTGTCTGAGTGCTCAGAGTAACTTTGGCTTCATGGGAGTGCTCATATCCCTGAGTGTGGCCCTGAGTGCGTATCTGAGTGCTCAGTGTTACTTTGGCTCCATGGGAGTGCTCATATCCCTGAGTGTGGCCCTGAGTGCGTATCCGAGTGCTCAGTGTAACTTTGGCTCCATGGGAGTGCTCATATCCCTGAGTGTGGCCCTGAGTGCGTATCTGAGTGCTCAATGTCACGTTGGCTCCACGGGAGTGCTCATATCCATTAGTGTGGCCCTGAGTGTGTATCTGAGTGCTCAGTGTAGCTTTGGATCTATGGGAGTGCTCATATCCCTGAGTGCGGCCCTGAGTGCGTATCTGAGTGCTCAGTGTAACTTTGGCTCCATGGGATGCTTCTTATTGCTGAGTGCGGCCCTGAGTGCATATCTGAGTGCTCAATGTAACTTTGGCTCCATGGGAGTGCTCATATCCCTGAGTGCGGCCCTGAGTGCGTGTCTGAGTGCTCAGTGTAACTTTGGCTCCATGGGATGGTTCTTATCCCTGAGTGTGTATCTGAGTGCTCAATGTCACGTTGGCTCCATGGGATGGTTCTTATCCCTGAGCCCTGAGTGTGTATGTGAGTGCTCAGTGTAACTTTGGCTCCATGGGATGATTCTTATCCCTGACTGAAAACGTGGGCCTACCTTGGACACCCACCAGCTCACTGTACCTTAGCTGGGTTGCTGTGGCTGATAGCTGATTGTAGCTATGACTGTGTATCCAAGTGGCTGGCAATGTAAGGAAACACGTGCCTGCCTTGGACGGCCACTGCCTCACTGTGCCTATGCCTCCATCAGAGTGTTCCTACACCTAAGTGTAGCGTTGAGTGTGTCTGAGTGACCTGTGTTGGCCTGAGTTGTAAATCACCAGTTATGTTTGAATGGAAAACCCTTCATAAAATAGAGGATTTTGCTGCTACATAAAACGGCTGCTCTTTTTATGCAGTCAATCACATATTTCAGGAAAACGTCAAATTTGATAGAAGCTTAAAATGGTAGAGATATACCAAAGTGTTAACGGTGTCAAGCACGTCTGGAAACTTTGTTTTAACCACTAATATCTCCAAAACTCCAAAACCGATTTACACCAAGCTAAAAAGAACGCTTTCTAAGTAAAGTCCTCTTTTCATGCTAAATTTGGCATCAATCCGTTCAGCATTTCAGACGGTACACGCGAACAAATTTCCTGTGGAAACTAAACATGGGACAACACTTGTTTCTTCACCCTCTCCGTCTTACCTTTTTTCCTGTTGACAGACGTTCATGAACCTTGGCATGACGGACCTTAGCTGACTGAGTTAGCAGATTTCAAGTTTCATGAAAATCAGTCTATGCCGTCAAAAGTTATAGACAAATGAAAAAATGCCATTTCAATGGAAAATATGGCTGAACCGTAACTACAACGTGGCAACCACCACTGTGTAATACATAAACATGCAACCACCACTGTGTAATACATAAACATGCAACCACCACTGTGTGATACATAAACATGCAACCACCACTGTGTGATACATAAACATGCAACCACCACTGTGTGATACATAAACATGCCACATATATTAAGATTACCTAACTGCTGCGTAAAATACTGTAATGTAGTAACTCCCAATGTGACACCTACATGCAAGGACCCCTGACATAAGGACAGAGAACTAATAACAGTTTATCTACATGGGCCTGTGGGCGCTGTTGCTAGAACTTCTGTTGCTATGATTGGTGGTTCCCCTACTCTTCTGGAGGGTAACATGCAGCATCCCTGTAATGTAAGAATGTATTAGATAGAAATATATATATTCCAGCCTTCCGAGGAACTGCACGGGTCACTTCTTCAGCTGCTCTGATATTTCTCGTCTCTCTCACACACACTCTGGCGTTGGCAGACCGTACTCCTTCTCGTGGAAAGACGCGGGTGTGCTTGGGCTGTGTGTCACGCATCCGCCGTGCGCACAAACAGGAGTGCGCACAATTATCTGAGCCAATAGAAAGACGAGCTGAAGTAGGACCAGACACCTGTATCCGAGCAGACATCACTTGGGCTAGCAGAGCCGCATGGGAGCGGACCGCGGGTGTCCAACCCGAAAAGATTCAGGTGGCCTCCTCGGTTCTCGTTTAGACATGTCTGGATCCAGAGACACCGACTCTGACTCTCTTCCACCCGTGTGGGAGGCACTGAAGTCGCATGCCATGTCCTTGCATAAATCAATGTAGAATCATTGCGCGGAAGTACCTACGAATTCCATGAGAAGACTTGATCTGCCTTTACTGTTATTCTTGAGCACAAAAATGCCCCCTCGCGTCCAAGGGGGGCAAGACTGCGTTCTGTGCTGAGAATGAATATGCGCGCGAGCAGCCGCTCATGCTCGCTAAATGTGCTCTTGGAGTAGGATTTTTTCCCAACCCGCTCCCAGCATTTGGCACTATTTTCTTAGCTCAAAATGCCTCCTCAGGTCCAACATGGGTGCGGTGAGAAGTAGCACTAAATGAAACAGAACACGAATAGAGAGCGCAGTAAGATTTCCTCCCCCTCCCCAAATTACTCTTAATTACACATGCAGGAGCAATTTGCATTATTACCTGTAATTTTTTTTATCAATGAGTAATGCAGAATTACTCTGATTACGTTGGCGTAATTCTGCCCAGGCCTAGTTTGCACCTCTCCTCAGAGGGTAGTGTTTGTGTCTCGAAGTGGAGTGTTTGCCAGCAGTGGCAGTCAGGGCCAGACTGGCCATTCTGCACTATCTCAGGGGGCTGCAGGTTAAAGGTCTACATTCAGAGCAGGGTGGGCCACCATCACTCATCAAGCCCCCATGTCCCCAAGCTAGTCGTGACTTCCTGCAGCGCGGGGCTGGTGCAAACATCTTGCCGGGGATGATTGTGGGCACCAGTCCAGGCCTCCTCTCACCAGTCACGAAGATGCACAGTCTACCTTTGACGGTGATTCTCAGTGATCGGTTCCTGCAGCGTGGGGCTGGTGCAAACATCTTGCCGGGGATGATTGTGGGGACCAGTCCAGGCCTCCTCTCACCAGTCACGAAGATGCACAGCCTACCTTTGACAGTGATTCTCAGTGATGGGTTCCTGCAGCGTGGGGCTGCTGCAAACATCTTGCGGGGATGATTGTGGGGACCAGTCCAGGCCTCCTCTCACCAGTCATGAAGATGCACAGCCTACCTTTGACAGTGATTCTCAGTGATGGGTTCCTGCAGCGCGGGGCTGGTGCAAACATCTTGCCGGGGATGATTGTGGGCACCAGTCCAGGTCTGGTGGCAGAGCCTGCCTCCTCTCACCAGTCACGAAGATGCACCTTTGACAGTGATTCTCAGTGATGGTTCCTGCAGCGCGGGGCTGGTGCAAACATCTTGCCGGGGATGATTGTGGGCACCAGTCCAGGCCTCCTCTCACCAGTCACGAAGATGCACCTTTGACAGTGATTCTCAGTGATGGTTCCTGCAGCGCGGGGCTGGTGCAAACATCTTGCGGGGATGATTGTGGGCACCAGTCCAGGCCTCCTCTCACCAGTCACGAAGATGCACAGCCTACCTTTGACAGTGATTCTCAGTGATGGTTCCTGCAGCGTGGGGCTGGTGCAAACATCTTGCCGGGGATGATTGTGGGCACCAGTCCAGGTCTGGTGGCAGAGCCTGCCTCCTCTCACCAGTCACGAAGATGCACCTTTGACAGTGATTCTCAGTGATGGGTTCCTGCAGCGCGGGGCTGGTGCAAACATCTTGCCGGGGATGATTGTGGGCACCAGTCCAGGTCTGGTGGCAGAGCCTGCCTCCTCTCACCAGTCACGAAGATGCACCTTTGACAGTGATTCTCAGTGATGGGTTCCTGCAGCGTGGGGCTGGTGCAAACATCTTGCCGGGGATGATTGTGGGCACCAGTCCAGGCCTCCTCTCACCAGTCACGAAGATGCACCTTTGACAGTGATTCTCAGTGATGGTTCCTGCAGCGCGGGGCTGGTGCAAACATCTTGCGGGGATGATTGTGGGCACCAGTCCAGGCCTCCTCTCACCAGTCACGAAGATGCACCTTTGACAGTGATTCTCAGTGATGGTTCCTGCAGCGCGGGGCTGCTGCAAACATCTTGCCGGGGATGATTGTGGGCACCAGTCCAGGCCTCCTCTCACCAGTCATGAAGATGCACAGTCTACCTTTGACGGTGATTCTCAGTGATGGGTTCCTGCAGCGTGGGGCTGGTGCAAACATCTTGCGGGGATGATTGTGGGCACCAGTCCAGGCCTCCTCTCACCAGTCACGAAGATGCACCTTTGACAGTGATTCTCAGTGATGGTTCCTGCAGCGTGGGGCTGGTGCAAACATCTTGCCGGGGATGATTGTGGGCACCAGTCCAGGTCTGGTGGCAGAGCCTGCCTCCTCTCACCAGTCACGAAGATGCACCTTTGACAGTGATTCTCAGTGATGGGTTCCTGCAGCGCGGGGCTGGTGCAAACATCTTGCCGGGGATGATTGTGGGCACCAGTCCAGGCCTCCTCTCACCAGTCACGAAGATGCACCTTTGACAGTGATTCTCAGTGATGGGTTCCTGCAGCGCGGGGCTGGTGCAAACATCTTGCCGGGGATGATTGTGGGCACCAGTCCAGGCCTCCTCTCACCAGTCACGAAGATGCACCTTTGACGGTGATTCTCACTGATGGGTTCCTGCAGCGTGGGGCTGGTGCAAACATCTTGCCGGGGATGATTGTGGGCACCAGTCCAGGTCTGGTGGCAGAGCCTGCCTCCTCTCACCAGTCACGAAGATGCACCTTTGACAGTGATTCTCAGTGATGGGTTCCTGCAGCGCGGGGCTGGTGCAAACATCTTGCGGGGATGATTGTGGGCACCAGTCCAGGCCTCCTCTCACCAGTCACGAAGATGCACAGCCTACCTTTGACAGTGATTCTCAGTGATGGTTCCTGCAGCGTGGGGCTGGTGCAAACATCTTGCCGGGGATGATTGTGGGCACCAGTCCAGGTCTGGTGGCAGAGCCTGCCTCCTCTCACCAGTCACGAAGATGCACCTTTGACAGTGATTCTCAGTGATGGGTTCCTGCAGCGCGGGGCTGGTGCAAACATCTTGCGGGGATGATTGTGGGGACCAGTCCAGGCCTCCTCTCACCAGTCACGAAGATGCACAGTCTACCTTTGACAGTGATTCTCAGTGATGGGTTCCTGCAGCGTGGGGCTGGTGCAAACATCTTGCCGGGGATGATTGTGGGCACCAGTCCAGGCCTCCTCTCACCAGTCATGAAGATGCACAGCCTACCTTTGACAGTGATTCTCAGTGATGGTTCCTGCAGCGCGGGGCTGCTGCAAACATCTTGCCGGGGATGATTGTGGGCACCAGTCCAGGTCTCCTCTCATCAGTCACGAAGATGCACCTTTGACAGTGATTCTCAGTGATGGGTTCCTGCAGCGCGGGGCTGGTGCAAACATCTTGCGGGGATGATTGTGGGGACCAGTCCAGGCCTCCTCTCACCAGTCACGAAGATGCACAGTCTACCTTTGACGGTGATTCTCACTGATGGGTTCCTGCAGCGTGGGGCTGGTGCAAACATCTTGCGGGGATGATTGTGGGCACCAGTCCAGGCCTCCTCTCACCAGTCACGAAGATGCACAGTCTACCTTTGACAGTGATTCTCAGTGATGGGTTCCTGCAGCGTGGGGCTGGTGCAAACATCTTGCCGGGGATGATTGTGGGCACCAGTCCAGGCCTCCTCTCACCAGTCATGAAGATGCACAGCCTACCTTTGACAGTGATTCTCAGTGATGGTTCCTGCAGCGCGGGGCTGGTGCAAACATCTTGCCGGGGATGATTGTGGGCACCAGTCCAGGCCTCCTCTCACCAGTCATGAAGATGCACCTTTGACAGTGATTCTCAGTGATGGGTTCCTGCAGCGCGGGGCTGGTGCAAACATCTTGCCGGGGATGATTGTGGGCACCAGTCCAGGCCTCCTCTCACCAGTCACGAAGATGCACAGCCTACCTTTGACGGTGATTCTCAGTGATGGGTTCCTGCAGCGTGGGGCTGGTGCAAACATCTTGCCGGGGATGATTGTGGGCACCAGTCCAGGTCTGGTGGCAGAGCCTGCCTCCTCTCACCAGTCATGAAGATGCACCTTTGACAGTGATTCTCAGTGATGGTTCCTGCAGTGCGGGGCTGGTGCAAACATCTTGCCGGGGATGATTGTGGGGACCAGTCCAGGCCTCCTCTCACCAGTCACGAAGATGCACCTTTGACAGTGATTCTCAGTGATGGTTCCTGCAGCGCGGGGCTGGTGCAAACATCTTGCCGGGGATGATTGTGGGCACCAGTCCAGGCCTCCTCTCACCAGTCATGAAGATGCACAGTCTACCTTTGACAGTGATTCTCAGTGATGGGTTCCTGCAGCGCGGGGCTGGTGCAAACATCTTGCCGGGGATGATTGTGGGCACCAGTCCAGGTCTGGTGGCAGAGCCTGCCTCCTCTCACCAGTCACGAAGATGCACCTTTGACAGTGATTCTCAGTGATGGGTTCCTGCAGCGCGGGGCTGCTGCAAACATCTTGCGGGGATGATTGTGGGCACCAGTCCAGGCCTCCTCTCACCAGTCACGAAGATGCACAGCCTACCTTTGACAGTGATGGGTTCCTGAAGCCACTGCTGGACTCTGCGTGGCCTGTGATTGGTTAGGCAGTGGGCCACTGACTGCATTGAAAGGTGGACATTTTGAATGGCATATGGCAGACACTAACTGAGAGCAACTGGAAAATGCGTCTACATTTAGCCTAAATTGTGTTTATGAAAAGAATCCTATTAAAGACCAAGGAATGGCCGCTACCAAGAGAGTTGCAGCCATGCATGTTAGGTGGCATGACGCTAGCTTTTCTATGCAGACCTTCTGTTGAGAAAATAGTTCAGAAGACAATGCTGAGCCATTTTGGAGCTACTGGCCATAAACATATTTTTTTCAATGATTTGTACACACATTCTGAAAGTGTCTGGCACTTGCTCGGTTCTTGACCATGTGGACTGACTCATCCCAAAAGAAGCAGCCGACCACCCCAGACACCAGCCTTTTCCCTCTATAACACACTTTTTTTTTAACACAGTGGCTGCTAGGCACTAGACAAATGAATGCAGACATTAAAACCCCAAAGGTAGTGTTTCCAAAGTCCAGAAGCAGAGCGCAGAGCATGTATGTGTAACCTGTGTCTGCATCCAAGCTCTTCCCGTCTATGGGTTTCACTGCAGTTAACAGGAGTGACAAATCTGAGGGATACCCCACACCTCCAGGGGTGTAGCTTAGTCGATTAGATCTGGAAGGCGTGGAACAGAGATTTCCCAACCATCACTGCCATTGAAAAGGCAAAATAGATGAAAATAGTCTTACATTTAAAAGGCTTCTCTGCACCACATAAAAGCCATCCAGGCCTTTGTTTTTATCTTGGCTGCTTTGTGTGTGACGGTGTAGGAAAGTAGGATCTGCTTTTATGGCTACCCCCACCCTTTGCCTGGTACTAAGCTTTTACTTACTAGTCTGACTGGCAGCCTGGTAATCAGGCCCCCAGTATATCTGTTTTTTACCTTAAATTATTATGTTCAGTACTTAGGTACATCCCAGATTGGATACTGGGGTACCATTATCAGTCTCTAGTATATAGTACTAAGGTACCCAGCACATAGGTGCCCCGGAGGGCCCGCGTAGGCTGAAGCATGCATTATGCCACCCACGGCTTGACCAATCTAAATGGAACTACAGGCCTGCCATTGCAGCCTGTGTAAGCTGGTGCTAACACCACTTACTACAGATATAAGTTTCCTACATCTGGGGTCACTGCACTTAAAACATATAAGTCACCCCTATAGCACGCCTTATTAATCCTGAAGGCAGGGTGCTTGGCTATAAATGTGAGGGTGCTGCTGCATGAGCAGGACACCCCTACAGCCTACAGAGTCCATTCTCCCGGGTTGTAAGTGAAGCAGCCATATACTATATAGAGGGGCACCGTGTAATTTCGCGATGACCACCTCGAAACTGTCTGCAACGAATCTTATCATGTTTGGTATCAAACATGTTGGAATCATACCCCCACACCATAAACGGTGTGGGAGGTATGATTCAAAGCACTGGAAAAGCCGTTTTGACCCGGACAGCACAAAATGGTTGCTGCCGACCAGAGGCACGATTCTGTCCTCCTGCTGCTCAGCTAAGCTCGAGCAGGGGAAGGCAGAACAATAGGCATCCTGTCACAGGGAGGGGTGTGACTACCTGCCAGATAGGATATAGTGTATTGGGGCAGGGTGGGTGCGCTTGCCAGTGCCACTCAGTCTGCATGAGGGGCACATTTGGTGTCCCCATGTTTAGTCCAGTTCAAACCAGCTCTGGGAGCCGTTGGCTTCTGCTCCGGCGCGAAACTGGACAAAGAACATGGGAGTAACCTCTCCCCTATCGAGCCCCACCCCTCGAAGGGTCCCCTGAATCATCCTAATTCTTTCCCTAGGGTACTTAAGGGCTGTGGGTGGGTCCCTAGATTCATCGTGGGACAAGATTCAGATCAGACACCACTACTTCTTCTACCGTCTGGGCACTCTGGACTTCGCAGGACTTCATTTGGGCTCGACTTCTTCTCCCTTCCAGTCTTCCAGTTTGAGTCCAGTATCCCTCGTGGGGGTTGCAATAACCGAACCCCTGTGCACCGCGTCAACTCGCAGTTGCAAAGGCTTGTTGGTTTCCTTCCAAGAAGATCTTCGGGCTCCAAGTAGCCCCAACCTTGAGCACCTCCAGTTACCAAAATCTTCAGTCACACCGCATTGTGTGCATCATGGCCTGCATCTTTTGGTGAGCTGCTTGAGGTCCTCTCACAACTCCAGTGCCTGCGGCCTGGGGGTCCAAGTGAGGGTCACCTTTGTTTCTTTTGGGCACCCCTGATTGCTCGGGGCCTGCCCTGACTCCCCTGCTTGTGGTGAGTCCCCTAGACCTTGTTGGTCCCGACATTGCACCTTCTTCAACTTCTGTGTTGCTTGCATTTGCCAAAGCTTGTTGGTGCTCCTGCTGGACACTGACCCCTCAGCACTCAACATGGCTCCTGGTCTACCTCAGAGTCGCCTGGTCCTCTCAGATGCAGAGTCAAGGTCATCGTCATCCATCCTGCAACACCCAGCATCAGGGGGCATTCGTCTTCCGGGTCTCCTGGTCACTACTGAGTGACATAGACTCTGTCCCCTCTGCTTGCAGGTACCTCTCATCTAGACTTTACCTTCGATTCCACAGGACACTTTCTCCTTCTTCAGCAACAGCACTTTCTTGAAGTTCTCCATTTGGTTCGACAGTGGTTTCCGACACCACTTCACAACTATGCACCCGGCTTCCCTGGTGTAGGTAATGTGAGTAGTAGGGTATCCACTGGTGGGGTGGCTCCCCAAGCTTCTGTCTTTCACAGGGTTTCTTCAGGGACCATTGGGAAGGGTCCTTAATCCAACCGTGACTTACCCGTAGAGTTGTACACTGCACACGCTCTCCGTGGGGTCCCTATCTACTCACCTTGGGTGCTTCCTTGGGTCGCAGCATTTCTACGTCCTCTCAACACTGTGCTAACTCGAGTCGTGGTTCTTATACGGGGTCCACTCTGTATTCTGTGTTATTTACTGTGTTTCTTTGCAAAGTATTGTGTGCATTGTGATTATCTCCGAGTAGGAGATATCTAAACATGTTAGAGAGTATAATATAACAAATACCCATTTTTATGAATACCTTGTGTGGTTCTTTTTCTCTTAATCTATACTATAAGATTGCTTTCTGGTAAAACAAGCCGCTTTACACTCCTTCTGGACTAAGACTGAAGGCTGCGCTACCCCTTAGAGAGCGTTCTAAGGTTGTCTAAGACCTCTTAAATCACCATTAGGGTTGTCTGGACTTGTGCAAGGTGCCTACTTATATTAGTGGACATCATAAACCAGGCCAGCTTCTCACTGAGGGTGTTTAATTAGTGAAGCAGGTTCTGAGTATCAAGAAGGAGAACAAGGGAAGGGCGTATACAAGCTCTGCAAAGTTTCATAGAGACGTGTTTCTGTGCCATTGAGTTGGGTAACAATGAACATCTGTTCTTCAGCACCAAGATACCTATGGGTGAAAGTGTGCTTTTACAAAATATACATATTATGTTATGTTATGTTATGCTATGAGGGCTGCTAATCTGAGTGGAAACCCAACCACAGACACTGCTCGCCCGACTAGGGAACCCTGGCCCCTGGAACCCTGGCCCCAGCTGCACACACCACTATTAGGGGAGTGTCACACCACAACCACCCCCCCTCCCCTGCACACCACTCTCTCTTTCAAACACGTGGAATTGTCTTCTTGAGATGTTAACCCGCTCCTGAAGACGTTTTGTTTTCTACTCTAAAGGAAGACAGAAACATTAACAAGAAAATAACACCCTGCCTTTTTTTAATTGTACGGTTTGTTTAGAAAGACGTCTTGAATCAGATTGATGCAATGTGATACACCAGTATTTATTGAACACAGCGGCCACATCAAAATCAAAATCGCTTGTACAAAATCTTTGGGCCAGATATACTAACTGCTTGCTTTGCGGTGCGTCACGGAAGGAGACGCAGCACAACCAAAGTCCTTGAATGGAATGTACTAAGCCACGCAAAGCCGCCATGTGTGGCTCTGCGTGGTTTAGTAAATCGAAGATAATGAAAGGCTGAGCATTTCCGTGCCTTGTATTACCATACGGCAGGGACACACAAAGAGTTGTAAACCCGGAAATGCATCAAGATGGTATGCCTCCTAGACCCCAGCTTAACAAGATAAAATATCTTTATTTCTACTCATTGCTTCCTTTTTAGGTCTCGCCTGACCCAGCGCAGGCGCTGGGTCAGGCGAGACATTTTGTGAGGGCTCCAAAAAGTGCTACCAGGCCAGCCTAGACCTACAGTGCATATGCGCGGGCACGCGCGTCGCGCTTTACCGCGATTACTTTCACTTTCGCGGCCGCTTTGATGTTCTCCGTGAGGCTTCAATAGATTGCAGCAGTTAAAACAAGCATTGGCATAGCCAATAGGTCCCGCTTTTGGGACCTTATAAGTGTTTAGTTATGCAACTGTTGCATGGTTAAACACTTATAAGGTCCCAAAGGCGAGACCTATTGGCTATGCCAACGCTTGTTCAATGTGTGCTGCATTCTGCAGCACCCGTAGAAAAGAAAAATGCTTTTAAGGATCATTTTTTTGGCAGGAAGGTCTCCTTTCCTCCACAAAAACAATCCTGTTTGTTACACAGGCACCCTTGCACCATGGTGCAAGGGTACCTGTGTTCGGTCTTGTTCCTCTATATGGTTATGGGACTCCGCAGTTGCTTGCAATATCCTTCTAATGAATGGCAGGGGGTACTTTATCTCTTATATATTGCTGTTCACCTATACAAAAATTGGGCATAGATAGTAGGCACGTGCTAATTGCCTTGTCTCTTGTTTCACTCATGGCATTGATGCAGGGGGAGGGGGCATGGATGAATCTAAGTTCATGTTTACAAATTTCCATTTTGAACACGTCACTTCCAACAATGATATAATCTAATCCAATGAACTACATTGAAAAACTTCTGAATATTACAGAAAGGCACTTTTTTTAATTGTAAATTCTTTATCGTATTTTTGTATGACTTTTGTCGTGTAATTTACATGACAAATGTTTTGATGTCTCAGCTTATGCCATGGCTCTGTCTGTCAAAGCATGTACAAAAATATTGTCCTCCTTAAGTATTAGGTATTATAATATGGTGATGGTAGGTATGTAGAGGTAAGACTAGATTTACTATCCCACACAGAAGGGTTTACACTAGATCTAAGAATCAGTAAATGGACATCAGAAGATACTGAAAGGAACAGGAGAAAGTTGAATTCAGAGGAGGGTTCCCTTTCTCTGAGAGTACAGTCCAAGAGAAATGACATTCAGAATGACATGGACGTCGCGCGGCAGAGCTGGATGGAATCCAGAGTCCTTATATCTAGAGAGCCATTTCTCACACTGATAAGCTTCAAAAGTCATTCAGTCCTGCAGAATGAAGTCTGAACTATTAGTGACCCACTGACCTGACAGAGACAAGAACCGGCCACGAGAAACTAACAGAAAAGAGGAGCGCAGTGGAAATGGGACCCCTTGAACCGTAGGTGGCACTTTCATATCAGCCCCAGTCAGGTGGCCACTGCAGCTTGCAGCACCCACTGCACAGCCAATTACAGTACCAGCACAACTACTAACCACCACACTCCTACAAGTGTGACATTTTAGACTATTAAAGTCCTCCAAAGCCATAAAAAAGGCTTGTGAGGCAGGTACTAGTCATATTTAATGCTTAGTGCTCATGTCTAAACTAGACAAACAGCTCCACCATGTGGTGCACTGTTGAAAGTGCCGGTGTTGACAATGAAGTGACGGTACCAAGCACTGGAAACCACTGGATCAAATTAAGCTCTTAATACATCCACCTTGTCACTCAAATAATTACCAGCAAAGAGAATGGATAACTCAGTGAGCTTGGGTAATATTTCTGTTTTTCAGGCACCTTGCTGGGCCAATGGAAGCCACCTTTGTATTTATTTATTTGCTTATTTGGAGATCTGTAAAGCACTACACGCCACGTATGCCGCTTCAGAGCACTGGCGCACAGATGAGAGAGCCTGGTAATTCTACTTCTGGAAAAAGGAACAGTAGTGTCTAACGTGATGGATAGGAAGGGCAATTCCTCGGTGCCTCCTCCCATGGTAGAGATAATCTTTAGATAATCTTTAAGGTGAAGCCTGTTGAAAAAGCTAGATTTTTAGGTGTTTTCTAAACTAAATGTAACAAGCTTCTGATGGAAGTTGAGGGTTGAGAAGTGTTGACCATCAAGGGTCTTCCCCCTCATTTCTTCAAATAGTTCAAGACTTCAATACTTCCCTAACTAGACCGAGTACTTTGCATTCGGTCTAGTTAGAGAATTTTCAGTGTTTAAACTCGGGTGGTGGATAGTACCAATCCCTTTCAATACTAGTAAAGTGAATGGTAACGTGCTGCATTGTAGGCATATCAAAGTGCCATCGATACAGAGAACGGACAGAAGTGCATATTTTTCTAGGATTATGCTGTAGTAGAAGTTAGGATTTCAGGAAGTTACCAACAGTGCTCCCCAGACAGGTAAATGTTGGGGTGCCAGTATACTGACTATAGTGTTGCTAGTAGCCCGGCTTCACTATGTATTGAATAGTGGGCACAGTTTGATCAGAGCTCTGGACGCAGCCAGGACCCAATCAAACTGTATTTTGTATAGTGCTGCTAATCACCCATGACGTATCCAGGTAGCAGGGCTCAGTCAAAACTCCAGGTCTTGAGCCTCTTCCCGAATTCTGCCAGCGAGGGTGATGTCCAGAGATGGAGGGAAGGCCGTTCCAGGGCATGGCGGTGAGGTAGGTGAAGGACCAGCCTCCCCTGTGGCTTCGGCGGATGCACGGTGTCTGTGTGAGGGCGGTGGAGCAAAGGCCTCTGGCCGGTTGGTGGAAGTTCAGGCAGTGGTTGATGTATGCTGGTCCTAGGTCGTAGAGGAACAAACTAGCATTCTTATTTATTCTAGAAGGAACTTGTCAAAACAATGCCATATTTACAAAGATCTCACAGGGGTCTTGATGCTCCTGCTGCTCAGCTCCAGGTCTTCTGACCTTTCACCTTCCTGGGACAGATCTCCTGACCAGACCATGAACTCTTATGACTCTGAACAGCCCCCAGCAGAGCAGGGGGTGACACACACTCTACAGCCACTCAGACATACAGGGAAAACAGAAATGTCCTGGAACCAAGAAATGTGTCATGAGGCAACTTAGACAAATGTCCGGTTCATGAGGCAATGTGATCCCATTAGTCATAATCCACATTCTGTAAAGCGCGAACAATCACCCGTAAAGGTCTCTAGGCGCTAGGGGCCGTCGGGAAGATTAAGCGAGCTATTGCCCAGAGTCACATAGTGCTGGGCTAATCTGCCGCTAGCGCCGGGGATCAAACCGTGATCCCCAGATTCCGGAGTTAGTCACCCTGGCCGCGGCGCCACACCTCTTCCAGTCATAGAAGCAACTAAAGCTGTGCCAAATTAGGGACATTTATAAGATGAAATTGATCACTTTGAAATTATTTGCTTGTTGTGGCAGTGAAGGACTCACTGGCTGGGTGGCAGAGGGAGAGGAAATGAGCTAAATGCCCAGTGGCCCACCTGCATCTGGGCACTACTTGTCATAGACAGCGGTGAACTGAGTCTTCTCCTAGATCATTAGTTGGAAGGTTGAGTGACCTCTGGAGGGTATCTTAGGGCAAAAGTAAGCCGAAAAGTAATCAAGGCAGCCAAAGCAATCACAAATTTGACATAAAAACACATGGAATTGTAAAATTTGTGTGATTTTATTTCTAAACTCTATGGGGGAATGAAGACATGTTTCGGTCGATCAGCTGCTGAGACAGGGACAGCACCAGCTCCACAACCACAGCCTGCAAATCTGATTCCAGCTTCTACCCTCGGGCAGGCTGTGATGTTTCACAGAAAGTACTCTGTAGACACAGAGAGAGTACTTTGGGATAAAATGCTCAATGTCACACAGCATGTCAGAGCAGGATGATGGACGGCCCACATTGATTTTCAGAAACCAATTCCCAAAGCGGGAGTGTGTTTCTGAGAAACAAAAAAGGAGGTCTAGCACACTGTGCGTTTTCTCCCAGCGCCTGAGGTGATTGTGGTTTTTTTCCTGCCTAGGGCCACCATACCTTGCATGATGATTGCCTTCCAGCCATGACTCAACCCTTATTAGGAGGGTCCTAAAAATTCCGATGGGCCTTTCAGAATGAAAGTTTTGATTCTTCACATGGAGATCCTCTGAAAACCCCGTGGAAGCAATGGGAAAACAAGAAAACAAGAATGAATCAGCTCAGAAACCTTGATTCTTGCAAGTTATAGATACACATATATATATTCACTGAAAAAACCATAGGTTTCACACATGTTATAGTTAGCTGGACATTTTACTCATAAAAAACCAATGAAATTCCCCCGTTATAGTTAGTGCAGGCAACTATAACTCACGCGACCGCAATCCTCTGCTGATGCTAATACTGTATTTAGACACTTATTTGCCCATGTCTTCTTCCATTAAATTTTAGCTATACATATATTACAAATATTTTTTTTTCATAAAGACACATATGTCATCAGCAGAGGATTGCGGTCGCGTGAGTTATAGTTGCCTGCACTAACTATAACGGGGGAATTTCATTGGTTTTTTATGAGTAAAATGTCCAGCTAACTATAACATGTGTGAAACCTATGGTTTTTTCAGTGAATTTGCAAGGTTTTTTAACTGCTAATTCCTAACTATAACGTGTGTGAAACCTATGGTTTTTTCAGTGAATTTGTACGTTTTTTTAAATGCTAAGTTACTTTACGCCGTTCGTGGCGTGCGCGCCCACTTAACGCAGTTCGTTCCGTGCGCGCACGGTGCGCTTCGCGCACCGTGCGCGCACAGTGAGCACGCGGTGCGCTTTGGGCAGCCCTCTCGGGCTGCCCAATCCAGTCATGCAGACTCTGCCCTTCTGCATGAAGGCCGTCCCGACCAATCACAACGCTGCATTCCAGCATTGCGATTGGCTAAGGGAAGGGAGCCTGGCTGCCTGCTTCCTGTTCCTGTCAGAGGCAGGAGAGAAGGAGCAGAGAAGATGCGGGACCCGGCGGAAAGGTAAATTTAATTTCATTTCTTTTTTTTCCCCACAACATACTCCGTGATCCCCCCGCGACAGCCCCTGTGAATCCCCCCACGAACCCTCATGCCCACCTCTTACCACGAGCAATGCCGGCCACTATTGGTAGATATACATATATATGTAGGAAGTTGTGTATATCAGGCTTAGACCTTAACATGCAAAGATTAGACTCAAGTGACATCTAGGCCCTTCTTCCGCACCAGCACTAAGCTTTTATAACTTGACCGCATAAGTTGCGCGCCGACTGGTACATAGACTTTGGCATTGGTTTTCACACGCTTCCAATGATATGAATGCGTTACATTCAATGTTCCCCTTTTAGTTACGATGGTACACCGGATTCCTCCCATATTAAATTGGGCCACATGGCATTCATGGTTTATCGGTTGGACAAACACATCCACGATTCATGTGGGATACCGTTTAACTCCGTTTTCCATCAGACTATTTTTGGGAGACTTAAAACCCAATCCATGCATTCTTTTATCGTTTACCATGCCTCTGGCACCGCCAACAAGCTTACCTTCTGATCTGCCGCGCACAACTGATGTTACAGAACACATGGCATTTGCACCTACATATAGAGTGGTAGTCTTTTTTCTATGCCTGCTACTAAAAGTGCTTGTCATTGCTGCGCCTAGTCATCAATGGATGACAAGATGTTTTACTACTTGCTGCAAAAGTGTTACTTTTTTGCCTTGTCACTATGAACATAGTAAAGTCACTTATGTCACTATAAATTGAATGCCTTTCACCTTAGCGCACTATGTGATCAAGACCACAGGCTTGTGGTCGAAACTCGTCATCCTGACATGCTAAGACAATAAATCTCCTTTATTGCATCTGTAACTGGAGTGCCCTTGTTTGGCCCACCGTGGTCGTTCGTTGGGATCCTGGTTTCATATATGTGTGTGTGTGTGTTTGTGTGTGAGTGTGTGTACCATAACATGTCCCGCCCACCATCGTTTTTTGTTTCTGCGTTGCTGGCAAACGGGTGTTTTGAGCACGATGGGCAACCAACTGACGTATGCGGGCATCCCTTCAGCCATGCATAGCGTGGGTTGGGCACAAGGCCTGGGTTGCCACAGGACCTGCACTGAAACCAACACACTTGGACACACCCTTTTGCTTATGAGGGTACAAATGGATTTTTGCACTCATGAAATTACCACCGGTGGAAATAAGAAAGAAGTTCACTGCTGCACATGTGTACTCTTCGGCACATTGGCACTCTTATCACCCTACTCTAATACATGGCCTAAGCGTTTGCAAAGGGCTCCCAACACAAGGAAGTTCAGGGGGCTGGGACCTGATCAGCCATGTGAGAGGTTGGTCCCACTAAACAAAGCTACATCTAGACTTAGCTGTTTGAGTCCATTTATGACCCAGCTGAGAGGGAACTGGGGCTGAAGTATCTAAGACTCAGCAGGTCTCAGTTCTTAATTTGCGATGGTTTCCGGTGCTCGGCACCGACACTCAATTGTCAACACCGAAGGCTTGTTTGGCTAATTTTAGAGATGACCTCATCAACAGTTAATTATTAATTTAATATGCATTAAAAATGGGCATTACCTGCCTCCCAAGCCAATTTTATAGCTGTGGGTACCTGAAATAGTCCGAATTGTCACACTTGTAGGAGTGTGATGGTTAGTAGTTGTGTTGTTCATTGGCAGCATGGTAGGGGCAATGTGTGGTGCAAGCTGCAGTGACCTCCTGACCAGGGCACCGGCACTTGTTTCTTTACAAATTAAGCACAGCTTCAGCTGTTGCTCCCGCCCAGTGTGTCCCTCGTGGCCTCTCTGTCCATTGCATCGCAGAATAAAACGACGAAGCTGCGACGCCTGGTTATCGATGCAAAGCTCCCGCCTCTCTCAAACTCCACTGAAAGTAGAAACACAACGATGTGGAGCGCAGGAGGGAGGATCCGAGACTTGACCAGAACTCGCTGAAATGCACAGAGATTGGTTTCCTTGAGAGCGTCCTTCATCTGCCTCGGAGCTGCTGTGACTGTTGCTAGAGCGTGTGTTGCTATGACTGCTCCTTCTCTGCCTCTGTAGAGGGCGACCTCTAGCAGCTCAGCAGCGTAAATGTTTACTAAACAGAAACACGCATGCCACCTCACCTAGGAAACGCACGCGGTGCATTTACAGCTGTTGCTAATGGTTCACATCTGCCAAGGAATGGCTGCTCGCTGCTAGACTGTAGTGTTTCACATGCACAGTGCATGTCAACATGGGAAGGTCATGTCTGACACACCGCGTTCCAGGAGCCTGCTATGACAACAGGTGACAGAGAGGACACACCTGTACTGCTTGGAAGTCCCCCCTGCTCAGGTGCCATGGTGTCTACAGGACTAACGTGGGCACCAAGGGATTATATATAGTGCTTAATTGGAGAAAAAATAGTTCCAGGGCCCTTGCCGGGCGGCCACTGCGGCTTGCACCACACACTGCCCCTGCCAGGGCCGTCAGCGACAGTTCCATCACAACTACTTACCATCAGTGCGACAATTCCGACTCTTCCCGGCCCCCAAAGCTAAAAGCATGGCTTGGGCGGCAGGTAAGAGGCATTTTCAATTTATTTTGAATTATTAAACTCTTCTAGTGCTCATCTCTATGTCAGAATTGGAATTAGGTAATCGCTATTTGAATGTATGGAACTCCATGAGTTCAATTTATTGTTAGATAATGGGTCGCAAATATCCTACCTCATTAATATTTATGTGGCAGATCACAATTTGCGACCCATTAGGAATCGCTAAAATCACAGAGATAGTGGCCTGCAGCGGTCAGCAGACCACCATGTCTTTGATTGCTTTAAATAAACCAATATTTTTTGTTAAATACAGCCCTTTTTTCTTAAAGGAAAAATGGTTACATATAAAAAAGAAAAATGGAATGTTTTCTTTCCATCTTTCAAGAGCAGGCTGTTATCCGTGGGACCACTTCCTGCTCTTAAAAAACATTTTTACAAACATTCACAAAGGGGAAGGGGCCCCTTGGGGACCCCTTCCCGTTTGTAAATGGGTTATCACCTCCTTGAAGTAGGTGACAAAATGCAAAGGTATCGCTGTGGTTCAGTATTAGGAAGGCACGCCCTAAACATGCCTCTTCTAATACTGAATCGATAAGTATTCGCAATACCAGATTGTGATTGGGTAATGTTACTGATTCGCAAATTGGAATTCATACATACCAAAATGCATTTTACTGCTTTCAAACGGCCCAATTCTGCATAAAATCAAGCCGTATCATGTAAAATGCATGATACATGTGGCCCAAAAGACGTAAGCCATAATGTGCCAATAAAATTCAGGAAATTCTGATATTTAAATCCTTTTCAATAGTTTCCTTATAGAAATAAAGGAGATTTCTGGATTTTCTGTAAAAAGGACCAGATATATTAGTAGAATTCTGCTTAGGTTGTGGATTTTCATGCATGCATACACCAAAGGACTATTAGTTAAAATATAATAACTGAACCTAACAGTTATCAATGGATATCAATAATCTATTGTAAGGCAATTATATGATCTATAAATCTCTTTGTGCGACAAAACCTTTAAACTCAACTTATCTGGTGCCCCATGCATACCTAGGACTGCATCCCTTGCCAGCTAAAAAAAAAAAAAGTGTGTGCTACTACAATTCCGACTGTAAAATATCATACTGCAAAAATATCATGACATTCAATCACCAGGACAGAGGCATCGGGAGTCAAAATACCGCCTGCACCTATATAATCAGGTAATTATTAAGGTAAGTATTAGATAAATTTCAGGTCAGGGATTACATTCAGAGTTTAAATTAGGTTAAGGGATTACTTTCAGAGTTTAAATTCGGTTAAAGGCTAGGCTTGTGCGCTATTAGCAGGTGGCCACCTTAAAATGCTTTTTGGATCATTTTAAGGCACCTGCACACTTATGCATGTGTAATTGTTTTTCCCACAGTGACCCTGTTTGAATAGGAGCTGTACAAATAAAACAGCATGCTCTTAAAGTTGATGGCTTGGATGAGCATGTCCTTGGTGGCCATCTGTGAACTTATTTTTGTAAAAATAAAATATACTACGATGGCCATCATGGATGTGCACGCATTCTCAGTGTCCATCTCTAAATGGAATTTCTAAAAAGAAAATGCTTTCAAAGATGGCCACCATGAATGCACGCAACTCTCTGGTGGCCATCTATGTATGCATTTTGTTTTATTTCCAAAATTCCTGATCAAACATGGCTACCATAGATGTGCGCACATTTGTGGTTGTCTTCTAACACGAAACAACAAATCCATGAGGTATCATGGCCAAGAGCTATTGGCTTTAGCAATGCTTTGTAGCAAGTGCTGTGTATTTTATATTTCTATTGTCTACTCTTTTAAGGAAATTATAAAGCACAATTATATTATATCACACAATATAAATTTTGATGATATTGCCGTAAATTACATATAACATACTCAAAAACAATATATTTGTGTGCAATATTGGAGAGGATGTGGTGCAGCGGCTAGAGCTGCCACCTCGGGATTTATGGATCCGGGTTTGAGTCTCGGTGTTTGCGCAACATCCCATGATTCTGGGCAAATCACTTAATCTCCCAGTGTCCATAGACAGCGCCTGGATACCCTCACGGTGATAAGCCGCGCGATATGACTCTACAAACTTTAACTTTTAGGGAAATAACACATATATATATATATATGTGTAGTATGATATTCTGGTGGTTGATATTGTGTCATACCTCTCTATCCAAAAGACTTTCAAAGATTGCACAGTCCACAGGCTTTTTTGCATTGGACCGAGGGCCATATGTATGAACACATTTTCCCATTGACACAGAATGGGTGAAACCCTTTGATACATCTGGCTTCAAGACCCTGGATGCGCCCTCCTCCCCTCAGACTTGCGCTTTCATTGGTGCAGTTCAGCAAAGATTTGAAAGCCTACTTCATATAGGGCCAGATGTATGACCCACCAATTTGCGACTCGCAAATTGCGTCGCATTTGCGACTCGCAAATTGGTATGTATAGCAGTGTCTCAAACACTGTTTGCTATTCCTAATGGAGTAGCAAATTGCATGCCTCATGAATATTAATGAGGCTGTCGCAATTTGTGATGGTGGCCTGCTGCGGTCAGCTTTTTTTTAAATGCTTAAATCCTTAAAGGAAAACGGGCTGCATTAGAAAAAAAACAAAAAAAAGAAACTTTTCATTTTCTTAAGGCCAGGCAGTGGTCCCTGGGGCCACTGCCGGCTCTAAAATATATGTTCTCACTTACTCACAAAGGGGAAGGGGTCCCTTAGGGATCCCTTCCCATTTACAAGTGGTTTAGCACCTACTTGAAGTAGGTTGTAGACTGAGAGTGTTTTGCGGCCGCAAATCTGGTCACAAAACAATTGTACATGGCATGGTGAATCGCTATTAGACAGGGACCCCCATTCCTAATAGCGGGAGTCGCAAATGCTATTTTGCGAGTCAGTGGCTCGCAAAATAGCATCTGTACATGCCAACACCCTTTTTGACTGTCACAAACGGGAGGATCTCCCGTTTGCGGCCGCAATAAAGGGTTGTACATCTGGCCCTAAGTCGTGATGTGACCCTAGACTTTATTTCACCCCTTTGTTTTCCCTTTGAGATATTTAGTTTCATTTATATTGTCACTGTCACTGCAATCATGCCTGCATGCCTCCCACATGTGGTATATATTTCCTGTTGCTATATACAGGACACCTGTACCCTCCAGAGCTAGATCGATGTATGAATACCTCCAATACAATAAATAATCCGTTCCACATGCAAATGTAATCTTCTTCCCAGAGATGCATTATTCATGTCAAGGTTCATGCACTGCCAAGTGAACTCTGTAGAACTATCTGATTGAATTCCATTTCCCACTAGGATTTAGATCTGCTGTTGAGGGGTGAAGCAGGCTGCCTTACACATAGCATCCATGGCATGCCTGGCACTTTCATCTCACAGCACATGGGTATCCAGAGCCCTCCGTGTTTCTGTCCGAACGCAGGGATGGGCGAGGTCAGCTTGGACTCCCATTGGGCCATGCATGGAGGTGGAGGTATGGATTACTGCTCGTTACTCCCCAGGTATCGATGAGCTGACGGCGCATATCCATGCTGTATGGATTCATTCACGTGTATCCTACTCACACCTGCTCGGAGGAGTGTTTCTTATCAGCGGCAGTGCCTGGATCTGTCACAGTTACATGGCATGCCTTGCATGTGTGGCAGTGATCGTGCAGCGTGGAGTGTTTACTATCAGCGGCAGTGCCTGGATCTATCACAGTTACAAAGGCATGCCTTGTATGTGTGGCAGTGATTGTGCAGCGTGGAGTGTTTACTATCAGCGGCAGTGCCTGGATCTATCACAGTTACATGGCATGCCTTGTATGTTTGGCAGTGATTGCGCAGCGTGGAGTGTTTACTATCAGTGGCAGTGCCTGGATCTATCACAGTTACATGGCATGCCTTGCATGTGTGGCAGTGATTGTGCAGTGTGGAGTGTTTACTATCAGCGGCAGTGCCTGGATCTATCACAGTTACATGGCATGCCTTGTATGTGTGGCAGTGATTGCGCAGCGTGGAGTGTTTCCTATCAGCGCCAGTGCCTGGATCTATCACAGTTACATGGCATGCCTTGTATGTGTGGCAGTGATTGCGCAGCGTGGAGTGTTTACTATCAGTGGCAGTGCCTGGATCTATCACAGTTACATGGCATGCCTTGTATGTCTGGCAGTGATTGTGCAGCGTGGAGTGTTTACTATCAGTGGCAGTGCCTGGATCTATCACAGTTATATTGCATGCCTTGTATGTGTGGCAGTGATTGCGCAGCGTGGAGTGTTTACTATCAGTGGCAGTGCCTGGATCTGTCACAGTTACATGGCATGCCTTGTATGTCTGGCAGTGATTGCGCAGCGTGGAGTGTTTACTATCAGTGGCAGTGCCTGGATCTATCACAGTTACATGGCTTGCCTTGTATGTCTGGCAGTGATTGCGCAGCGTGGAGTGTTTACTATCAGTGGCAGTGCCTGGATCTATCACAGTTACATGGCATGCCTTGTATGTGTGGCAGTGATTGCGCAGCGTGGAGTGTTTCCTATCAGCAGCAGTGCCTTGATCTATCACAGTTACATGGCATGCCTTGTATGTGTGGCAGTGATTGCGCAGCGTGGAGTGTTTACTATCAGCGGCAGTGCCTGGATCTATCACAGTTACAAAGGCATGCCTTGTATGTGTGGCAGTGATTGCGCAGCGTGGAGTGTTTACTATCAGTGGCAGTGCCTGGATCTATCACAGTTACATGGCATGCCTTGTATGTGTGGCAGTGATTGCGCAGCGTGGAGTATTTCCTATCAGCGGCAGTGCCTGGATCTATCACAGTAACATGGCATGCCTTGTATGTTTGGCAGTGATTGTGCAGCGTGGAGTCTTTGCTATCAGCGGCAGTGCCTGGATCTATCACAGTTACATGGCATGCCTTGTATGTTTTCCAGTGATTGTGCAGTGTGGAGTGTTTACTATCACTGGCAGTGCCTGGATCTATCACAGTTACATGGCATGCCTTGTATGTGTGGCAGTGATTGTGCAGCGTGGAGTGTTTGCTATCAGCGGCAGTGCCTGGATCTATCACAGTTACATGGCATGCCTTGTATGTGTGGCAGTGATTGTGCAGCGTGGAGTGTTTACTATCATCGGCAGTGCCTGGATCTATCACAGTTACATGGCATGCCTTGTATGTGTGGCAGTAATTGTGCAGCGTGGAGTGTTTACTATCAGCGGCAGTGCCTGGATCTATCACAGTTACAAACGCATGCCTTGTATGTGTGGCGGTGACTGTGCAGCGTGGAGTGTTTGCTATCAGCGGCAGTGCCTGGATCTATCACAGTTACATGGCATGCCTTGTATGTGTGGCAGTGATTGTGCAGCGTGGAGTGTTTCCTATCAGTGGCAGTGCCTGGATCTATCACAGTTACATGGCATGCCTTGTATGTGTGGCAGTGATTCGGCAGCGTGGAGTGTTTACTATCAGCGGCAGTGCCTGGATCTATCACAGTTACATGGCATGCCTTGTATGTTTGGCAGTGATTGTGCAGCGTGGAGTGTTTACTATCAGTGGCAGTGCCTGGATCTATCACAGTTACAAACGCATGCCTTGTATGTGTGGTGGTGATTGTGCAGCGTGGAGTGTTTCCTATCAGCGGCAGTGCCTGGATCTATCACAGTTACATGGCATGCCTTGTATGTGTGGCAGTGATTGCGCAGCGTGGAGTGTTTGCTATCAGCGGCAGTGCCTGGATCTATCACAGTTACAAAGGCATGCCTTGTATGTGTGGCAGTGATTGCGCAGCGTGGAGTGTTTACTATCAGTGGCAGTGCGTGGATCTATCACAGTTACATGACATGCCTTGTATGTGTGGCAGTGATTGTGCAGCGTGGAGTGTTTACTATCAGTGGCAGTGCCTGGATCTATCACAGTTACATGGCATGCCTTGTATGTTTGGCAGTGATTGTGCAGCGTGGAGTGTTTCCCATCAGTGGCAGTGCCTGGATCTATCACAGTTACATGGCATGCCTTTTATGTGTGGCAGTGATTGTGCAGCGTGGAGTGTTTACTATCAGCGGCAGTGCCTGGATCTATCACAGTTACATGGCATGCCTTGTATGTGTGGTAGTGATTGCGCAGCGTGGAGTGTTTACTATCAGCGGCAGTGCCTGGATCTATCACAGTTACATGGCATGCCTTGTATGTGTGGCAGTGATTGCGCAGCGTGGAGTGTTTCCTATCAGCGGCAGTGCCTGGATCTATCACAGTTACATGGCATGCCTTGTATGTGTGGCAGTGATTGCGCAGCGTGGAGTGTTTACTATCAGTGGCAGTGCCTGGATCTATCACAGTTACATGGCATGCCTTGTATGTCTGGCAGTGATTGTGCAGCGTGGAGTGTTTGCTATCAGTGGCAGTGCCTGGATCTATCACAGTTACATGGCATGCCTTGTATGTGTGGCAGTGATTGTGCAGCGTGGAGTGTTTACTATCAGTGGCAGTGCCTGGATCTATCACAGTTACATGGCATGCCTTGTATGTCTGGCAGTGATTGTGCAGCGTGGAGTGTTTACTATCAGTGGCAGTGCCTGGATCTATCACAGTTACATGGCATGCCTTGTATGTGTGGCAGTGATTGTGCAGCGTGGAGTGTTTGCTATCAGTGGCAGTGCCTGGGTCTATCACAGTTACATGGCATGCCTTGTATGTGTGGCAGTGATTGTGCAGCTTGGAGTGTTTACTGTCAGTGGCAGTGCCTGGATCTATCACAGTTACATGGCATGCCTTGTATGTGTGGCGGTGATTGTGCTGCGTGGAGTGTTTACTATCAGTGGCAGTGCCTGGATCTATCACAGTTACATGGCATGCCTTGTATGTGTGGCGGTGATTGTGCTGCGTGGAGTGTTTACTATCAGTGGCAGTGCCTGGATCTATCACAGTTACATGGCATGCCTTGTATGTGTGGCAGTGATTGCGCAGCGTGGAGTGTTTGCTATCAGCGGCAGTGCCTGGATCTATCACAGTTACAAAGGCATGCATTGTATGTGTGGCAGTGATTGCGCAGCGTGGAGTGTTTACTATCAGTGGCAGTGCGTGGATCTATCACAGTTACATGACATGCCTTGTATGTGTGGCAGTGATTGTGCAGCGTGGAGTGTTTACTATCAGTGGCAGTGCCTGGATCTATCACAGTTACATGGCATGCCTTGTATGTGTGGCGGTGATTGTGCTGCGTGGAGTGTTTACTATCAGTGGCAGTGCCTGGATCTATCACAGTTACATGGCATGCCTTGTATGTGTGGCAGTGATTGCGCAGCGTGGAGTGTTTGCTATCAGCGGCAGTGCCTGGATCTATCACAGTTACAAAGGCATGCATTGTATGTGTGGCAGTGATTGCGCAGCGTGGAGTGTTTACTATCAGTGGCAGTGCGTGGATCTATCACAGTTACATGACATGCCTTGTATGTGTGGCAGTGATTGTGCAGCGTGGAGTGTTTACTATCAGTGGCAGTGCCTGGATCTATCACAGTTACATGGCATGCCTTGTATGTTTGGCAGTGATTGTGCAGCGTGGAGTGTTTCCCATCAGTGGCAGTGCCTGGATCTATCACAGTTACATGGCATGCCTTGTATGTGTGGCAGTGATTGTGCAGCGTGGAGTGTTTACTATCAGCGGCAGTGCCTGGATCTATCACAGTTACATGGCATGCCTTGTATGTGTGGCAGTGATTGCGCAGCGTGGAGTGTTTACTATCAGCGGCAGTGCCTGGATCTATCACAGTTACATGGCATGCCTTGTATGTGTGGCAGTGATTGCGCAGCGTGGAGTGTTTCCTATCAGCGGCAGTGCCTGGATCTATCACAGTTACATGGCATGCCTTGTATGTGTGGCAGTGATTGCGCAGCGTGGAGTGTTTACTATCAGTGGCAGTGCCTGGATCTATCACAGTTACATGGCATGCCTTGTATGTCTGGCAGTGATTGTGCAGCGTGGAGTGTTTGCTATCAGTGGCAGTGCCTGGATCTATCACAGTTACATGGCATGCCTTGTATGTGTGGCAGTGATTGTGCAGCGTGGAGTGTTTACTATCAGTGGCAGTGCCTGGATCTATCACAGTTACATGGCATGCCTTGTATGTCTGGCAGTGATTGTGCAGCGTGGAGTGTTTACTATCAGTGGCAGTGCCTGGATCTATCACAGTTACATGGCATGCCTTGTATGTCTGGCAGTGATTGTGCAGCGTGGAGTGTTTGCTATCAGTGGCAGTGCCTGGATCTATCACAGTTACATGGCATGCCTTGTATGTGTGGCAGTGATTGTGCAGCGTGGAGTGTTTACTATCAGTGGCAGTGCCTGGATCTATCACAGTTACATGGCATGCCTTGTATGTCTGGCAGTGATTGTGCAGCGTGGAGTGTTTACTATCAGTGGCAGTGCCTGGATCTATCACAGTTACATGGCATGCCTTGTATGTGTGGCAGTGATTGTGCAGCGTGGAGTGTTTGCTATCAGTGGCAGTGCCTGGGTCTATCACAGTTACATGGCATGCCTTGTATGTGTGGCAGTGATTGTGCAGCTTGGAGTGTTTACTATCAGTGGCAGTGCCTGGATCTATCACAGTTACATGGCATGCCTTGTATGTGTGGCGGTGATTGTGCTGCGTGGAGTGTTTACTATCAGTGGCAGTGCCTGGATCTATCACAGTTACATGGCATGCCTTGTATGTGTGGCGGTGATTGTGCTGCGTGGAGTGTTTACTATCAGTGGCAGTGCCTGGATCTATCACAGTTACATGGCATGCCTTGTATGTGTGGCAGTGATTGCGCAGCGTGGAGTGTTTGCTATCAGCGGCAGTGCCTGGATCTATCACAGTTACAAAGGCATGCATTGTATGTGTGGCAGTGATTGCGCAGCGTGGAGTGTTTACTATCAGTGGCAGTGCGTGGATCTATCACAGTTACATGACATGCCTTGTATGTGTGGCAGTGATTGTGCAGCGTGGAGTGTTTACTATCAGTGGCAGTGCCTGGATCTATCACAGTTACATGGCATGCCTTGTATGTGTGGCGGTGATTGTGCTGCGTGGAGTGTTTACTATCAGTGGCAGTGCCTGGATCTATCACAGTTACATGGCATGCCTTGTATGTGTGGCAGTGATTGCGCAGCGTGGAGTGTTTGCTATCAGCGGCAGTGCCTGGATCTATCACAGTTACAAAGGCATGCATTGTATGTGTGGCAGTGATTGCGCAGCGTGGAGTGTTTACTATCAGTGGCAGTGCGTGGATCTATCACAGTTACATGACATGCCTTGTATGTGTGGCAGTGATTGTGCAGCGTGGAGTGTTTACTATCAGTGGCAGTGCCTGGATCTATCACAGTTACATGGCATGCCTTGTATGTTTGGCAGTGATTGTGCAGCGTGGAGTGTTTCCCATCAGTGGCAGTGCCTGGATCTATCACAGTTACATGGCATGCCTTGTATGTGTGGCAGTGATTGTGCAGCGTGGAGTGTTTACTATCAGCGGCAGTGCCTGGATCTATCACAGTTACATGGCATGCCTTGTATGTGTGGCAGTGATTGCGCAGCGTGGAGTGTTTACTATCAGCGGCAGTGCCTGGATCTATCACAGTTACATGGCATGCCTTGTATGTGTGGCAGTGATTGCGCAGCGTGGAGTGTTTCCTATCAGCGGCAGTGCCTGGATCTATCACAGTTACATGGCATGCCTTGTATGTGTGGCAGTGATTGCGCAGCGTGGAGTGTTTACTATCAGTGGCAGTGCCTGGATCTATCACAGTTACATGGCATGCCTTGTATGTCTGGCAGTGATTGTGCAGCGTGGAGTGTTTGCTATCAGTGGCAGTGCCTGGATCTATCACAGTTACATGGCATGCCTTGTATGTGTGGCAGTGATTGTGCAGCGTGGAGTGTTTACTATCAGTGGCAGTGCCTGGATCTATCACAGTTACATGGCATGCCTTGTATGTCTGGCAGTGATTGTGCAGCGTGGAGTGTTTACTATCAGTGGCAGTGCCTGGATCTATCACAGTTACATGGCATGCCTTGTATGTGTGGCAGTGATTGTGCAGCGTGGAGTGTTTGCTATCAGTGGCAGTGCCTGGATCTATCACAGTTACATGGCTTGCCTTGTATGTGTGGCAATGATTGTGCAGCGTGGAGTGTTTACTATCAGTGGCAGTGCCTGGATCTATCACAGTTACAAAGGCATGCCTTGTATGTGTGGCAGTGATTATGCAGCGTGGAGTGTTTACTATCAGCGGCAGTGCCTGGATCTATCACAGTTACATGGCATGCCTTGTATGTTTGGCAGTGATTGCGCAGCGTGGAGTGTTTCCTATCAGCGGCAGTGCCTGGATCTATCACAGTTACATGGCATGCCTTGTATGTGTGGCAGTGATTGCGCAGCGTGGAGTGTTTACTATCAGCGGCAGTGCCTGGATCTATCACAGTTACATGGCTTGCCTTGTATGTTTGGCAGTGATTGTGCAGCGTGGAGTGTTTACTATCAGCGGCAGTGCCTGGATCTATCACAGTTACAAAGGCATGCCTTGTATGTGTGGCAGTGATTGTGCAGCGTGGAGTGTTTACTATCAGCAGCAGTGCCTGGATCTATCACAGTTACATGGCATGCCTTGTATGTTTGGCAGTGATTGCGCAGCGTGGAGTGTTTCCTATCAGCGGCAGTGCCTGGATCTATCACAGTTACATGGCATGCCTTGTATGTGTGGCAGTGATTGCGCAGCGTGGAGTGTTTACTATCAGCGGCAGTGCCTGGATCTATCACAGTTACATGGCTTGCCTTGTATGTTTGGCAGTGATTGTGCAGCGTGGAGTGTTTACTATCAGCGGCAGTGCCTGGATCTATCACAGTTACATGGCATGCCTTGTATGTGTGGCAGTGATTGTGCAGCGTGGAGTGTTTGCTATCAGTGGCAGTGCCTGGATCTATCACAGTTACATGGCATGCCTTGTATGTGTGGCAGTGATTGTGCAGCGTGGAGTGTTTACTATCAGCGGCAGTGCCTGGATCTATCACAGTAACATGGCATGCCTTGTATGTTTGGCAGTGATTGTGCAGCGTGGAGTCTTTGCTATCAGCGGCAGTGCCTGGATCTATCACAGTTACATGGCATGCCTTGTATGTTTTCCAGTGATTGTGCAGTGTGGAGTGTTTACTATCACTGGCAGTGCCTGGATCTATCACAGTTACATGGCATGCCTTGTATGTGTGGCAGTGAATGTGCAGCGTGGAGTGTTTACTATCAGTGGCAGTGCCTGGATCTATCACAGTTACATGGCATGCCTTGTATGTGTGGCAGTGATTGTGCAGCGTGGAGTGTTTACTATCAGTGGCAGTGCCTAGATCTGTCACAGTTACATGGCATGCCTTGTATGTGTGGCAGTGATTGTGCAGCGTGGAGTGTTTACTATCAGTGGCAGTGCCTGGATCTATCACAGTTACATGGCATGCCTTGTATGTGTGGCAGTGATTGTGCAGCGTGGAGTGTTTACTATCAGTGGCAGTGCCTGGATCTATCACAGTTACATGGCATGCCTTGCATGTGTGGCAGTGATTGTGCAGCGTGGAGTGTTTACTATCAGTGGCAGTGCCTGGATCTATCACAGTTACATGGCATGCCTTGTATGTGTGGCAGTGATTGCGCAGCGTGGAGTGTTTACTATCAGCGGCAGTGCCTGGATCTATCACAGTTACATGGCTTGCCTTGTATGTTTGGCAGTGATTGTGCAGCGTGGAGTGTTTACTATCAGTGGCAGTGCCTGGATCTATCACAGTTACATGGCATGCCTTGTATGTGTGGCAGTGATTGTGCAGCGTGGAGTGTTTGCTATCAGCGGCAGTGCCTGGATCTATCACAGTTACATGGCATGCCTTGTATGTGTGGCAGTGATTGCGCAGCGTGGAGTGTTTACTATCAGTGGCAGTGCCTGGATCTATCACAGTTACATGGCATGCCTTGCATGTGTGGCAGTGATTGTGCAGCGTGGAGTGTTTACTATCAGTGGCAGTGCCTGGATCTACCACAGTTACATGGCATGCCTTGTATGTTTGGCATTGATTGTGATGGCTTGAGGAGCAGCTGCGATAGGATAAGGAGGCAGGCCATTGGCTTCCTCAATGCCAAGGCATTCTGATTTTGAACGTGTGCAGTTTTACACGCGAGCAGAAGTGTTAGCATCATGGCTGCCTCCTGTCAGGCTGACATGTTTTTGTTGATTTTCTTATAGTCGCTGAAATACTTCAATTGATTCAGTAATGGGGACAAATGATCAAATATATGAATCGAGAACGCTCATTTGTCGCTATACGTGCTGTGTCCTCCGGACTTCAGTCCAGTTTTATAAAACATAAGATAACATTGGTGATCAGATCTATAAAAGCCGCAGCGTTAGACCTTTGGTGAGGCTTCGAGATGGAACTCTCAAGCCGGGGGTCACGTCGCAGCGACAAACGGCCTCAGTGGAGGCGGCTCAAGGAGTGCGACAGGAAACATGCCTTCCCTCTGGCACATATCATCATCACAGGGCGAGGGCTGTGAGAGAGAACGGCGCAACCGTGGTTTCTGACGAAAGAAGGGGTCCTGTGCGACCCTTCTTAACAAACTCCATTTATAGGCTCGCTGTTTCCTGCTTCTAGCGCCTAGAAGGAGCGATAGGGTGTTAGAATAATAGGAACATACTAAACATCTAGGAATCGTTATATTGTTTTTGCTGGCTGTTTCATGCATTGCTGCATATACCTTCTCATTCTATGGGGTTATTGTTCATATTCTGGGATCTAGATTTGGGTTTTAGAAATTCAAAAATGTAAGTTTCATCTGTTGTTTCGTAATGCTATTTTGAGTGTATTATTCATTTACAAAAGAGGGTTTGGAGTTCCACTGTGTCCCTAAACTCATCTACATGGACTAATCATGACTAGGAAACACCACCTGCCTAGCATTGCTCAGTGGGTTGTGTATGGGTAACAGTCAAACTGGATTTCTAATTCGTATTGGTGCTTTGAACTAAGTCCTTGAACCAGTGGCTTAGAAATATGACCCCTACGCAGTGCCGTAGCTGGGGGGGGTGGAGGTGGATCGCCCCAGGCGGCACGAGTTTTGGAGGCGGCGGCCAGACCCCTCCTCCCCCCACTCCTACCTGCGGCCGATACAGCAGCAAGAATCGCCAGCTCCCCCTCAACCCCCCCGCTCTTACCTGTGGCCGCATGAATAGCCAACAAACCCCTCCTCCCCCGCTCTTGGGCGGCCTAAGGCCTAGCTACGTCACTAAAAGTAAGGCATTATATGTTTGCTTAGTTGATTATAGTACGGCTTTTGACAAGGTAAACAGAAACCAGCAAATGGATGAGGTCAACCAAGCATTGCTGTATCACAGCCATGCACAGCGATACATGGGTAAGAATTTAAATCTCAAACAGCAACGTACTCTCACTCAAACAAGGAGGCGTGCTGACCCCTCTTCTCTTTTCCCTTACATCTCCGACATATCAAATTCTATCAACAAAGTCTAAATTTTTCAACCCAAACTAGACACCCAAACCATATACCGACAACTTAGCAATTTTGTTTTACACACTCACTTCGGTCTACAAAACAAATCAAATGAGTTCAGTACAAAGAATGGACTAATAGTTATCATTACAACAAAATAAAATAATGTCCTTTGGGCACACATAGAAACGAAATGTATGGATGTTAGGTCAACAACCCATTGTCAGAGTAAAGATATTTGAGAATTATTGAAGGAAAGATATACGAAAATCTTTGGACTAAAGATGTATGAGAATCATTGGACTAAAGATGTATGAGAATCATTGGACTAAAGATGCATGAGAATCATTGGACTAAAGATGCATGAGAATCATTGGACTAAAGATGCATGAGAATGTTTGGACTAAAGATGCATGAGAATTATTGGACTAAAGATGCATGAAAATCATTGGACTAAAGATGTATGAGAATCATTGGACTAAAGATGTATGAGAATCATTGGACTAAAGATGCATGAGAATCATTGGACTAAAGATGTATGAGAATCATTGGACTAAAGATGTATGAGAATCATTGGACTAAAGATGTATGAGAATCATTGGACTAAAGATGCATGAGAATCATTGGACTAAAGATGCAAGAGAATCATTGGACTAAAGATGCATGAGAATGTTTGGACTAAAGATGTATGAGAATCATTGGACTAAAGATGCATGAAAATCATTGGACTAAAGATGCATGAGAATCATTGGACTAAAGAAAAATGTGAATCATTGGACTAAAGATGCATGTGAATCATTGGACTAAAGATGCATGAGAATCATTGGACTAAAGATGCATGAGAATCATTGGACTAAAGATGCATGAAAATCATTGGACTAAAGATGCATGAAAATCATTGGACTAAAGATGCATGAGAATCATTGGACTAAAGAAAAATGTGAATCATTGGACTAAAGATGCATGTGAATCATTGGACTAAAGATGCATGAGAATCATTGGACTAAAGATGCATGAGAATCATTGGACTAAAGATAAATGTGAATCATTGCACTAAAGATGCATGAGAATCATTGGACTAAAGATGTATGAGAATCATTGGACTAAAGATGTATGAGAATCATTGGACTAAAGATGCATGAGAATCATTGGACTAAAGATGCATGAGACTCATGAGAATCATTGGACTAAAGATGTATGAGAATCATTGGACTAAAGATGTATGAGAATCATTGGACTAAAGATGCATGAGAATCATTGGACTAAAGATGTATGAGAATGTTTGGACTAAAGATGTATGTGAATCATTGGACTAAAGATGCATGAGAATCATTGGACTAAAGATGCATGAGAATCATTGGACTAAAGATGCATGAGAATCATTGGACTAAAGATGTATGTGAATCATTGGACTAAAGATGTATGTGAATCATTGGACTAAAGATGCATGAGAATCATTGGACTAAAGATGCATGAGAATCATTGGACTAAAGATGCATGAGAATCATTGGACTAAAGATGTATGAGAATCATTGGACTAAAGATGTATGAGAATCATGTAGCTAAGCTAAGATACCAGGCAAACACGATCACAAAATCAGGAAAAGGATTGGTGCAAGTCTATGGGGGAAGCGCAAACAGCCCAGCAATATTAGCCTAGAACGCTAACCTCCTCCCAGTGTTTACATATGCGTCACCGCCATGAAACCGTTTGGTGTACGTGCGCTTAATAAGTGTCTTTAACATAACATAACATAAGATCACCAGTCCTCAGGGAAAACTAATGCAAGAGCTCAACACCCACTACATACACAACATTAAAGCTTGCATTAAAGCGAGCAAACTTACACACTTCAACTCCACATCCAAAAATGTGCTCGCAGCTAAATGTTCCATGTGTTAACACCACATATGTCATCAATGGTCAGTTACTTATGTGGCTGGACTAAGGCGATCCTGTAGGGCTTTATTTATGAAGAACAAAAAACACATTCAACGAATAACCCCTATTTTACCTTACAAACTATATTGGGACTAATTCAATAAAAGAACTTTGCCTCCATTAGACCAACTGAAAAGAATCATAACGTAAAATGTGTGAAATGATTATAAACAATAACTTGTGAGAATCCGCTACAGCAAGAGACTTAACAGCTTTACTCAAATATAAATTCATGGAACTGTTTCTAGTGTCTTACCATGAACTGAGACAACCAATCATCGACTCAAATCTGGAACCTGCTACAGAAATAAAATACACAACACTCAGATTAATATATATCCGAATCAGATTGGTGAAAGGCTCATAGAAAGCACACAACAGTGCCTTAAAACATGCACGCCGAGCAAACATAGAACACACAGTATGTATCTGTCTGAAGCTTGGAGACCTACGCTGACAGTCAATGTCAAACTTCATAGAGGCAAACATATAGACCACAAGGAAAGCAACCAACCGTGCTTCATCTTACAAACACGTCCCATCATTGGTAATCTCATGGGGTTCTTAGATCTTGTAATTTATTTGTCGAATTGTAATCAATTACACAATAAATTGACTTACTAAAATGGGTTACAGATAATGTCTCCTGGAAATTCCTGGCAATAAGTATCGGAAGGAATAAATCCTACACGTAGGAAATGTTCAATGTGCTAATCCACCTCTTAGGACCAGGCTTCTTTAGCAACTTTTGAGCAGAACCTCCAGGTTTTTTTTGACAGTTTTGCAGTTTTAGACATTAACCCACCATTCCAATCTGTTGATTCTTCTAAAGAAACCTTGATACCTGGAAAAATTTTAAATCAGAAAACTCTGCACTCATTCATTTAATAGCTTGATAAGTGCAGTGGTTGTTGTTTTTGTCACTAACTTGTACGTACCCGTGTGGGACCTTTTTCAGGTGCATGTATAATCCTATATGAAAGACCCATAAATTGTTGCAGAAGAAGCAACTATTATCTTCAACTGAATAGTCCCTTGCAACAATGCTGTCTGACATGGTGAACACTTTTATCCACAGGTTTGTCAATGCATGAACCCTGGAGAATGGGTGGAATGGGTGGCGGCCAGCTCTGTGCAATGACTTGTAGATGGGCTGCCCCAGCATAGGAGCTCCTATACACTCCTGCGGGCTAGGATGCAGCACATTGATGTGGTGTCTTGAGGGTCAGTAATAGGATGGATTCACTAAAGCTGAAACTTTGTTAAGTGGATATTTTTAGGGGTGACCTGGTGCAGGCGATGTGAAAGGTTATGGGCCGGATTTAGATTTAGACATATAGGTTACTCCATCACAATGGTGACAGATATCCCATCTGCCGAAATAGAAATCCCATAGGATATTATGGGATTTCTATTTCGGCGGACGGGATTTCCATCACCGTTGTGACGCAGTAACTCGTCCACCGAAATCTAAATCAGACCCATAGTCTGAAAGTGCTGGAATTAAAAGCAATCTTTCTGCTCCTCAGGTTCTATGCATCGCTGTCCCCTGACCAGAAGAAGTCTTGAGATACATATCCATGGATATGAATGCTGCGCGAGTCCATGGGCACCCAGAGTGCACATATCCAGTGATCTGTCAAACATGCGGATCCCTTTGTTCGTACGAGTGCCGCCCTCAAGGGATGACAATGGTCGAGCGCTCGCAAGGGGCTGTCAGTTCACTAATGTCACTAGTAGAACTGCAGCATCTTGAGGTTGTCTCAAATAAAATTATAGCAAGATAAGGTCAGACAAATGCTCTATGCTGACACGAAAAAGAACCCTGCACAGCGTATTGTCCAACTTACTCTTAACGCTTATGTCTGTGGACTGGGCAAGCGCCACTGACAACATGTTGCGATAGTCACTGACAATATTTAGGGTCTAGAAAAGAAAGTGATTGGACTCTCGGGATCACTAACACAGGCGCGTACAAGGGTTTTGTTTGGCTTTTTGCTGAAGAAAGTCTGGATCAGGTCCTTGTAAGGTAAAGTCTCCATTGTAGACCGTGCCTACTGAATATACTCAATTTGCCTGGACCCGGGGGACTATAACAAACAGCCATTTCCACCATATTTAGAAGAGAACTGAGAATATTGGAAAATAACCAGCAGTAACCATGTTTCCAATTATCAGCTCAGTCAAGACCTATAGAGAAACCCCAAGACCATTGGCTTCACCAGTTCCCATTCTGAACTGGAGTCATGGTTTGTGCGTAAACTGAGACTTCAACGCTGAGATCTCCGGATCCAAACAATGAGAAAAGTGATTTAATGGTTCCAGAATCAGGTGATCTCCTCCTGCCAGCAGAACCAGATCCTATCCTTAGGTAGCAGTGAGTACTCGGCAGAGGGTAATGCAGCCGCCCTAGCTATAGGAAAGGTGGCTATAGGCACCAAGTAGTTACAGGACAGGGAAGTGCGGGCACCCTACATTTACCGGAGAGGGTGGTACAGGCACCCTACAGTTACAGGAAAGAGGGCTTGGAAACGCTGTGCGGTCCTCCCATGTCCATTTTTCGGTTGTATGATGGAACAGCACAGGGAAATGCTCTGCATGCCTTTAAAACACATTTTCCACCCCACATTTCTTTAGAACGCATATGCGTTTGCAATGTATGCCTTTACCACGCATTGTTTATATACATTGATATATATATCTCAACAATGTATTGGGGGGGAGAATCTCCACACCCGAACTCACCTCAAATGCGTGGTAAAGGCATACGTTGTAGAAGCATATGTGTTGTAAAACCATGCGTGGTAAAGGTACAACATGGTTAAAACCTCGTTGGAAAGGCTGCTTCCCCTTGTTTTCTAGCTAGTCTTTTGTTTCCTGCCAGTGAACTTGACCTGCGTGAGAGTCGGCTGAAAGAGCGCCATCTTTTCCCTGCAGTTGTCATCTAGGCGTTGTTGGAACACATATCCCATGCCATCTGATTAAGGATGGGCATTCGCGCCTCAGCATGCACTGTGTCATGACTGATGCTAGTGGTGGCAGCAGGTTCGTAGTTCAGGGACACGGTTTTTTATCTCTTGCCCCGGATGCAGGATGCCCATTGGCTCTCCTGGGTTAACTTCCCATCATGTCTCCTGTTTCTTTTGCTTTCATCAAGTCTGGGGTAAATGCAGAAGTTGAGTGTTTTACACAAGACAGAGAAAATGAATGTTTCTATCTGAGACTCAATGCAGGAAAGGATAACTCACGAAAAAGTGTGACCTCTGCTCAGCTTCCACTCTCTCCTAATTCTGGTCCAAAGCCCATGAATCATGTGGGATCTGAGGAGAGGCTTACCTTCCTGCACGAGGTGCTCGTCTGCACCTGCAAGGAGAACCAATCTTAGCTTAAGAAGCCCTGCACAAGCCCAGAGCGCTGGAGTATCCGCGTGGAGCGTGCCCCTGTGGACCAATGTTGCATAGTCCCAACCATCCTCACAGACCTTCATCCCAACACTTCTGTTTGTAAAACTGACTGTATCTTGGGAGTGGGGGGGTGAGGCAGGATGCATTTCTTGGGGAAGAGAACGTGGGCAGCAGGGTGCCTGAATTTACCTGGGAAGGATTAGCCCACTGAGCTATCTCCAAGAGATGAATACAGATGCCCTGGAATCAATGCATTTGTCAGAAACATGCTGCAATACTTGCAGTTGTGTGGTGCCCAATGCCCTTTTGATGCCACAAATGTTTCAAATCAATGCTGCAATATCCTGGGGTCTGAATTAAGTTGTGTCCCCAGTGTGCAGTATAAGCAGGAGTGGATCAGGAACTTCAGATTTAGCATGTTTGGCAAGTAGAATCTGACCCTTGAACCTAATGTGCAGAAGAGAAGAGGCAGAGAGAGGCCTGACCTTCAGCTAAGCTGAAGGAAAGACAGGCCAAGACTAGAATGCCTTGTTTCATAGAAACAAGCCGAAGAAATGAGCCACAGGTCTGCACTCATTTGTGTACACCTGTAAGAGGAAATACAGCACAGGAAGAGGCGGGTCATCAGCAAGCTCTGGTGGAGACTGATAGCTTTCCATTATTAAATGGCCTAACTCCATGTTGGCATGGGTACCTCTTACAGGCACTTCAAGTGCCTTACAAACCACCGTGGCTTCAGCAACCACCTCCATGCCACGAATGCCCACGCGTGTATGTTGCAACCCACGATGAGCACTTCCAGTAACACCCCCCCACCTCACACTGTGTCTTGCAGGTATAACACACACAAACTCAGATATTATGAAGAAGCCACTCCCCCTTATGGAAAGACTACATTGGTAACTAATGCCTTTAGAAGACAGAGAATTCCTGGGGTCCATTATAGTCAACATGCTAAGTAACTTCGTGTGAAATACAATAAAAGGTTGTAGTGGGACTCCAGATACACAACAATGGTGCAGATCGTGCGGGCACTGACCAATGCGAGCCTTCAAGGTAGCTCAGACTGTATCATCGACATGTATGTGGTCCATGGGGTTAGCTACTTACCATTTCCTATCACCCCATCCAGACTCATCATTCTGTATTTAGTAAGGATTATTCGACTCGCAGACCGAGCTATCATTCGATTTATGGTCCATTGTCCTCATGGTGGGCTTAGACCTCTGCTCCAGACACCTTCTGCTAAGGATGCTTGTTTATTTCAATCAGGGAAAGGGCTTCCTCCAGGGTGTTTCACGAGCAATCAACGTTGGAGGACCGACCATGGATTTAGATTTTCCTTTAGTAGTCCACCCTTCACTAGCCGTAGTGTAATCCACATCAGTCCGTTGATGCTTCTATACATTTTATGCTACATGGAGCTGGTTGTCCTATGTTAGTCATCAGATGACAATAAACATCTGTTATTTAGCGGCAAGATACCCATTGTGGTGAGCGTGCACTTTACAAATACACATTATGTTAGGTTATGTCAACCTCCTCTGCAAAGAGCGGCAGAAACTGAGCTTGTTTTCAGTGAATTCCTGGTTTTCATATTCAAGCTTCAGTGCACCATCTCGGGCAACCTTCATCCCACACCCCAGCTGCGTATGGCCTCCGACTGAATGCAGCGGGCATTGTTGAAACTTAAGGTGACATTATAGTTAGGTATGGTCATAAGATCTTAGCTTACATTAAAAAACATGATGCACTGAAAAAACACAAAGGTTAAAGTGACAATATAGATAGGTGTTAAAATGAGATAAAAAATAATGTTGAAAAAACAACAAAAAACTGAAATTCTCCAGGTACAGTTTACTGAGCTGCCTATAACTTGCACCCTCTCCATGGACTGCTTATGACCTCGGATATTACATCACTAATGTTATGTAAAATTACATAACTGCATGGATCCCATCATTTTAAACCTGTAAAGTGGGAGATTTACAGAAAATATTTGGGGGAATGTATTTGCCCCATTAACTTCCATTGAAGCAATGGCAATTTTAGGCGGGAGACGCTAATTTAAAGCTATTGTTGGCTTAAAAAAATCATGACTCTCCCGCCCAAATCAGGTCTGTTGGCGTGTCTGCCATTGTTGCCCCATTGGCTCCGTCGATAGAAAGCTTACTCGGATGGCCTGATAGAGTGTTGGCCGGTGAAATAAAGGCATCAGAATGTCCGGCTTAATTGGGCTCACGGTCTGATGTCTTTTTTCTGTACATGGACCCCAGGGTTTCCCGAGGAGTGACGGACAGAACAATAGAAATAACGACCCCCGTACCGGAAGAAAATATTCCCTGGACATTGGGGTCAATAGTTATTTGTTTTTCAAAGACAAATTCCCACTGTGAGAGTCTGTGCAATAACCTAGCTGGTCCAACGGTTGACATATCCTGTGGGGGAGTCCGGAGGCCTTTGGGACACCAAGCCCTCAGTGTAGGCCACCCAAAATGCGCAGGTCCTGGGGACTCCTAGGAACTACACGACAATAGCAAGTTTAGAGAAGAAGGTACCTACAACTGCTTGGATGAAACATGAAAGGACAGCTTGCACTAATGTCCTTTGTAAACTGATCTTGCCTGCCAGGGTTGAAGAAGCCCACTTCTTGAATTATATTCAGACACTGCGCAGTACTCCGGGCTGGCACTTTCGTAAAGTGTGGGAAAGCAGCAGACTTTAAGTGGCGCCAAATTACAGCAGTCCAAAGTGTATTCTATTGTTATGTTATGCAGATTTGTAGAGCGCAGTATTACCCGGGAGGGTATCATAGCATTGAGCAGGCGTGAGTCTAGGCTCAAATAGCCAGGTCTTCAGCTACTTGCGGAATTCAAGAAGTGAGGAGGAGACTCATGTGAAACGGCAGGTCGTTCCACGCTTCGGGAGTGATTCCACGCCTCGGGGCTCGTTCCACGCATCGGGAGGGATTCCATGCTTTGGGGGCACTTTGCACTTTGTCTGCTATGACATCTGCCAAGAAGCTTGATGCGCTGTTTTCCGTGGCGTCCAGAAGAATAGTGGTAGCTACAAGGATTTGCAAAGGCAACCCCATGAATCTGAGAGCCTGCCAGTGCCTGGCTTGGTACAAAATAAATGAGACATTGACACACACTTGCTACCACTAGCCAAAGTGTGCTGTGGTACGACCACCCTTAAGACTGCATGTGGACGACTCACCTCTGAACTGTTGCACCCTATTTCAGGGTTCCAGAATCTGCAAAATCCCAAGTGTGGGCTTCCTGCTCCATGGGACCTGAGCAGCCCAGAGCTCTGACCCAATCTACAACATAGTCAAGCTTCATCTACCGGAAAGGCATCTCACCCTCTTCAGCACCTCCTTCTCTGCGAAGCCTCTTCCCCTCTTGAAGCCTGGTCTGAAACACAATAGCACTTCTATGTGCATCAGCTTCAAGTCGCTGATGGCGGTGACCTCCACAAAGCCTTGCGCCAAGTGTTTACAGTCTAAGCAGACCCTCCTCGATAGCGAAGACCAGCGTAGAGCAGGAAACTGAGATTGCGGGAAGAACCTGCACCCAGGATTAGAGAAGGGCCTAGGCTCACTAAGGGAAAGACTGGTGCCAGACAATAGATCGGGCAGCCAGAATGCGCATCATGACCTCATGCGCACCAGGCACCAGCAAATCCTGGATCTCAAAGGTAGAAGAACTGGGTGACAAAGTTTGAACCCCGGGTGTGATGGATCCCACCTGCTCCATGGTACTCCTTGTACTCAACACAGCGCAACACTTTACATGGCACAATACCCGTTAGAGGGCGAGTTGGAATTGTATGTGTTTGTGTCTTCGCTCATTTAGGCGTTCACTGTAAAGCATCATGATGGAGGTCTCCTTTGGCATCTTAATGTCAGCACTCCATGACATTGGAGACTGTAGCTGGGGCTTGCCTCCAACTGGCTCTTTCTTTTTTATTGTTTAATTTTGCAAGCTTTGCCTCTCTGTTGAAGTACATTGGCAGTACATAGAAGGCTCTAATCCCCTTATTAGAGTTGTTATAATTCCACTATGTGTCCTTTAGGGGGCAGTAAACTGATTGTATGTCCCCTGCAAGGGCCAGTCAGTGACTAAACCTCAAGCAGAGCAAAACCTTGGGTATATCACCTTATTAGGATATTTACACAATCCCATTTGCACAATAGAAGTAAGGGTGGACATGCTCACACAATGGGTGAAAATGCAGACATATGTGTCTCGGGGTTTGTACCCTGGGCACATGCTCCAGCTTTACATCATCTCACGAGCCGATGTCACGTGTGAGGCCTTACACGATGTAATCTGTCGTTGTCAGTTGTGATGTGTGATGTCACGAGCCAGTTATACAGAGGTGACATTAATGCTCAGTCACTACCGACAGTTCCTTTCTGAAGCATTAGTGTCAGGGTGTGCAAAGGTGTGTGTCATGTTGTACAATGGATGTTCAGTGGTTTGCGTCAGGATGTGCAGTTGATGTTCAGTGGTTTGTGTCAGGATGTGCAATGGATGTTCAGTGGTTTGCGTCAGGATGTGCAGTTGATGTTCAGGAGTTTGTGTCAGGATGTGCAATGGATGTTCAGGAGTTTGTGTCAGGATGTGCAATGGATGTTCAGTGGTTTGCGTCAGGATGTGCAGTTGATGTTCAGGAGTTTGTGTCAGGATGTGCAATGGATGTTCAGGGGTTTGTGTCAGGATGTGCAACGGATGTTCAGTGGTTTGCGTCAGGATGTGCAGTTGATGTTCAGGAGTTTGTGTCAGGATGTGCAATGGATGTTCAGGAGTTTGTGTCAGGATGTGCAATGGATGTTCAGTGGTTTGCGTCAGGATGTGCAGTGGATGTTCAGGGGTTTGCGTCAGGATGTGCAGTGGATGTTCAGGGGTTTGCGTCAGGATGTGCAGTGGATGTTCAGGGGTGTGTGTCTGAAAGTGCAGTTGATGTTCAGCAGTTTGTGTCAGGATGTGTATTGGATGTTTGTTCAGTGGTTTGTGTCAGGATGTGCAATGGATGTTCAGTGGTTTGTGTCAGGATGTGCAGTGGATGTTCAGGGGTTTGCGTCAGGATGTGCAGTGGATGTTCAGGGGGGTGTGTCTGGATGTGCAGTTGATGTTCAGTGGTTTGTGTCAGGATGTGCAGTGGATGTTCAGGGGGGTGTGTCTGGATGTGCAGTTGATGTTCAGTGGTTTGCGTCAGGATGTGCAGTGGATGTTCAGGGGTGTGTGTCTGAAAGTGCAGTTGATGTTCAGCAGTTTGTGTCAGGATGTGTATTGGATGTTTGTTCAGTGGTTTGTGTCAGGATGTGCAATGGATGTTCAGTGGTTTGTGTCAGGATGTGCAATGGATGTTCAGTGGTTTGTGTCAGGATGTGCAATGGATGTTCAGTGGTTTGCGTCAGGATGTGCAGTGGATGTTCAGGGGTTTGCGTCAGGATGTGCAGTGGATGTTCAGGGGGGTGTGTCTGGATGTGCAGTTGATGTTCAGTGGTTTGTGTCAGGATGTGCAATGGCTGTTCAGGGGTATGTGTCAGGATGTGCAATGGCTGTTCAGGGGTATGTGTCAGGATGTGCAATGGATGTTCAGAGGTATGTGTCAGGATTGGCAACGGCTGCTCAGGGGTTTGTGTCAGGATGTGCAGTGGATGTTTAGGGGAATGTGTCAGGATGTGCAGTGGATGTTCAGGGGTGTGTGTCTGGATGTGCAGTTGATGTTCAGTGGTTTGTGTCAGGATGTGTATTGGATGTTCAGTGGTTTGTGTCAGGATGTGCAATGGATGTTCAGAGGTATGTGTCAGGATGTGCAACGGCTACTCAGGGGTTTGTGTCAGGATGTTTAGGGGAATGTGTCAGGACGTGCCGTGTACGTTCAGGAGTTTGTGTCCGGGTGTGCAACGGATGTTCAGGAGTATGTGTCAGGATGTGCAATGAAACTTTAGGGGCATGTGTCAGGCTGTGCAATGGACGTTCAGGGATTTGTGTCAGGATGTCCAATGGATGTTCAGTGGTTTGTGTCAGGTTGTGCAGTGGATGTTCAGTGGTTTGTGTCAGGCTGTGCAATGGATGTTCAGTGGTTTGTGTTAGGCTGTGCAATGGACGTTCAGGGATTTGTATCAGGATGTGCAATGGACGTTCAGTGGTTTGTGTCAGGATGTGCAATGAATGTTCAGGGATTGGTGTCAGGATGTGCAATAGATGTTTTGGGGTTTGTGTCAGTATGTGCAATGGATGGTCCGGGGTTTGTGTCTGGAAGTGCAACGGACATTCAGGGGTTTGTGTCTGGACGTGCAGTGGATGTTCAGTGGTTTGTTTGTGTCAGGCTGTGCAATGAATGTTCAGGGATTTGTGTCAGGATGTCCAATGGATGTTCAGGGGTTTGTGTCCGGCTGTCCAATGGATGTTCAGGGGTTTGTGTCAGGATGTCCAATGGATGTTCAGGGGTTTGTGTCCGGCTGTCCAATGAATGTTCAGTGGTTTGTTTCAGGATGTGCAATGAATGTTCGGGGATTTGTGTCAGGATGTGAAGTTGATGTTCAGGGGTTGGTGTCAGGATGTGCAAAGGACGTTCAGGGGTTGGTGTCAGGATGTGCAATGGATGTTCAGGGGTGTGTGTCTGGATGTGCAGTGGATGTTCAGGGGTTTGTGTCCGGATGGGCAATGGATGTTCAGGGGTTTGTGTCAGGATGTGCAGTGGATGTTCAGGGGTTTGTGTTAGGATGTGCAATGGATGATCAGGGGTTTGTGTCAGGATGGGCAACGGATGTTCAGGGGTTTGTGTCAAAATGTGCAATGGATGTTTAGTGGTTTGTGTCAGGATGTGCAATGGATGTTCAGGGGAATGAGTCAGGATGTGCAATGGATGTTCAGGGGTTTGTGTCAGGATGTGCAATGGATGTTCAGGGGAATGAGTCAGGATGTGCAATGGATGTTCAGGGGTTTGTGTCAGGATGTGCAATGGATGTTCAGGGGTTTGTGTCAGGATGTGCAATGGATGTTCAGGGGTTTGTGTCTGGAAGTGAAATGGACGTTCTGGGGTATGTGTCAGGCTGTGCAAAGTCCCCAGGTAAGTTCTTGGAAGCTCCCAATCTTCACCTTTAAGCAAAGCTTGCAAAACCTGGTGGTTTTCTTGCGTCCAAGAAAATATTCATTGCGCGTTGAATGATTTCTCTGCAAGTCTACTTTTTCAGAACTTTCTATGTAAATGGCATAACTCATGAAAAAACAATAATTGTTTTACGTAAAGTTTATCTTATGCAGAACCACTTTGTTAGTGTTAAATAATGATAAATCTGACATAAATGGTCACAAAAGCCACAGGACATGGCTATGATAGGGTGGGGGGCATTTAGAATGTGGCAGAGGTGGGTAAACCCCCAGTGATCAGCTTATGTCCTGTCCACCTTATTTAGAGCGGATACATAGGCATAAACCTCAAGAGGGCTTCGGGGAAGAAACAGCCATTTTTGGAGGTTTATCTCCACCTGCAAACCCTAAAGGACCCTGTACCTGTTTTGTCCCATAATGCTTTCGTTTTAGGTAACTCTTGTGAGTTACAGGGTTTCTCCATTCACCAGTTATTGCAAAACATGAACTAGAGCAGATACGCAGTGCCGTGTTCCGCGACTTGCATCGACGACACGGACACCACAGCTTCACGTACAAAAGAACTTTATTTCCTACTTCTTCCTACCTCGTACCCCCCAGCTCTACTGTCCTCGCCCCTCCCCTTCCTGCCTTTCCTCTTTCTGGTTCCTGTTTACTGTTTCCTCTAGCTGCGGGTCCTAGTGCCCACACGTGAGGTCTAATACAACATTACACACAGAGGCACAACCAGGGCTGGAATTAGAAACACATTACTTAGGGAACCCATAAACTGGGGGTTAGGGTGTGGCAAAAAATAGGCAGTGGAGTCACGAGGAGAAGAATCGTGACAAGCAGTCAATTTATACATACATTTTTTTAACTCTGCCAAGACATTGACAACAAGGAGAAACATCAAAGTAAATCTGTCTTAGCTTAATGGTAGCAAAGGCTGCATTTCAAAATGTCTTTTGGGGATAAGATGTCTGCTGGAGGGAGCTTTGTGTGCCCAGTAATTCTCAGGGAATAATAATAATGGTAGGATAGCTCTGGTGGTTAATGCACATGCTGGAGAGATCTGGTTTCTTTAGACACAGTTTTGACTCATAAAGTAGCAAAGAGGGTTAATGTGGCTCCTGTACAGTGCATTGTGTAACATGCAGATGACCGGTTTTTCTTGTAGATTGCACAGTGGGTCACTGCTTTTGACACCGAGATCCTTGTATTACTTGCAGTTCATACATTGCAATCCTTCTAATACAGCACAGTGAACTTTGAACCAGCATCGAGGCCTGCATACAAAGTGCAAAGCATGGGCTTAGAACCCTATTGTTTTTTCTGAATCTGTTGTGCATTATAAGGCTGTTAAAAATAGTTTTTTGGGCAGTAACAAAGTCTTATTAGTAGAGAGACACCTACGCACCAAGTTACATTTAATTAATTCCTGACTTTGTGTTTCTCTTAGCACATAATCCCTACCAGTAAAGATGATATGTGAATCCCACACCTAGAAAACCTCATTGCCTTAGGTAACATCCTGTACCTTGATTTACACACTTGTATGATTTATTGTCAACGTATATTGTGTACGTGTGATGTAAAGCACTCAGACGCCCTACATTGAGATGAGCAGCGCTATTAAAGAATTACATTTAAAAAAAAAGTAGTAAGTGCTATTTATATTGTTATTCTGCTGCCTGTGTTCAGGCAACCCGGTGGGCCGGTGCGTTATGCGGTGCCCTGGATTTCAAGTAATGCAACTGTTTGGTGTGCACGTTGGGGCCTGCCGGCACAATGTGCGCAGCTGAGTGGAGAGCTTGGCGGGATGAGTCGCACAAGTTCCATTGTAAGGCCAAGCTCAAGTGCAGGTGTAATGTTGTGCCTAATTTTTCTTACTGCCTTTGACATGTTGTTGCCGCTAAAGTGTACGGCCAAAACTGAAGTGCAAGTAATGTCGTGCCTGATGTACTTAATGCCTTTGACAGGTTGATGCGGCTAAAGCGTGATGCTGTGAATAATTGGATATATACAAACAGGATGGTTTTCTCCTATTGGTCTGTGAAGAATGACCTGGTTTGATGTGAATAAAAGGCTACGCCCTAGACAACATATTCTGACTCTGAGAGTTCTTAGGCATAGCGGGGTGGAAAAATGTTGGAAATGGAGAAGGGTGAATGTCACATTGTGCGCATACTATAAAGAATTACATTAAAAAAAGTAGTAAGTGCTATTTATATTGTTATTCATGTAAATACTCGTACAGACCTATGCATCTGACGTTCTTACAGTGTACGCATTTCTCTTATTTACAGGGATTGAACAAATTCAAAAGCGTGCCTCCAAATTGTAGTTTCTGTGAAGTACTTGTGAAGTGATAACAAGCAGTGTGCCTTTGTTTCCCATCCGTTGATTTGCCGCCTAGGTGTTAGGTTTCAGATAGCTCACAGTCACGTTAGAACTCGAACAAAAGAAGGGCTGATGTCCCTTTACATTTGGCCTTTGTTTTGGGCACAGCTGGAAGTGAAAACATTAAAGCCCCCCCCCCCCCCCCCCCCCCCGGCTGCCTGCACGTTGCTGCTCCAAACAGAAAGAAGACAAGTGGGGGTGCTGCTGGATTGTGTCCTGGTGACAGAAAATAACACCAGGACAAATTCAGCATATTTCACTGGTGCCAGACTGATCCGGATCAATAGCAGCTTCTGGATCTGGGATCCGGCTGGATTGAGTCCCTTTTAAATTCATTATATGCAAGTTTGTCTTACTTGGATGATCTAAATACCTGCTTCTGTTCACGAGAGCCACGTTGGATGCATTAACGGTGGGCCGTCATGGGTACGACATGCCACCACGCCAAGTCTGCGCCGCTGGCTCCGCCTCAAAGGTGGTGGCGTTTTAAGGCATGGGCACAGTGGTCATTTGCGAAGAGACCCCACCTTCCAAGGAGCCCTGTCAAAGGGAACGTTTTCACTATCTCGCTTCCATGGGCGTCCGCAGAAATTTTTCCAGGTGGGGGCGAACCTGGCAAATGAAGGGGCGTGGCTAATGTTAATCAATGGGGGCGGGGCTAAAATGGCAGACAATCAGGATCGGGTAATGTTCAGGCCAACCTGAGAAAAACAAGCATTGGCATAGCCAATAGGTCTCGCCTTTGGGACCTTATGACTGACTCACTGACTGAAGAACTTATATAGCTCACTTTTGCCGAGGCGTCTTGGCGCTGGGTAAGTATGATGCCGGCAGTATAAGTATTTAGTTCTGCAGCAGGTCCCAAAGGCGAGACCAATTGGCTATGCCAATGCTTGTTGTTGTATCTGGGCATGTTGAGAGGCTAGGGGACTGGGTCTCGATGTCTGGTTGGGAGCACAGCAATGACCTACTCAATTTGAATGCATAGGTAATACAACCGGAGGGGTGAAATGAAAGGTTCGCTACCAGGAATAACAGGAAGGTAGAAAGTTAGGCTGGTTAGAAAGATAAGGAGGGGTAGAGACAGGCATGGTGGTGAGGGGAGAAACAGATGCATGCTAGGAGAGCGCTGTGAGGGAGTGAGGCGAAATGGGAAGAGGCACTGAAAGGAGGGTCGGGTAAAGACCGTAGTAAGGCAAACAGGAGGGTAGCGAGGGGTGAAGGGTAGACAAAGAAGTGAGGTGTAGAAGAAAAAGATTCAGGAGCAGCGACAGGTAAATCAAAGCTGGAGAGGGGAGAATAACGCAGTCGTAGAACGTGAGGGGGCCAGGTAGAGAGAGGGAGAGGTGTGTCATAGACATGTAGAGACAGCTGAGGAAGAGGGAATAATAAAGACTGAGGTAGACAGGTGAGGTAGAGGGGCGCGTTGATATAATGGAAGTGCAGAGATGTGCCACAGATGTTACTGAAGAGGAAAAGAAGTAGAGATATTGAGAAAGATGTAAGGCACTAAAAGAAGTAAGGGGGTGAACAGAGGTAGAACGAGTGGAAGGGGAGAGAACACGTAGAAGATGAATGGCAGGGTAAAATGAGCGATCAGGCAGTGAGTGTGAGGAGTGGGATACAGAGGCATATGTGGCAGTGAGCGTGATGTGCGGGGTACAGAGGGATATGTTGTGGCAGTGTGCACAAGGTGCGGGGTACAGAGGGATATGTTGTGGCAGTGCGCACAAGGTGCGGGGTACAGAGGGATATGTTGTGGCAGTTAGCGCAAGGTGTGGGGTACAGAGAGATATGTTGTGGCAGTTAGCGCGAGGTGTGGGGTACAGAGGGATATAAGGCAGTAAGCGCGGGCAGGGCCGGCTTAAGCGCTCGTGGCGCCCAGTGCGACAATGCTTTTTGGCACCCCCAATGACCACCTCCACTACAGGTTCTTCATAACCATCCTTTCACAGCGCCCCTCAAGCCTCCGTAACCATTCAGTCTCAGGTGCATTTAATTCATTCTATAGCGCCGCTCCTATCCGTGTAAGGTGTCAGAACACTTTACATTACACAGATTACATAGAGACAAACAATCATAAGTGTGTAAACAGTGCATAGGAAATGTTACATAGGAGAGAGGACAAGAAGGTGTAGGAGTCACAGGTCATCCGTACAGGTAGGCAGGATAGTTTAAGAGGGCTTGGCCAGGAGAATCAGAAACCTAGAATTTAAAACCTAGCACCATGGATGGGGGGTTCCCTTTATTAATAAGAATTGATTTCTACCCAAATTAACCCATTTTGCCACATTAGGATAATGAAAAGCTGGGGGGAAATCATAACGCTCTAGCCCATACCCTACAGTTTGCATGCATCTTTCATAACAGTTACTTGCTCACTGTTCCACATTAGGATTTTAACTCATAAAGAGTTATCAACAATATGGTCTCTCTGACAAAAGTGTGACCCACTGACCTATTTACATTACATTATACGCACTTTGTGAGCTGCACGTTCTTTGCAGCAAGCATAGTAACCCTCTGCGCTACCTTAGGATGAGTAGAAACTTCCATTACACAAAACTTCGATCTCTCCCTCTCTAAGAAGTGCATTAATCACTGCAGTCATTTAGACATTTTTATTGGTGGCTGAAAATTTCTAGGAGTCCAGGAAAGAAGCAGGTGCTTTTAAAATCATATTAGCGCCCCCTACACAAAGTCAGCACCCGGGGCGGTGGCACCGGTCGCACCGCCCTAGAGCCGGCCCTGAGCGCGGGGAGTGGGGTACAGGGGGATATGAGGCAGTGGGGAGTGGGGTGCAGGGGGATAGGAGGCAGTGAAACACAGGGTCAGCATGTCCTGCCAGACATGATAGGGTGCATACTGGCAGATAGATATGTTATTGACACGAGTCTGTGTACGTTTTGGTGGGATCTGAAATCTGGGCTATGGCGCAACCTCAATTTTTGACTTGGGAGAATAATGCATCGACCCCCCCAGAACTTCATTCAGAAGACCTCTTGCTCTCAAGCTACACTGTGTTAAAAGCAGTGCTTAATTTGAGCCGGTGCTTTCCGGTGCTGAAGCACCGGAACTTATTTCACAGGGCAGGGGCTATGATTTCTGAACCTGCAGATGGTCGTCTCAATATTAATTATTCCATTCCAAAATATAAAGTATAACATACCTTGCCATGGTGACTGGCTGGTATGTGTTCACAGGCAGGCATACACCGGTTCAGGCAGGCATGATTGTGTATCACCACGTTAGTGATGATGTCATCACACCTGTCACGAATTCAAGAAGTCATCGTCAAAAAATGGCTTGCGTTCGATTCCCCGAGTCTGTTGCACCCTGCCATTGCCTGAGCCTCCCATTGGCTAATTGTAGGTGGGGGCTAGCTCATGACGGATTTCAGGCAAGGAAGCTCCGAGAGCTCATTTGGAACTTGGGAGTGAGGTCGCGTCCGTCGCGAGGAAGAATAAACTAAATTAAGTGTGCATTTTCAAATTGCTTCGTGACCAGAGTGGTATAGATGGCAGCCCTACATTGCTGCTATCCGCAATGTGCTCAATACGGCTGTGGCCGAGCACAACTTTTGTGCGCCATGGAGTCACCTGTTTGTGCGCTGGCCCCCAGCATGCTAATTGTTCAGCGCGTGAGTCCAGCAGGCGCCACAGCCATACACACCGGCATTGGCAGCATTACGGTCGGGGACAATGCTTGTGCTGTAGCAGTCAGGGTCACAGCAAGCTCAGCATTGGATGCCGTTGTCACCCCTGGACCTACTAATTGCAGGCAGCACTAGCAGTGACATAACCTGCTGTGCTCGAGCAGCCGGCTGTTCCGCAATGCACTGATCAATATGTGCAAAAAAGCATTTTATTTTGGTGTGCATTTCTTTTTTTTGCACTCGTGTCGTGTCGGTTTAGATAAAGAATTAAAATACGTCACCTTGCCCTTCTTTAGGAATGACAAAATAGCAGGGACATGTACAGGCTAGAGACAGGGCTGAGAGCACTAGTAAAGATGAGAGAGAGCAAGAGCAAAGAGGGGAAAGAAACAAGGAGAAGAGAGGGATAAAACACAGCAGAGTAGAAGAAAAGGAGGAGAGCAAATCAGATACAGAGAGAAAGAGAAGGCAGACATGGTGCGCGGCAGACAGTGATAGAAGGGAGAAGATAGATTGAAAGGATGGAGAGGACAGGACATGACAGAGAGAAAAAAAGAGCAGAGAAAGGATAAAACGGAGATACAGCTAATCACTGCTAGAAGAGTGAAAGTAAAGAGCCAAGATCGAGGGGAGAGAAAGCAGAATATGGATAAAAAGGAAGATGAAAACGGGCATGGGTAGAATGCATAAGGAATAGAGGGCAAATCAGAAATACAGGGAAGTAGGTAACACACCAGGTGTGACAAAGACGATAGAAAATGATTAGAGAGGTGAGAGGATAGACTCTTAGAGAAAAGACCTATGGGACAAACATCAGAGCAAGGTTAGAAGATAGACTGAGGCAGTGCTAGTGTTGAAGGTGGGGCACACCAGAGATAGAAGTGGGCTATGGCCTCCTTGGAAACATTTTCGGCACCGGCACTTCTGCTTTTGCAAATTAAGCACTGGTTAAAAGGAGGTCTTTGTGTCCAGACCTAACCACTCGTGCTTGTGGCGCGCAGCTCAAAGTGGCCATTGTCATTCTGTTTGTGATAATCAGCCACAGACAGCATGACAATGGGCGGGAGGGGCTGCGAGGAGGAGTGCGAGGCGCCCGATCAGGGAGTTGAGGCCTCTGGCAGGGAACAGCTCTGCTCCCTGCAGGGCCCTTAATTACGGACAAAAGGCGTCCGTAAAAGCATGGATGGCCGCAAGGGGGGCAAGGAGGAGCACTCCAGGGGGGGGGCAAGCGCCCCTCCTTGCCCCCCCCTGCGGACGCCCATGCTCGCTTCTGTCTCTTTCTCTTTGTTAACCTTTAACTTGTGAGTTAACAATGTTCACTAGCAAGCTGCTTACATTAGTAGTAAATGGGCATGAAATCCAAAGCTGTTCCAAACAGAGGCCTCAAAATATTTGTTACTCGGGCCCCCAAAGTCCTAAGATATCACTGAGAACGAGCAGGTCACATTTCTGCTACATAAAGTCTACACCGGGGACAGGCCCTGGGGGGAGGTGCGGACTCAAGGCCCGGGCCGAGGAGGCAAAGCCGGACCAAATGGGGGCCCGAGTAGAACGCCCTCTGGAGTCGGGGATAGCGAGTGGGGGCGATAAGAGGGGCCAACGGCCAGGAGCAGGCACATTCCTCTCCCCATCGCAAAAGTAGAGAAGAATTACTGATCGCTGGCTGCTGGACGACGGCATCGACGTTGGAGCGGCAGAACGGAGAACGAGCCTTTGTCAAGCCCCCTGTCTGAGCGACTGAAGGCAGCCTGGGTCTCATGGCCGGCGAGAGCAGCATGAACAAGAGCCTCCACCTCCGCCGTGGTCCGCTGCACTGAGAGGCAGGCTATCGATAAAACTCGGCGGCGTCCAGGACAGGCTGGAACAGCGTGTCAGGAGTAACCCCCGCCTGCTCACAACAGCGAGGGATGGCAGGTCAAGAGCGGGCGTTAGCCGCGATCGGGTGGGTTTCGTGCCCATTTTCAGAAAAACATTACCTCCTCGTCCAGTCTTCCTCGCCACAGTATTCACATATGAGCCTCAGGCTCCACACAGAACTCCAAGTAAAATTAAAAGAGCAGCGCTCTAGTCTCCCCTCCCTCCTCCAATATGGCCCCCAGTGTCTTCAGCCAATCCCATAAAGGGATACAGAATCACCATCACGACCTGTTCTTTTTTTCTGCACTTCTCCGAGTGCTGTGTTGCCTGTGTTGACCGGTGGTGTCATCAGGTGAGTGGGGCTGGGTTCCTGCTTCAGCGGTCCCGTTATGCCCTTGGGTATTTAGTTTGGGGGTAGTAGTGTGTTTTTACACGTTCGTTTGTTTAATATGTTGTATTTGTACCTCCTGCTACTACCTTTGAAGCCTCTGGTCCTGCTTTAGCGGACTTTCAGTGGCGTTCATCTTGTTTTCTGCCTGTGTCGTACGGTGACACTGACGATCCCTCGTGGTCTGTTTCATTTCCCGGCCGCGCGTCCTGCTCAGCGGACATAGCGCGGCCGGATGCATTTGATCTGGGGGCCCGAGGCTCCCGGTATCATTATTACCTGCTATTGTTGCCGTGTGTGCGTGCTGTGGGGGCGGGTAGATCCCGTAGGCATTTCTTTTGACTGATTCTTCGTTGTGAGTTCCTTGTTGTTCAGATCTGTCTCGGACCTCGCTTGCACGGTATGTGGACATGCGCGCGGCTGTTTCTCCTCCATTTATGGTTGGTTTGTCTGATTACAGGTACTGGCTGGTTTGGTTGCCTAGCAACCCCGGGGCCTTTTATACCAGGCGTGTTGTCTTCTTACATGCCTGTGTTTCACTTCATGCGTTCACTGGTGTACAGCTGTGATGGAGAGTGGTTCTGTGCCTGGTTCTGCTCCTGAGGCTTCTGGTTCTGGTATCCAGATTCCCTCTATGGAAATATTACAGCAGATGATAAATTCTGCTGTGGCTGCTGCTATGCAAGGTCAGATGCCTGTTCCTCCTGCGAAGCGGGCTAAGTTGGTTGGCGCTGCAGCTGCTGATTCTGACATTGAGGAGGAGGTTGATGTCAGGGGTCGTTTTGTGCAGGGTACCGACCTGAAGGAAGTACTGGGTCACATTAGAGAGAAATTGGTGTTTCCTGCTTCTGTGGTTCCTCTGGAAGACGATCTCTTTGCACAATACCAGCGTCCTGAGCCTGATTCTTTACCTTTACACTCTTCGGTCTTGAAGGTCCTGGAGAATGAATGGAAGGATGTGGACAAAGGTTCCTTTCCACGCTTTTTGAGTAAAAGGTACCCGCTACAGGACTTTGATGTGAAATTCCCTTCTTCGGTGAAGGTTGATTCATTGTTGGCCAGCATGGCGTCTCATGGTACTGTAGTGTCTGAGGATTCTTCTCCTGCTGACCCGGTTGACCGTAAAGTGGATGGTGCGGTGAAACGCACTTTTGCGGCTGCGAATTTCTCTATCAGGGCGGCTGCATATGCGTCTTACACTATACAATCCTTGCTTAAGGATTTTCAGTCTCTGTCTGAATTGATGGATCAGGGGGAGGATGTTTCTTCTACCCTGGCGATGATGGAGCAACAAGTTCGGTTGCTTTCGGATATCTCCTTTGACTCTTTAGGTGCAGCGGCTTCCGCGGCTGGGTCTTCAGTAGCTGCGAGGAGACAGTTGTGGCTTCGTTCATGGAAGGCTGATGCTGCGCAGAAAAATCTCCTGATGAAGATTCCTTTTTCTGGGGTTAAACTTTTTGGGTCACTGATGGATGACATGGTTAAGAAGACGGCGGAGGACCGTAAGCTCCTGGCTCCTGAGAGGGCGGGTCACTTCCGTTCCTTTGGTTCTCAGAGGGCTTTTGGCCCTTCTCGGAGGGGTCGAGCTGGTCAGCCCTTTCGTGGGAGGGGGCGTGGCCGGGGTGCTCCTTCCTTTGGAAAAACCCGGTTCTCCGGTTCCTCTTCCTCCTCCACTCCTGCACCAAAGTCGTGACTGGATCGCTCCTGGTACGGGTCCGGTTGGGGGTCGCCTCAGTTTCTTCCTGGAGTCTTGGAGACTGTCTGTGTCGGACAAATGGGTGCTGCAGGTGGTTTCAGAGGGTTTGCGTATTGGATTTCTCCTAACTCCCCCAGACTATTTCAGGGCTACTCCTTGTCCCAGAGATCCTGTAAGGAGATTGGCGCTTTTGGAAGGCATCGACTCCCTGGTGGTAAAGGGTGCGGTGATTCCTGTTCCCATCGATCAGTTGGGGTTGGGTGTGTATTCCATCCTATTCCTGGTGTCGAAGCGCACTGGGGATCTTCGCCCTGTGATGGACCTGAAGTGGGTGAATACTTACATCCCTCACCAAAAGTTCAAGATGGTTTCCCTTCAGTTGATCCTTCCTCTGATATCTCAGGGCGACTTCCTTGCATCGATAGACTTAAGGGATGCTTATCTACATGTCCCTGTTCATCCGGATTCTCAGAAGTTTCTCCGGTTTTGCGTGATGGGTCAGCATTACCAATTCCAGGTAATGCCGTTTGGACTCTGCTCTGCTCCCAGGGTCTTTACTAAGGTTCTGGCTCCTCTTATTGGCCTTCTGCATGGGGAGGGCATTAGTGTGTTTCCTTATCTGGATGACATTTTAATTTCTGCTTCTTCTCTTCCCAAGGCGGAGTTGCATGTCAAGAGGGTGTGCCATGTCCTGGAACATCATGGGTTCCTAGTGAATGTACCGAAGTCCTCCCTGGTTCCTGCACAGGAATTGACTTTCATTGGGGCTCTGTTCAGGACTCAGTTGGGTATGGTGTTCCTTCCTCCTCCCAGGATTCTGTCCCTGATATCTGCTGTTCGTGCCCTGTTGGTGGGACATTCTCATCCTGTGAGCCTATGGCTGAAGGTTCAGGGTCTGATGTCGGCGTCATTGTTGACGGTGCCTTGGGCTCGACTGCACATGTACCCGGTGGTATCGCACGTTTTGTCGCATTGGGACCCCTGTTCCCTAGATATGAATGTTTTGATTCCTATGTCGGAAGATGTTCGGGTGGTCTTGAGTTGGTGGTTGGACGAAGGTCATCTGTGCAGGGGCCGCCCATTTCTGATTGTTCCCACCCGCGTGGTCACTACCGATGCCAGCCTGCTGGGGTGGGGTGCTACTCTGGGGGATTCAACGACTCAGGGGGTTTGGCCTCAGTCGGTGTTGTCATGTTCCTCCAACTACAAGGAGCTGAAAGCCGTCCTTCTGGGTTTGTTGGATTTCTCGAATCTGGTTCAGGGTCACCATGTGCAAGTTCGAACGGACAATCAAGTTGTGATGTCATATATAAACCATCAGGGAGGGTGCAGAGTTCAATCCCTCAGTTGCCTCAGCCGTCGGATTTGTTGTTGGGCGGAGTTGAATCTGGAGTCCCTATCTGCCATTTATCTTCCTGGCGCGGAGAACACTGTGGCGGATTGTCTGAGCCGGGTGTTTCCCTCCATGGGCTCTTGGTCCCTGACACATGTGATTTTCAGGAGGTTGCGGCGGATGTTTGGTTGTCCGATTGTCGACCTCTTTGCTTCCCGGGACAATTTCAAGATCCGTTGCTATTGCACAATTATGCCTTGCCGGGATGCATGGAGGGTGGATGCCCTGTCGTTCCCTTGGCCGCAGGGTCTATTGTATGCCTTTCCTCCTGTTCCCCTGATTCCGGCGGTCTTGCAGAAGATCAAGAGGGAGGGTTCCTTTGTGCTTCTCATTGCTCCGGGTTGGATGCGTCGCCCTTGGTATCCCCTGATGTTGGAATTAGCTGTGTCTCCGGGGTGGGCCTTGCTATTCAGTCCTTATCCTCTGTTGGGACCTCCTCTTCCTCTGCCTGTGTTCCGTTCCTTGGGTCTGCGGGCCTGGCTCTTGAGAGGGATTCGTTGATGCGAACTGGCTGTTCATTGGCTGTGGCTGGGGTCATTCAACGATCCAGGAGACCTTCTACTCTTAAATCCTATGCTAAACACTGGGATAATTTTGTTTCTTGGTGTCTGTGTCGCGATCTGTCGGTGGCTTCTTTGGATCCGGCTCGCATTTTGGATTTTTTGAATGATGGTTTTGTGCTGGGCTTGGCCATTTCGACTCTTCGGGCTCAGTGGGCTGCGATTCAGGCGTTCCATGTCCTACCTTTGATTTCTGTTTCCCCATTGGTTGCTAGACTTTTTAAGTCTCTCTCTTTCTAACGCCCCCGTCCTATTTTGTGTCCTCCACCTTGGGACCTGCCTTTGGTTTTGCGCTCCTTGCAGTTGGCTCCATTCGAGCCTTTGGAGTCGGTGGAGTTGAAGTTTTTAACACTCAAGGTGGTGTTTCTTGTGGCGATTGCTTCTGCCAGACGTATGGGTGAGTTGGGTGCATTCCTTCGTTCTGCTCCCTTTTTGTTGGTTTTGTCGGACAGGGTGGTGTGGCGCCCTCATCCTACGTTCATTCCGAAAGTGGATTCTTATTTTCACAGGTCTTCTGAGGTGGTGCTTCCATGTCTTTGTCCTGATCCTTCATCGGATGAGGAATCCCTGTTGCACCTCTTGGATGTTCGGCGTGCTTTATTGATATATTTGTCGCGCACGTCTTCATTTTGCAAAGTGGACAACTTGTTTGTCAATTATGGTTTGTCACGTCAGGGACTGAAACCCTCCCTCTCGACGAAAAGTCGCTGGATTAAGGAGGCCATTTTGTTGGCGTATGCTTCGGTTTCTGAAGTTCCCTCCCTTCCTGTTCAGGGGCGTTCCACCCGCTCTGTTGCTGTGTCTTGGGCCTCCTTCAAAGGGGTGTCCATGGAGGATGTTTGCCGGGCTGCTACTTGGTCTTCACCTCATACATTCATGTCCCATTACCGCCTCCAGGTTGGGGGTGGGGGTTCTGTTTCGTTTGCATCTTCTGTGTTGACTGCGGGGATGCCTTGAGAGGTTGCCTTTAATTGCTATCCTCTGTATATTAAATATTGTTTTTCACTGCACTTTGTTGTGGTATTTTCCTTACATGAAGCTGATTGCTTTGGTATCGGCTCATATGTGAATACTGTGGCGAGGAAGACTGGACGAGGAGGTAATGCCCCGATTACTTACCGGTAATCTTCATTACTCCGAGTCCTAGTCTTCCTCGCCACAGTATAGTTTCCCTTCCCTCCCGGCCCTGGTGGTGGCTTCATGTCTGCGGCTTTGTGTATCAGGTCGTGATGGTGATTCTGTATCCCTTTATGGGATTGGCTGAAGACACTGGGGGCCATATTGGAGGAGGGAGGGGAGACTAGAGCGCTGCTCTTTTAATTTTACTTGGAGTTCTGTGTGGAGCCTGAGGCTCATATGTGAATACTGTGGCGAGGAAGACTAGGACTCGGAGTAATGAAGATTACCGGTAAGTAATCGGGGCAATACCGCGCTTGGCGGGAGCGGCCAGCGAGTTGAATTTTACAAAAAGCGGCTGGAGCAGCGTGAACAGAGCCGCAGACGAGCAACACTGAAAGGAGCGGCGGGTGGCTCATAGACCACTGAATTCTCAGGGCAATTGACTGGCTCGAGCCTCCACCCTCGAGCACGTGGGAAGCCAGCTGATCGCCGGCGAGGCAGCAGATGCCTAAAAGGGACACACACCGGTAATTGGCATTCCAAAAAGGATTTAACAAACGGGGTTTGGGTCTTGGCTTGCGGCAAGGAGTGGGAAGCAGCCTGCACCCTGGAAACCTGGCAAAGGCAGGAGAGAGTAATTTAAACAGCAACAGGGCCTGCCTGTAACTGGGGACAGACAGTCGAGCAGAGCAAAAGGGGTGCAGAAAGTGAAAGCTTGCATTGTGCGGCAAGGTTTGGGGAGACAGCCCGCACCCTCAAAAACAGTGCAAAGTCCAATAAAGAAACTCCTAGACAAACCCCAACACACAAAGGGTCAAGCAATCAACAGGACCTAAGAGAGGGGTCAAAAACAAGAAACAGAGATGGCAAGCAGGAAAAGTGCGCCGGGGAGGAAGACACAGCCCCCATTCCGGTTCAGAGAGCAACGAGAGATGCCAGCACCACCAAAGTGAGCCCCAATGAGACGCGACAGGGGAGCTGGACCAGACCTAGACGAGGACCTCCAAGCCATGCTGGAGCAAGCCAGGGTCCTGGTGGCACTAAAGGGACAGAGCTGGATGGACCAGCAAATCAAGGATAGACCCAGCGAAGCGGGAAAAGGCCGCATCAGGCATCCCCAGCACGACCGCCCCCGAAGAAGGCAGCGACAAGAGGGCATGCAGCAAAAACGGCGGCCCATGAGAAAAGCCCAAAGAAAGCAGCAACAAAGGGGCAGGCAGCCAAAACGGTGGCCCCTGAGAAAAGCCCAAGGAAGGCAGCGACAAAGGAGCATGCAGCCAGAACGGCGGCCACCGAGAAAAGCAACAGAGAACATAACAACAAGGTAAATAACAACCCACAAGCCAGAAGCAAGAGGGCTGCGACTCCAGAGCTGGTGTATAGCTCAGAATCGGAGGATAGCAGCGAGGATGAGGGGTCTGTAGCCAGCATGGCAGCCCCTCGGGAGAGACACATGCGAAATGATGACAGAAGCGGCAGGGGAAGTGGTAAGCATGATGCACCTGAAAGCGCGCAAGGGCTCAGGGAAGGTCAGAGAACGCAAAGCGACATAGGGCAGAATGTGTATATGGGAACACATTTAGGGGTAAATAACGTAGCCATACCAGGGGCATGGCCCATGCAACCCCTGTGGCAGGCAGGGCTAGGCCAAGGGCAACCGGAATTTCAAGGGGAATCCTGGACCAGGGGGGCAGCGCAGACAGCACCCTGGATGCCCGGTGGCAATGGTCAGGCATGGCCCCATTTCCTGGGACCCCCGCATGGGGCAGCAGACCGGCACCCGAAACCAGGGTGGGAAAGTGAGGCCCAACAGTGGGAGCACTAGACAAAGAGGCAGGCGTGCCAACCCAGGCACAACAGGGAGAAACAGCAGGAACCGAGGTAGCCCCACAGGGGTGTACAGGGACCTGCAGAGGGGGGGGGGGCAACCAAAGTACAAACAAGGGCGGAGAAGGGTAGGACGGTAACGGAAAGCCAGCCAGTGAGTACCTGCGCCCCTCCCCGAGCGACCAGCCCACAACAACAAGAATGATAGGGATGGCCAACCTTATCCCATTTACAGTTAAGGAGAGGATTTGGAGGAAAGAATTTATAGACATCTTTACATTACCAGAGGTGCGCCAAGCAGAGCTAGACCTGATGGCACAGGATAAAAAGGACGACGACAGGAGGGCCCCCAGAAAGCCCAGAGTGAAGAGATCGATAGAGAACTGGTTGAAGGCATTCAGAACGCTAGCATGCTTTTTTATTGAGAAATTCCCCAAGAGCGCGGCGGCACTGCCCTTTTATGAGCAGAAGGTGCATGAAGCACAGCAGCAGTATCAGGGAGAGGCATGGCTACAATACGAAGAGGGTTTTAGGGAAAAAATGCAAGTATGGCCAATAATGGAGTGGGACTGCCATGACATGGAAGGGTTCTCAAAACACATGGTGGCAGCCAGGGAAGGTGTTGGCACCAAAGAGAACAGTTTTCGTCCCTATGGGAGTAAGGGCAAATTTGAGGGCCAAGGGAAAGACTTCAAGAGCAAGAACCAGGCAGGGCACAAGTCAAATAAAACATGTTGGAAATTCGACAAAGATAAATGCAAATGGGGAGCGTCATGCAGGTTCAAACACGCTTGTGGGTCATGCGGGGGTAACCACCCCACCATACGCTGCAGACGGAACACAGGGCCAGGGGCCGGCAAGGATAAGACCAATACAAAGAAGTGAGGCGCAGACCCCTCTAAGCAGGGGAAGCAGGGAAGGGGGCGAAGGACAGACACTACCAACACCCATCAGGACAGGCAGATTACTGCACTTATTACAAGGTTACCACAAAACAACAAATAGACAACTATTGGCAGAAGGGTTCACGTAAGGTTTCCCCATCCCTTACAAAGGTCCTGAGGGCGCGCGGGAAATCCTGAACCTAAAGTCAGTGAGGGACAGCCCCGGGGTGGCAAAAGGAAAGGTAGAGAAGGAAGTACAACTGGGGCGGGTGGCCGGCCTTTTCCATGCACCCCCCCTTAAAAACATGGTGGTATCACCACTCGGGATAGCCCCCAAAAAGGATCTGGGAAAATTCCGACTGATCCATCATCTGTCCCACCCAGAAGGGGAATCCATCAATGATTGGTTGGACCAAGGCGCTTGCACGGTGGCATACACATCCGTAGATGATGCAGTCGACTTAATCAGACAAGAAGGAATGGGTGCCCTGATGGCGAAATCTGACATAGAGGCAGCCTTTAGGTTATTGCCAGTACACCCTGGCAGCTACCACCTGTTAGGCTTCAAGTTAGAGGGCCAATACTACTACGACAAATGCCTACCCATGGGGTGCTCGATATCATGCGCACACTTCGAGGCTTTCAGTAGTTTACTAGAGTGGGAGCTGGGTGCCAGAGTGCCAAGAGGCGGGTGGGTCCACTACTTAGATGACTTCCTGTTTATTGGAAAAGCAGGCACAAAGAATTGTGAGACACTGCTAGGCAAATTTATACAGATGGCGCAGGAGTTAGGTATACCCCTGGCGCAAGACAAAACAGAAGGCCCTACCACAAAAATATCCTTACTGGGAATTGAGTTGGACTCAGTAGCAGGGACATGCAGGTTACCACCGGAGAAGGTAGCTGACCTGCGCGGCACCATACAAAAGTTGAGGCAGCAAAAAAAGGCAACACTTGGCGAAATACAACAGTTACTAGGGAAGCTAAACTTTGCCACAAGGGTGATCTCAGCTGGGCGCACATTCGCAAGGCGTTTAGCATGGCTAACCAGGGGCATGACACAAAAGCACCACAGGGTCCGCATCACACAAGGGGTGAAGGAGGACCTGGAGCAGTGGGACGGCTTTCTGGTGGATTTCAATGGCACCCTGATATGGCGAGACCCCTGGATACAAGCAAGCAAATTGGAACTCTACAATGACGCAGCAGGGGGTTATGGCTTTGGGGCAATCCTAGGGACCGCATGGTCAGCCGGGGAGTGGCCAGAAGCCTGGCACATCACCGGAATGACAAAAAACATATCTCTGCTAGAATTATTCCCCATAGTGGTGGCTTTCCACATCTGGGCCCAGCGGTTGGCAAATAATCAGATTACACTGTGGTCAGACAACCACGCAGTGGTACAAGCCATCAACATAGGGGTGGCAAAATGCCCAGCAGTGGCAACCCTGTTGCGCAAACTAGTCAGCTATCAATTAAAAGGCAACATCGCGCTTAGGGCGAGACACATACCAGGAATAGACAACTCAGTCGCAGATGCCATTTCTCATTTTCAGTGGGAGAAATTCAGAACACTCACCCCAACAGCAGACAGAAAGATGACCCCCATGCCAGAGGAAGCGTGGGCTTGGGTGGACCGAGTTTGAAGACATTGCTGAACAATGCACTGGCCCCAAAAACAAGCACCCGATACAGTAAGTACTGGGATACGTTCAGGGCCAGGATAGAACCATAAGGGAAACAGTGGGCCTCTCAGAAGGAGGTCCTGGATTTCATTGAGTGGGCATTTTCATCAGGGAAGACAAAAACCTGGGCCCAGGCACACTTAAATGCAGTAGCATACTACTCAAAAGTGGAGGATCAGGCAGACCCAACCTGAGCTTTCAAATGCAGAATGGCAATGAAGGGATAGGAAGGTTGCAACAGCAGAAGAAAGACGCAAGGCGACCCATACACTTTAACATGCTGCAAGGGATGCTAGGGGCACTGGCAGAAGTGTGCTCCTCTAAGCAGGAGAGAGCACTTTTTCTCGCAGCTTTCGCAATGGCATTTTTTGGGACTTACAGGGTCAGCGAGCTTGTAGCCCCATCCGTTAAGGACCCTGGGGCAGCGTGCATCCACATTAAAGATGTAGAAATAGGCGAAGGCCACATGACCGTGCGGCTCCGGCAGTTCAAGACAGACCAGGTAGGCAAGGGGAAGTTGACCAGGATACACTGCATCAAGGATGCGACTTGCCGCCCGGTGTGCCTACTAAAGGAGCACCTAGGGCACAGGGCACCGAGCCAGGGGCCACTGTTCAGGCATAGGGACGGGGCATTCCTCAGCCGTTTCCAATTCATAGCAGTAATGAGAAAAACCCTGGAGACAATGGGTCTCCCCGCACGCGCATATGGTTCCCAGTCTTTCAGAATAGGGGCGGCCACGACGGCAGCGGGGCTAGGGTTGGTGGAGGGACTGATCAAGGGAATAGGGTGCTGGACATCCAGCGCATTCAAGCAATACATATGCCCAACAGCGTACTGAGTCCGAATTCTCCCGCCCCATCCAGGTCCCGGAAATCTGCGAAAGAAGGTGTGGATCATGGGACACTCCTACGTGACGCGGGCACAGAAGTGGGCGGCAGCCAGACGTGAATTCGGCGGGATATGGCTGCGGAAAACCTAAATCGAATGGTGGGGGTGCCCGGGAATGACATGGGACCAACTGCTACCCGCGGCGTGGGAAGCATTGAGAAGAGGTGGCAGGGCAGACCACCTGGGGGGGAATGACTTAGCAAAAGTAGGAAGGCGTGCGCTACTAGAGGACATGCAGAAAAGCCTAACAGCTTTGGCCTGCGTGATCTGTCCCACAGAGGTAATCTTCTCTGAGATCATAGTGCGGATGGCATGGCGGGGGGGGGGTAGACCTGGGGGCAGTGGAGAAATCCAGAAGGAAACTGAATATCACCATGGCCAAAGTGTCTAAGGCCAATGGATGGGGTTTCATGAGGCACGGCTTTATAAACTTGAGGTCCCCAGGGTACCCCCAGGGTACCACCTGCCAGACGGGGTACACCTCACCGGGGTGGGAATAGACATGTTCCTGCTGAACATTATGGGGATTTTGGAGCAAAGGGGTTTCGACTAGGAAAAAAGGGAGAGCCTGGAATAGGGGGGAGCTCCCCCCGATAGAGAAACCTTAGGAAGCGTGGCGGAACAAACACAAGGAAGCTAGTAGAAAGAGTGAAATACTAGAAGGTAGATGGAAGGCTCCCACAGTGTCCTTGGGATGCCTCACGGCAGGGGCACTGAGGGAGCCAAGGGGTGGCGTGCCGCCATAAGAAAATAGATGTGATGCTCCCGCAGGACCCTTGAGATGCCTCACGGCATGGGTACCGATTGAGAAGATGGCAAGGACTCAGCCTCAGGAAAGGTAGAGTAGATGCTCAAGTAAGGTCCTTGGGTTGCTGCATGGCAGGGACCCCTGGGAGAAGGGACGGCCCACAAAAGGGGACAGGGCAAGCGGGACGGCACTTGCAGCCCGGGCAGGTCCAGAAGGACACCCTCCAAAATTGGTAGCAAGCTGAAGCCTAGACCTGTGATTCGGAGGCCCGAAAAGGGGACCCCTCCCCTCCCAGGAAATTGAGAAGGCTGGGTCCATAATGCAAGAAAAAGAATTGCAATGAGCAATAGATGTAAAGGTAGAACATGGACATTGAATACGGTATGACCATGAACATTGGAAATGTAAAAAAGTTTCGTAAGAATTTTATGTAATGAATAAACTGCGACCTCTTCAGGCACCAGAGAATGTTGTCAGTGGTAATTTAAGGTAAAACTGTGCAGTGTTGTTTGGTAACAACGGAAGGGAGCGGGGCGGGATGACTCACCACCTGGAGGGGGTTCGCACAGGTTGCAGGATTCTCTTAGCACGGATGGAAGTCTTGCGGTGAAGTTTACTTTCTGAAGGGCACGATCAAGAACTACGCACGTCAGCGTTTCTGTGTTCTTTGAAAAATGCTTGTTTTCAGAGGCTAACACACCTCAAGGAGGCAATAACGTTTGGTAAACGAGACCCTAATGTGCTCTCATTGCATCTGACACCTGTCTTCATTAAAACACAAATTAGCATTTGGAACAACAGTAAGTCACCCCAGATGCTGCGTAAATATGCAAAAGAATCCATTCATTTCTGGTTACACACGGAAGTCTCAGGGCCTTTGCATCAATGATAGGGCACATAAAGCGAGATGTAGCAAGGTTAATAATGATGACATAACAAGCGCATAAACGTGTGGTGCACGGCAGCCATCTTGGAACGCTGCACAAATAACGGTTAAACAATAAAACCAAACAAAAAAACAGGGACACTGCTGAAACCTTCTCAGAGATAGCGGTAGCAGTGTGCATAATCCTGGGAAGATTTCATGAACAAACAAAAGGAAGTGCCAATATTGGAGAAATTTGAACCTAGATGTATATACTCAATTCATTATATTTTTTGTGTAGAGCTACTCTTAACCCAAAAGTTGTCAGTGCGCTTTATATTGAAATAAAGAACAGGCGAAAGAGGCCTGAGAACTACAACAAACCCCAACGACAAGTGCATGTCTTGATTCGCCCTGGGCACACTTCTCTGTCACAGCTGAGCAGTCAGCCAAAGCCATCTTCATGAAACAGTGGCAAGGTGGGCCAAGGTCCCGCTCTTGGCACAGTCATGAAGTCACAATTCTTGGCAGAGGCGAGGTTGGCCGCAGTTCCACTTCTTTGCACAGCTGCGAGGACGACTACAGTACAGATCTGCAATTTTGAATCAGAATTACTAGCGTCCATATCTTCTGGGGCGCGCAGATTGCTCTCGCCAGTGTTTGTTCTCCTGGAGCACTTCGGTCCTGCTGCTTCTCGCTCTCCCTGGAGAGTCACACTTCCTACAAGGTTAGCAGGCTCTTTCCCTCTCTCAATAGGACGGCTGGCTCCTAGGAGCTTCAGGTCAGATCAAGAGCTACTTCCAGTGAGGCAAGACTACAGGTGAAGTGCCTTTATCTCTGGGACGCTGACTGTCAGGCTGACACCAGCTCTGGCTGCTCAGTGGTCCTCCAAGTACCCTGCGGAGCACTCCCTTCCTTGGTCAGAGAGAACTTCAAACTGGAGCAACAAGTGGGTCAGCGGCTCTCACTTTTACACACTTAAGTAGACAGGGGATGTGGATTCCGTGTCTGCACATTCAGAAGCGTGTAGGGTGGTTCTTCTTTCAAGTGTCCTTTACCAGTTGTTGTCCAGACACAGTCTTGTGTAGAGTGAAGGAGCCTCACAGCAGGGTGGTCTCCAACCTGAGGTACCCGGAGCAGAGACACAAAGAGGGGTGAGCTTTCTGCACCTGGCTATCATCTGACACCAGTGATGAGGACCAAGGGTGGACTGGTTCAGCTTGAACATCAGAAACTGCAGTCCCCTCTTCCCTTGACCATTTCCAGATGGCATTGGTATAGGACTTATCAGCAGGAGTTCCTTGCAGCAATAAGCTGAATTGAATTTCTAAAGAAGCTTTGTCTCCTTTCTTCCCACTTTAGTGTCTAGGACTCTTCCCTCCAGATCCACTAAGGTCAGACATACACTTACATTATCTGGGAAATCAACGTCACCTCCATCGTGTGCATCGGAACAGGTCTGGGGTATCCAACATGGATCACACAGACTTCTATTACTCTGGCCCACTCATACACACAAATTCATTTAGCATAGAAGCCACACACACACACACATGCACACAACATATACTTGGGATGGTAGAGCTAGGATCTGGGTTAGCACATAGAAACAGAACTTTACAGAAGTGAGCCAGTGGGAGGATATGGTCTGGTACACAACTGTGGATTAAAAAAACACAGGTACACTGTATGTATGTATGTATGTATGTATAGCATATTTGTATAGCGCTCCTATCACCCATCGGGCATCCTGGCGCTGTGATCTAACTAATCCTGCAGCAAAGTCTATACTGTATCGGCAAGCTACTCAGTCCTAGGAAACAGATGAGTTTTCAATTCTTTTTTAAAAGAAAAAAGGTCTCCTGAGCATCTAAGCGGCAGTGGCAGATCGTTCCACAACTTAGATGCCATGTAGACAAAGGAGCGTCCCCCCATCCGCTTTCTCCGGATTTTGGGGACAGCTACCAAATTAGCTGAAGCAGAGCGGAGAGATCTAGTGGGGATGTACCAAGAGAACATCTCCTGTAGGGGAAGTGGTCCCAAACCATGCAAGGCCCGGAAGACCAAGCATAATGCTTTAAATTCAACCCGCTGAGAGATAAGCAACCAGTGCAGATCTTTAAGTGCTGCAGATGACGAGTCAAAACGTCGTCGAGAGAGTGCTAACTTAGCAGCAAAGTTCTGTACCCGTTGAAGTTTGCCTAATGCCGTGGTAGGTGCCCCCAGAAGCAGTGCATTGCAGTAGTCAAGTCTATTTAGAATGATACTGCGCACTACTTCTGGTCTGGCGTGGGCGGGGAGCAGAGGGAGAATCTTCCGCAAAGTGCGCAGCAGCCCCATACAGGAAGACACTCTTTTATCAATGAAACCCTCGAGTTGAAGATTGGGTTCCATTGTCACGCCCAGGTTACGAACCGAGCTTGCCGCTGCTACCGTGCCCTGAAAGGAGGGAGGCCAGAAGTCTTGCGGTAGAGGTCGTGGAACACGGTCCGCTGAACAATGCAGCACCTCCGTCTTGGAGCTGTTGAATTGCAACGAGTTGTTACTTAGCCATGTTGCCGTGGAGACCATACAATGGTGAAAGGTCTCCAGTGACACCGCCTTCTCTCCCTCAAAGGAAAAGATAAGTTGGGTGTCATCAGCATAATTGGTGACCGTTATGCCGAAGGATTTAATTGGTTTGACCAGGGGACGGAGGTAGAGATTGAAAAGAATGGGACTGATGGCTGATCCCTGGGGTATGCCCTGTCCTACCCTTCTGATGGTAGACTTGAAGGGAGGCAGGGCAACCACCTGATGTCTATTGGCCAAGTATGAAACAAGCCAATCTCGGGCCAGACCCATCACACCAGCCTCCTCCAATCTCCTGGTCAAGATGGCATGATTGACCGTATCGAACGCTCCCGACATGTCAAGCAGCACTAAAAAGGCTGCTTGACCATAGTCGGCACGCAAACGAAGGTCACTCAAAACGGTCACCAGAGCTGATTCAGTTCCATGCGCTGGCCTGAACCCAAACTGCGCTGTATCCAGACAGTCATTAACTTCCAAAAAACTGGACAGGTGTTTCGTGACCAGTTTCTCCAAGATCTTAATCGGGAAGGGAAGCAATGAAATAGGTCTGTAATTAGCGGGAGATAAGGGGTCCAGTGATTCCTTCTTCAACAGCGGAGAGACTACCGCAAGCTTCCAGCTGTCCGGAACCTGGCCGGAGCCCAGAGACTGACAGCAGATTGCATGGAGAGGAGGAAACAACTCCTGCCCAAACTCCTTCCAGAGCTTGTGCGGAAGAACGTCAAGAGGAGAACCTGAAGACACACTGTTCGCTAAAGCAACAAACTCTGTAAAGGAGGGGGAGGGAAAGCTGTCCAGCCTTGCTCTCTCAGCCTCCGACTCAGATATAGGCAGGAGAGCAGCCTCTGAAGTATTAGGGCTCATTTTACTCAAGATGGTCGCGATCTTATCTTCGAAGGCCGTGGCCAACGAATCACAGAGTAGCTGAGAAGCAGGAATAACTGTAGAAGCACTAGCCGGTCGAGACAGCTCATTGACAATTTTAAACAAAGCCTTAGCTTTATTGGAGGCTGACAATAAGGTCTCCTCTAGGAACCTTGCTTTTGCACATTTAATCTGTGACTTATAAGCTGCCAGCTCTTGCTTGAAAAGTGCTTGATCCGATGCCAAATAATGTTTCCTCCATCTCCGCTCTGCCCGCTTACATTGATGTTTAAGTTGGAGGAGCTCTCTCGAAAACCAAGGCATGGCAACTCTTGTTCTGTGTCGCATTTTCCTTAGTGGAGCCAGCTTGGCCAGAGAGGCCGTGATTCGCTGGATAAGGGTGTTATAACTTTCCTCCACATTTTTTTCCAAATGAAAAGCTTGCGAGAGCAGATCACTACTATTTTACATGCTAAACACTTGACAAAAAAGTAGCCCACTGTCAGCAAAATTAGGTGGCAGGACAGGCCCAGGACCTCACTGTTTTCAAGGGAAAGGCCTAGGCTTTTGTGCAAGCACTAGATGAGTGTGAGGTTAGGGTCAAAGTCAAAATCAGGATACAAGATACTTGGCTCTTAGGGCAGGGGAACAGAACTGTACATAATGCGTAAGAAGAAGGCAGAGTTGCAGCTACACGTGTGTGATGTCATGCTTTACTGTCAGATCTTAAGGCAGAACTTCAAGTTCCCTTGTAGGAAAGGAAGAGTATTGCATCCCACTGATTGTCATGTTACATATTACTGTTAGACCTTAAGGCACAGCTTTGTGTTACCTTATAGGAAGAGAAAGGTACTACATCATGCTGTGTGTCATGCCTTATTCATGCATTGCTTTATGTTTCTTTGCAGGAAGGGAACTGGGTGTTACATCCCGCTGAATGGCATGTCATGCATTACTGTCAGACCTTAAGGAGTGGCTGTATGTTCCATTGTAGAAAGGAAGGAATGTTGCATTATCCTATGTGTCATGTCATGCTTTACTGCCATGTTTTAAGGCCCTCCTTTACACCCCCTTGCTGGAGGGGATGAGTGTTCCATCTTGCTGTGTGTAGTGTAATGCTTCACTGTCATTTTCTAAGGCCCTCTATTACAACCCCTTGCAAGAGGGGATGATCATTCCATCCTGCTGTGCGTCATGTCATGCCTTACTGCCATGTTTAAGGCCCTCCTTTACGTCCCTTGCAGGAAGGGATGAGCGTTCCATCCTGCTGTGTGTCATGTCTTACTACAGAGTTTTAAGGCCCTCCTTTACACCCCTTGCGTCGTGTCATGCCTTACTTCCATGTTTTAAGCCCTCTTTTGCGTCCCCTTGCTGGAAGTGATGAGCATTCCATCTTGCTGTGTGTCGTTTCATACCTTACTGCCATGTTTCAAAGCCCTCCTTTATGTCCCTTTGCAGGAAGGGATGAGCGTTCCATCCTGCTGTGCGTCATGTCATGCCTTACTGCCATGTCTTAAGGCCCTCCTTTACACCCCTTGCTGGAAGGGATGAGAGTTCCATCCTGCTGTGCGTCGTGTCATGCCTATCTGCCATTTTTAAGGCCCTTGTTTACACCCCCTTGCAAGAGGGAATGAGCGGTCCATCCTGCTTTGCATCATGTCATGTCTTACTGCGATGTTTTAACGCCCTTCTTTACACCCCCTTGCAAGAGGGAATGAGCATTCCATCCTGATGTATGTTCTGTTTCGCCTTACTGCCATGTTTTAAGGCCCTCATTTACATCCCTTTCAGGACGGGATAAGTGTTCCATCCTGCTGTGTGCCATGTCATGCCTTAGTACCATGTTTTAAGGCCCTCTTTTACAACCCCTTGCAGGAAGGGATGAGCGCTTCATCATGCAGTGCGTTGTGTCATGCCTTACTTCCATGTTTTAAGCCCTCTTTTACGTCCCCTGCTGGAAGTGATGAGCGCTTCATCATGCTGTGTGTCGTGTCATGCCTTACTGCCTTGTTTTAAGGCCCTCCTTTACGTCCCCTTGCTCGAAGAGACGAGCGTTCCATCCTGCTGTGCGTCATGTCATGCCTTAATATCATGTTTTAAGGCCTTCCTTTTCCTGTGGTGTGTCGTGTCATGCCTTACTACCATGTCTTAAGAGCCTCCTTTACACCACCTTGCAGGAAGGGATGATTGTCCATCCTGCTGTGCGTTGTGTCATGCCTTACTGTCATGTTTTAAGGCCCTCCTTTACACCCCCTTGGAGGCAGGGATGAGCGTTCCATCATGCTATGCGTCGTGTCATGCCTTACTACCATGTCTTAAGGCCCTCCTTTACATCCCCTTGAAAGAGGGGATGACTGTTCCATCCTACTGTGCCTCGTGTCATGTTTTAAGGGCCTCCTTTACACCCCCTTGCAAGAGGGGATAATCATTCCATCCTGCTGTGTGTCGTGTCATGCCTTACTACAAAGTTTTAAGGCCCTCCTTTACACCCCTTGCTGGATGGGATGAGCGTTCCATCCTGCTGTGCGTTGTCATGCCCTACTGTCAGGTATTAAGGCCCTCCTTTACAACCCCTCGCAGTGGGTCATAAGGGTTCCATCCTGCTGTATGACTTGCCATGCCTTACTTGCATGTTTTAAGGCCCTCCTTTCAACCCCTTGCAGGAAGGGATGATTTTCCATCCTGCTGTGCTTCGTGTAATGCCTTACTGCCTTGTTTTAAGGCCATCCCCTTGCTGGAAGGGATGAGCGTGCCATCCTGCTGTGCGTTGTGTCATGCCTTACTGTCATGGTTTAAGGCCCTCCTTTACAACCCCTTGCAGTAGGTCATGAGGGTTTCATCCTGCTGTGCGTCGTGTCATGCCTTACTGCCATGTCTTAAGGCCCTCCTTTACACCGATGAGTGTTCCATCCTGCTGTGTGTCATGTCATGCCTTACTGCCATGTTTTCTGAGCCCTAGTTTGCATCCCCTCTCAGAAAGGGATGAGCGCTCCATCCTGCTGTGCGTCATGTCATGCCTTACTGCCATGTTTTGAGGCCCACCTTTGCACCCCCTTGCAAGGGGGGATGCGTGTTCCATCCTGCTGTGCATTGTGTCATGCTTTACTGTCATATTTTAAGGCCCTCCTATACAACCCTTTGCAGTTGGTCATGAAGGTTCCATCCTGCTGTATGTCTTGTCATGCCTTACTACCACGTTTTAAGGCCCACTTTACAACCCCTTGCAGGAAGGGATGATTTTCCATCCTGCTGTTCCTCGTGGCATGCCTTACTGCCATGTTTTAAAGCCCTCCTTTTCGTCCCTTTGCTGGAAGGGCTGAGCATTCCATCCTGTTGTGCGCGGTGTCATGCCTTACTGCCATGTTTTAAGGCCCTCCTTTACACTCCTTGCTGGAAGGGATGAGCGTTTCATCCTGCTGTACCTCGTGTCATGCTTTCTTACCATGTTTTAAGGCCCTCCTTTATGTCCCTTGCAGGAAGGGATGAGCGTTCCATGCTTCTGTGTGTCGTGTCATGCCTTACTAGCATGTTTAAGGCCCTCCTTTCAACCCCTTGCAGGAAGGGATGATTTTCCATCCTGCTGTGTTTCGTGTAGTGCCTTACTGCCTTGTTTTAAGGCCCTCCTTTACATCCCCTTGCTGGAAGGGATGAGCGTTCCATCCTGCTGAGCCTCGTGTCATGCCTTACTGCCTTGTTTTAAGGCCCTCCTTTACATCCCCTTGCTGGAATAGATGAGCGTTCCATGCTGCTGTGTGTCATGTCATGCCTTTACTGCCATGTTTTAAGGCCCTCCTTTACATCCTCTTGTAGGAAGGGATGCGTGTTCCAGTCTGCTGTGTTTCATGTCATGCCTTATTGCCATGTTTTCTGAGCCCTAGTTTACATCCCCTCTCAGAAAGGGATGAGCGCTCCATCCTGCTGTGCGTCGTGTCATTCCTTACTGCCATGTTCTGAGGCCCTCCTTTGCATCCCCTTGTAGGTAGGGATGCATGTTCCATCCTGCTGTGTGTTATGTCATGCCTTACTGCCATGTTTTAAGGCCCTCCTTTACACCCCCTTGCAAGAGGGGATGATCATTCCATCCTGCTGTGCGTTGTGTCATGCCTTACTGCCATGTTTTAAGGCCCTCCTTTACGTCCCTTGCAGGGAGGGATGAGAGTTCCATCCTGCTGTGTGTCGTGTCATGCCTTACTGCAGAGTTTTATGGCCCTCCTTTACACCCCTTGCTGGAAAGGATGAGCATTCCATCCTTCTGTGCGTAGTGTCATGCCTTACTGTCATATTTTAAGGCCCTCCTTTACACCTCCTTGGAGGCAGAGATGAGTGTTCCATCCTGCTATGCATCGTGTCATGCCTTACTGCCATTTTTTAAGGCGCTCCTTTACACCCCCTTGCAAGAGGGGATGAGCGTTCCACCCTGCTGTGCATCGTGTCATACCTTACTGCCAAGTTTTAAGGCCCTCATTACACCCCCTTGCAAGAGGGGATGAGCGTTTCATCCTGATGTATGTTCTGTCATGCCTTACTGCCATGTTTTAAGGCCCTCCATTATGTCCCTTGCTGGAAGGGATGAGCGTTCCATCATGCTGTGTGCCGTGTTATGCCTTACTTCCATGTTTTAAGGCCCTCCTTTACAACCTTTTGTGAGAAGGGATGAGCGTTCCATCCTGCTGTGCGTTGTGTCATGCCTTACTGCCTTGTTTTAAGGCTCTCTTTTACATCCCCTTGCTGGAAGGATGAGCGTTCCATCCTACTTTGTCTCGTGTGATGCCTTACTGCCATGTTTTAAGGACCTCCTTCCCTTGCAAGAGGTGATGAGCGTTCCATCCTGCTGTGCGTTGTGTCATGCCTTACTGCCATGTTTTAAGGCCCTCCTTTACGTCCCTTGCAGGGAGGGATGAGAGTTCCATCCTGCTGTGTGTCGTGTCATTCCTTACTGCAGAGTTTTAAGGCCCTCCTTTACACCCCTTGCTGGAAAGGATGAGCATTCCATCCTTCTGTGCGTAGTGTCATGCCTTACTGTCATATTTTAAGGCCCTCCTTTACACCTCCTTGGAGGCAGGGATGAGTGTTCCATCCTGCTATGCATCTTGTCATGCCTTAATGCCATTTTTTAAGGACCTCCTTTAAACCCCTTTGCAAGAGGGGATGAGCGTTCCATCCTGCTGTGCATCGTGTCATACCTTACTGCCATGTTTTAAGGCCCTCCTTTACACCCCCTTGCAAGAGGGGATGAACGTTCCATCCTGATGTATGTTCTGTCATGCCTTACTGCCATGTTTTAAGGCCCTCCATTATGTCATTTGCTGGAAGGGATGAGCGTTCCATCCTTCTGTGTGCCGTGTTATTCCTTACTTCCATGTTTTAAGGCCCTCCTTTACAACCTTTTGTGAGAAGGGATGAGCGTTCCATCCTGCTGTGCGTTGTGTCATGCCTTACTGCCTTGTTTTAAGACTCTCTTTCACATCCCCTTGCTGGAAGGGATGAGCGTTCCATCCTGCTTTGCCTCGTGTGATGCCTTACTGCCACGTTTTAAGGACCTCCTTCCCTTCCAAGAGGTGATGGGCGTTCCATCCTGCTGTGCATCGTGTCATGCCTTACTGCCATGTTTTAAGGCCCTCCTTTAAACCCCTTGCAAGAGGGGATGAGCGTTCCATGCTGCCGTGCGCTTTGTCATGCCTTACTGTCATGTTTTAAGGCCCTCATTTACAACCCCTTGAGGAAGGTCATGAGGGTTCCATCCTCCTGTGCGTCATGTCATGCCTTACTGCCATGTCTTAAGGCCCTCCTTTACAACCCCTTGAGGGAAGGGATGAGAGTTCCATCCTGCTGTGCGTTGTGTCATGCCTTACTGCCTTGTTTTAAGGCTCTCGTTTACATCCCCTGGCTGGAAGGGATTGGCGTTCCATCCTGCTGTGCCTCCTGTCATGCCTTACTGCCTTGTTTTAAGGCCCTCCTTTACATCCCCTTGCTGGAAGGGACGAGCGTTCCATCCTGCTGTGCGTTGTGTCATGCCTTACTGCCATGTTTTAAGGCCCTCCTTTGCATCCCCTTGCTGGAAGGGATGAGCATTCCATCCTGCTGTGCCTCCTGTCATGCCTTACTGCCTTGTTTTAAGGCCCTCCTTTACATCCCCTTGCTGGAAGGGACGAGCGTTCCATCCTGCTGTGCGTTGTGTCATGCCTTACTGTCAAGTTTTAAGGCCCTCCTTTACACCCCTTTAAGAGGGGATAAGCGTTCTATCCTGCAGTGCATTGTGTCATGCCCTACTGTCAGGTATTAAGGCCCTCCTTTACAACCCCTTGCAGTAGGCCATGAGGGTTCCATCCTGCTGTATGACTTGTCATGCCTTACTAGCATGTTTTAAGGCCCTCATTTCAACCCCTTGCAGGAAGGGATGATTTTCCATCCTGCTGTGCTTCGTGTAATGCCTTACTGCCTTGTTTTAAGGCCATCCCCTTGCTTGAAGGGATGAGCGTTCCATCCTGCTGTGCGTTGTGTCATGCCTTACTGTCATGTTTTAAGGCCCTCCTTTACAACCCCTTGCAGTAGGCCATGAGGGTTCCATTCTGCTGTATGACTTGTCATGCCTTACTGTCATGTTTTAAGGCCCTCCTTTACAACCCCTTGCAGTAGGTCATGAGGGTTTCATCCTGCTGTGCGTCGTGTCATCCCTTACTGCCATGTCTTAAGTCCCTCCTTTACACCGATGAGTGTACCAAACTGCTGTGTGTCATGTCATGCCTTACTGCCATGTTTTCTGAGCCCTACTTTACATCCCCTCTCAGAAAGGGATGAGCGCTCCATCCTGCTGTGCGTCATGTCATGCCTTATTGCCATGTTTTGAGGCCCACCTTTGCACCCCCTTGCAAGGGGAGATGAGTGTTCCATCCTGCTGTGCATTGTGTCATGCCTTACTACCATGTTTTAAGGCCCACTTTACAACCCCTTGCAGGAAGGGATGATTTTCCATCCTGCTGTGCGTCGTGTCATGCCTTACTGCCATTTTTTAAAGCCCTCCTTTACGTGCCTTTGCTGGAAGGGATGAGCATTCCATCCTGCTGTGCATCGTGTCATGCCTCACTGCCATGTTTTAAAGCCCTCCTTTACGTCCCTTTGCTGGAAACGCTGAGCATTCCATCCTGCTGTGCGTGGTGTCATGCCTTACTGCCATGTTTCAAGGCCCTCCTTTACACCCCTTGCTGGAAGGGGTGAGCGTTCCATCCTGCTGTGCCTCTTGTCATGCCTTACTGCCTTGTTTTAAGGCCCTCCTTTACATCCCTTTGCTGGAAGAGATGAGCGTTCCATGCTGCTGTGTGTCGTGTCATTCCTTACTGTCTTGTTTTAAGGCCCTCCTTTGCATTCCCTTGTAGGAAGGGATGCGTGTTCCATCCTGCTGTGTGTCATGTCATGCCTTACTGCCATGTTTCAAAGCTCTCCTTAGCATCCCTTTGCTGGAAAGGATGAGCATTCCATCCTGCTGTGCGCGGTGTCATGCCTTACTGCCATGTTTTAAGGCCCTCCTTTACACCCCTCGCTGGAAGGGATGAGCGTTCCATCCTGCTGTGCCTCGTGTCATGCCTTACTGCCTTGTTTTAAGACCCTCCTTTACAACCGCTTGCAGTAGGGTATGAGGGTTCCATCGTGCTGTATGACTTGTCATGCCTTACTAGCATGTTTAAGGCCCTCCTTTCAACCCCTTGCAGGAAGGGATGATTTTCCATCCTGCTGTGTTTCGTGTAATGCCTTACTGCCTTGTTTTAAGGCCCTCCTTTACATCCCCTTGCTGGAAGGGATGAGCGTTCCACCCTGCTGTGCCTCCTGTCATGCCTTACTGCCTTGTTTTAAGGCCCTCCTTTACATCCCCTTGCTGGAAGAGATGAGCGTTCCATGCTGCTGTGTGTCGTGTCATGCCTTACTGCCATGTTTTAAGGCCCTCCTTTGCATCCCCTTGCTGGAAGGGATGAGCGTTCCATCCTGCTGTGCCTCGTGTCATGCCTTACTGCCTTGTTTTAAGGCCCTCCTTTACATCCCCTTGCTGGAAGAGATGAGCGTTCCATGCTGCTGTGTGTCATATCATGCCTTACTGCCATGTTTTAAGGCCCTCCTTTGCATCCCCTTGTAGGTAGGGATGCGTGTTCCATTCTGCTGTGTGTCATGTCATGCCTTACTGCCATGTTTTCTGAGCCCTAGTTTACATCCCCTCTCAGAAAGGGATGAGCGCTCCATCCTGCTGTGCATCGTGTCATTCCTTACTGCCATGTTTTGAGGCCCTCCTTTGCAACCCCTTGTAGGAAGGGATGCATGTTCCATCCTGCTGTGTGTTATGTCATGCCTTACTGCCATGTTTTAAGGCCCTCCTTTACACCCCCTTTGAAGAGGGAATGATCATTCCTTCCTGCTGTGCGTCGTGTCATGCCTTTCTGCCATGTTTTAAGGCCCTCCTTTACGTCCCTTGCAGGGAGGGATGAGAGTTCCTTCCTGCTGTGTGTCGTGTCATGCCTTACTGCAGAGTTTTAAGGCCCTCCTTTACACCCCTTGCTGGAAAGGATGAGCATTCCATCCTTCTGTGCGTAGTGTCATGCCTTACTGCCATTTTTTAAGGCCCTCCTTTACACCCCCTTGCAAGAGGGGATGAACGTTCCATCCTGATGTATGTTCTGTCATGCCTTACTGCCATGTTTTAAGGCCCTCCATTATGTCCCTTGCTGGAAGGGATGAGCGTTCCATCATGCTGTGGCCGTGTTATGCCTTACTCCCATGTTTTAAGGCCCTCCTTTACAACCTTTTGTGAGAAGGGATGAGCGTTCCATCCTGCTGTGCGTTGTGTCATGCCTTACTGCCTTGTTTTAAGGCTCTCTTTTACATCCCCTTGCTGGAAGGGATGAGCGTTCCATCCTACTTTGCCTCGTGTGATGCCTTACTGCCACGTTTTAAGGACCTCCTTCCCTTGCAAGAGGTGATGAGCGTTCCATCCTGCTGTGCATCGTGTCATGCCTTACTGCCATGATTTAAGGCCCTCCTTAACACCCCTTGCAAGAGGGGATGAGCATTCCATGCTGCTGTGCGCTTTGTCATACCTTACTGTCATGATTTAAGGCCCTCCTTTACACCCCTTGCTGGAAAGGATGAGCATTCCATCCTTCTGTGCGTAGTGTCATGCCTTACTGTCATATTTTAAGGCCCTCCTTTACACCTCCTTGGAGACAGGGATGAGTTTTCCATCCTGCTATGCATCGTGTCATGCCTTACTGCCATTTTTTAAGGACCTCCTTTACACCCCTTTGCAAGAGGGGATGAGCGTTCTATCCTGCTGTGCATCGTGTCATACCTTACTGCCAGGTTTTAAGGCCCTCATTTACAACCCCTTGAGGAAGGTCATGAGGGTTCCATCCTCCTGTGCGTCATGTCATGCCTTACTGCCATGTCTTAAGGACCTCCTTTACAACCCCTTGCGGGAAGGGATGAAAGTTCGATCCTGCTGTGCGTTGTGTCATGCCTTACTGCCTTGTTTTAAGGCTCTCCTTTACATCCCCTGGCTGGAAGGGATTAGCGTTCCATCCTGCTGTGCCTCCTGTCATGCCTTACTGCCTTGTTTTAAGGCCCTCCTTTACATTCCCTCGCTGAAAGGGATGAGCGTTCCATCCTTTTTGTGCGTCGTGTTATGCCTTACTGCTATGTTTTAAAGCCCTCCTTTATGTCACTTGCAGGAAGGGATGAGCGTTCCATCTCGCTGTGCATCGTGTCATGCCTCACTGCCATGTTTTTAGGCCCTCCTTTACACCTCCTTGCAGGAAGGGATGAGCATTTCATCCTGCTGTGAATCCTATCATGCCTTACTGCCTTGTTTTAAGGCTCTCCTTTACACCCTTTGCTGGAAGGGAGGAGAGTTCCATCCCGCTGTGAGTCATGTCATGCCTTACTGCCTTGTTTTAGAGCTCTCCTTTACACCCCCTAGCTGGAAGGGATGAGCATTCCATCCTGTTGTGAATCGTATCATGCCTTACTCCCTTGTTTTAAGGCCCTCCTTACACCCCTTTGCTGGAAGGGATGAGCGTTCCATCCTGCTGTGTATCGTGTCATGCCTTACTGCCTTGTTTTAGGGCCCTCCTTTACACCCCTCCGCTTGAAGGGATGAGCGTTGTGTTATATATTATTGTCATTTTGTAATGGATTGGTTTATGTTCCCTTTTAGACGGTACCCCGTTGTCTCCATGCCAAACCTAACTGTCATATCTTAAGGTGCGGCATTGGTTTCCGCTCTAGGACAGGAGGGGTGTACTGTGTCATGTGTTGTCCTCTTGTCATGTCTTTATGGACTGTTTTATGTTTCTTTGTAGGAGAGTGGGGCATCTGGACGTCTGTCAATGCATACCTTACTGTTTGGGCACAAACACTGCTACCTGTTCCCCTGGAGCATGGGAGGGAAGTTGCGCAGATCGTGCCCTACTGTCATATCTGAAAGCGCTTTTTCAAAGGAACAAATGTCCCTTGCTCATAAGGATAGATATTGAAGTCTATGTGAAATGTCCAAATGGACAGTGACAAATGTTTATAAAGTTACAAGTCAATAGCACATTGGTAGAGTGGGAAAACAAAACACAAAGGAAGTTAGAAAACTTCAATGAAAACATAAAGGTGATGTCACAGATAATTTGTAAGTACTCATGCACATATATAATATAAATCAACAATCTGGGTCATGGTACAAATGTTGACGACGTTTCTATCCCCTACATCATTTAGGGATCATCATCAGGATATTAAAGAATTATGCCTGAGAGGATTTTTGCCTGCTAGAGAGAGAAAAAAAGGCAAAGGAATAAAAAGCAAAAGAGGGGGGAAAAAGAGCAATTCAATGATAAAATGTATTGTACTTCAGAATAGAATAATCCATTCGTTCCATATTCCTTTCATTCCATGAATGTGTGAATGGTGTCACATGCATACACGCCGGGCTATATTGTGCCAAGAATTAATGGAGGTGTCTTTAATGGTCATGGTAGTGGGTAGCACAGAAGCATGCTACTGAATAGATAATAGAGTGTATATTTAACACAGCAAACTCACTAGAAAAAGTATGTACAACTAACCAGTATACCATTCATGGGAGAGTGGAGAGCAAGTAATCTTCAAAAAATCAAGGGGTGTGTTCCTATGAAAATACCTGTGTCCTTGGTCCCTTATTACCCTTGGGTTCTCCTTGTTGTTGAAAACATATCTTAAAGAGCGGCATTGGGTTCCCCTCTAGGATGGTAGGAGTGTTGCATCCCATTGTGTGTCAAGTAACTATCCCACTTAAGATTGACATCAATAAAAATGTGAACCAGCTTGCCAACTAGCATCGAGAGTGCATTAAAATCCCCATGTCCCCGCTTCAGGGCCCTAACCAGATAGGCATCCATTGTGTACTCTTCTTGGCAGGTACCTAGTTTAGACAAAAGCTCCCCTCAGCACAGTACTCTGGCCGCAGAGCTCCTGATTGAGTCTGGAGGGGGCCCCCTCCACATACCTGGCAGGGGGGCCCCTCAAGTCTCGTTACACCACTGGGAAGGCCTTGCGCACCATGAAGAGGACGCACCTCTACATACGGATGTGTTGGACAGCCTCTTTATGAAGCCCACACAATCATCTTTCCATGGGTGAGCCATGCCATGCACCAGGGGCCCCCTCCACGTACCTGGCAGGGGGGCCCCTCAAGTCTCGTTACACCACTGGGAAGGCCTTGCACACCATGAAGAGTGCGCGCCTCTACATACAGATTTGTTGGACAGCCTCTTTATGAAGCCCACACAATCATCACTCCATGGGTGGGCCATGCCATGCACCAGGGGCCCCCTCCACGTACCTGGCAGGGGGGCCCCTCAAGTCTCGTTACACCACTGGGAAGGCCTTGCGCACCATGAAGAGGACACACCTCTACATATGGATGTGTTGGGCAGCCTCTTTATGAAGCCCACACAATCATCTCTCCATGGGTGGGCCATGCCATGCACCAGGGAGGACCCAATGTAAACACCATGTGTGGCCTTCCTGCATCCAGTGCAAGCTCCAGCTGTAGCAGATACAGACAGGCTTGACAGCAGCAGAATAGCTTGGGAGGGGAGCTTTTCCCAGCAGGAGAAATAGGCAGCAGATCTGGAACATTTTCAAAAGCACATTCACTCTCTAGAACCAGCACTTCCTGGATCACCTGGGCCTCAGACATACAACTTCCGTGTTACCTTGTTAGCCCCGTGATTATTACTTAGCCCTGATGTCACAGGGTTCTGGGTCAGCCTCAGGTCCACAAATGCCGGGTTGCACAAGGACACTGCACTTTTCTACCTAACTTGCTGGTCTTAATACAGTTCAAATAAATGGCTACCCTTTCTCAACAGCCAATCAGACAATGCTAGTAACATGGTTGGCAGGTTTTGGCACAGCATTGTATGGCGTTGCTTTCCCCCAACACACACCAACCTCCCTCTCACTGGAGGAGAGATCAATCACCCGGTGAGTGCGGTTAGGGAAAACCTGAGTCTACACACCATGACTGCCACACTGTCGTGAACCGACAGTACTAACCGACCCCAGGCCCAGCTCTGACAGACAACTAGGTATTTCATCTCCAGAACCCCAAAACGAAATGGAAAGGAAACGAGTGTAGACATACACACGCACACACACACACACACACACACACATACACACACACTCACACATATGTACATACATATACACTCATACATGCACACATACACACACATATTATACTCACGCAGATATATATAAGTATATATATACATATATATATATATATATATATATATATATATATATATATATATATATATATATATATATATATATATATATATATATATATATATATTATATATATATATAAATGAAGCACGCTTTTTGCTGTGTTCTGCTTTCCACACTGCGACACCTGCCATTGTTTAAAATCAGCATCGTTTTTTAATAACTTTCATATTTTGCTAAATAAATGCAGAGTTTCTGCTGAAAACCTTCGAAATGTGCACTCGGTCCATTATATTACAATAGAACCTTGGCTCTGGGTGATTCAGTGTCACAGGAATCCCTTACAAGCACATTTATAATCATAAAATGTATTGGGCGATTTAAAATGCACTCTTTTTTATACAAAACCGTTTGAGGTTGTTGTGCGTCTGTGTTATTCGCATGTGTATATGCACATGGCGTGTGTGTGTTATTAGATGGAAGCCTTTCAAAGGCATATTGGGCACATGCTGAAGATGAGCTGGGAACACATTCCACCCCTTGCTTACCATTGGCTTTGTGGTTTGCAACTCACATTTGCTTGCGCTTTGTATTTGCTGGCTTTCTTTGTTTTAGGCTGTCCAGCATCTCTTTGTCCCTCCCATGGAGCATAGCTTGTTTACCCCTCTCTGAGTGGCTCGCTTTCTGGGAACTCCTTTCCTTTCCTTTTTGTGAGCCTCGCCATGAGAGTACATGTGTTTCAAGTTGACTCCCTTGAAAGCTAGTGTAGGATGTAGTAAATGTGCTGGATTTCTTGGAAGAGGTGCCTGCCATCTATCTTTCTGCTTGACTGATTCTACTTATCTTTGCCCGTACCAGTTCATTAATCTTGCATGCCTTTGAGGAACAATGTTCTGTCTACGAGCTTGTTTATTTTGGTCAGTGCTCTTATCTAATAGTGTAACTTAAACAATCCTCTTCCTCAATTTCACGCCCATCCAATAGGCGCTGAAAATGGGGAGTAGAGCTTGCAGAAATAATTATGCTGGAGTTCAGACGTGAATGAGCAAAAACAGGCCTTTAAATTGTGTTTCCGTGCTTTTATCTTGTTTTGCATTTGCTGTGCTTTCAAAGACAGAAGTCAAATGGTATGCTCTGTCTTCTGAGGAAGGTTAGTGTTTACTTTTGTTTTTCTGACTGCAAAGTGAGAGGATTTATATGACAATCTGGCTGGGTACTGGGGTGGGAAAGGCTGTAGGATGTTATTTTCTTCTACTGCACAACAACATTTAAATGGGCTGTACAAATACTTCAGAATATATCAGAATTAGGAAAGGACAAATGAAGCACATTTTTGGTAATTCTAAAGTGTGGTGGAACAAATATTTTAATACATCCAAAACAAATCAATACAATAGGTGATGCCAATTTCCACACATTATAGTTTTATCAGTAAAATGGTATGCCTGCTCAAATGTAATGGTAATTTCAATTGATAATGTGTTGTTTGTAATAGCAGTGCGCTACCGCATCATGCATACTCGACTCCACTGCACTGTACGCCACTCTACTCCACGCCACTCTACATCACTCCAATCGACGACACTCCACTCTACTCTAAGCCTCTTCACTCTATGCCACTTGTTTCTAGGCCACTCTAACCTATGCCACTCCACCCTATGCCACTCTACAACACTCTACAGCACTCTACTCTGCTCTATGCCACTCCTGCCTACGAAGTGACTCTGTACGGCACTCTACTCCACGCTACGCCATGACACTCAATGCCAATCTATTCCACTCTGCAACACTCCACTCTATGCCTCTCCGCTCCACTCCACGCCACTCTCTTCTACGCCACTGATCTTTAGGCATGGTGGCCGCAGCCACGTTGGGGTACAACATGGCTAAAACACTTTAGCAAAGCCAATAGCTTTTGTGCAGGCAAGAGCTATTAGCTTTGTTGAGACTCGTTTTCTAGGATCGTGTCCATATGATGGAGTATAAATCTAAGTATGCATAGTTTATAAAATGCGAGTATGACCTCATTATATCCTTGTGCTAGATTAGTGCTAAACGGGTATTTGCACAGAAGTTAGCACTAGGGCTGATGTAGAGCTGACCGCAATCTGATCACACTTATAACTGACCCGTGCACCAACTTGAAGCTGTTAGTAATGCTAGTGCAGATCTTGGGAAACGAGAAGAAATCTGTCCTAAACGGAGGAGATTGCACACATTATTCACCTTCTGTATGCACCAATGTATTACTATGGTGCAAAAATCAGACAAAGCCCTGCACAAACCTTCATTTATTTGTTCACCTATTGAATAGAGGTTTGGTACAGCGAGAATCAGACGCAAGCAGCAGCAAAGCGCTTTACAAATGACCCCACTACAAAAGATACAAAATGATATAAATAGATTGTTGCAGCAATTTATCGTGGAGCACAACAGCATATTCGAACAGTACGGAGCCAAGAGAACAACTGAAGATCCAGGGGTCAGTGTAGGTGCAAGAACTCAAGAGAACTGTGGACGGCTGGCAGTCACATTTGAAATTAACGTGGAACAGAAGACAATTCAGATGCTTATTGAAAATTTCAATGGAGATCTCCTTATCTTGCAGTGGAAGAAGGTGCTGATGTTGTTGCAAATGTCTTGGGAAGGTAGGATGTCTGCTGTCTCTGAGCTGGGTTTGGTGAATTCCAAACCACCGCGAAAAGTTCCTTTCTATTGAGTGCATTGGCGTTGATCCGTTCTTGTACAGCCGCTTTCTTTGTAGTTCTATTAAGGTGGTGGTGTGTGGTGACAGCGGTTTTGAAGGCAGAGTACTCTTCCGGGGTCTTGCTGCTCATCCATCTGTTCTCGAGCCCTCTACAGGTATGTCTGGACTCATGAAGGTCGGGAGGGATCCAGCTGGCTCTTTTGGAGTGTTGATTGCCTGGCGCTTACTTGAGGGGAGCCAGTTTGTCGGTGCAGTTAGAGATCCATTGGTGGAGGTTGCGTGTTGAGGTACTGGCATTTTCGGAAGTCGGAGGTGAGGATTTGCTGAGGTAGGTGGTGAGCTGTACTTCGGTGACCTTGTTCCAACTTCTGCAAGGGTAGCGGTGAGTGTGAGTGTGTGTACACTGGGTTTGATGAAGGAGAAGTGGATTCAGTGGTGGTCTGTCCAAAGCAGTTCTGAGGTGTGGCTGAAGGTGATGCTGTCACTGGTGGAGAAGATGAGATCAAGCATTTGTCCTGCTGAAGGGGTTGGGGAGGTGCCCCGTTGTTTGAGTTCGACAGTGGCGAGGTTCTCCAGAAGGGACAATGTATTCTTGTTGTTGGGGTTGTCCAGATGAAAGTTGAGGTCGCCGATGTAGTCTGAGGATGCGAGAGCGTGGGGTGCGAAGAAGTCGATGATGGATCCACTGAAGGGTGGATGGAGTCCGGGAGGTCTTCAGATGAGGGTGTCACAGAGGATGGCATTTGGAGTGGTCTAGACCTGGAAGTGGAGGTGCTCCATGTTGGTCAAGTGGTCGTCCAAGTGAGTGGTGAAGTGGAGTGTGCTTTTGCATACGATGGCGATGCCCCCACCAGGTTTGTTTATGTGGTCCATGTGAATGATCTTGTAGCCGCCAGGGATGGCAGTGGTGATGAGTAAGTCCCAGTTCTCAACGGCATGTTTGTGGAGGTAGCGTGTGTTAAGCAGGATACAGCTGAGGCAGTCAGATCTGGTATTTGATGGTCTTGCGGTGGGTGGGGCTGGTGTGCAGTGGCAAGTGAAGGTGCAGCTGTGGTTTCGATAGGAAAAAGGACCCTGGGTGTCATTCAGCGATGCCCGATGGCAGGCTGTGTGGCGGGCGTAGAGGGTGCTGGCATTGTAGCGGTGGATGGTCTGAGGACCAGGATCGGTGGTGCTGTGCGTGGTCCAGGTGCCTTCAGTGCACCAGCGGCGAAACCGCTGCATACGCCCAATGTGCACCTGCGCAGCGGCCACCATTGAGTAGCTTGAGGGGGATGGCTGGACAGGTGGAAGGCAGGAAAAGTGGTGCTGGAGGGGGTGGGCCGTGGGAGCGAGCAGTGGCAGGGACACAACGAGGAAAATGTCCAAAATTGACAAGAGAAAAAAGTGGAAAAATGCAGAAAGTGAAAGGCAGTAACAGAAAAGCAGAAAAATGCAGAAAGTCAAAGAAAGTAACAGAAAAGCAGAAAAAGTAAAGAAGGAAAACAGAGATCAGGAGAAAAGGCAGAAAGCAGAGAGGCTGATGACAGAGCAGTCAATGGCGGTAGTCCCAGTCAGAGCACCCCAGCCGTGTGTGTCAGCAGCCAATCACCAGCCGTCTCTGGGCTGATTTTCTGGCCGTGCATGGGGCAGTAGGACTATGATTGGGCAGCTTCCGCTACCAAGGGGCTCAACCTGTGCAGTGGCGCTAACCCCACCGCTCCCCGCCCAGTCTCCTCCGGGTAACACTCACTTCCCCCATTCTCACCTCTCCCTTTCGCCAAGCAGGAGCCTGAGTTCCCTGCCCCTGGCTTCGGGTGGGAGTCTGGCCCTGAGGTGGTCTTTAGGTCCCTGCGGAGCTCCAGCTGCTGCCGCCGCAGCCAGGAGGAGCTGGCGCGGCACAGAGGCAGCGCAAGGGTGGTATTTCAGATACTCTTAGACATATAGTCTCTGTATTTGGATTTGATTTCTAAGATGCTGACTATCCAGCCCAGCCGACTCCTTCTTGCCTCTGCTGAAATATTAGATTGTCAGAAGTGTAAGGAGATACATCGATTATTAACTGAAGCCAAATAAACATATGTTTCATCACTGGTCTGGCCAGAAGACCATCGTCTTTTTTTTTAATGTGCATAATGTAATTCTTGGGATTTAAAACAGATGCCCTCGCTGTGCCACTACTGTCTGGAGGAAGGGTCTCTGGGTGCTGGAAGCAAGTGACCTGGACCGCACCCCTACTCTAGTTTCAGCTGGTCCAGTAGAAGGAACCAAGACCTGCAGAGTTTGATGACTGTGCTGGGATAACAGTAGTTAACCCTTCGTTACACACCTGGTACTGTTGAGCAGACACAGGATGTCTGCTGCTTACACAGGATGTCTGCTGCTTCCAGCACCCCTTGTAGCAGCCTAGTGCCCTAATACAAGACCCCAAAAGGATCTGATGCTTCCAGAGACACAATCACCACCACTTATTGATCCAGGTAGTGGTGACCAGGAGGGTTCGGGTAAAACTTCAGGACTCTTGTGTGCTAACTAAAAGAAATACAACAAGACATTGTCAGGCAACCACAATCCTTTGTATCAGGTTGCTGCCTTTGTGTGCATCCAGGATTGTTCACCTTATTGGCACTTCAGGCTGGGGAGGCATTTTATAGGTTGCAGGCACCACAGTTGGCCATAAGCTCCTCTGGGCCTAGGTTTCCGTCAGAAGGCAAACTTTCTTTAGACCTTGGACTCAAGTCCCCCAGTCAAGCACAGTAAATGTAAGATCATCTCTTCCTGGTCTCCTGCAGTTAAAGAAGGCATAGCTTCCCCTCCTCTCTAGGCGTATCCAAAGGAGAGTGAGCCCAGGATGGCATCATGAAGGTTCAAACTAGGACTTCACTGGAGAGCACAGAGAAGAGTTCATGACATGTATTACACCACTTTTCACTACACCGGTGTGTAGGCCCAGGCCTATGAGATGGCCCTATTCCATGCCAACAAAGCTATTGGGGAGCAAAGTCTCTTTCTGATCCAATATCTCCTCCCCATTGAAATACAATTTGCAATTCCATGTAGACAAGAGCCATGAACTCTGCCCAGTTGGTGCAGCCATAGAGCCCAACGAAGTGCCCTTTGATGCAAGTGAGAGGTGAGAAGAATCCTGTCAGAGGTCCAAGGTAGATGGTTGATAGAGGCAGTTATCCCCATTCTTTAATTCTGTACTTCTTCCAGTCACTGATGTAAACCAGCATTGATCACTCAATGCATGGATAAAATGCAAAATACTACCCTCTTAATTTACTAAGCTGCCTTGATCAGCAAAATGGCAATATTCATTTATAATAGAAGCCCCTCTGGAAGTTACAGACCTTCCTTGGCAAAGTTCAAATACTGGTTGGCTAAAATTACATATCACTGTGTCATGCTCTCTCGCCTCACAACATAGTTGCACATATGGCCATGCGGGACTGACCCTGCACACATATGAGCATATTTAGAAGAGGATTGTACCAACAGACTGTCACATTTTCCGACGCTTCGGTGGCGCAATGCCCTGCTCCATATTTACAATGCAGCGCTAATTCACCCTCCTGACACTTTTGTAGATATAAATTTGTACTATCAGCCCCTAGTCGACATTTTTTCTCAACTGTTAAAACTCAGCTCAAACGACTCACTTGGGGGGGGGGACAAGCCAGGCTGTGCTGGGACACTCACGCGACCCTTTGGCGCTGGCGGATTTGAGTTATACTTCCTCTGTGGTCAAGCTCATTTTGCCTCATATTGGATAAACCCCCCCTTACATGTCTCATCTTGCGATCGAGGAAGGCTATATGGCCCTGACTCTGTGCAACGCCTATTTCATACCCCTGCAGTCCCGCGGCGCTTTGCCTCCACCACTGTACAATGCACTACTAGCGCCTGTCACGAACTAGCTAATCTAATATAATGAGCCCTGCTATACTCTCCTCTCCTTTCTTTTACCGGAAGACAAGATCTCCCGGTCACACAAGAAGGCGGATGCCGCCGGCTCCTTCGTAAACTGTCCGTCCAAACCTGGGGACAACTCTACATTGAGGGCAAATTCTGCACCAGCGAAGAATTTTTGGGCCCTACCAATCCTACCCCATTGGAGCAGTTTTATTATGTAGGCTGCGTCAAGACGTAAAAGCCCTCACTCCCTGTTTTCCACCAGAGCACCCCGTCATGTCCCCTTTGCATACCATCCTACAACAAACGACTCCCACACATGTTGTATCACTACAATATAGCACAGTACAGAGGGCCAGGACATATGACCCCCCCTTGCCAAGAGTAGATGGGAGGAGGAATTGGGACACCCTCTCACTGACGATCAGTGGTCCTTCTGCTGTAGATAAACGGAAGATATTTCTGCTAGCAGCAAATTTCGTATCATTTACTATGAATATATTCATCGCCTCTACTACACACCTGCGCGCTTACACCGCCGATTTTAGACACATAGCCTGGGACTGCCCGCCCATTCGTAATTTCTGGTCGGAAGTATTAGCGGCACTTGACCACATGACAGGACTACACATTCCTGATGACCCCCTAACCACGCTTTTAGGATACACTGAAACACTGGCTATCAAAATGCGGAGAGACACCTCCTTTGCACTCCTCCTTGCCAAAAGGCGGATCGCTTGTAGATGGGGAAGAGGGAGGGCGACCAAATTTAAAGATTGGCAACAAGACCTTATCTACTGCCGAGAGCAATTGCACATTTATGCAGAACTCCAACCCCCCCTTCTCCCGTCCATGGGACATATGGGCCCACCTCCAAACATACGTATTAGAACACACCACCACCGCAGACTCAGCCGCTACCCCCTGCAACAAAGATGGGTCCCAAACTAGAGATGTGAACTGATGCGAGAGAAACCCCACCCCGGCCGAAACATACTGCTCAAGGGGGACAATGACTCATCAAGCAAAATCGCTCCATACCTCCACAGTCCGAATGCGTCAACACACACAGGCATATTCCACCTGCATAAAGCATAATAGTGGTAATGTTATTTTATCGTTTGTTGTCTTGAAGCTAAATGATTAAGGATTATCTACTGACGCTAACGTTCCTTGTCCCGGCCCGTAGTGGTTATAGGCGGCTTGATGTGTATTCCTTCTCTAATGATCTGTAATATGTTACATTGCAATGCTGGCCCAATTAGGGATGTAGGCACTATGCTGTGGTTAATGCTTCTTACCTTTAATAAAGGTTTTTGAGAAGAAAAAAAAATTGTACTGTCTGCATCTTGCTGCTTCTATCACATTGTGTCTAAATATCTGTACTATCAGTCTTCCTTCTTAGGTCACTCTTGTCTGAACATCTGTTTTAGCCTTGAATGTTGATGTTCAAACCAGTCTTATGTGTTTGACTGCTAAATGACTGCTTAGGTTGCCCAGAGTCTTGATATCTAAGCGGTCACCTTTTTACGGCTTCTGTCACCCAGTGGCTAGATCAGTGGTCTTCAAACGTTTTTGTGTCGCACATCCTCCCCCCCCCCCCCCTCTGTGGAAAAAAAATTCATCTGGCCCCTCAGCATTTTCTAAAATTATTTTACCATTTTAAAAATGTAATCAAATACATAAAAGTATCCACAGTGCGATTATTAGAAATGGGAGTGGGGGTTTTGAAGAATATCTGGAGGTGCTTCCCTTCTGACACACACTCCCAGCTAGTATATAATAACAAACCATGTTAGTGAAAATAAAGCAGTGTTATCAGCATAATGCTTCTTTTGACCAGAGCCTGACACCCCACTGGGATCATCTCAGGCCCCCCTAGGGGGCCCGACTCCTAGTTTAAAACCCCCCGGTCTAGATATATTTTTAGTCTCCTGCTTCAGTTGTCCTATCTCTAGATATCTCTATTGTCATCTTTTTTGTGTTTCGGTACCTGTGTCTAGCTATTGATTCTCTAAACATCTTTCTCCTTCTCCTACCCTGCATCCAGGTAGCTGTATTGCCACCATCTTTTTGCTTCTGGTGCATGTGTCTAGATTTCTGTGCAATCATACTCTTCTTGCCCTGCATCTGGAGAGTGGTACTGTTAACCCTTTTGCTGCTTCTGTTGCACTTTATACTTCCATCACGTCCCTGCTTCAATCGCCCTGTGCCAAGATAGCCATACTATCTCTTGGTACTGGTCCATGTGTTTAGAACTCTGTACTGTTACTCTCTTCCTGCTTGGGCTGCCGTCTCTCTGCTTCTCTATCCCTGTGTGTGGCGCCCATGTCGCACCGTCTTGGGCGGTGGGACATGTGTCTCCCTGGGGGCTGGGAATGGACTGGCGGCTGCAGCAGACAACCGCGCTCTTTCAACAAACTCACCTTATGGCAGCCGACTGCCATGGTTCTCCAAGGGGGATTATTGGTTGGAGACGCTCCCAGCAACTCCATTACTGCAAATCTTATTTTCCCAGAGTCCTTCCGTATCAACTACTGGGATAGATATTCTGCCTCTTCCAAAATGGCCACAACACCACAAACTCCAAGGGAATCCTTCCCAATCCATAATGGGGGGTGTTAGCTTGGCTGATGTAATTTCCTAGTGTTTCCCCCCAAAAAGTAAGGGACTTCTTTTACTCCTCGTGTCGTAATGCTTTGAGCAGTGTATCATCGTGTTTCCTCACTTCTGACAATCCTGGTGTTTTTCATTTCAGCGGCCTGGCTATCCATGGCCTGCTCATCAGTCTTCATGAGGTTTTTTGTCTTGTTGGATTTTTCTTCCTCAGGACTTCTGTAAGGCACCAACTGCTAAGCGTTACCCTGTGTTAGAGGAATCTTGGCTACTAGAAGGTATTGCTGCTGCCTCTGGCGGTGAAAATCTGTGACAAACCAACCAATCAGATGGAGAGGTGGACTCCATTATGCAGTCAATCATTGTCAGATTGACAGTTTGCAAAGCCCATCTCCTGGTCCAACAACAGGCGTAGGCAGTTTAGCAGCTTTGAAACAAAAAACCTAGCCTTGCATCAAGCCCTTGCTTCCTGAGCTACAGCGGACGTTCCAGTGGTGTCCTCAGCCACCTCCTGCTTTTCTGGAGACCCGAATAAGCTGAAGGAGTTCCTGAACTGTCCGACAGTGTTATTTGCCTTCCTACCATGTCAATTTACTCAAGACTGTGCCAAGGTTGGGTACCTAATGAGTGCCCTGTCTGGACCAGCACTAGCTTGGACAAGCCCTTTAGTAGCCCCGGATGATCCCAGGCAGTTTCATTATGTCACCTTCCTGATCGTATTCAAGAGGATGTTTGAAAGACACAATTTGTAATACTCAGTCGAAAAGGCCTTCTGTGACATCCAGCAAGTAGGGCAAGTTGTCTTAACCATGATTTTGCTGACTGATTGCCGAGACTACATGTGTGGGGCAATCCTTAATAATACTATTCCGTAGGTGACTCAGGGAGGAATTTAAGGGTGAATTGGTTCATTCCATCCGGCCAGTATCCTTCCCGGAACTCATGGATCAAGCCTTGCTCAGTCGAACATCGCCTGTCAGGATGCAAGTCGGTGAGGTGGAAGAACCAGGTTTTTCCTCTGGTAGGTGGATCTCCATTTCCTGTTAGAAGGGAGAAAGCGCTTTCGGAAAAAGAGTCAATGTTGTCTAGTGAAGAGCCCTTGCAGATTGGGGTAGCCTGTGGCTCTCTCTCTCTCTAAGACTGAGAGGGCACATTGTCACAGGCATGGCTTATGTATGTACTGTGGTTCTCCAGCACATTTAGTCCACTCTTGCCCAGTTCATCCACAAAGTCCCTGGGGAAATACCGAGCCACATCCCTTGTCAAAGGCGGAAGGATGGGGTCCCAGATGTCCCATTTGTTGGAGTCTCCAGAGATTCTCACATCCCACTTTTTTTTTGCCTGTCCGAGTAGGATTACCAGATGGGAAGACAGGGATGGTCTTGGTGCTTCTAAGTTCAGATGCCAGTGGATTATATTTGAATGAGAACTGGGCAAGAGAAAAGAATATCCCACAAAATTTGAAGGAATCCCCAGGACAAGTCCAGACAGTCGATGGCACTCACCTAACATCTGGCACGTCAAAAAAATGAAATGATGCTACCATTAGGATTAACTTTTGGCAGACATCAGGAGACTGTTTCTTTGATCTCACCGCTTCACTCAATGAAATCGATATTCTGGGGATGCCATGGCTAACCCACCATAACCCATTTAACAGGTGGGAAACTAGAACAATTTCTCTATGGTCCCAATTCTGCCATCAACACAGGGTACTCATCTAAAGATTATTGGACCCCCAACATCACTTTTTTTACGTTCCGGTGGCACAATGTGTCGCAGCATATTTACAAGGCCATGAAAAGCCACGTAAAGGGACTTTACATGGCCTTGTAAATATGTGCCCCTTCCATGCAGAATACCGCGTGAAAGCAGTGTTCCATGGGTGTTGCTATGGGTGTTGCCATGTAACACCCATGGAATCTGAAGCATTCCTAGATTTACAAGGAATCGTAAACCTGGAATCTGTCAGAATCTAACACCACCCCAGGGGTGGCATTAGGGAGGCGCAACGAAGAGAAATACTTTTATTCTTGTTTCCTCTTTCTATGTGTGCTGAATTATACAGCACACAAAGAAAGAGGAAATCACCTAAATTGATTGATTTTGTGCAGGAAGGCGTCCCTTCCTGCACAAAATCATTCAGCCCTGCAACGCAGGCAGCCTTGCACCATGGTGCAAGGATGCCTGCATTGGCATCCTTGCACCATGTTGCCATGGTGGCCGCATGGCAGGCCATTGTGCACCCTCGCAGAGGAAAAGGACTGGAACGCGCTGTACAACGCATTCCTGCCCTTTTGTTTTGACGTTGGGCAGCACAGGAAGGTGACTTGCGGCCCTGCCCTCCATCAAAACCTCATAAATGAGGCCCTTAGTTCCAGATGCAGGAACGATTCATCTCCTCATAAGAATTCTAATTCTGTGCCATCAGTCTGCTGAGCTATAGGAGAAACCAAGTGCATTGCCTTTGCCTTCTCATCCCGAATAAACCCGGAGCTACTGTTCCCTTTGAAAAAATGTATTCTCTTTCTGAATCTAAAAAGGAGTCCCGAAAAAACTATCTGGAGGAAAACCTTTAGAATTTCCGGATAGCTCGGTCCTCATCTCTTGCTGGGGCCTCTGTGGTCTTCGTACTGGTCAATGTCTAGAACTCTTATTCGTTCTGTTGTCAGCCTCTCATTGCTCCTGTCCTCCTCTTCCTGCTTATCTTTTCCTGTGTCTAGATATCTTCTTCCTTCTGTTTTTCACCTCTCACTTCTCTTGTCCTCCGCTCCCTGCTTCTCTTTTCCTGTGTCTAGATTTCTTCTTAGCTCTGTTGTCCTCCTCTCCCTCCTCTCCCTGCTTCTCTCTTCCTGTGTCTAGATACCTTCTTTGTTCTGTTGTCAGCCTCCTGTCCTACTTTCCCTGCTTATCTCTATCTATGTCTAGATTTCTTCTTAATTTTGTTGTCCTTTTCCCCTGCTTCTCTTTCTGTATCAATATACTGTCTTAGTTCTGTTGTCATCATCTCACTCTCACTTCTCTTGTCCTCCTCTCCCTGCTCCTCTCTTACAGGGTCTGGCTATTTTCTTATTTCTGCTGTCAGCCTTTCACTGCTCTGTCCTCCTCTTCCTGTTTCTTTCCTCCCCATCTAGATATCATCTCAGGTCTGTTGTAAATCTCTCTTTGCTACTATATCCCCCTCCCTGCTTCTCTCTTCCTGTGCCTAGATATGTTCTTACTTCTGTTGCCTCTTCTTCCTACTTCTCACTTCCTGTGTCTAGAATTCTTCTTAGTTCAGTTGTCTGTCTCTCACTCCTCCTGTCCTCCTTTCCCTGCTTCTCTCTATCTGTGTTTACATTTCTTTTTAGCAAACCCAACAAGATGATGTCCCACCCGAACTGCCACACCAGGTCTTCCCTGGACCAAAAACAAGCATCCTGGGACCGGTTTCGGGTTATCACCCCTCATAAGCCAGGCTAGTTTGAATCCAATGGCACTGCGAGAAAGGGACCCACGTCTGGGCATACCCTTGGCTACTTAGGGCGAACAAAGCAAACATAACAAGATGATGGATGGAGTGCTGAAACTTTTGAACCAATCACCCCCAGTGAATAGATCTGGGTTTAATCCATTGTTCTTTTGGTTACTATGCCACACCAGTTTGGACCCAGCCATATGCAAATCAGTCTTGACCCTGTTCCTCATGGGAACAGTCCAGCCCAAACTGCCAGGCCAGGGCCTCCCTGGACCAGAAACAAGCATTGTGAGCCTGTTTTGGGGCATCGCCCCTCATCAGCCACGCTAGCTTGAATCCAGTGGCATAGCGAGCAAGAGACCCACATCTGAGCATACCCATAGCCACTTAGGGCGAACATAACAAACACAACAAAATGATGGCTGGAGCACAGAAACTTTTCAATGAATCATCCCCAGTCAAAAGATATGGTTTAAACCATTGTTCTTTTGCTCACTACTCCACCCCAGTTTGGACCCAGCCATATGCAAATCAGTCTTGACCCTGTTCCTGATGGGAACAATCCAGTCGAAACTGCCAGGCCAGGCGCTCCCTGGACCAGAAACAAGCATCCTGGGACAAGTTTCAGGGTAACACCCCTCATCCGCCAGGCTAGCTTGAATTCAGTGGCGCAGCAAGCAAGGGATAAGGGATCCAGGTCTAGGCATAGGCTTGGTCACTTAGAGTGAGCATTGCAAACACAACAAGATGATGGACGGAGTGCTGAAACCTTTCAACCACTCACCCCCAGTCAATGGACCTGGGTTTAATCCATTGTTTTTTTGCCCGTCCCTCCTTCCCTCCCTCTCTCTGTCCCTCACCCTCCATCCCTGAGTCCTTGCCTCCTGCAGCACAGCATGCTTGGGATGCTGGGAAAAGACTTTCTCTTCTGCTCCAGAGAGCGAAGCAATTATATACTGAGAGCAGAGGCGACATCCTCATGGGGGAGTATGTCTCTATTTTTAAACACAGGTTAATATTGGCCTCTACAATATAATCTTTTACAGATCTCCAAATTCAAGTCTGCCTAAGGGTACGACTTCATGTTGAGCAACCGAAAGGATGAAAATTATTTTAGACTCACTCTGCAAGCAGAGCTAGAATCGAATTAAGCTACAAACATGACAACGTTAAACCATTTTCTTTAGTCCCAAGGCCTGCAGAGTCCTTTACAATGAATATTCTGGCAAATATTTCTAAGCATCTGTTAACAATGGCAGCCTACATTAAAGCACAATCTTTCTCAATCATGTCTTAAATCATCTATTTTACAATAAATATTCCTTTGGAGGAGCAGGGCTGTTCGGTGGCCGCCATCTTGCATGCGTTGAAGGTGTCAGCTGGGAGTACAAGGCCCCAGGGAGAGGGGAGCAAGGCTGCAGGCCTACAAGGGTCCCCGCTTTCTCCGGTTTCTGCAAAGTCTGTGCAACGTGAATGCTACGAGTGAGGGACTGAGCCCTCGTCAGTCCACTCTTGCCATTGCTTTTCATGGGTTTTTCTTGCTTTGCCATTGCTTGAAGGGATGCGTCAAAGCCACAGTATTTCGTGGACTGTTACATTGTCCTCTTTTTGTTGGCGCTTAAGAGGTCCTTTTGTTAGACTGCAGAAGCAACAGGATTAGGGGCCTGATTATGATGACGGTGGGGCCGCCACCAACAGCTCGTCCGTGGCAGTCCCACCGCCATTGGAACCATGATATCCGTCCGCCATATTACCCTGGTAGGGCGGTAGGTGGAGGTCGGCAAGACCTACCGCCGCGCATCCGATGGACTCCTTAAACCCGTCAGTGCGTCGGAGGGCAGTCATATCCCCACTAGGGTGGTTGTGCATACCAGGTACCGCCACAGCGATTATGATGTCCCTTTCCGCCCGCCTTTTCAGGCGGTTAACTGGCCATGAAAAGGCAGACAGAAAGGGACTTTAGGGGCCTGTAGTGGGCCCCCCATCCACCCAGGCCCTAAGCTGTGGGTTTTGGGGGGCACCTATGGTTCCCCCCTACATATTCCTGCACCATGTAGCAGGCACTGCACGGTGCCTGCCACATAGTGCAGGGATATGTCATGTGTCCCCATTTTGCATTATGGTGGGTGCTGCAGCCAGCAACACCCACCACAAATCAAAAGATAGGCATTGCGACCGCTGTGGTGGCGGTCGCATTGTAATGCCTCTGTCCGGGTCAGCGACAGCCTGTCAGGCGGTCTCGCTTTCGCCATCCTACTTAGCCCCTTATAGCTTTTAATGTCACATCAGCGTGTGTTGACTGGTGTATTCACTTTACTGACATGATGACTTTTTCATTGCTCCTTTATGACTTTTTGTTTAGTAAACACACACTGTTTGAATCCTATTTGCCTTCACAACAGGCTAAGGGTATTCACAAATCACCCTTATAAGTTCATTTGTTTCTCTTTGCTGCACCACAAATGCTAGCCCATATTCAGATGTATCTACTATGCAATAATTTATTGTTTATGACTTTTAAGTCCACCACTTACACCATAAACTTCATGTTCTGCCTCATTTTTCAGAAAATCTTCTTTGAGAGTACAGTTTAATGCCACTAATGCACTCTTTCCAAAAACCAACTTTCATATTGTAGTAGCCCAACAGGTTGCTTCATTATGGTATTTTCTTTCTAGGACAGTTGGAAGTCACACACACAAAGCCGCCCACCCATCACAAAGAGCTAGACTTATTAGCTTTACCAGTGCATGTTTGAGAAAAGGTGAGATCAATTGGCTTTGCCAGTGGTTGTTCTTTTTGCCCCTGAGGTCCCTCTTCAATTTTCCCATTTACAGATTCCTCTGATGAACCTATTTTCAAATAGAGCCCCAAAATGCAAATCAGGTATGCTCTAAAGATTCCCCAGATGTACCCTAGAACAAGGGTGACCCGATACTAGTCTCTCCCACCCTGTAGACGCTGATGGCACCATTTATATATTATATTATCATGGTGTAGTAGTTGTTGCTAATGGTGACTCATACTGGCCTGCCAGTGAAATATCAGATCCAGTGACCATGGAAAAAAGACCCACCCCTTAATGTTTTTCTTGGATCTGAATGTTCAGAAACATTGGGCCACATGTATGAAAGTAGGATTTTGCGATTACCAAATAGGGATTTTTACTGATTTGCTATTTGGTAATCGCAGAATACAATGTATCAAGGAATCGGTAAAATGTTTGCGATTCCTTAATATTACCTGATAGCGATTCGCTAAATAGCACATCGCTATTAGGTGATAAGACTCATGACTCCATTCGTTCCTATGGGCCGGAAGGCCCATAGGTGCAAATGACTTTGCATCAGCTAATTCGCAGTTACCTAATTGGTAATCACAAATTTGTGAATGCGAAGCCAAGGGTGCCCAGGGGCCTAAGGCCCCCTGAAGCACCCCTAAAATGTAAATTGTGCACATGTAAAGCACACACATACCCCTGGGGCATGTGTGCACTACATGGCACTTTCAAAAATGCATTTTTGTGCATTTTTCAAAATTCGCACATGGTTACCATCAGCTTGAAGTTGATGGTAATTAGCGTTTCATAAATGCACAATTTGCATTTAGGAAAGGCTTCTTACATGTGCATTAGGGAATCGCAAATTACGATTTCCTATTTGCATTAGCAATTTAGGGAATCACTAGAAATTACAATTACCTAAATTGCGAATCCTGAAGCTTTTCATACATGAGGAAAAGTCATTTTACGTGTGCAAATGGACGAATTTTACGATTTGCACCTTTTGCAATTGCAAAACACTTTCATACATCTGGCCCATTATCTGTATTCTGGTTGCAACAATGATCACAACCACTTGAACCAGTTCAGAGACAAGGCTGATGACAATCACATTTGCTGCGCCTGTTGTTAGGGCTGCGCCTGCATGGAACCTGCTGTGGTGCTGTCTGAAGGTGAAACTGCCTGCTCTGTTTATCCAGATCCTGTTGGCTGGATGCTGCTGTTGGCCTTGGTTGCTTGAGTTCCAAGGCCTTGTCCTTATATTTGTGTTGCCTGAACTTTGGTTGGTGAATGGTTTGTGACTTGGTTCATTGCAGGCTCATGTCCCAGGAGGCCAGGTGCTGGTGCCAAAAGCCCTTGGCCGTAATCCTTTAAAGCCAGTGAGTTGCATTGAATGGCCTTGCTTTTTCAAATTAAATAAATGAACCAGTATTTTCCAGGTTGAATAGAATAACACTACGGTTAAATCTCTTCAAAAATCCACCAGGTTGCCTGCTCGCTTGCGATGAACTTGGAAAGCCGCTCGCGCGACAATATGGTATGATAAAAACTGGAGCATTACCTGACCCGAGTACGCAGTAGCTGGCAAAGGGCTTTGCTGCTAAGGCTTAGAGCAGGTACAATCTCTTATGGTTGTCCCCGGGCCATTTTGGGAATATGAATAAAAGTGCATGTCCTTGTGATGGTACTTCTACCAAATCAGTTTTACATTTTATGTTTTTCTGTAAATTGTATCGTGTTTTTAGATCGCAATTTCTGTTGCCACAAAGATTCTATAGTGTTTTTAGATCGCGATTTCCATTGCCACACAGATTTTATAGTGTTTTAGATCACGATTTCTGTAGTTACCCAGTTTTTATGGTATATTTAGATCACGATTTCTGTTGCCACACAGATTTTATATTATATTTAGACCGTTTAGTCTGTTCCACACAGATTTAATCAATGTAGAGTAGCTTTTCTCTTCTTGCAATTGTTATCAAATGATGTGGGATGCTTTAAATGGGAAACATCATTTACCACGCTGTCAGAACCACACAATACCTTTACCAGGCACCCATTACCGCGCAAATGCCTTTACCACGCAGGCCTTTACCACAAATATGCCTTTACCATGCATGTGTTTACAATAATAATAATAATCCACAGTTGTAAAGCACAAACAATCACCCGGAAGGGTCTCTAGGCGCTGGGGGCCGTTGGGAAGATTAAGCAACTTATTGCCCAGAGTCACATGGTGCTGGGCTAATCTGCCGCCGGCGATCGAACCGTGATCCCCAGATTCCGGAGTCAGCCGCCCTGGCCGCAGCGCCATACCTCTTCGCTATACAATGAGTTAGACTATATACTATTTGTTGTAAAGGCATGCCTGATAAAGCCATATGCGTGGTAAAGATGAATGTGATAAAGGCATGCCAGGTAAAGGCATATGCGTGGTAATGGATGCGGTGTAAAGGCATGCGTGGTAATTCCTTGCGTGGTTCTGTCATATATCCTTCTTAAATCAGCTGTATTTTACCGGAAATGTATGAATGTATAACTGTTATGTTTTTTGACCGCGACCGAACGTGGCGGACGGTCCCGTATCTGCGGGTTTTGGGAAGCTGTGTGGAGCTGCCTGCATCATCTTTATCTTTCATTGATAGCAAAACAAGTTACGGCACTTTATGGACTAGCAGCTCATCCATAAGACTAGGACCAAGCTCTATGAGCACGTTTTTAAAGCAGCAGTTACTGGGAAGGATCTTATTACATAAATCATTTGAGTTATCATGATCAAAAAGTCGGAACTATCTGTATACAGAGAATTATCTGTCCGTTTCTTGGGTCTGCAGATATTCTGAAAAATCGGACACTGGTAGTATTACTGGGTCAGGTTTAATTGCACATCTGCAATTAAATTATCTGCTGTGATCTATACCCGTTACAAGTGGGACTAATCACTAGTTTAGATACGCTTGCCTGCTGAACATCCTATTTGGAGGTGGAACTCCTGAGGAAGGCAGTAGTCTGCCGAAACGCGCGTTGAGACAACATGGAAACCACCCGAAAATCACATGTTCAAATGAAACCTTTTTTATATCCTGTATAGTTGACCAAAACTGTGTATTTCCAATAAGAGAATTGAGTTTGGAAATATCAACTTATTCAGTATGAATGCTTGAAGGATGATTGAACCTAGGACACTGTATAAATGAAAACCCTGTGCAGATCTATAAAAACCATATTTATGAATATTTTTAAACTATCAGGCACAATTAAATAAATGTTTTTGTATTTTTCTAATTATTAGTGTCACTACCTTTATTTGACATGTTCTGATTTCTCAACGAAAAAGAAGTTGCCCTAGATCATTTACAGAATGTATAACTGTTATGTGTACACTGTTTGTGTGGTCTTTGTATGCATGCTTTCATGATTGTCTTTGACTGTCGCATAAACAATATTGGGGATGATGATGATGACTGATCGCTTGTAAAATAATAACCTTCAAATGCAAATCTTGCCACTGTGTTTTACCACCTAATTATGATAATCTGAAAATTGTATCCATCTAAATGTGAGAATATGCTTAGAAAATGTGTTGCTGTAAAGTGAACACGGCCTATTAATAGATGATGGCTTCCCTGTTGCAAATGTCGAATCTCTTCCTAGTTCCCTTCCGAGATCCCGTCTCGTCCCTGAAGACCGTCCTCCTGAGTGAATGCCTGTCTCTCAGCTGTGAAAGATTCAAGTGATTAGGTTAATGTTGTAGGCCCTTCAAATCCCCCGTGAAGGTTCTATTCTTAGCCTTCATTCTAATATAAATATTGTCAACCAAATTGCCCGGTTCATTCATCATCGTTATCGAAATGGTTGTATGTTGCCACTGGCGATGCCCTCTGGAGATCCTTGCAGAACAACGCCCCACCGCCTTCAGTTCCTGTAATGTGGAGATAAATGCAGCGATGAATGAGCATCAATTCTCTGCTTGACTGCACCATCTTCTTGCAGACCCATCAGATTCCAGCGCTCTGATGGGCCCAACTATAGCGATCACCGCTGCGGTTCTTCAGTAGCGTCTGATTAAGATGGGAGTGCCAATGAAAGCGCCAAAGGAGGGATAGACCTCGTCCAGGTCGATCATTCATGATTCCTGATCCTAGGAATGTTCACCGAGGGATGGTCACCATCGCACGCATGTTGTGACCTTCTTGTGGTGTGCTCCCTGCTTGCTTCCCTTCCTCTTTTACTCCAACCCTCCCTCTCCTTGCCCCACCCCTTCTTTTCTTTTTGAGACTTTTTGTCTCTCTTCTGTGTGGGGCAGAGTTTCTTCCTGTGGAGGTGGGCCCGGACCTGGAACAGAGACAGGAATGGCCTCGTGGCCTGCCCCCAATGGGTTGCTCACCACCCTGCCTCAGCCTGAATGTGTGTTTTTATGAGAGTGCCTCCACCAACCTAGTTTCTTTCCCTGGCTACCTTGCTTCCAGCTAGCTCAGAGATTTTTTTTTTTTAACCTGGGTGATCCCTGACCCCCCACTTCTCTCAGCCACTGTTTTTTGCACTGCTTGCACCCTTTACCCCACCCACCCCAACGCTGTATATTCTCTTGATGTGGTGCAGATGACCATGGAGAAGGCACTGGCACATTAAAGGACACCACTGATTCTCAAAATGAATATTCATGGAAAGAATTTGCATGCAGTGGATTTGAATGGAGAATATTTAGGTATACTGCGGTTATGCTCAAAGGATGGGGTGGTGGGGCCCTATGCGATCTGTACAACTAATCCCTCTTTAAAGAGTCGATCAGATGTGTCCCGCAGCAGTTGAAAACTGATGGTGACCTAGCTCTGTGCCACAGATTGTTGAAAAGCATCCTTCTTTTTTCTCTTGCAGGATCACTTCCTGCCACCTTCCCTTCCAGAGTAAATGGCTGTACGTGGGAACGGAGAGAGGAAACACGCACATTGTAAATATCGAGTCCTTTATTCTCTCAGGATATGTCATCATGTGGAACAAGGCAATAGAACTGTAAGTGCACATTCTTGGTTTGCAAGAAATGGATCAGGCTGTTTGTTGGGGTTCTCTGTTCTCTAAAATGATACACATTTGAATTCTCCAGCAAAAGATTTTTCCCAGATTCTCAAACTCACGATAATTCCAAGTCGCTAGGCTGTACCTCGAAAACTCAAAAATGTGTAACTTAAAATTTCAGTATTTCTACCAAATTATTTTTTCACCTTCCACCTTTAAAATGAGAAATCTAAGAGATAAGAACCCCAACTTCTGGGATGAACAATTTATGGCTTTTAACCAATAATAGAATGCAAGCGGTAGGGCTTCATACACTAGCGCACTAGACGATTACTATATCAAGAAAAATGATTTTTAGTAAGGTGAGGGTGCTCACTTCTCATGGTCTACCGCTATTATCCCACAACAAACTGAAACTGAATTGTACAGAGAAGGAACGACACAATTTAAATAGAAGTATATCAATTAATTATTGAAGTCCTTTGAATGATAAGTCATTAGGCAGATGATTCTTGATCAGATCCTACTTCTTTATTATAGATCAACTCAAGTTCTTTTAATTTCAAATAATTCATTTGATTTTTAACTGTCGAGCTTGCAGCTTTGTTGCACAATTTAAATCAGCCAACGCGTTTCGTCCTGTACGGACATCATCAGGGCTCATTTATTTGGAGAAAATCCTGTCGAAATAATTTCCAAATGCATCGTTTAAGTTGAGGTAAATATTTTTATTATCGGGCCGTGCTGATGCTGTATGAGACTAACGATTTCGACTGAGCATTTAACTTAATCTCAAGATCAACAAATGATAGAATTCAAACGAGAGGCACATACAGCTGATATAAAATAGATGATATATTTGAACAATTTTAAAAGTACTCAAAAGAACTCAAAATATTTACCTCAACTTAAACGGTGCATTTGGAAATAAGAAGAAGGATCTGATCAAGAATCATCTGCCTAATGACTTATCATTCAAAGGACTTCAATAATTAATTGAAATACTTGTATTTAAATTGTGTCGCTCCTTCTCTGTACAATTCAGTTTCAATTTATGGCTTTTCACTGAGAAAAGGAAGCAGTGAGAACACATCTTAATTTTTACCTAAAATCGTCTACAAATGCTGTGTGAGATGTTGCCGTCCATCTGTCAGTTGACCTGCTGCTTCCAATCAGAGATTTTCCAGTTTGGTGGAGCTGGAACATAAGACATTAGAAGTAAAGAGAGATATCTTGTATTACCTCATGAGAACCGGGGCCCGGGTGTTCTATGAACTTATTGGTCTCTAATGCAGTGATTAATTGAGGAGAGGAGGTCACGAAACAAATTATATCTGGTGGATCATGGAATGCAAAACGTTGTGCTACCCGAAGCTAACAGGGTTCTTCCCCGTTGCTGAGGAGCTCAATGACTTGAAGCGATATCCCTCTTTACCTAAGTATGTTGGGATACTACTTGGAAGTCTGGTCACACTTTTTGTGCCACTTATCTCCAACGATCCAATGCAAAGGCTGATGCTCAAGTGGATTAGGGATCCCTCAGAAATCTGTTTGTACAGGAGCTTTAAATAGCCACATCCTGAAAGGTTAAATCACAGCTGTGAAGTCTATTCGAAGAATATTAATCTGTGCAAAATCTCTTGCTGGAGAAGGAAGGGGCCCCTACCTGTGATAAAGGCTCTCTAGCTTAAGTATCCACTTTCAGATCAGAACCAATACTTGCTTTCTCCCCTCATCTGGGGTTGGCTATCTATGTAATGAAAGAACAATGGACAGGAAATCAGTTCTTTGTTGACAGACTCTATAAGCTAAAGTAGGCTCCTGTCACCCTATGACCAGTCATTGATTGCTCTGGATGCTGCCGTTCTCAAGTGCTTTTAATAGCCTTCTTCTTCTCAGATATATTTTCAAAAGGGAAAGGAGTGACAAAGATTTGCTAAAATAATTTCAATGGATTTTAAGGGTAAAGATGTGTGTGCCTGCCACTGCAAATTATCCTGATGTTATAAAGCTGGAGTGCATCCCTTAACTGGAGAGCTATTGTGTGGGCGAGCGACTTAGATATTTAAGTCTGAAGCCCAGTGATGGCCACAGAGCCTATGGAATCCTACGGCTACCATAAAGAAAGACAAACACTTGTGATTTGGTGATCATGTCTGAAACAAAAGCTATAAACATGTTCACAGCATTGTATGTGTCATCACATTACCTTGATCATAGTTACCTGGTGGACTAGATCATAATTGTGTATTGTCACTCAAGCTATTTTGACCTTAGACCCACACTTACGAGAAGTAAAACCCTGGCAAAGTTGTGTTTAAACTCATTGCTTATGCCGATGATTATCCAAGTGATATTGTACCAGTCTCAAATGTATTGATTTCTTTTTCTAGGCAGGAGATGTATCTGTGACAAAATCTGATTATGGCACTCTGGTGAAATCTGTGTCTTGACAAGTCTGCCTTGCTAAAATGTCTGGTTGAATGGCTATGATAGCAGGAGGATATTATTGGATGCACCTATTATTATTATGTTTAGAGATTGTTTTACAAACCTAGAAGCACTTTGTTTGAACATGTAACACTTATCTCTTCCATATGTTCTTTTGTGATGAAAACTGTAATTTGTATCTTTTTTATGGTTAAAGAATTGCCCCAAATATGGAGAAAGGCAAATGTAGTGACAAATCAAAGAATGCAATCCGCTTTGATTGATTATGTTAGAACCAGGCAGATTACTTGAACTCAAACACTGTTGAAAAAGATATTACTATGGGTTTGGAAATGATCTTGTTATTGGGGTGATTGCTGTGGGTCCACCACTTATGAACCACTTCTAGGCGCAGTAGCCATTACTACATGTTCCGGTTGTTAAAAGTTAGTTTGGCTAACATGGTTCGATTCCCGACAACGATTTTGGTGCCTTGTTCTTGCTCCAATTAACATTCATTTTTGCAAACACAATTGAAAGCCAAATCTCCTTTGAAGCAGGAACGTTTTCATGAGAAAATCGTGTTGGGATCACAATTTAGTCCAAAACAGAGCAAGAGGAAAGCAGTGAGTAAATCTGATGTGCGATCTGTAAGTGCTCAGCTGACATCCACATTGTCATTGGCAGGGAACATTCTGTTTCTCACTCAAATCTGGATGTCCTACCCTTCCCTGAAACTGAATGCAACCAAAACAGAATGTGTTCCTATCATCAAAGTTATCAATAACCACATATTCAGACATGCTTCTGTGACGTGCTCTTCGACGTCTTCTCCAGACTCCAGGTCCCTCACCAAACATGATCAAGAACCACACATTCAGACTGCTTCTGCGATATGATAGTTTAAATCTTCTTCTGACTCTAGATCCCTCACAAAAGATGATCAATAACTCCACAGTTAGATCTCCTTCTGTAAGCTGACCCTCAAAGGCTTCTCCGGAGTCCAGATCCCTCACCAAACATGATCAAGAACCACGCATTCAGACTGCTTCAGAGACATGATACTTGAATTTTTCTTCTGGCTCTGGATCCCTCACAAAAGATTATCAATAACCCCACTTTTAGATCTACTTCTGTAAGCTGATCCTCAAAGGCTTCTCCAGATTGCAGATCCCTCACCCAACACCATCAAGAACCACGCATTCAGACTACTTCTGTACGCTGATCCTTGGAGGCTTTGTCAAGCTCCAGAACCCTCAGCAAGGATTATCAACATCACATATTCAAGCCTGTTTCTGTGATGTAAGCTTTGGGTTTTTTTCAAGCTCCCTACAGCAGATCCCAACAAATCCCTGACTCCTTAGTAGAAGTCTATTTTATGGTAATTGGGATGAAAGATCAACGAGGTATATCACTTACATCATGTCAGCTTTTCACTGTGTGTGTGTGTGCAAGCAAGACTGAGGGGCCGATTACGATGTCAGTCAGAAAGCCTCCGACCGCTAGTCAGAAGCATTCCAACCACGGTTGGAGGCTTTGCGACCGACACAGTCAGTTTGTGATCCGACCGCCCAATTACAATGTCGGCAGTCGGAACGTAAAGCGGCCGGTCATTCCAAAGCGATTTCGACCGGCTGTCGGAGACTTCCAGCCAGTCGAAACCTCAACGTAATACCCTATGAGCGTCGTTTCCACCGTCAGGATTACGATGGCAGTTCACCACAGCCTTTCTCTGCTGGCCTTTCCAACATTGAAAGGCTGTCGAAAAGGGACTTTGGGGGCCCCTACTATGGCCCCCTTGCTTCAGCAGCCTACGGTTGGTGGGTGAGGGGGTACTTAGGGTACCCCCTCTGTAAAACCCTGCACTGTTTGGCAGGTGCAGGGTTTTACACCACCCTCCCCCATTTCTCCGATGCTGTGGGCCCTGACTGTTTGGTCTGCCCTCTAGGGCCGACCGAAACAGTCATGCGCACTCTGCATTTTCTCTATGTAGCCTGCATGCACCTACATAGAGAAAATGGCCTCCATACAGGCGCCCGGGCGTCTGGGTGCCATACACACCAATCACAACGCTGCCATTGCAGCGTTGTGATTGGATTAAGGGAGGGGAGGGAGGATGCCTGCTTCCTGTTCCAGTAAAACCCAAGTGCAGAACCCGGCCAGGAGCTGAGGCAGCACGGGCCCGGTAAGGTAAGTTTTTATTTTTTAAATCCCCCCCCTACGACCACCCCCACCCGCCCACCACCCATGAGTCATGCAAGCCGTGATTGCTGAACCCTGCGGGAATACATCAACTAAACCATCATCTACACTACGGTGATTCAGGTGAGGTTGGGGAGGTCTGAGGATATTTGTGTTCAGGGGCCAGTCAGTCCCTGCTCGTCCAGGTACTGACCAGTAAACACAAAGGGGAACTCCTTTTGTGTGCAAAAGAATTAAATATTTAATGTACTACCATCTGCAAGGGCGCCAAATTTCTCTCCGGCCATGTCCAGATCGCTATCTTAGCAAAGGCCGGCTCTGAGATATATATATATATTTCGAGCGCGGTTGCTGTGACAACCCCTCAAGCGACTCGTGTATTTAATGTTTGATTGGAGTGAAGCCCGTCATTGTGACAAAGGCGGCTTGCCGCCGAAATGCGTTGTGGCCCTTTTTTGTTAAATAAATCTTCTTGTTATACTCTCACGGAGTCGGCGCCTGTCTTTTCATTTAGGCAGGATTGGTGACATATATATGCATATATATATATATACACACACACATACACACACACAAACATAATCTAGCCATCGCAAAGTCAACCCTCGGAGGGTCTATGAAGTAAATAAATCCCAGTTTGTTGGAATATCATCGTTTTTTTGCCTGAGTGTGCGCTGCATTGACTTTGTGATGGCTATGTATATATATATACACAAACACACAACATTAGCTGTGCCACAACCTCTACCCTGAGCCCTCCTGACCTCCATGCCCACTCTCCGCTGCCTGAAAGAAACAATTTACTTAAAGAGAGCACACCTTCCGGTTCTCATTTCCAGATGGATGACTTGGCCCTTGTCCCAAAAGAGCGGGACAAAGATTAAAATGGAGGAATGCGTGGGGACACGGGAGAGGTCCTTTGACAACCGGGACTGCCCGGGGAAGTCCGGGACGTTCTTCTCCCGTCCTCTCTGGCTGTTTCTCTCTCGCATCACACCTGCCTTCATCCCAGGCCACTCGTGCAGTTGCAGGAAAACTGCCAATTTGAGATTCTCCTGAGTCCCAAAAAAACAGCCACCACCAAAAACAATCATTGTTAGAAAAAAATATGTGAGGCAACTGCGAGGTTTTTCGCCCGACGAGAGCCAGACAAGCCCTAACCGGAAGCACTCACGCCTGCTGCTTCCGCTTGGCCGTGCCAGGCCCAGGCAGGCAGTAGGAGCGAGGCCTCTCTTCATTAAACTGCTGCAGGAGACCTCGGCTGCAATAAGGCGCTTTAAATCTCATGCTGTGCTGGCAGGTGCATTACCGGAGAACTTGGAGGTCTGCGAATATAACAAGCATTTGCAATGCAATACGTCTCGCATTTACGGGAGTTTGAGCTATTGGCATTGTAAATGACAACGCCTTTTATTTATGTTTTAAAAACCAAAATATAAATAAAAGACATTGTCATTTACAATGCCAATAGCTCAAACTCGCGTAAATACGAGACCTATTGCATTGCAAATTCTTGTTCCCCAAGCAGGCTGGTAATGCAGAGAGACATGCCCTGCAGGTCCCAGCAGGATAACAGCCTGCCATGAACAGAATTAAGAGTGTGATGCTATCGAATCGAGCACACCGGCTACTCACCAATAGAGGCCTAGATGTCTATTGACAATTTAATGACAAAAAGTCTGTCTACCTTGGAATTATTTACTTAATATGTTTCTTGTCGTTTTTCCAATAGGGGCTCGAGTTCCTACTCAATCATTTATTTAGACCCTTTGGTTCGTTCAGCCGTTTTACAATCAAAATGCCACCTTGACGCTTCCAGTTTTATTTGTATGGGGAGTGTGTGTGCATAGTGGTGCTAATGGACAGAGGAACTATGCCGAGATCTGTGTTGGGATACAGCAGCGTGCATAGAGGCCATGTGCAAAGCTTACTTGTACGTATAGGGGTATTTGCAGAGCGGGCAATTGTAAGAAAACGTAACCGGTGCCAATCGCAGGGATGTGTGTGGGTGCAAGAGGGGGCAGGGGGCACAAACATTGCCAACAGTAATAGAGATCCTCCCGTCAGCCTGCAAGGACGCTCCCAGGGCCACATGCACTACATACAAGGAAGAAAAAAAAATGACATGCGCACGCCCCTCCCCCAGAAAAGCAAACACTATCAGCAGACATCCCAGCCACGACCTCATTAGAAAGAACTGCACCCGGGGTGGGGACCGAGGGCGCTTACCTGTAGTATCCGGCTGGATACATTCTAGTGTTCAGCCTGTGATGTAGGACACACTTCACACCCACCCACCACAGGCGTCACCAGTCAGGCAACCCTGTTAATAAAAGGGGCCGGGCGCACATGCCCGGGGCCAGTTATCACACTATACTGCTGAGTGTCTGTGTCCGTTATTTACCACCATGTGGGTCTGAGGCCCAAACTCTACACTGGCAACGAGGGGGGCCTTATCCCATGCATGAGAAGTCAGCCGCCTCCTGGTTCCTCGGGGCGGATGTGTAGCTGACACTCCTGGACACGCCCCTGCCAGTCTCCACCTACATTCTGCCGCATGCCCTCCCGGCGTCTGTCCTTCGCACTGGCAGGCCCAGCAACTGGCCCTCGGCGGAAGTGGGGGGTCTGCTGAAGCCAGCACAAGGTTCGGTGCGACCGCGTGCGCTGCGACCAACGCCGCAGGAGATGTGACACTGCCCGCGGCCGCACCACCCACAAGGGGAGGGGTAAGAAGATAGCGCCATCCTCGGACCCGCAGGATGCCCAGGTGAGAGGAGTCTGGTGCACCTCTGCCTCGTAAACCCCTACAACGCACGCCACCACACGGACTAAGTGAGCCGCAGGCCCATACAGACATCTGCTTCCCTGCACGACGGCTCATTGCCCCAGGAAGTGAAAGACAGAGCCCCCTGGCCAGCGGACGAACGGCCGTACAAATATCACCCCACAAGCCCTGAATGTCCTCCAGGAAGGGTGAGCGCTGTCACATTGGGCGGAGACCCTACGCAACGCTGCAAACGAGGGAACCCTGAAGAAGCTGGAGAGGCACAGCAGCGCAGAGCAAGGGCTCGCATCCCCGTACCTGATCAAGCGCGAGGAGGCTCCCGGCCTGCCGCCTACAGTTTCAGCCACTAGAGGAGCGCCGCAAGTGAGTGAGAGCCTAGCAACGGCTCTGACATCCACCACGGCCGGCAGTTGCGAGAGAGACTGCCGCGGCCGACGAATGGCCAATGCTAGCAGAGCTACCAGGCTGGCGAGAGCCGGAGGGCGTCTCCGTCAGGGACAAGTAATGAACAACAGCAAGGGTTGCCCTCCATGCGCACACCCCCCTAGACTTCTGCCGCATCGCAGCATCCAGCGCCGGAGCCAGCGCCACCTGGTGGTCGACGATACAAACCACAGCCACCATCACCGCATCAGCCACCGTTCCCTGTCCAAAGGTAAGTGGCGCCACGCCCTGACACAGCACGGGGTCCTGCATCAGCCCCTTTGGCGCCCCGGAGCCTGCTGCAAGCCGTCCGGAGCTCAGCACCACCTAGCGGTCATGTGCCTACACTGCATCAAGTGAACCAAAGCTACCAGTGGACACAAGCATTGGGGGAAGGGCCCCAGCGCCCAGAAGTGCAGCGAGGCAATAACCCTGAGAAGCCCCATGTAACCCGGCCAACACTGTGCACCCATGCGCAAGGCCCCCGCAAGAAGGTAAAGCTGCCCCTGCCACCAGCATCGCTGCCAGCACCACCTGGCGGCTAACATTGCAAGCCGAATACTCATCTGCCTGCACACAAGTAGCCCCACGTGCCAGCATCGCACAGGACCCTGTACCAGCTCCTATAGCACCCAAAGCCGGCAGCAATCAGGGCAAGCCACCGAAGCGACCGCAACGCCACCGGGTGGCTCTCCAGAAGGAGCGCACTGTAGAACAGATGTATTGTGTGGCCAGAACAGATAGCCAGCTGCGCCCCACAACCGCCATCCCAGGCAGCAAGCTAGGCCTGAGGAGAGGCCCTGAAGCATCACCACTTGATCGGAAGAGTCTGATCAGAAGGAAGAAAGCGAAAAGGGATCCTGGCAAGAGGATCTGCTCCGACGCGTCCAAACAGCGGGCAAGCGCACTGACTGCCCACCACGACCAACGTCAGCAGGCGATAGTAGCAGACCAGGGACACATGTGGCTGCATTGCCACCCATAGACAAGCGGCACCAGAGCAGCAACAACAGGCAACACCGGGATTCGTGAAGCACCATGAAGCCCTGCTAATGTGAAGGAAAGACAGTCACCAGGTCAGAGAGAGCACACCACCATTAGGAGAGAGACTGCCTGCTCACGCCCAGTCGCCGAGACAGCTGCACGTCATCAGGAGTCCCAAGGAGCCCAAAACTTGTCCAGCGCAGGCAAGCGCCATCTAAACACAAGCAGCAACACCAAAGACAACTCCCACCTGCAAGAGTGGACTACAAGCCAGACAGCAACGTCTTAAGATCGCTGTCCCCACCAACAGCACAAGAAAGACTGGTGCAGATCACACACCACCAGTGGCTGTCCACCGCCACTGCCGGAGAGGAGGTCGCATCCCTCGCTTGTACTGGTGTACAGACACCACCGCAAACTACACCCCAGGCACACCACGTGCCAGGAGAAAGCATCCAAGAGGAAGACTGAGTGCACTATGTCAGATACGCGCAGAAGGCAGGGCCAGTGAACCTGACGCACGGGCGAGCGCCCAGGAGATAGAGACATCTCCACAAAGAAGCATCTCCACCACCCCAGCGAAGCCCCGCAGTGGGCTAAAGGAAACAGTGTCCTCCCTCGCACTGCCTCAAGATGGCAGGCACCCAAGACAGGCAAGAGAGGAGTCGCACACTCCATGTGGCAGGCCGCCACAGCGACAGGCGCTCCGACAGCATGGCGACACGTGACCGGAGGTCACAGTGCACAGCAGACAAGGAGCCCGTCACGCAAAGTGACCAGTCCGGACAAGCGCACCGGAAGAAACGAAGAAGCAGGCGCCACGACGGCGCAGCCTCGGGACACAAACAAGACGCCCTTGAGCGAAGAGAAGAGGGACACTGCAAAATCCCTGAGGAGGGGATGGTGCCAATGGAAGTCCCCAAGAAGCACATGCAAGTCCTACGGACAGGACTGGCCTGCAACAGACCCGCAAAAGAAAAAGAAAGACCGCCACAAGAACGACGTGACCAGTGAGATGTCCATGTGGCGCAAACATGAGACAGGTGGCAGGATGCCACATCCAAGGGAAAACCTGGTCGGAAAAAGAAGAGCGTGGCATGACGCCACTCAGCAAATGAGGAAAGAACAGTGGCATGACACCACCGGGCAGACAACCACCACAGGTGCGCAAGATGGAACGGAGAAGAGCGACAGGACGAAGGACTTGCACCAGCACTGAGGAAGGTGTTCATCAGCACGAGCCAGCCACCGGGGTGCAGAGACGTCACTGGAGACAGCTCCGCGGGAGGACCTACCGTAAGCCGCTAGCAAGCGCGATCTGCCTCCTGGCCCCACGCTTCACAGTTCGACCGTCCTCTCACCTGTCACCGGCTGCTTGGTATCGATAGCACCACACCTCACAGTGCACCTGCCTGAAGACAATGGAGTGGTGCCAAAAAGTCCCTCAAGCCCTCCTCACTCCCCAAGGTCACCCCGACAGAAGATCGCCACCTGTTTGCCCACTGAAGAAAACCAACATTCTGTTATTAACATCCAGGCGCATCCTCACCAAGGCGCCCCAAACAACCGAAGTTCAATGAGGCGAACCACCCAGAAACCTTCTATGCACCCCCGTCAACCTACAGCCTGCCGAAGTCAAGCACACCCGGCCATTGGAAGATCCACCCTTGGGGACTACACAAGACTTGGCAGTGGCCCTGTTGGGAGTTCTTCAGCGACCCCTAAGCGCGGCCTACTCAAAGAGAATAAGAAGGGTCGTCGAGCATGCCGCCTCCAGAGAAAGACCTCACTCAGAGATCGTCTCCAACAGCCGCAGGCTCTGTCATCTGCCAAAGGCTGGACGCCTGAGAGATCCTCCAGAGTGGATTCCACCTTAGCTCCAGATACACCAGCATTGAACTCTATACAGAGACTTCACCACTGCGAGACCAGGCCGGTCTAAAGAACATCGCCAAGGCAGAAGAAGACATCTTGACCACGCGATCCGAAGCTCCAGCGCTGCCTGGCTGACGGCCTGAATAGACTCATTTGTCCCATGTGCTATTCATTCATTCTATTGTAGGTTGGACTTTTGTTTGTTTTCTTTTATTAAAGTTTGGGAGGGATGTAGTATCCGGCTGGATACATTCTAGTGTTGAGCCTGTGATGTAGGACACACTTCACACCCACCCACCACAGGCGTCACCAGTCAGGCGATCCTGTTAATAAAAGGGGCCGGGCGCACATGCCCGGGGCCATTTATCACACTATACTGCTGAGTGTCTGTGTCTGTTATTTACCACCATGTGGGCCTGAGGCCCAAACCCTACATTACCCTCCTCCCTTACAACAGCTATGCCCGGTTCTGTTCCAATAGGTTTATTCGGGTAGGAAATAAGCATAAAACATTTCGAAAAGTCATAACACAAGAGTAAATATGAGCAGTATGGTGCTGCACGATGAGAAAAAAAGTGGTTTGTTTGGAAAGAATTTGTGGTTTGTTGTCATCTGGTAACTGATATTGAAATTAACATTAAAGATCTAAATAAGGAAAACAAATGAGGATTTCGAACTGTAAGCGGACAACATGCGTCTATCAGTGATGCGGTCAGTTGCCTGGCCATGTAGGTGTGGCACTCTTGCTTCCGAGAACCATGTCCAGCTATTAGAAAACTTTATAAACACACACCAGCAAGGGCGCGGTAGTGCACCCCCTGAACTCAACACATAGCAGCCAAAGAAAACTGAACACAAAATGGTACACAAAATGCAAATCTGACGAGCGAGACAGTGCAGAGTGCCGAAGATGGTGGGGTTGGGTAGTGTGGGGTAAACAAGAGCCACCCAGCAGCCCATGAGCGGGAAGCACCACTTGTAGGGGATGGATGTGAAGAGGACTCGTCCCTGTGCACACAAAAGTGAAAACCGCGCTGCATCAAAAGTGTGCACATTTAAAATACATACTGCAATGAAGCAGAGCATCAAAAAGAAAAACGCAGTTGCTCTACTACGTTGCAGTGTGTATTTTAAACGTGCACACTTTTGATGCGGTATGTATTTCAAACGCGCGCACACTTTTTATTTTATTTTAAAGCAGGATTGCCAATACTGCTGTGCATGGCGTTGTCATGCCGCAGGCGCTTGGGGTCTTTCGGCATACGGAGAGCGGCTAAGCATTTGTAAGCAAGAGGGTGAACGCCAGATAAAAAGTCGAGCAGGGGGAAAAGCGCGACCCGGCGCTCTGATAAATAAATCCTACAATTGTTTAAACAAGGAGTCCCTAAACCTGACATACCAAAAGCTGCAGCGCAATGAAACTGTAGTTGGTCGCTGCTGCTTCTGATAAAAACGGAAGTGTTGCATCGGACCAGCAACCAATAGGGAGGCCGGAAATCGTAAATAAACCAATTGCAAGCAGCAGGCGGGATTACCCTCGCTATATGGATTACTAGATGTCTCGGAGAGATATCGCATGCGCGCTCCCTACGCAAGACCTAAAAAGTGGAAAACAAAGTAGTGTGTAATAGAAATGAAACATTCATTCCCCGACATCCTTTATTCACCACCCCATGCATCCTTTGTGTTTTGTTTGCACCCCTGAATCAAAGGCCGGCGGTGGGGATTGGTCTGCGATTGTTCACCGAGGAGGACACCCCCCGCTGGAGGTAAAGGTCAGAGCAATGTCAGCAGATTCTAAGACAGCGTCCCTTTAAACAAAACCGGAGCAGTCTTAAGCGAGGGGCGTGATGGCAGCTCAGCGCGGCCCATTACCAGCAGAATGTTCCTTTTGTAAAATTGCTTCCATCATGTAAAATGCGCAGAAAAGACTCCTCGGCGGCCTGGGGCTCCCAAATACATCATTGTGCATAAATGGCTTCCTGCTCTTGCTGTGAAAATAAAAAGTACTTCTGCGTCTGTTTTTTATTGAAGCGGCATCTTTAGGAACGGTACAGCCTTCAGGGGGTGGTCGAGGGACGATTTTAGGTCTGCCCTACAGTCTTAGCTGTTTCTTCAGCTCCAGTATTAAACAAAAAAAAGAATTAAATAAATATATAGACAACTAAGGGCAGTGGCCATTGGCTCTCGTGCACTGTGGGAAACAACATGTTTGCCATGCTTCCATGTTTATCCCATTCTATGTTCTTCAGTCATCCTTCCCTTTTATGCCTTTCTATGTTTTTCAGTCATTCCCTTTTTTTTCCTTTCTATGTTTTTCAGTCATCATTCCCTTTTTATTCCTTTCTATGTTTTTCAGTCATCCTTCCCTTTTATGCCTTTCTATGTTTTTCAGTCATCATTCCCTTTTTATTCCTTTTAATGTTTTGTTAGTTACCCGTGGTATGTTTAAACTATGTCCTCAGGCTATAGTAATTCAAAACCCTTTCTTTCCAGGAAAAAAAATCCTAATTTCCTTTTTCTCCTGTACCTATTCCTAATACAGGTGCCCTCTAGGAAGCACCCTATTGTTTTCCTATAGCTATCCCTTTTAACAAAGCCTCGTCGCCATCCTTTGAGTCTGTGGGCTCTGGAAAAGCACAACCATGATTGCATCAGATCAGCGTCTATGGCTACAGCTTCATAATGCAAGACGTCGAGTCATTACCCCGTGAGCCAGCGTTTGTCAAGTACTTTTGGCGAAATTTCATAAGTGTGTATGCAAATAAGCAAGGGGCATATTAACAAGCCAGGCGATAAAATTATCGCCGCTTTAGCGGCAGAAAACTGCCGCTAAAACGGCGATAATGGGCTTGATAATATGCTCTACGGAATTCCAATTGAAGTCCATGTTAGACGTCCTTCACATATTTTATCGCCTGGCTTGTTAATATGCCCCTAAATAACCCTAAAATGTAGAGGAGAAATTGTCATGAAGCCTATAAACGAATCACGTTAAGTTCAGATGCATTGTTGGGGTGTCGGGGCATATATAACATGGGCACCCCTGTTGCTGCCTAAGTGCCGTGCATCCCACCAAAGAAAGCCTAAACATTTTCAGGAATTCTGAGATTTTTTTGGGTTACAAAGTAATGTTTTATCAAAAAATTGTAAGAAAGCTTTGTTTTTGGATAATTCTACCCCGTGCTTGTGAGGGGCACGCTATATTGGTATAGTGAAACACGTCTCGTTTTTATTGCCCTATAAGCAAAAGACAGCAATCGTCAGCCCAAGCAGGGGAAATGAGTGGACTCCCATGAATTTCATAAGTGTTTCCTTTGCCCCACCACCTCTTTTGACCTCGGGCTCCAACAGGGCAGTGAAGAAGCCACAAATTAAAACGGAAGCGTCACCCAATGCATGAGCACTGAAGGGCCCTCAATAGAACATCCTAGAATCATTCAGTCTCTTAGGGGCATATTTATCAAGCGATTGCATCGCATTTGCAACACACAATGTGGTACATGCGTGACGTAAACCCTAGGATGCGATCTATCAAGCACCGCAAGGCCACTTTGCATGGTTCTGATTGGCTTGATAAATTAAGAGTAAGAGAGCTCAAATCCCTGCGTTGTGCACTCTGCCCCTTGGAGGCATTCCAAGGGTGTTCCCACGCACCTCCCATGGACTTTGACTGATTCCCAGATTTACCATTGCTGGTAAACCTGGGAATGCGCCAAAGAGATACGCCTTCCCAGGAGAGGCGTATCGAGGAGAAATATATTTCACTTTGTTGCTTTTCTTTCTATGTGTGCTGTATTCTGCAGCGCACATAGACAGAATAATATGCCTCAGGAAGTTGCCTCTTCCTGCACAAAAACAATCATGCCTGCTACGCGGGCACCCTTGCACCATCGTGGAAGGGTGCCTCCATTGGCACTAGGCAGCATATTCTGTGCCAGCACTGGGAAAAGACAGAAATGCACCGTATTGTGTTAAATCCTCGCATTCCTGCCCTTTCCCTGTAACGCAGCGCAGCAACTTGATGTGCTGCGCTGCACTGCATTACTTTTTAATAAATAGGTCCCTTAATTTTTTACATTGTCACTTCTGTCCCTTTTTTTCAACTTTACCAGCTGAAAGTTAACACTTGGCAACTCCCATCTTCCGCTAGTCTTTCTCTTCTCTGTCACGGGTATATGTCACTATTTCAGCCACTTTAATTTCAGATTACCATTATTTCAGATCTTTTATTTCGGATTACCATAGTTTTTAACTGATTTTTTCCTTATATATTCAGTTTTATTTCTATGAAATATTTTAGTGTAATATTTTAGTGTAAACCCTACATTTGTGCATATATATATTCAATGAAAAAAACAAAGGCTAAAGCTTAGTTATAGTTAGAAAAACGTATTTTCCCTATACAAACCACGTTTAAACAACACAAACTTTAAAAATTCTAAAGTTAGAGTTATAACTTTCACTATCCACCACCTTCAAATTATTATAAGTAGCAGACCTCATTACACACGCTTTTCAGCTCGCTAACCAGACAACACTAACTATAACTCGCCATTCTGCCATGCACTCTGTTGTTGCAAATAATGTCTTTTGATGAGTTATAAGTGTTGTTGTGAATGTTATAATTTCAGGGGATAAACAGTGCATGGAAAAGGAATGAGTTCTAGTCAATGTAGTACGACAAGTGAGGTGACAAGACTGTGTTTGGAGGTGCACGACGTATAGTAATTTGAAGGTGGTGCTTAAATTATAAATTGAAATTATGATTATAACTTTACAATTTTTGATGTTTGTGTATTTTAAATTGGAGTTTGTATAGAAAGAATACATAAGGTATTTCTAACTACAAGTTATCCTTAACCTATGTTTTTTCATTCTATGTCAATGGTTTTTATTTTTTACTAAAAGATGTGTTTCAAATCACAGTTTGGAGTGTCATTGACTGGAGTGTTGCAAAGTTGCAATGAAGCTCACAGTCCGGTGAAGGAAAGTGTCGTAGAGTTGAGTGTCGCATAGTGGAATAGAGGGGAGTGGAGTAGAGTGGAGTGATGTAGCATACAGTGGAGTAAAGTATTATACAGTGGAGTGGCGTGGTGTGTTGTATCATGGAGTAAAGTATTGTGGATTGGAGCGGCATGCTGTACAGTGTAGTGGCATGCCGAACATTAGAGCTGAGTGTTATACAGTGGAGTGTCGTTGACTGGAGTGTCACGAAATGGAGGGAGGTGGAGTGGAGTGTCGAGTAGAGTGTCATAGAGTGTTGTGGAGTAGCTTGGAGTGCAGTAGAGTGTTATAGAGTGTAGTGGCATATATTGAAGTTCAGTGGAGTAGAGTGTCCTATAGTTCAGTGTTGTCGAGTGTACTGTTGTGCAGTAGAGTGGCTGAGAGTCTCATACACTGTAGTGTTGTACAGTAGAGTATTATTATTTGTGAGAACTGTGCAATAGTTGAAAAGCCTGCAGTGGAACTCTCAACATTCCCATAATTGACTAAGAAAGATATCCTAAGAGCAGCAAACGCAGTTAAGCCAGGCTCTCCTTTGGGCCTGGCTCCTATAGACATCTTACTGAAATGAGGAGAGGCCGTTATATCTGCCTTAATGGTCATTTACAATCTAACTCTGGAGAGGATTCACTGACAAAATATCAATTCTCAAAATATCTCAATACAAAAATATCGTGACCAAAATATTGATGTCAAAAATATCGTCATCCTATACATATGATGGTAAGTACAAACATATCCCAAAAAATATCATTGTAATAAATATCGTTGTATTAAATATCATTTTAAAAATATATATACATTAAAATAATAAATATTAAATAGTAACATTGATTCTAAAAAATAGAATTAACATATTTTAACAAATAGAACAACAAATGTAATAAAAAAGGTAAACACATGTATACATTTTAACTAGTATACAAATATAACAAATAAATATATAGATATACATATACCAAGATCATACTTAAAAAAACATTTTAATTAAATAAAAAAAGCAAACAACTTAAAATTTAGTAAAATATTTTTATATATTAAAAACATAAATAATTATAAATATTATAATTTAAAATAAACAAAAATATAATAATATAAATTATAACAATATAAAATAAAATATAAAATGTAATACATATACTATCTCCACTACAATTTATACAAAACTACGCAAACTATTATAGTAAATATATGTTATGTTATGTTACGACTATTTATTGTGCGCACAGATACTCCAGCCAAGGAGCGTCCCGGCGCAGAGACAAGGTAGCACGTAACACAACCACAAATAAATAATGTACTACTCCCACTTCGCAAAAATAATAAAACTGGGTCAAATTTACAAATCTGTCTACAGTAAATGAAACAGTAGTGAAAGTGTTGGATATAACTACACACTGCAACCAACATTTGACTTTTCAACTTCCATGCTAGAGAGGCATTTTAGGCTTTTTTACAACTGACTTATTGGGCAGTTAAATAAGATAAACAGAAAGTACAGGGAATATTTTATGGGAAAAGAATAGATGCTTTACTACTGTTCAGCAGTGATAAAGCTAGCAAAATCAGACAGGCCAAAATGCAGGAACAATAACAGAAACTGGTTAATTTCTTACATCATAGTACTATATATTACATTTCTATGAAAGAATCTGAGTTGGTTGTATGGCTGTGGGATATCAAATCTATTTTACTGTGCACGACCTAATGCAGTTACTTTTAAGTGTTTCTTGTCACTCTACCCAGGAACAACACCTCATAACCAGAGCATTACTCCTGCTCAGGGTTTCACCTGTTGAACTGATAAAGTGTGTCTAGGAAAATAAAATACATGACAACTGGTTACCACTGTCTGCGTGTGGCTATTAGGGGTGGGCGGAATTTGCGTAATCGCGTTACGCAAATCTCCGCGAAAACGGTAAAAAATCTCCGCGAACACGCAGAAATTCCGCGAACACGCGGAATTGCTTGCTCGCAATACTTTTTTCCTGTTCGCGATCGCTGTTTGCGTGCTCGGGGTGAAATATCTCGCGAACACGCATATTGAGAACGCGAACAAGCAAAAAATTCCGCGAAGTCGCGGAACACAGATTTTTGGGCAATTTCGCGTTCTCCGCGGAACGCGAAATTACCCAAATTCCGCAAATTCCGCGAACGGAACGGAATTTACCGCTCTGGCCTAGTGGCTATACTTACTTACAGTAGTTTCCCACACAAATGACCTGCTGTTGAGGACAGGAGCTGGACCTTTTCTGTAGCATGGGTGGGGAAGAGGAAGACCTCTGTATATAACAGGAATGTAACACATGCCATTTCTCCATGGCCATGGGAGAAATATTTTTACTTAAAATGGGTTTCACATAAAAATGCATTCACAAGGTGGTAATTCTGTATTTGAAGCGTTATGCATTGGAGTAAATCTGGACATCTAGAACTGACCAAGACCAGGTGCACGAGTTTGAAAAGTTAGGAATTTGTTTCAAATGTAAAAGTCATTCTATGGAAACTCTTTTCTAACTTTATCTCCAATGGCTTTACAAAGCAACCAGAAAGATAGTAAAAGACAAAATAGAGCCCACTGTGGCATACTTAATGGAAGTGTTGTCTTTGACAGGAGAGAAAGGCCCAGAATGATGTTCACCTTCTTGGTGACAACATTCTGGCTGTAAGCACAAAGAGGCAACTTCGGTGTCTAAAATCACACTGTAGAAAACACATAACATGACAAGATATAGCATGTCATAGCATAACATAGCATAGAAAAATAACGTATGGGATAACACCATAAAATAGCATAGCACCCCGTAACATAACCTAGCGTTATATACTGTAACATATCATACCATAACATGGCGTAAATAGCTTAGCATAACATAATATAGCACAACATGGCACATAAGAACAGCTTAAGGTAGCATAAAATATCCTAGCATTACAGAGCGAAACATAACATAGTATAACATCACAGCATAATGCAACTGCGCAAGTTGACATAAAATAGCATGGCATAACAGAACATAGCATACGATAGCAAACCTCAATATACTATAAAATGGGAAGCAGTGTTAACCATTGGTGGACAGAATGGCATCTTTGGCTGGTTTGGAGGGACAAAGTGATGGGTTTTCCCTATAGGCATAGCCAAACATTGGTGGAGTTACCAACTTGCAAAAAATGTCACATTAGAGTGTTAGGTCAGTGCCTATCCTGAAGGTAAACCCTAGTTCTGAGTGTTCCAGTATCAAGGTGAGCTGGTGATATTGTGACGCTTACAATGAGAGTACCATGTATTGTGATTATGACCAGCATCATCATTTTTGGTGTGAAGATTAAAACATGTACAAATGTACAATCTTCATGATTATTATGATTTTTTGTAGTTTGTAAAATGCCAATGTTTGCATAATTTGCAGATTCCTACAGTAAAGGCCGCTACCCCTAGATCCACCCTTCTAAAGTCATGCTCCATTGTATAGAGAAGCAGAAATCCTTGTATTGCCAGTTGCCATGGCACCCGAAGCATGGAACACTGATAAGTTTGTTATTATCATTACTTGTTATTGCCTTCACACAGAAGCTCATCTCGGTTAGTCCCTGGTGCTTAGAACATTGTTTTTATCATTCTCTTAATCCATTGTTTCACATCAATACTCTTATCTGGTTCCTTCACCTTAGGCTGGGCTCAAGGTCTCTGAGAGGAAAGACAATGGTTTGCAGTGGAATAATAATAAGAAATACCGCCTGTAGGGGAGAGTACAGGGGATAAACTGGAACCTGAAAGATGTTATTAGCCCTCAAGTTCACGAATCTCTGGGAAAGGAGGCCAGCGGTTGAATGCACTGTGGTAGCAAGCAGATGCAGATGACAAAATATGTCTGATAACAGAGAAATATTAGAGTGTGTACTGTTTCACTGAAAACATTTAATCGGAAAGCAAGTCCATTAAAAACCAAAATCAGAGAAATGCAAATTGAATACATGTAAATGGATCATAGGGTGAATGACTGGTCAGGATTAGGTTGAGTTTTGTCTGCATTTGTGTGGTCTTCCTACAAGCTTTTAACCTTTTACCTCTTATTTTTCTGAATTTGTGTTAGCTGGCGTTAGGACTCTCTGCACTTTACCGCTGCTAACCAGTGCTAAAGTTCTTTTGCTCACTGCTTAAAACATGGTAAAATTGGCAACACCTGATTGGCATATTTAATTGATTTATAAGTCCCTAGTAAAGTGGTATACCATATACCCAGCACCTGTAAATTCAATGCTACCAGTGGGCCTGCAGAACCTATTGTGCAACACACTTAAGTAGCCCAATAAAACAAGTTCCAGGTCTACTATTGCAGCCTGACTGCAGTTTTAAACTGCCAATTCAAAGTGGCAAAATTACTTTCTTGCCAAGTCTTAAACTGCCCTTTTATTACATATAAGTCACACCTAAGGTAGGCCCTAGGTAGCCCAAAGGGCAGGGTGCATTTAATTAAAAGGTTGGACATGTAGGGCCTGATTCACAAAAGTAATCTGAGACAAAATCCTAACTTTACGACTTTCGGTATTCACAAAGGGCATTTAGGAGTAGTAAAGTTAGCATTTTGTCTCAGTTAAACTTAAGTTTTACTTAAGTTAAACCTAAGACCAAAACTTAAGTTTAACTGAAACAAAATGCTAACTTTACTTCTCCTAAATGCCCTTTGTGAATACCGAAAGTCGTAAAGTTAGGATTTTGTCTCAGATTACTTTTGTGAATTGGGCCCTTAGTTCTCATTTTTACATCTCTGGAAGTGTAAAACTCCTAAATTCGTAATTCGCTATTATGAGCCCTACCTCTTCCATAGGATAACATGGGGTTGCCTTATTACACGTAATAAGTGCTAACTTTTGATTGGGAACAGGTAAACATTTCGTGTTTAGTGTCTGAGAAATTGTAATTTAAAACCCTCTTTTTTTTTGAAAAACGTTTTTATTGGCATTTATATGGAAAGACATACACAGGCACAGGTGGTAACGCCATCAGCACAGAGATTTACATAGCAAGCGCGCTCAGTCGTAGCCTTCTGGACCTCACAGTCTTGTGGGCACCCAGGCCACCCAGCCCTATCCTGAGTAGGGCCACCGGTGTGTGTTCCCGGGAGCAGCCATTGTGCGTGTCCTACCGGAGCGCGGCCTGATCTCTGCGCCGCAGGGGCGCCGCGCAGTGTGTTTGGACCCTTGTGCGTAGTGTCGCGAAGGCGAGAGAAATGCAGCCAGTGGATATCTATGAACGAACTGGGGGCAAGGAACCAGGGGGTTGGGAAGGGTGCACTATGTCGGCTATCAGGAATGCTTGTAGCTATGCGCTCGAGAGCTGGACCAGCGTGAGAGAGCAAGGACAGAAAAGGGGGGGTCGGAAAGTCGGATTTGAAGTTACAATTTTGAAAATGCCACCTTTAGAAAGATCAGCCAAAGGGCACTTTCCTTGCGCACCTTTAGAAAGATGGCATTTTCCTGCCCTAGGTATTTGGTGCCTGCAACCTTTCCCTGAGTCACATGGGTCACATGACTGGGTGTAGTTAGCAGTTGGACTTTATTTATTCTTCATAGAGAGCCACACAATAGAGGGATTAAGTGTCTGGACCCTCAGACCCACTCTCAGTTCACTTTCTGGATCTGGGGAAGGACTTTCAAAGGGCTGCCTGCTGCTGTGGCCTGCTGTGGACTACAGAAGGCTGATTTGCTGCACTTGGAAGGACTTCTGTGTTGTCTCAGGCCTGCTTTGAACCCTAAGAGGCCTGTCCTGATACTTTACCCCCGTTCCACTGCTGAACTCAGGACTACCAGAATGACTTCATGGGCTGCTTGGATGGCCTCCTTATCAGAGCCTCATGGACAGAAAGGGCTCCAACCGTCTTGAACCTGCATCTGGACCCAGCCTGAGTGAGTCATAAACCCCAAAGTGGTGCCCCTCCAGTCATGGACGCTTGGTGGTGTTAAAGGTGCCCAGATAGCCAAAATCCAAATCATGGGACTTTTTGGCTAAAACCCACTCTGAAAACCATGTGGAGGCTGGGACCTCACTGCTCGTCTATCTGCCCAAGCTGCATCACCAGTAAGCCTTGACTTTACATCAGCTCCTGCTACGTTTGTCTCTGGAACAGCAAATCCTGTTCAGTGGTCCTTCTCAGAAGGGGTTTCTGGCCTCGTGGAGCTCTCGTCGGCTACAGCCTCCTGCCTCATCCCGCTGGAAATTTTAGAATTCCTAAAAAGAGACTAAGGCTGAACACAGAACTCTTCACCGCAACTTTGTCCAGCGGCTCCCCGATGATGACATCTCCTCTTTGGACACCATCTGCAGCCTTGCCCTGCTGAATTTTACCTTCTCAGACAAATTTGTACTGAAATGTCATCTAAGACCAAAGGTAAGCTAGGAACACGGATCCAGCACAACCCGACTGCAAGAACACACCCGTACCGAAGACCTTGCAATGCATCCTCCTCAACGTCCGATCCCTCCACAAACACGCCACCGAAATCTGGGACCTCCTCGACAGCACCACCCCGGATGTAGCGTTCTTCACTGAAACCTGGACCAACACCATCTCGGGGCCAGACATCGCCATCGCTATTCCTCAATGAAACCAGAGCTCCAGGATGGACCGCCCCACCCACCCGGGAGGAGGAATCGCCATTGTCCACAAATCCACCCTCCGCCTGAGCACACTGCCCGACGAAACCACAGAGACCTGATGGAACACCTTCACTTCAAGATACTGACCAGCCCTACCACCACCCTCTGAGGAACCCTCATCTACCGACCCCCTGGACCACGCGGACCGTTCACCAACTCCATCACGGACATCATCTTCCCGCATGCCATCGCATCCACCAACTACACCCTGCTGGGAGACCTCAACTTCCACCTCCACAACCAATTGGACCCCAACACCACATCCCTCCTGGACAACCTCCACAACATTGGACTCCGCCAAATCGTGACCGAACCAACGCACTCAGCAGGACACACCCTTGACCCCCTCTTCACAACAGGAAACTCCATCACCTTCAGCCACACCACCGAACTCCCGTGGACTGACCACCGATGCGTCCACTTCACCTTTAGAACACCCACCATCCACAGACACCAGCACCTGCTCCCACGAAGAAACTGGACCAGAATCACCGACGACCAGCTCACCTCCTCACTCAGCAACTCAAGCCCAACCATCGTGGGAAGTTACTACCCGAACACCGCAGCCCGAACCCTGCACAGATGGATCTCCGACAGCGCCAACACCATAGCCCCCCTCAAGAAAAACAACAACACCCACGCCAAGAAAGCCAGATGGTTTACCACCGAACTTCGAGAGTCCAGACGCACTTGCCGCCCCCTCGAAAAGGCCTGGAGGAACACCAAATCCACAGAAGCACACAACAACTTCAGAGCCGCTACCAACGCCCACCACCAACTCATCAGAAAAACAAGAAAAAAAGCGATTGAAGATAGAATCTCCACACACTCACACAACAGCAAACAACTCTTCAACATCATCAAGAAGTTTGCCCAACCCACCAGTGAGTTGGCGGGCATCCCTCCCACAAGACCTATGCGACAAACTCAGTACCTTCTTTCACCACAAAATCAAGAGCATCTACGACAACTTCGACAAAGACAACCAACACACTGAACCGCTGCCACCCACCCCGACACCCTGAAGCCAGCGATCGACAACTGGACAGCCCTCATCACCGAAGACACATTGAAGACAATTAAGTCAATCCACTCCAGGGCCCCCAGGGACCTCTGCCCCCACTACATCTTCAACAGAGCCGCCGACACCATCGCATCCATACTCCGCCACACCATCAACCACTTCCTGGCGACTGCCTCGTTCCCCGACAACTGGAAACACGCTGAGGTCAACCCCCTCCTGAAGAAACCCCCGGCGGACCGCACCGACCTCAAAAACTACAGACCCATCTCGCTCCTCCCGTTCCCAGCAAAAGTCATCGAGAAAGCCATCAACAGCCAACTCGCCACATTCATCGAAGTGCACAACATCCTCGACTCCTCCTAATCCGGCTTCAGAAAAAAACACAGTACGCAAACTGCCCTCCTCGCCGCAACAGATGACATCTGCACCCTACTGGACAAAGGAGAAACAGTAGCCCTCATCCTCCTCGACCTCTCAGCGGCGTTCAACACAATCTCTCACCGCACCCTAATATGCATACTCCTCGACGCAGGGATCCAGGACAAGGCCCTCGAATGGATCCGCTCCTTCCTCGCCAGCAGAACACAGCCGGTCAGACTCCCTCCTTTCCTCTCGGACCCTACACCAACCACCTGCGGAGTCCCTCAGGGGTCCTCCCTCAGCCCTACGCTCTTCAACGTCTACATGGCTCCACTCACCACCATTGTCAGAACCTGCGGACTCAACATCGTGTCATACGCAGACGACACCCAACTCATCCTCTCCCTATACAACAAACCCAACACTGCCAGACACAACTTTCGAGAAGGTATGGAAGCCGTTGCTAAATGGATGAAAAACAGATGCCAACAACTAAACACCAACAAGACAGAGGTACTCATCATGGGCCCAAACCCTGATGCCTGGAACGACACCTGGTGGCCCCCCGCCCTCGGAAACCCACCCACCCCCACGTACCACGCACGCAACCTGGGAATCATCCTGGACTCCGAGCTCAAAATGGACCACCAGATCAACTCCGTCTCATCCTCCTGCTTCCACACCCTCTGCCTTCTACGTAAGACCTTCAAATGGATCCCCCTCGAACACAGAAAGACTGTCTCTCACGCCCTGGTCCCCAGCAGACTCGACTACGGCAACGCACTCTACGCCGGAATAAACAAAAACCTCACCCGCAAGCTACAGAACATCCAGAACGCTGCTGCAAGACTAGCCCTCAACCTGCCAAGACACTGCCACATCTCCCAGCACCTGCGCACACTCCACTGGCTCCCTATCGAGGCCAGAGTCACCTTCAAGGCCCTCCACGACACCGGCCAGCGTACCTGAACAGCCAACTCAATTTTCATGCACCCCAAAGGACCCTACGATCAGCCCAGCTCTCCTACGCCTTGCTCCCCCGCACCAGAAAGACCAGATCGGGAGGCTGCTCCTTCTCCTTCCTCGCGGCCAGAGCCTGGAAGGTCCTTCCGCTCCACCTCCGACAGACAACATCACTTCCCATCTTCGCAAGAAACCTAAAAACCTGGCTCTTCGACCAAACCCCTCCTTGATGGACTGAAACCTGCACCCCCTCCTACCCCATGCGCCTTGAGACTCTTACGGGTGAGTAGTCACGCTTAACAAACTCCTGATTGATTGATTGATTAAGCGTAGACTGGGCCAAATCCACTCTTGGTATCCGACTCTCGCTCCTTCATGGTTGGCCATATTTTTGGACTTTGACCTGGTCTTGCATGACTAGAATTCCGCAGTTGACGCTTTGATCTTTTTTTGGTGCTAGTTTTTACCTTGAACTTTAAAAATCCATAACTCCAGTTCTACTAATTGTTTTTTTAACGTTTGGCTGTCAAATAATTTATTGAACGTTTACTATTTTTTTTTTATTTGGTACGGTTTCTTGTGTTGTGTTTTCAAATTATTACTGTTCGTGTGCTGCATAAATACTTTATACAATGCCTCTGAGTTAAGCCTGACTTCTTTTGTGCCAAGCTACAGAGTGTTAAGCAATGGTTAATTTAATGACTTTTGTGCTTCACCCTGACAGGGATTGTGGGTGTTGCTCGAGCAGGGTTAACACCCCACTCAACCAACAACCCAATTTCTCAGAAGAGTTAGGTTCAAGTATAAGGTTAGGATAATAGTCAGGTTCAAGGTTAGGAGCAAAGCGTGGATTGGAGTTAGGGTAAAGCTCACAGTTAGAGTTTGGTCTATGGTCAGGGTTATAATAGGGTTAACGTGAGGTTAAGGAGCCATGTTATCTTAGAGTGGAGATTAGCCTCAGGGTTAGATTAGATTTAGTTAGGATAAAGGTCACAGTCAAGGCTAGGGTCAATGTGTGTATTGGAGTTATTGTAAAGCTCACAGGTAGCGTTTGGTCTAAGGTTATAATTAGAATAGGGTTAAAGCGAATTAAGCATCAAGGTTATGGTTAAGTTCCAGTTTAGGCACAAAGTTAAATTGGATTTAGTTAACGTAAAGGTTAGGGTTAGAGTAGAGTCTTTGGGGCAAATTTAGTTTTGAGGTTAGGGTAAAGCTTTAGGTTAGAGTTAAGTTTAGGGACAGGGTTGTTAGTATTAGCTTAATCATAAGCATCACGGTTAGGATTGGGGTTAAAATAGTGTTAGGTTAGGGTTAGAATTAAGCTAAAGGTTAGGATCAAGGGTTAGGGCGACGGTCATGGTGAATGGTGAGGAGGAAAGTTATGGTTAGAGTTAGGGAAAGGGGTAAAGTTAGGGCGTGGTTTAGCATCAAGATTATGTTAATGGTAGGGTTAGGATGAGCGTCAATGTTAGGGTGAGGGGCAGGGTTAGAGTATAGGTTAAGTTTACACTCTGGTTTAGGGTCAGAGTTATGTTAGCATGAGGGTAAACATCAAGGTTAGGGTGAGGTTCTGGGTTAGACTAAAGCTTAAGTTTAGAGTCCGGTTCAGTGTAAGGGTTATGTTTGCAGGAGGTAGGGTACGCATCAAGGCTATGGTGAGGGCTAGAGTGAAGCTTAGGTTTAGAGTCTAGTTTAGGGTCAGGGTTATGTTCGCATGAGGTAGGGTGCGCATCAAGGCTAGGGTGAGGGCTAGAGCGAAGCTTAAGTTTAAAGTCTGGTTTAGGGTCCGGGTTATGTTAGCATGAGATTGGGTGCGCATCAAGGCTAGGGTGAGGGCTAGAGCGAAGCTTTTGTTTTGGTTCTGGTTTAGGGTCAGGGTTATGTTAGCATGAGGTAGGGGATGCATCAAGGCTAGGGTGAGGGCTAGACAAGCTTAAGTTTGGGGTCTGGTTTAGGGTCAGGGTTATGTTAGCATGAAGTAGGGTATGCATCAAGGCTAGGGTGAGTTCTAGAGCGAAGTTTAAGCTTCGCGTCCGGTGTAGGGTCAGGGTTATGTTAGCAATAGCATAAGGTAGGGTACGCATCAAGGCTAGGGTGAGGTCTAGAGCGAAGCTTAGGTTCGGGGTCCGGTTTAGGGTAAGGGTTATGTTAGTATGAGGTAGGGCACGCATCAAGGCTAGGGTGAGGGCTGGAGCAAAGCTTAAGCTTAAAGTCCGGTTTAGGGTCAGGGTTATGTTAGCATGAGGTAGGGTACGCATCAAGGCTAGGGTGAGGGCTAGAGCGAAGCTTAACTTTAGAGTCTGGTATAGGGTCAGGGTTATGTTAGCATGTGGTAGGGTATGCATCAGGGCTATGGTGAGGGCTAGAGCGAAGCTTAAGTTTGGAGTCTGTTTTAGGGTCAGGGTTATGTTAGCATGAGGTAGGGTACGCATCAAGGCTAGGGTGAGGGCTGGAGCAAAGCTTAAGCTTAGAGTCTGGTTTAGGGTCAGGGTTATGTTTGTATGAGGTAGGGTACGCATCAAGGCTAGGGTGAGGGCTAGAGTGAAGCTTAAATTTAGAGTCCGGTTTGGGGTCAGGGTTATGTTAGCATGAGGTAGGGTACGCATCAAGGCTAGGGTGAGGGCTAGAGCGAAGCTTAAGCTTAGAGTCTGGTTTAGGGTCAGGGTTATGTTAGCAAGAGGTAGGGTACGCATCAAGGCTAGGGTGAGGGCTAGAGCGAAGCTTAAGTTCGGAGTCTGGTTTAGGGTCCGGGTTATATTAGCATGAGGTAGGGTACGCATCAAGGCTAGGGTGAGGGCTAGAGCGAAGCTTAAGCTTAGAGTCCGGTTTAGGGTCAGGGTTATGTTAGCATGAGGTAGGGTACGCATCAAGGCTCGGGTGAGGGCTAGAGCAAAGCTTAAGTTCGGAGTCTGGTTTAGGGTCAGGGTTATGTTAGCATGAGGTAGGGTACACATCAAGGCTCGGGTGAGGGCTAGAGCGAAGCTTAAATTCGGAGTCTGGTTTAGGGTCAGGATTATGTTAGCATGAGGTAGGGTACGCATCAAGGCTAGGGTGAGGGCTAGAGCGAAGCTTAAGTTTGGAGTCTGGTTTAGGGTCAGAGATATGTTAGGGTGAGGATATGCGTCAAGGGTTGCCTTAGGGTCAGGTTAAGAGTTAATTTAAAGGTTAGGGTTAAGGTTATAGATTGGAGAAAGTTAGCGCCATTGTTACATTAAAAGGGTCAGTCTGTTTAGGATCAAGGTTATGCTAGTAACGTTGTGGGTCAGGGTTAGTATCAGAGTAATGATTAATGTCAATGTAGGTTAAGGTAAAAGGTTAGTGGTAAGGTTGGGTTAGGCATATGGTTATTATTCTAAAACAATTACAAAAATACACATTAAATACTAATCAGTAACTTTTTTATCGTTCAACAACTCATTTTCACTAACATGATATCGTGAATGAAAGTTAAACCAAAATCTTATCTTTTCCTTGACATAAGTTTTAAGCATACAGTGATTCACTGTTTAATATCTATTGTGCCTCACAAATATGTGAACAGTCTGCCCTTCAGAAATGCTTGAGGTGTTCAAGCTCTGCAGGTCCCTTCATGGGTGTTGGTACACCTCCCTCAAATCCTTGTACTCTCGTTTGTACCTTTGTACTCATGATATTTCCTTTGTACGGTCCTGTACCTTTGTACTCATGATGTTTCCTTTGTATGGTCCTGTAACTTTGTACTCATGATGTTTCCTTTGTACGGCTCTGTACCTTTTGCACTCATGATGTTTCCTTTGTACTCATGATGTTTCCTTTGTACAGTCCTGTACCTTTGCACTCATGATGTTTCCTTTGTACGGTCCTGTACATTTGCACTAATGATGTTTTGTTTGTACGGTCCTGTACCTTTGCACTCATGATGTTTCCTTCGTACGGTCCTGTACGTTTGCACTCATGATGTTTCCTTCGTACGGTCCTGTACCTTTGTACTTGTGATGTTTCCTTTGTACAGTCCTGTACCTTTGTACTCATGATGTTTCCTTTGTACAGTCCTGTGCCTTTGCACTCATGATGTTTCCTTTGTACAGTCCTGTACCTTTGTACTTGTGATGTTTCCTTTGTACAGTCCTGTACCTTTGTACTTGTGATGTTTCCTTTGTACAGTCCTGTACCTTTGCACTCATGATGTTTCCTTCGTACGGTCCTGTACGTTTGCACTCATGATCTTTGCTTCGTACGGTCCTGTGCCCTTGCACTCATGATGTTTCCTTCGTACGGTCCTGTACCTTTGTACTTGTGATGTTTCCTTTGTACAGTCCTGTACCTTTGTACTCATGATGTTTCCTTTGTACAGTCCTGTGCCTTTGCACTCATGATGTTTCCTTTGTACAGTCCTGTACCTTTGTACTTGTGATGTTTCCTTTGTACAGTCCTGTACCTTTGTACTTGTGATGTTTCCTTTGTACAGTCCTGTACCTTTGTACTCGTGATGTTTCCTTTGTACAGTCCTGTACCTTTGTACTCGTGATGTTTACTTTGTACAGTCCTGTACCTTTGTACTCGTGATGTTTCCTTTGTACAGTCCTGTACCTTTGTACTCGTGATGTTTCCTTTGTACAGTCCTGTACCTTTGTACTCGTGATGTTTCCTTTGTACAGTCCTGTACCTTTGTACTCATGATGTTTCCTTTGTACAGTCCTGTACCTTTGTACTGATGATGTTTCCTTTGTACAGTCCTGTACCTTTGTACTCATGATGTTTCCTTTGTACAGTCCTGTACCTTTGTACTCATGATGTTTCCTTTGTACAGTCCTGTGCCTTTGCACTCATGATGTTTCCTTTGCACTCATGATGTTTCCTTTGTACATTCCTGTGCCTTTGCACTCATGATGTTTCCTTTGCACTCATGATGTTTCCTTTGTACGGTCCTGTACCTTTGTACTCATGATGTTTCCTTCGTACGGTCCTGTACCTTTGTACTTGTGATGTTTCCTTTGTACAGTCCTGTACCTTTGTACTCATGATGTTTCCTTTGTACAGTCCTGTGCCTTTGCACTCATGATGTTTCCTTTGTACAGTCCTGTACCTTTGTACTTGTGATGTTTCCTTTGTACAGTCCTGTACCTTTGTACTTGTGATGTTTCCTTTGTACAGTCCTGTACCTTTGTACTCGTGATGTTTCCTTTGTACAGTCCTGTACCTTTGTACTCGTGATGTTTAATTTGTACAGTCCTGTACCTTTGTACTCGTGATGTTTCCTTTGTACAGTCCTGTACCTTTGTACTCGTGATGTTTCCTTTGTACAGTCCTGTACCTTTGTACTCGTGATGTTTCCTTTGTACAGTCCTGTACCTTTGTACTCATGATGTTTCCTTTGTACAGCCCTGTACCTTTGTACTGATGATGTTTCCTTTGTACAGTCCTGTACCTTTGTACTCATGATGTTTCCTTTGTACAGTCCTGTACCTTTTGTACTCATGATGTTTCCTTTGTACAGTCCTGTGCCTTTGCACTCATGATGTTTCCTTTGCACTCATGATGTTTCCTTTGTACATTCCTGTGCCTTTGCACTCATGATGTTTCCTTTGCACTCATGATGTTTCCTTTGTACGGTCCTGTACCTTTGTACTCATGATGTTTCCTTTGTACAGTCCTGTGCCTTTGCACTCACGATGTTTCCTTTGTACAGTTCTGTGTCTTTGTACTTGTGATGTTTCCTTTGTACAGTCCTGTACCTTTGTACTCATGATGTTTCCTTTGTACGGTCCTGTACCTTTGTACTCATGATGTTTCCTTTGTACAGTCCTGTGCCTTTGCACTCATGATGTTTCCTTTGCTCTCATGATGTTTCCTTTGTACAGTCCTGTGCCTTTGCACTCATGATGTTTCCTTTGCACTCATGATGTTTCCTTTGTACGGTCCTGTACCTTTGTACTCATGATGTTTCCTTTGTACAGTCCTGTGCCTTTGCACTCATGATGTTTCCTTTGCACTCATGATGTTTCCTTTGTACAGTCCTGTGCCTTTGCACTCATGATGTTTCCTTTGCACTCATGATGTTTCCTTTGTACGGTCCTGTACCTTTGTACTCATGATGTTTCCTTTGTACAGTTCTGTGTCTTTGCACTCATGATGTTTCCTTTGCACTCATGATGTTTCCTTTGTACAGTCCTGTACCTTTGTACTCATGATGTTTCCTTTTTACCGTGCTGTACCTTTGCACTCGTGATCTTTCCTTTGTATGGTCCTGTACCTTTGCACTCATGATGTTTCCTTTGTACAGTCCTGTACCTTTGTACTCATGATGTTTCATTTTTTTTTTTTTTTAATTTTTTTTTTAAATTTTATTTTTGAATTTTAGAGCGAACATACAGCTGCATATATAGTACGACAATGAGTTCACATTTTCAGCAGAGTTAATACATAGGAGGCAGTGAGGAGAAACAAACATGACATCTCAGACAGTGCAGATATAAACAGTCTTATCAAGACACTGCATTACCCCCCGCAGTTAGACATTCACAGAAGCCACTATAATGCTGTCTTTTCCATGGGGGCCCTTCTCTCAGCATTCCCAGCAGCAATATTGCGCCCAGCCAAGCCGAGTGGAGACCCACAATTTCCAGTGTGTACCCAGCGATGTACCCATGGCAACAACCCAGGCCACCCTCCCTCCCGAGCTCCGGAGGGCCTACGCCAAAAGAACTTTATGCGGCTACCTTGTCGTCCGCTGCAGCCTCTCCTGCCAGGGGATAGCATCTCAGCGCAGCCCAGATGTCCGTAGGCCGTGATGTTGTCGGCATAAGCTCAGAGTACGTGCAGTTCTGTTCTTGGCAATAGGTAAGATCTCGTACCCAGTCTTTGAATTTCGGGGCCCTGCCCCTGCCCCAGCGACACGCAACTCTCCTTTTAGCCAGCAAAAAAGCAAGCACGAGGAATTTGCGGTGTGACGCCTGTATTGGCACTACATATCCCAGCAGGGCTAGGAGAGGGGAGGGCACTACCACTGTGTTGATCATTTTAGAGAGCGCTTCAAACACCTGACACCAATAGCGATGCACTCCCTCGCAAGCCCAGGCTAAGTGAAGGAAATCCGCCCCAGGAGCCCGGCATCTATCGCATCTGTCATTTTCTCGAAGCTGATAGCTGTGAAGCCTGGCAGGTGTGTGATATAGTCTGTGAATGTATTTGTAATGTATGATTCTGAATCGGCTACTGGAGGAGATGCGTTCTGTCTGCAGTAAGCAGAATTGCCACTGTTTATCCGTTAACGGGGCCTGTAGCTCCCGGTCCCATTTTTCCCTAGCTGCCAACTGCGGCGCTGGTATTAACGAATGTACCGATCTATATATTTTGGAAACCAACTTATCTGGGGCTTCGTCGGTTAGGATGCGTTGCAGCGGGGCCATTTGCGGGGGCTCCTGTGGAAAGCTGGGTGTGAGCGCCCGTATCCCTTGTCTAAGCCGGATGTATAAAAAAACGTCAAGGGGAGAAGGCTGTAAGCTCTCATAGAAGTGGTCCATGGAACGAAATGTGCCATTGTGGTACAGGTCCCCCCATGTCACTACGTGGATAGTGTGAAGCAATTTCCGGAATCCCGCCTCCTGCAGCAGGGGCATACTTGGGTGGTAAACAAGAGGCAGAAGCGGCGCGTATAACAGGTCAAGCCCCAGTGAGTCAGCCAGTTGGTTCCATGCGGTCACCGTGCTAATCACCGTCGTTGGCGTTTTATCTCTCCCCAGTACCGGGATATAAAATGCGCCCTCTATTGGGATTGGGTGCGCCAGCCAATGTTCGGCTGCGAGCTGGGGCATATATCTGGGTTGACGTATCCAGAAGTAAGCGAAATGCGCCTGGGCTGCCCGATAATACAGCTCAAAATTGGGGATACCAAAACAGCCCTGATCGTATGGCTTAACAAGGATCTCCCATCTGAGCCGGGGCGGCTTTCCGCCCCAAACTAGCCTGATGAGCTCGGTGCGGAGTTGCTTAAAAAAAAAGGCGCTGGGATGAAATGGAATATTCAAAAATAGATACAACAATTGCGGCAGTATTATCATTTTAATCAACGATGATCTGCCAGCCATGGACAGGGGCAAGGCGATCCAGCGAGTAACGTAGTCCGTAATGCGGGTAATTGCCGTGCCATAATTAGCCCTCAGGAGCTCCTCCCTGTTTTTTTCTATTTGTATACCCAAATATTTAAAGTCCCCCTCGCACCAGGCGAGGGGGTAGTCCAGCCCAAACCTCCCAGTGGAGGCCGTTAGGGGGAACAAACAAGACTTGCCCAAATTGATCTGGACCCCGGACATCCTACCAAATCGGATGAATTCCCTAAGAATCGGGTTGAGATTATCCTTAGGGTCACGTATATAGAGAGTGATATCATCCGCTTACATAGATATTAATATTTGCCTCTGGAAACATCTCAGCGCCCTCTCTTTATGGTGTTGTCGTAACTTCGCAGCCAGGGGCTCCATGGCTAGAGCAAACAGCAAAGGTGATAGAGGGCACCCCTGTCTGGTGCCTCTGGTGATGGGGAATGAAGCGGAAAGCTGACCGTTTACCAGTACTTTAGCTGTAGGAGCGGTGTATAATAACTTGATCCACGAAATAAATATGCCTGGAAACCCCATGCGTTCCAGCACTTGGAACAAGTAGTCCCACTCTAAGGAGTCAAATGCCTTTGTGGCATCAAGGAAAACGGCGGCCATTGGCTGGTCATCATGCACCGAATTCAGAATCGAAAAGAATGTGCGCAGGTTATGGGATGTAGCCCTTCCGGGCACAAACCCAGCCTGATCGGGTAATATTAGGTTAGGGAGAAGCAGATTAATGCGAGTAGCTATAAGCTTAGCTAGGATTTTCACATCGCAGTTCAGCAATGATAGGGGGCGGTAGGAGTCTCATTCATTCGCTGCCTTCCCTGGTTTAAGGAGTGACGTGATGAGGGCCATGCGCATCCAAGGGGGCAGGTGGCCCACCTCCAATGCATCTTCATACACCTCTCTCAAGACCGGCGCCATAAATTCAATGTAAGTCTTATAAAATTCAATTGGTATCCCATCCAACCCAGCGGCCTTGCCCGAACTCATGTGCATAATAGCTTCCCGCACCTCGTCCAATTCGAAGGGGGAGCTCAGAAACTCTCTTTGCGCATCGCTAAGCCACCCCAGTGACACGTCCTCCAGATATTCGTGCAATTGCAACTCCTCAGCCCTGGCCGAAGTGTACAATTTGCGATAGTGTACAACGAACGCGTTTAGTATGTCCGCAGTGTCTCTGTATAAGGCACCGCCATCACCCACAATCTCCATGATAGTGTTAGTCGGCTGCATCAGCCTCACCGTTGCTGCCAGAGCCTTCCCCGGCCTCTCGCCCTCGCCGTACCGACGGGCGATCCAATGCTTGCCTCTAAATTTCGTCTCTCTAGCGGCTTCGTCAGTATACTCCGAGATTTTGTCTCAAATACATGCTAGTGTGGCATCATCAGGGTTGTCAGCCAATGATGCATCCAGCGTCTTCAGGTCAGTTTCCAGGGTGCGAAGTCGTGCGAGTATACTCTTCAGTACACCGGACCCCTTGGCGATGCAAATGCCCCGCAAGGTCACCTTGAACGCATCCCAAATAGTTTCCACATCCTTCACAGAATCCTTGTTACGCTGAAAGAAATATAAGCAGTCTTCCCGCAGTTCCTCCTGAAAAGCAGCATCTAGCAGCATCATGGGCTGTAGACGCCAGGCCGTCCGCGGGGGCCCAGATCAGCCGCCCTCAAGCTGACGCGTACCGGCGCATGATCAGAAAAGGTTCTCGGGAGGTGGTGTGCGCGAGCCAGTGCCGCATGAAAGTGTGGGGCCAGGAAGACGTAGTCAAGCCTTGCCCACGATTTTGCTTGTGCCGTGAAATGTGTGCCTTCACGTTCCGCAGCGTGTAAGTGTCTCCATGTGTCAATCAGTTTATGCTCCTCTATTATCTCTATAAGCGCCTTCCGGGATTGGGTATAGTGATGCGGGGCCGGGTGGGACCTGTCCATTGGAGGATTGAGGGTGGTGTTGAAATCCCCCCCCCATATGAGGCGTTGTGTGCCCACGCCCACTATGAGGGCGCCGAGTCTGCGAAGAAGTGTGGGTCGTCTACATTGGGGCCATAACAGCAGACCAGGGTGACCGCCCTATGCCCCAATCTACCCCACATCAGGCAGTACCTGCCATGGTTATCGCTCTTGGTGCCTGACAGAATAAAGGGGGTCCCCTTTTTCACCAATATTGCAACCCCGCGAGAGTAGGAAGAAAAGGCAGTGTATTTCGCCCATCTGCCGGCAAAGGTAGGAGCGGCCTGCGCCTTGAAGTGGGTCTCCTGGAGAAACGCTATGTGTACTGCATGGCGATCTAGATAAGAAATAATTTGTCTCCGCTTCCTAGGGTCCCCCAGGCCTCTGACGTTCCATGTAAGTATGTTCAAGTCAGTGTCTCCCATAGCCGGGCAGATACGAAGAAGAAATATCGTGCACTGGTACAGGGGCCATCAACCTTCTCCTCCCACTGGTCCCGTATGTCCTCTGCCCCACCCCTCCCGCGCGGAGGCAACGCATTCTGTGAACAACATCAAAGCTCTGGGCAAAGCAGCATCCATCTCCAATAAGTGTGAGCACTACAGTGTGCTCTAGAGGGCCGCTACACAATCCCACAGCAAAAACCCATGTCAACTCTGTGAATAGCACCTCTGTAATGTTGGCTGCGCCCATCATTGTAACAATATTGTCATACATCACTGTCCCTCTGCCCCTCCCCACAGATTCCCCCATCATGTAACTCGTACCATTTGGAATTGCAACTCTATCTGAAGGCCTAAAACAACCCATACCACAGCATACGAAAACAGGAACTCGCTCCATCACCCAAGAATTAGAGCCCAGGGGCCTAGCAATTAGCCAAGTGAGCTTTCCCCACCAACAACATAGTCCAGCCACTAGTGTCCTCATCGTTGTCCCCCGGGAGATCGCAGTGATCACTGTGAACAATAAAACATCAGCACCAGGAAAGGCAACGGAAGAGCCCAGAAAGGACACGAAACCACCCCCACCACCCCCCACCCACTGAAGCAGCCCCAACTTGCCAGAAGAAACTTCCCACCCCCCTCCCGAAACTGCCCTCACATAGCTCAACAGAAGCAACATAGTCAGTTTGTTCATGGGGGTACACCCACCAGGGGTCCTCCAGGGGGCACACATATCCACCCTCTTCGACCCACTCCCTACCACAATCACGGGAAGGGGAGAGGGTGTTGCCTGGAATACATTACCAACTGCCGATCAGCAATCGAACCGGGCAGTCTTGATCAGCCTCGACGCTGTCTCGCAAAGCGGCTCGTATGGCGGAGCTCTAGAAAAAAGGACAGCAGCGCCGCTCTCGAGTTCAAGGGACAGGCCCCCGAGAACAGCAAGTTAGCAGTTATTGTTCATCCCTCTGATCAGCATCCTCCACGTCCGGCTGCGCCGCCCTAGCTCTCCGAAGGGTCTTCAAGAAGTCATCCACTTGTTGCGGGTTCGTAAACAAATGTTGCTTTGCTTGATGAGTGACTCTCAGCTTTGCTGGATATAGCAACGCGCAGTCAATTTGGAGGGCACAGAGTTTTTTCTTGACCTCTACGAATTTACGCCGTTGCTCCTGGACGACAGGCGTGAAATCTGGGTAGACGGTGAAGTTGACACCCTCGCATGAGAGATTTTGATTCATACGTGCGGCTCGCAGTGCAGCATCCCGATCTCGGTAGTTCAAGAGCCGGGCGATGATGGGCCTAGGCGGGGCACCAGGTCTAGGTCTTGGCCCTAGGGAACGGTGTGCTCTCTCAACAATGAACTGTTTTGAGAACGTCTCCGAGCCAATGGAGGCCAGGAGTATCTTCTCCACGTAGTCTTCCATGCGGCCAGTGTTGGTGGACTCAGGCACACCTACCACACGGATGTTATTACGCCGGCTGCGGGCCTCCAACTCCTCATTCTTGGCAGCTATAACTTTAAGCACATTGTCCATTCTGGAAAGCTGCGTGGTATGAGAAGCCGTGGTGTCATCGTTATCAGAGATCCGCCTCTCGGCTTCAGTCAGACGGACCTCGTGGGCATCTATTTTCTGTGCAAACGCATCCATTCGCGATTAAAGGCGGTCCACCTTATCGACTATGGTAGCAAAGCCTTGCCTCATTTCCCGCATCATCTGTTGTAGGTCCGACGGCGGAGAGGCCGTGTCCCCGTCAGCCGCCGGAGGGCCCTGTGAGCTCCCCGCATCCTGCGCATTCCGCAGCCCCGTCTTAGCCGCCGGGGCAGCAAATGTGAGCTTCGGCTGCTTATTATCCTGTTTACCCATTATGGGCCTGCGGCGGGGGGCCACCGTCAGGTGCGAAAGAGCGAGGACTACCGCCTCCACAGGATGAACTTGGGTGACGGAAACCAGGGCCTGGCGTAGGCGCAGCCGGCGTCCGTATGAATGAGGGCCTGGGCCAGCACTCTGTTGCAAAAGTCGGCAGTGAGGGCGACAGCGACCCCCGCCGTCTCCGGGGCCGCGCCAGCCAGAACACCCTATCGAACACCCGCAGGGCCTCCAGCGGGAAGGTAGGGCCCCGAGGTAGGTCCTCCCCACGCAGGAATCGTCAGCAGCCTGTCCCGTCAGAGGCCCTCGGGGCAGTGACCCCAATCGCTCGGCAAGAGTGGAGGGAACGGGCCCAGGAACCAACCACCGGGAGCCCCAGCGGCGGCCACAGCGCGGTAAGTCGCATCCAAGTGGCACCCAGGGTAACTTCTGCAGATGTCTCGAAGGCACGCCCAGACAAATCCGCGCCCCCGCGCCGCAACCTCGGCCTCAGGTGCACGTAATCCAGCAGCCGTGAAGCAGTGCCAGAGCAATGTCGCCTCCGAACGCGTCCCGCGTTCTACACCAACGATCCCAGGGCGTAGGCCCCTCGCGCACGGAGCTCGTGATCCTGAGAAGCAGCAGGGTCAAACCGGACACTTCATGCCACCCATCCGCGGCCCAGCAGGTATGTGCGCGTCGACCAGCTCTACCACAGGGGGGTCCGGGGGGGGGACCGGCCATCCACCAGCCGCCGCCCGTAAGGTCTGTCCAAAGGGAGGGAGGGGGGCCGGATAACCCACCTCCCGTACAGCACCGCTAAGCTCCTCAGGCCTTGGAAACAACCCGGCCAGACGGGGGCACCCTCCTCGGTCTCCGGGCCTCAGCGATCCGTGGCTACATCAAAATCGGAGACTCACCGAGGGCCCCACCAGGCACGGGACGTGTCTCTCGTTCGTGCAGTACCCTCCGAGTTCCGCCTGGATTCAGCCCCCTTAGATCGCGCTCCAGTGGGCTCCGCTGCAGCGATGCTCTCTCCCGGGCCTACCCGCCTCGCGGCACACCCCGGCGTAGCGTGGATCAGAGGGCCGGCCGCCCACTCCACCAGTCAGCGGGCCAGGGCGCCGGCAACCTCGCGACGCTGCTAGCTCCGTCCCCGTTGATTGTACAGCTCCCAAACTTCGAGCGGAGCCGCAAGAGGGGAACAGCCACATCCACACCCGGTCGTTGTCAGGAAGGCGGTCAGGTACGAAGGATAAATGACGGATTATACATCCAGACTGCAGGAACCTCACATGAGTGTGGCCATACTGCTTGTGCGCCCTCTAGCGCCCCCCACTCATGATGTTTCCTTTGTACAGTCCTGTACCTTTGTACTCATGATGTTTCCTTTGTACAGTCCTGTGCCTTTGCACTCATGGTTTCCTTTGCACTCATGATGTTTCCTTTGTACAGTCCTGTGCCTTTGTACTCATGATGTTTCCTTTGTACGGTCCTGTGCCTTTGCACTCATGATGTTTCCTTTGTACAGTCCTGTACCTTTGTACTGATGATGTTTCCTTTGTACGGTCCTGTACCTTTCCACTCATGATGTTTCCTTTGTACAGTCCTGTACCTTTGTACTCATGATGTTTCCTTTGTACGGTCCTGTACCTTTGCACTCATGATGTTTCCTTTGTACGGTCCTGTACGTTTGCACTCATGATGTTTCCTTTGTACGGTCCTGTACCTTTGTACTCATGATGTTTCCTTTGTACGGTCCTGTACCTTTGTACTCATGATGTTTCCTTTGTGCAGTCCTGTGCCTTTGCACTCATGATGTTTCCTTTGCACTCATGATGCTTGCTTTGTACAGGCCTGTACCTTTGTACTCATGATGTTTACTTTGTACAGTCCTGTGCTTTTGGGCACTCATGATGTTTCCTTTGCACTCATGATGTTTCCTTCGTACAGTCCTGTGCCTTTGCTCTCATGATGTTTCCTTTGCACTTATGATGTTTCCTTTGTACGGTCCTGTACCTTTGTACTCATGATGTTTCCTTTGTACGGTCCTGTACCTTTGTACTCATGATGTTTCCTTTGTACAGTCCTGTGCCTTTGCACTCATGATGTTTCCTTTGCAATCATGATGTTTCCTTTGTACGGTCATGTACCTTTGTACTCGTGATGTTTCCTTTGTACGGTCCTGTACCTTTGCGCTTGTGATGTTTCCTTCGTACGGTCCTGTACCTTTGCGCTCGTGATGTTTCATCCGTACAGTCCTGTACCTTTGCGCTCGCGATGTTTCCATCGTACGGTCCTGTACCTTTGCGCTCGTGATGTTTCCTTCGTACAGTCCTGTACCTTTGTGCTTGTGATGTTTCCTTTGTACGGTCCTGTACCTTTGTACTCATTATGTTTCCTTTGTACAGTCCTGTGCCTTTGCACTCATGATGTTTCCTTTGCACTCATGATGCTTGCTTTGTACAGTCCTGTACTTTTGTACTCATGATGTTTCCTTTGTACAGTCCTGTGCCTTTGGGCACTCATGATGTTTCCTTTGCACTCATGATGTTTCCTTTGTACAGTCCTGTGCCTTTGCTCTCATGATGTTTCCTTTGCATTTATGATGTTTCCTTTGTATGGTCCTTTATCTTTGTACTCATGATGTTTCCTTTGTACGGTCCTGTACCTTTGTACTCATGATGTTTCCTTTGTACAGTCCTGTGCCTTTGCACTCACGATGTTTCCTTTGCACTCATGATGTTTCCTTTGTACGGTCATGTACCTTTGTACTCGTGATGTTTCCTTTTTACGGTCCTGTACCTTTGTGCTCGTGCTGTTTCCTTCGTACGGCCCTGTACCTTTGCGCTCGTGATGTTTCCTCCGTACAGTCCTGTACCTTTGCGCTCGTGATGTTTCCTTCGTACGGTCCTGTACCTTTGCGCTTGTGATGTTTCCTTTGTACGGTCCTGTACCTTTGCGCTCGCGATGTTTCCTTCGTACGGTCCTGTACCTTTGCGCTCGTGATGTTTCCTTTGTATGGTCCTGTACCTTTGCGCTCGCGATGTTTCCTTCGTACGGTCCTGTACCTTTGCGCTCGCGATATTTCCTTCGTACGGTCCTGTACCTTTGCGCTCGTGATGTTTCCTTCGTATGGTCCTGTACCTTTGTGCTCATGATGTTTCCTTCGTACGGTCCTGTACCTTTGCGTTCGTGATGTTTTCTTCGTACGGTCCTGTACCTTTGCGCTCGTGATGTTTCCTTTGTAACAGTCCTGTACCTTTGCGCTCGTGATGTTTCCTTTGTACGGTCCTGTACCTTTGCGCTCGTGATATTTCCTTTCTATGGTCCTGTACCTTTGCGCTCGTGATGTTTCCTTTCTACGGTCCTGTACCTTTGCGCTCGTGATGTTTCCTTTGTACGGTCGTGATCTTTGCGCTTGTGATGTTACCTTTGTACGGTCCTGTACCTTTGCGCTTGTGATGTTTCCTTTGTACGGTCCTGTACCTTTGCGCTTGTGATGTTTCCTTTCTACGGTCCTGTACCTTTGCACTTGGGATGTTTCCTTTGTACAGTCCTGTACCTTTGCGCTCATGATGTTTCCTTTGTACAGTCCTGTACCTTTGCGCTCGTGATGTTTCCTTTGTACGGTCCTGTACCTTTGCGCTCGTGATGTTTCCTTTCTACGGTCCTGTACCTTTGCGCTCGTGATGTTTCCTTTGTACGGTCGTGTATCTTTGCGCTTGTGATGTTTCCTTTGTACGGTCCTGTACCTTTGCGCTCGTGAGGTTTCCTTTCTACGGTCCTGTACCTTTGCACTCGGGATGTTTCCTTTGTACAGTCCTGTACCTTTGCGCTCGTGATGTTTCCTTTCTACGGTCCTGTACCTTTGCGCTCGTGATGTTTCCTTTGTACGGTAGTGTATCTTTGCGCTTGTGATGTTTCCTTTGTACGGTCCTGTACCTTTGCGCTCGTGATGTTTCCTTTCTACGGTCCTGTACCTTTGCACTCGGAATGTTTCCTTTGTACAGTCCTGTACCTTTGCGCTCATGATGTTTTCTTTGTACGGTCCTGTACCTTTGCACTCGTGATGTTTCCTTTCTACGGTCCTGTACCTTTGCACTCATGATGTTTCCTTTGTACGGTCCTGTACCTTTGCACTCGGGATGTTTCCTTTGTACGGTCCTGTACCTTTGCGCTCGTGATGTTTCCTTTCTACGGTCCTGTACCTTTGCACTCGGAATGTTTCCTTTGTACAGTTCTGTACCTTTGCACTCGTGATGTTTCCTTTCTACGGTCCTGTACCTTTGCGCTCGTGATGTTTCCTTTGTACGGTCCTGTCACCCCTTTTCAGGGTTTAGTCCAAGCTTTATAAAACATATTCAGATTCTGTCTGTCTGTTTTAGGTCTCCAGATGTGCTGCTCTTTCTGCACCTTTTCTCCATGCTTCACCTGCTTCTTCTGAAACGGACCCGGAATGTCCCACCTCTGAGGACAGTACCATTGATATGACTGTGGCCTGCACCAGTCAGGCCTCATCACTCATCCTTCGACAGCTCAGCTGTTTGTATGCCTTATCCTTACAAATTGTTTCAAATATTCATAGAGTGGGCCTTGGCTCCGGCCCACAGTGCCCATCATCAGGCCCTCTCCCTTATGTTAGCTGTTTGCTGCATCATTCCACCTCCTGCGAGCTCTGACATTATGGGCTATTTTACTTATGAAAAGTGCACTGACCCATCACACGATAAAATGTGTATTTGATACATGCACCGTACACAGAACACAATCGTTTTTTCTTTTTTTCATTGCAGCAGGCTTTTTGGGATTATTTTTGTCAGGTATAAAAATGCAACCAGACCTTTTGACATTGCCAGTGCTTGTTATAAAACTTCACTCTTAAAAGCCTCTTTCCGCATGTGAACACCTGAGTCTCCCGACGACTGCCCTAGTTTTAAATGGGTGCTCAGAGGAATATTGTTTCCCCTCCATGTGCTTTGAAGGCCTTTGCACTGAGCCCTTTTGTATTATAAACCTGTGTCCTTCGTCTGATAAACTTTTGTATTAAATAATACATGTATTTTTACGCTTAGCTTTAAAAAGAATTGTTTTAAACATATCCATCCTCATTGAAGCCTTACAGGTCAAGCACTGTAAGAGAGCCTTCAGTGGCCTAGTAGACCCAGTGGCGGCTCCTCCACTATGGTGGAGGAGCGTCCTGCCCTACCCCTCACCCTGCCAGCCGCATAAACAAAAAAATTATAATAAACCCAGGCCTGAGGGATGACAGGCACCTACAAGGAGTGGTATGCACTGCTGTCAGTGTGCAAACCAACATGTGCACTGAAGCTGTCTCCAACCCAAGCTGCGTTGCCGGGTTGGAGAGAGCAAGCACAGGCTCCCAGTCTCCCAGAGAGCGCAAATCGAGGGCGCTCAGGCCAATCACGAAGCTGCTGTCATGACTGAGAGCAGCTTCAGGATTGGCCGCAGGGGAGTCTGGGAGCCTGTGCCTGCAGTGGAGACACTAGAGGAGCAGAAGACTGATGCAGCGGGCTGCAGGTAAGTTCTAGTTTTTCTTCCCTTTTTTCCGTTGTTGTTATCTCCTCCCCTTTCCCCCGCCCGCCACTCTCCTCTGACACCAGCCGCTACTGCATAGACCCAACCTTTCCAGCCGACACAAGGGCTCCAGCCTGGGCAGGCCCTTTGTACCGCAAGCACCCCTCCAACAGTCCCCTGCTAGCCAATGCTTGATTGAGATGTACCACACTGTGACACTGAAGGCTCTTTACGGCAGTGCTTACACGCTTTACGGCATTGCTTACAACAGTCTTTGATCACTGTCAGATGTGGAGCACAAACTGCTGTAGTGAAACTGAGAGCTTAGAAAAATCATGAAAAGGTAGAGGAGGGCGATAATCTAGAAGATAAGCATGTGTCTCCATGTTTAATCGACAAACGACTCCATTGAAAAGCAAAATAAGAGAAATGCAAATTGGAGAAATGTAAATCAATGAATTCATTTAATCAAATTAGGGTGAACCGCTGGTCAAGATTAGGTTGAGCCACAGAGTTAGTGTTAGACCTGTCAGCCTCAGGGTGGTCTCCCCTCCAACTAACCTTCCTCCCCTTTTTCCTAACTTCGTTTTTGCTGGCATTAGGACTCTATCCTTGGCTTGCTGCAAAAGAATGTCTGTCGCAGGAGGCCCTGTTCCTTGGTGTCACTGAGTCGGGCGAGTTGTATGTCACTATCTCGAGGCCAAGAATGTGGACCTGCACACACATGAGCCAACATATTGTGGAGGTAAACCTACAATGGGCAGAACCTGTTCGATCCACATACCTTGATGATATAGTGGTAGCCTCACCCTTCTGGGTCTGTACACCTGTTTAATGCCTCCCGTTGCAGTTAGACCTCAAGCATCGCTGAGTTTTACGTATACTTAACACAGGGTCCAGTCCAGCCCGAGGCAGATTTTCCTGCTGAATCAGCACAAACTGCATGTCTAAAAATAACTCTGAAGTGTCAGTGAGATGCTGGCGCCATCTTAACTATTCTGCTGACTCTGCAGTATTTTGCCAATGATCGGATTTCTTAAGTATACTGTTAAGACTCCACTGCTGAAGTTACCTGCCTCTTAAACTCTTCTCCTTTCAGGCTCTGAATCCTTTTTTCTTCCTTTCTTGCTCGGGTTCTGCTCTCTGTCTTGCCACATATTGAGTCTCGATCACTCGTAGTTGAAAACAAATTCATTTTTTTACATTTATCACTCAACATGTATACCACAGGTATCGTCCCTCCGCCCCACTCGTTTCAACATATACATGACACCACGTACCAACATGATCCAATCACAAGACACCATTGTCATCTCCTATGCCAATGACACACAACCAGTGCCTAATTTGTACAAAAATAAGTGCCAGGGCTCCCACCAGGATGCCACTGCAGCTTACATCACACATTGCCTCTGCTATGCTGCCAATGATAGTAACAACACAACTTCTGACCATCACACTCCTACAACTGTGATATTTTAGGCCCCCAAACCTATTGGAATGGCTTGGGCGGCACGCAATAGTCATTAACTGTTGTTGTGGTCATCTCTAATTTAATTTGAAGCGTTCTCTAAATTTAAACGTTGAGAAGACTTTTTTACATCTGGAAAACCATGTGAAAATCGCATTTAGCGATCCATTTAAGTTGCGCCCAGAGGGACATTCTCTAAATTTAGAGAACGCTTCAAATTTAGTTATCTTTTAAACACTTAAAGCAAACAGGATTAACGGCGGACTCCAATGACTGCACCTCCTTACTGAGTTCCCAATGTATATAGAGTAGTATTAGTTGACGGTGTGCATACTAACACCCCTGCATCCGCCGTTAATGGATGCCAACTGCCAAGCAGATCAATGAAAATTCGAAAGAGCCCGGGACACTCTCAGGGGAGAACGCGGATTACTGTCTCATCACAGACACGTGTACAGTGCCCTTATCATGGTGGTACTGGATGACTGAAAAGAACTGTTCACCCAGCACATCTCGTAACCTATCGAGAGACGACTTCTGGTCTACATGAACCCCGGCTCTATTGGATTGCACTCGCATTGTTACTCATGCCCTGACGAAGTTCATTTTGAACGAAACGCGTTGGCTGAGGCTTTGTTTCAACAACTGAATTAAAATAAAGACTTTGTTTATATACCAACTACAGACCACTTGGTGTGATTTACTGACAAACCTACTTGGTGGTGCACCACCCCAAAACCCCTTTCGAATTTTCATTGATCTTTTAAACACTTCCTGGTCAGAGAGTGAGACCTCCGTGGCACACCACAGCTTTTCTAACATCTAAAACCACATAGCAGTGCGTGTTCAATCTCCTTGATGTCATCTCTAATTTAGCCAGAAAGCGCCACTTTGTTGCAGACTGTCGAAAGCACTGGAGTTGACAATTAAGTGCCCGTGCCGAGCACTGAGAACCATCAGCTCAAATTAAGCACTGCACCCAATTCACCTCTCGCTGACAGACAAGATAAACACCAACAGAACCAACTTCACCAACTTCACCAACTGCATGACTGTGGTGGCAGACTGGATGCAAACCAACTGCCTGAAGCTGAACTCCGACAAGACAGAAGTACTGGTCTTCAGTAACAAGACCTCCCCATGGGATTCCACCTGGTAGTCGTTGGAGCTAAGACCAACACCCATACCCAGAGCCAACGCAAGAAATCTAGGGATCATGCAAGATGACAAGCTCAACATGACGGTTCAAGTCAACGAAGTTCGCACGTTCTGCTTCACATCCTACGCATGCTGTGAAAGATCTTCTAATGGTTGCCTCAGAACACCAGATAGATTGTCGCACAAGCACTCATCACCAGCAGGTTGGACTACGGCAACACTCTCTACTCCGGAATCTCAAAACAACTCTTAAACAGACTCCAGAACATCCAGACCTCGGCTGCAAGACTCATACTCGACCTCCCAAGCCACACCCACATCACACTGCACCTCAGGAAGCTTCAGTGGCCTCCCATTCACAAACGCAGCCAATTCAAATTACTCACCAACCCACCAGACACCTATGCTGTGCCTCACTCGTACACATGCCCACATCCGTAAAAGAAAAACTGGAGTTTGCTCATTCTCCTACATCGCACCCAAGACGTGGAACAACCTCCCTCAACACATCTGAGCCTCCTCGTCGCAAGAAGACTCTTTGTATGAGCACATTGGGACCACAGACCTCTCGGGTACTGTATGCGCTATACCAATCAACATAGCATCACTCAACATGTACTGTTCAAGTGTCTCAATTTACATGTTTATTTGTTTTTGTCTTTACAGGCCCTTAATGGGCTTCTGGGGACTTTACAAACAAGACAAACAACTAACAATAGAGACGCACATTTCAGAGACATAGAGCTATGTACAGGTTTGAAAAAGCAGTAAGAGCATCAGGAGACATTGTCACCTTTAGAGCCTTTGGGGAGTGTATTACCAGTATGTAATGGAGAGATCCCCGGTGGGGAAGGGAGTGCAGAATGTAGGAAATGATAAAAGGGAGAATTAAGGTGGATATGTAGCAAGAGTTGTTTGTGGCCTTTCCAAGCACCAGGAAGGAGGGAGCACGTCTAATGTGGGCCGCTCCGAGGTTTAGGTGTTTTTTTTCAAGGAACGAGCGATCTCACGATACTTATTCCCCCAAGGAATATTATTTTGGGGGCCGGCAATCAAGGGGGTTTACATCTAGGTCTCTGCGGGTGATACATGTTCTTTTGTTTATGCTGTTGCCATCTAGATTCAAGTAACTCTAGAGAGGCCGAGACGGACACGATCACATTCCTAAGTGTTTGTAATAAGGCAGGAAGCTGCCAGTTATACAACCATGAGATGACCATGGTTTGTGCGCTAATTTCAAGTTTTTCATGGGGATAAAAGGTTTGTAGCATTTGAGGGGCATATTTACATGGGCGTGGCGCCACAGGTATGTCACTTTTAATGACGTTCATGTGGCACAATGCCCTGCTTAATATTTACACAGTGGAGTTATGCCACGTTTTGTGGCTTAACACCACTTTGTAAATATGGTACCCTTTCACACAGATATCTGTATGAAAGGGGCGCGCAATGGGTGTTGCTGTGGGCGTTCCACTGCGACACCCATTGCTTTCTGACACTGCCCCAGATTTACAAGGATGTGTAAATCTGAGGCAGCGCCAAAAACGAACTTCATGCAATAGCAAGCGCTAGCATGGCGCAACGAGGAGAAATCATTTTATTTTTCCTTGTTTTTAGGTCTCGCGAGCCAAAGGCTCGAAGAGACATTTTATATGTGGGATTTTCAAAGTGCTACCCACGCTCTTTTGGCTGGCCTAAACCTTGAGTGCACGATCATCACATGCACGTGCACAGCTGCTCCTCTGCTCATTGCATTCCCCCCTCCCTTCTCACCCAGCCCTTTGATGCTCTGCTTGATTACTTTCACTTTAGCCTCTTTGACCCTTGCATTCCCCCCTCCCTTCTCACCCAGCCCTTTGATGCTCTGCTCCATTACTTTCACTTTCGCTGCTTTGATGTTTGATCGCAAACGCAATGTTTTTAATTACTTTAGTTTACTTCACTTGCAGGAAATGTTCTAATTTTGTGTTATGTAAAAGCGGGTAACAGGTCTGTCAGCACCAGGCCCTCTACCAGCCGAGTTCTTTGATATACGTTAAACATACCGACATTAATGTGTGGAATACTTCCGTGTTTACACAACTGCATTTCCTCCCCCCCCCACCCCCCTATGTCCTCTAGCCATTCTCTCCTCCCTTTCCTGCTCGTTCTCCCTCTTGTATGTCCTTTGGTCCTTCTCTCCTCCCTTTCCTGCTGTTCTTCCTTCCCCGCTGTCCTACTGTCTACGCTTTCATACTCTCCTGTGTAGTGTCTTCTGTACAGTTTCCTGACGATTGCCTAGTCCCTTCTAGTCTCTATTCTTTTACCTTTCCCCTATGATCTGTCACCCCCCTATGTTCGTCGCTTGCTGCTCTGTTCCTCTCCCGTCACTCCTTTCTCTTTCAGTTGCAGCAACACTCTAGTGCCCGAAGTTACATATTACATAGCATAGCCTAATCCTTACACATGGCACTTTTGCACAGCGTTCTGATCCGTTCCCTCACACCGAATGCCTCCCTGTTCCTCTCAAATCTCATTCTCTGAAAACTGCATCTTATTTCCTCTGTTTTCTCTCCTGACTCTTTCTCATTCACGTATGCACTCAAGAGGGTACACAACTTGCCGTCAGCCAGCTTTGCCTTTGACATAATAAAACATAGCCTAGCGTTGCATACCATTGCATAGCATACCATAACTTAACAAAACATAACATAACATAACAAAACATAGCCTAGCCTAACATAACATAACAAATCATAACATAGCATAACAAAACATAACATAGTATAGCATTGCAAAACACAACAAAACAGCATAGCATAAGAAAACATAGCATAGCATAACAAAACACAACATAGCATAACAAAACATAGCGTAGCATAACAAAACACAACAAAACATAGCATAGCATAACAAAGCATAGCATAACAAAGCATAGCATAACAAAACACAACAAAACAAAACATCATAGCATAACATAACAAAACACAGCATAGCAAAACACAACAAAACATAGCATAGCATAACAAAACATAGCATAGCATAACAAAACAAAGCATAGCATAGGAAAACATAGCATAGCATAACAAAACGTAGCATAACATGACAAAACACAAAACATAGCATAGCATAACAAAACAAAACATAGCATAACAAAACATAGCATAGCATAACAAAACACAACAAACAATAGCGTAGCAACAAAACATATCAAAACAAAACATAGCATAGCATAACAAAGCATAGCATAGCATAACAAAACATAGCATAGCATAACAAAAAATAGCATAACATAGCATAGCATAACAAAATAAAACATAGCATAAGAGAACACAAAACATAGCATAACAAAACATAGTATAGCATAACAAAACACAACAAAACATACCATAGCATAACAAAGCATAGCATAGCAAAACAAAACATAGCATAACAAAACATAGCATACCAAAACACAACAAAACATAGCATAGCATAACAAAACAAAACATAGCATAGCATAACAAAACACAACAAAACATAGCATAACAAAACAAAGCACAGCATTGCAAAACACAAAAAAACAGCATAGCATAAGAAAACATAGCATAGCATAACAAAACACAACATAGCATAGCATAACAAAACAGCATAGCATAACAAAACACAACAAAACATAGCCTAGCATAACAAAGCATAGCATAACAAAACACAACAAAACAAAACATCATAGCATAACATAACAAAACGCAGCATAGCAAAACACAACAAAACATAGCAGAGCATAACAAAACATAGCATAGCATAACAAAACACAACACAACAAAACATAGCATAGCATAACAAAACATAGCATAGCATAACAAAACAAAGCATAGCATAGCATAACAAAACGTAGCATAACATGACAAAACACAAAACATAGCATAGCATAACAAAACAAAACATAGCATAACAAAACATAGTATAGCATAACAAAACACAACAAAACATAGCAAAACAAAACATAGCATAACAAAACATAACATAGTATAGCATAATATAACATAGTATAGCATAACAAAACAAAGCATAGCATAACAAAACAAAGCATAGCATAACAAAACACAACAAAACATAGCCCCCGGGTAAGCTGAGCGCATTATAAATTTCATATTATTATTTATTCATAGCATCACAAAACATAGCATAGCATAACAAAACAAAGCATAGCATAGCAAAACACAACAAAGCATAGCATAACAAAACATAGTATAGCATAACAAAACACAACAAAAAATAGCATAGCAACAAAAAATATCAAAACAAAACATAGCATAACAAAAAAAAACATAGCATAGCATAACAAAACATAGCATAGCATAACAAAAAATAGCATAACATAGCATAGCATAACAAAATAAAACATAGCATAGCATAAGAAAACACAAAACATAGCATAACAAAACATAGTATAGCATAACAAAACACAACAACACATACCATAGCATAACAAAGCATAGCATAGCAAAACAAAACATAGCATAACAAAACATAGCATACCAAAACACAACAAAACATAGCATAGCATAACAAAACAAAACATAGCATGGCATAACAAAACACAACAAAACATAGCATAACAAAACAAAGCACAGCATTGCAAAACAAAACAAAACAGCATAGCATAAGAAAACATAGCATAGCATAACAAAACACAACATAGCATAGCATAACAAAACATAGCATAGCATAACAAAACACAACAAAACATAGCATAGCATAACAAAGCATAGCATAACAAAACACAACAAAACAAAACATCATAGCATAACATAACAAAACACAGCATAGCAAAACACAACAAAACATAGCATAGCATAACAAAACATAGCATAGCATAACAAAACAAAGCATAGCATAGCAAAACATAGCATAGCATAACAAAACGTAGCATAACATGACAAAACATAGCATAGCATAACAAAACAAAACATAGCATAGCATAACAAAACACAACAAAACATAGCATAGCATAACAAAACATAGCATAGCATAACAAAACAAAGCATAGCATAACAAAACGTAGCATAACATGACAAAACACAAAACATAGCATAGCATAACAAAACGAAACATAGCATAACAAAACATAGTATAGCATAACAAAACACAACAAAACATAGCAGAACAAAACATAGCATAGCATAACAAAACACAACGTAGCATAGCATAACAAAACATAGCATAACATAACAAAGCATAACAAAACAAAACATAGCATAGCATAACAAAAAATAGCATAACATAGCATAGCATAACAAAATAAAACATAGCATAGCATAAGAAAACACAAAACATAGCATAACAAAACATAGTATAGCATAACAAAACACAACAAAACATACCATAGCATAACAAAGCATAGCATAGCAAAACAAAACATAGCATAACAAAACATAGCATACCAAAACACAACAAAACATAGCATAGCATAACAAAACAAAACATAGCATAACAAAACAAAACATAGCATACCAAAACACAACAAAACATAGCATAGCATAACAAAACAAAACATAGCATAACAAAACAAAACATAGCATAGCAGAGGAGGAGCCTAGCGCGCAACCAAGATGGCCGCGTAGGTGCGAGGCTCCCGAGGACCTCCGCAACCTCCTACGATTATCCTGAAATTATCCTGCCCTGGATGAGGGGACTATGTTGGTGAACCTAAGCTGAGGTGGCACCCGTTTCCCGCTTCCGAATTGGACCTCGGACACCGGAGTGAGCACCGATTGAGGTGTGCGGCCTTCCCCTCGCCGGACCCCGGATTTGCGCTGTGGGGTGATCCAGTGACAAAGTGAACAACAGCGGCAGGCAGGGCCTGGCGACTCGCGTACCCCGCACTTTCGCTTTCGCTTTCGCACCACCTTGTCGTCTCTGCGAGGTTGGGTCGCGGAGCCCTTGGTGTTGGTGTGGTGTGGCCTTGCTGGGAGACCCTGCCTGCCTGCAGGCTGTGATCCACCCCGCTGCTCTGAGGGGGCCCCCCCGGAGCTCGTGGCCCTGCTTTCCTGCCCTACACGACGTGGCTGGTGCGACTGGGAGACTGGTGGCCATGGCCACGAAACAAGATGGAGACCGGGCAAAGACCAAATCGACCCGGCGTGGCGCCGTCCATCAGGCCAACAGTATGGACCGCTATACCCTCCAGAAGGGATCTCCCGATGGACCGCGCAAGTCCCCTGAGAGCCCTCCTGATGCCCCAGACCTGCCCGCAGATCTGACTCTGCGAGATGTTATGGGCGCCATTGCCGAGATGAAGGCCTCGGTGGGCCAGCGGTTTGATACACTGGCGCAGAAGATTGACTCGGTCCTCGTGGATGTTGGCCTGGTGAGGGCCGATCTTTCCAAAACCAACGACCGAGTAGAGTCTTTGGCCCACACCGCATCGGGCCTAATGACAGATATGGCGGCCTTGCAAACAGAGGTGCGCCGGCTTAGTCAGGCGACTGCGCTTATGGATCGACGCCTGGAGGACTCCGAGAGTCGGGCACGGAGGAACAACATCCGCATTATCGGGGTGCCCGAGGGATGCGAGGAGGCGGCGGCGGATCTCTTTGTGGAGGACCTGATTGCTACCCATCTCCAGCCACGGGGGCTGAGCAAATTCTTCGCTGTGGAGAGGGCCCACAGGGTTCCCGGGGGAAGGCCGAAGGCCGGAGCCCCTCCGAGACCTCTCATCGCCCGGATTTTCAATTTTCGGGATAGAGACGCTATCCTGCAAACCTCCAGACTGCATGGACCGGTCAAGCTTGCCAATATGGAGGTTAATTTTTATCCTGATTTCACCCCAGCGGTCCAGAAGCAGAGACTGAGCTTCCTAGGCGTCAAACGCCGTCTTCGGGACCTAAACCTCAAATACGCCATGCTTTTCCCGGCCAAGCTGCGTGTGGAGGTGGATGGTCGCACGCACTTCTTTGATCGTCCCGAAGCGGCCGGGGACTGGCTGGATACTCTACCCGGGGATCGTGATCGAGGGGGCGGGGGGGGGGCGGCGGGGGGAGACGGCACGCTGGATCAGGACTGAGGGTCTAATATTGGGCCTCACTCTGGACGAAAATGATGCCACTTTTGATTCTGCGTCAGTTTTTGTAAGTTCCCTCCTATGGAGGTTGTGTTGGGTCTATTGGGGGTTCTCCCTCCTCCTCTAGGGGGTTTAGTTAGTCTAACTATATATGGGGCGACAGGCACACTGCACTTTGGGGGGGCTGTTTGGGCTCATGCAGGGGTGCAGGGAGGGGGGAGTTCTGTTGGGGTGGGTGGGTAGGGATGGGGTGTTGTTCGTTTTTATCACAAGGCAAACGTATTATTGTGTTAGTTCTAAAGTGCTCTCCGGGGGACGAATGATGGCTTCTGTATATGATGGGGGGTAGGGAACTAACTTTGTTGTCTTGGAATGTGAATGGACTGGGGGACAGGATCAAACGGGGTGTGGTCCTGCAGTTTTTGAGGCGAATCTCGCCCGATGTAGTCTTTCTGCAGGAGACACACCTCATTGGCAACTCCTTCTGCGCCATGAATCGGCGTGGCTATCGCCTAGTGGCTCACTCGGGCTTCACGTCCGGCTCACGGGGTGTGGGCATCATGGTGAAGAACTCGCTCCCGTTGGAGATTGATGAGGTGCTCCACGATGACAGGGGACGTTATACGGTCTTGGTGGGAAGACTGGAGGGCAAAGTGGTTGTCTTTGTGTCAGTATACATCCCACCGGGGCTGCAGTCGACCACCTTTGCGGACCTTGGGCGCCTTCTCCTTGGCCTTCCGGGGGGGCTTTTGGTTGTGGGGGGGGATTTTAATGCGGTGGTATCTGGGTCTTTGGATCATCACCCCCCTAGGGACCTCCCCCGGGCACAGGCGTGGCTACCCGGCCTCTTGGATACATTTGGATTAGTGGACTGCTGGCGTTTAAAACACCCCACGCAGCTGCAGTACACTTTCCACTCGGGAGCCCATGGTAGTCTCTCACGACTAGACTATGTCCTTGTCCCGGCGGCCTATGTTGGGAGGGTGGGAGAGGTGCGCCATTTGCCACGGGGTATTTCGGACCACTCCCCGCTCCTACTGCACTTTGATGTCTTTCCGAGGGGTGAGGGTAGGGTGGTCCCAATCAATCCTTGGTACCTGCGCGACCCCACCATTCGCGCTGCATTGATTAAATCCCTTCAGCGATATTTTGATGAGAATGTGGGGTCTGTGCCTTCGGCCGTACCGCTATGGGAGGCCTTCAAGACAGTACTACGAGGGGAGGCCCTATCCCTTATTTCCCACGCCCGGAGGCGCGAGCGGGAGGAGGTGACCCGGATGGAGGCTGAAATAGCCGAGTTGGAGGGGAATTTAGAGGGTGGGGTGACGGATGCTGCATTACATGTCCTCCAACTCAAGCAGGCGGCCTACAGGGCCCTCGTCACGGAGGCGGCCAGGGGCCTCAGTAGAGAGCAACAGGGGCGACTGTATGATGTGGGTGATAAGGCTGGTAAACTTATAGCGTGGTTGGACAAAAAAGAGAGAGCGAATCGTGTGGTCCCGCTGATTGAGGAAACGGATGGTGTGTGTGTAACTGAGCCAGAAGAAATTGTCTCCTGCTTCGCGGATTATTTCCATGGGGTGTATTCCCCGGTGTCTCCCTGCTCGGAAGAGGATTCCCGTGCCCTGCTCAGTGATATCGCACTGCCGTCCCTTTCCGGGGAGGACAGGGTGTCGTTGGACGCCGCTCCCACCTCCGACGAGATCGCCCTCGCCATACGCTCGGTCTCTTCCGGCAAGGCCATGGGTCCGAATGGTCTCCCTATCGAGTTGTACAAGTTGCGACCGGATACGCTGGCACCCCACCTCCGGGCTATGTTCCTGGCGGCACACTCGGTGGGCTCCCTCCCGCCGGACCAGCGTCTGGCTACAATCGTGGTCATCCACAAGGAAGGGAGACCTCGGGACCGGGTTACATCCTATCGGCCCATTTCGCTACTGAATGCGGAGCCCAAGATTCTCGCCAAGGTACTGGCCAATCGGCTGGTCGGCGTGGTGGGCGATTTGGTTCATCAGGACCAATCTGGCTTTATTCCCCATCGCAACACAGCCCTTAATCTGCGGCGTTTGCACGGTGTGCTCGCACGTGCCCCGTTCATACGGGAGCCGGCCATTTTGGCGTCCTTAGACGCCACCATGGCGTTTGACACGCTTGAGTGGCCATATATCTGGGTGATGCTTGCGAAGTTTGGATTTGGCCCAGGGTTCATCAGTTGGGTCAAATTGCTGTATTCGGGCCCATTGGCGCAGGTGGTGGTGAACGGAAGAGTGTCGGCTCCGTTCGGGCTGGGCCGGGGCACACGGCAGGGCTGCCCCTTATCGCCGCTCCTCTTTGCACTTGCCTTGGAGCCCCTGGCGGAGTGGCTGCGGTGGGAGCCTTCCATCCGTGGTCTCCGCTGGACCCCTGAGTATGAAGACCGCGTATCCCTATACGCTGATGACATCCTCTTGTACCTAGCTTCCCCACGTAAATCACTCATAGTACTGGTTGATGTTTTGCATTCATTCGGTCGTAACTCCGGTCTGGTCATCAACTGGGCTAAATCGTGTGTGTATGTTCTCTCTGGGGAGGCTCCTATCCTCCCGCGGGGCTGTCCGATCCAGGTCGCCCCGCAGGGATTTAGGTACCTGGGTGTCTTCATTACTCTGGACCCGGAGGCTCGGTATGATCGGAACTTGCTTCCCCCCCTCCAGCGTCTGAAAGAGGATGTCGCGCGCTGGCGGCGTTTGCCGCTTTCGCCGCTCGGCCGGGCGGCATTGTTTAAAATGATGTCGCTGCCGCGTTTCCTGTACGCGTTGCAGAACACTATGGACCTCGTCCCAGCGCGCTACTTCCGCGAAGTGGAGAGTTTGCAGCGCCGCCTGTTCTGGGACGGGAGGCCACGTATTGCCCTGGCTAAGCTGACGCTCCCCTGGTATGACGGGGGGATTGCCCTCCCGGATATTAAACGGTATTATTGGGCCTCCCATCTAGCTGCGATTAATCAGGGCCTATATGGGCCCGCCTTAAACCCGGCGTTTGAAATGGATAGGATGCTACTTCCAGGTGGTGACCATAATCGAGCGCTCTACTCTAGCGCGCCCGACGCTCGCCTAACGGGCCCCACGCGTGTCATGGTGCGAGTGTGGCACGCGGCCAATGCTGCAATGGGGTGGAAGGACCGTTTGACCCGGGCGTCACCACTATACGCATCTGAGCGGTTGGGCTCCTTGTGGACCTCGAAGGGCTTTGAGAAGTGGGATTTAATAGGCATTAGCAAAGTGGGGGATCTCTGGACGAGGGGAGGATTTAAAACGTTCGAGATGCTGCAGACGGAATTTCAGTTGAAGGGCAGCGAGTACTTTCGGTATTTGCAGGTCCGGCATGCGCTGGGCTCCGTCTTTCCGGACGTTGCCTCCATCCCGGAGTGTTCCCCCCTGGAGGATAGAGTGCTGGATGGACACGTCCCTGACAGCACGATCTCACTGATCTACAAAAAACTGATCAACGACCGCTCAGACTTGTTGACTGCCCTTCGTGAGGCTTGGGTAGCCGATGGGCTGGAGCTGGACGACGAGGACTGGATCTCCGCGGTGGCCTCCCCGAAAGAGGTGGCCATACCGGCTCGCCTTCGCTTCGTCCAGCTCAAGATACTCCACAGGGTCTACATGACGGGGCCAAAGCTCCTGCGTATGGGCTATGCTGAGGACGGTTTGTGTAAGCGTGGGTGTGGTGCGCTGGGGACTTTTCTGCATATCTTGTGGGAGTGCCCGGAGGTGGAGGGGTTCTGGCGTGGTGTGCATGAGGTGCTGCGAGTGGTCACGCATGTGGCGCTGTTGCCCGAAGCGAGGAGATGCCTGTTGAATGTGTGGGAGCCTACCGATTACTCGGTGCCGCAGACGTGGTGGGTGACTCTGGGGTATATGGTTGCCAAGCGTGATATTGCCCAGCTGTGGGGATCCCAGAGGCCCCCGACTGTCTCGGCCTGGAAGGAACATATGGATTGGTGCATGTTTCGGGAAAAGGTGGTGTATGTGGCGAGAGGTAAGCCTGCGACATGGGTGAAAGTGTGGGGCCCCTGGAACGCCTACCGCGGGGGAATCTGTGCTCCACCGTTATTGCCCGATCCGTCGCCGGCCCCGTCCCCTTAGCCAACTCATCCCCCCGGTACCTGGGCATTAGGTGTACCCAGCCCTAGTTCTGATCTCTCCCCCCCCCTCTTGAGATTCCTATGGATGGCTAGAATCCCCCCTCTAGGGGAGCACGTGTTGCTATTTCCGATTGAGGATTGCCTTGTGGGTTTGTTTGTATTTGTTGTTCTTTAAGTTTAAAATGGAACCGTATAGTGGGGTCTGGATAGTGTGGATCGCAACGATGTTACCTCCTGTGCATGCTCGGCCGCAGCACCATGTGTTTTATAAATGTATATCGTATGCTCCTTTTATTGCTAGCGGCCGGCCGGAAGGTTGTAGGCCCATATTTGTATATTTTTTGAGTCTTGTAATAAACGGTTTCAAAAAAAAAAAAAAAAACAAAAAAAAAAAAACATAGCATAGCATAACAAAACATAGCATAGCATAACAAAACACAACAAAACATAGCATAGCATAACAAAGCATAGCATAACAAAACACAACAAAACAAAACATCATAGCATAACATAACAAAACACAGCATAGCAAAACACAACAAAACATAGCAGAGCATAACAAAACATAGCATAGCATAACAAAACACAACAAAACATAGCATAGCATAACAAAACATAGCATAGCATAACAAAACAAAGCATAGCATAGCAAAACATAGCATAGCATAACAAAACGTAGCATAACATGACAAAACACAAAACATAGCATAGCATAACAAAACAAAACATAGCATAACAAAACATAGTATAGCATAACAAAACACAACTAAACATAGCAAAACAAAACATAGCATAGCATAACAAAACGTAGCATAGCATAACAAAACATAGCATAACATAACAAAACATAGTATAGCATAACAAAACACAACAAAAAATAGCATAGCAACAAAAAATATCAAAACAAAACATAGCATAGCATAACAAAGCATAACAAAACATAGCATAGCATAACAAAACATAGCATAACAAAAAATAGCATAACACAGCATAGCATAACAAAATAAAACATAGCATAGCATAAGAAAACACAAAACATAGCATAACAAAACATAGTATAGCATAACAAAACACAACAAAACATACCATAGCATAACAAAGCATAGCATAGCAAAACAAAACATAGCATAACAAAACATAGCATACCAAAACACAACAAAACATAGCATAGCATAACAAAACAAAACACAGCATAGCATAACAAAACACAACAAAACATAGCATAACAAAACAAAGCACAGCATAGCAAAACACAACAAAACAGCATAGCATAAGAAAACATGGCATAGCATAACAAAACACAACACAACATAGCATAGCATAACAAAACATAGCATAGCATAACAAAACACAACAAAACATAGCATAGCATAACAAAGCATAGCATAACAAAACACAACAAAACAAAACATCATAGCATAACATAACAAAACACAGCATAGCAAAACACAACAAAACATAGCAGAGCATAACAAAACATAGCATAGCATAACAAAACACAACAAAACATAGCATAGCATAACAAAACATAGCATAGCATAACAAAACAAAGCATAGCATAGCAAAACATAGCATAGCATAACAAAACGTAGCATAACATGACAAAACACAAAACATAGCATAGCATAACAAAACAAAACATAGCATAACAAAACATCGTATAGCATAACAAAACACAACAAAACATAGCATAACAAAACAAAACATAGCATAGCATAACAAAACACAACGTAGCATAGCATAACAAAACATAGCATAACATAACAAAACACAACAAAACATAGCATAGCATAACTAAACAAAATATAGCATAGCATAACAAAACAAACATAGCATAACAAAACACAAGAAAACATAGCATAACAAAACATATCATAGCATAACATAACATAACAAAACCTAGCATAGCAACACACAACAAAACATAGCATAGCATAACAAAACACAACAAAACAAAGCATAGCATAGCATAACCAAACATAGCATAGCATAACAAAACAAAACAGCATAGCAAAACACAACAAAACATAGCATAGCAGAACAAAACAAAACATAGCATAGCATAACAAAACATAGCATAGCATAACAAAACAAAACATAGCATAACAAAACATAGCATAACATACACAAAACATAGCATAGCATAACAAAACATAGCATTGCATAGCATAACATAACATAAGAAAACATAGCATTAAGTTTGATAAACTCATAGTAGCGGGCTAGCTAGCTTTAACGGCCAGTGAGTGTAAGCAACTCCGTCAACCCAGAAGCAGTCACTCGGTCACCTTTGCTCTTGTATTGCAGTGGCTTTGTTTATTAAACAGTACCCATATTTATACTGTTAGCACTTTACTTGTGCAAATTTCAGGGCTCACAAAACTTTAATGAATCGAAATTCACAACTGAGGCTGTTAAGTTCGTGCTATATAAAACCCTAAGGATAAATAAAAAACATTGCCATTTACAATGTGAATAGCTCCAACAAACACAAGACCTTTTTCAAAGTACAAAACATTGCCATTTACAATACCAATAGCTCCAGCTCCAACAAATGCGAGACCTATTGCATTTCCAATGCTTGTTGCTTTTCCAATGTGTGCTGCATTCTGCAGCACACAGAGAGAGCAACACACTATTAAAGATTGCTTAGGTGCCCCTTCCAGCACATCAACAATCATTTAATAATGACGATTTGCTATGCAGCACACATAGAAGTAACAAATCCCCATTATTGATTGTTTATGTGCAGGAAGTGACACCTTCTTGCACATAAACAATCATTCCCTACACCGCAGCCACCCTTGTGCTATCGTGCAAGGGTACCTGCATTGGCGCTAGGCAGCTAATTCTAGCGCCAGCGCAGGGGGAACACAGGGGTGCAGATTCTTGTTGTAAATACGGTGCATCCATGCATTTTGGAAATGTTGGAGCAGGGTGCTGTCAGATTCGGTGCAGCTCACTGCTCCAACATTTACTTGTATATGTGCCCCTTGGTCTGTAACCTGGAGCTCTTCCTAAGGGCTTCACGTGTGAGTGAAACTACAGTATGGCATTTAGTGTAAAACCAATATACCTTCCAGTAGTGACAATTTTCGGGTGAAAAATGCACTCTTCTGGATATTTTTCTATTTGATTAATGATCATTGTATGAAATCACCTCTTTATTATTTTTGTTGTGTGTGGCCAATGTCCAGCAAGGCTGACTCCATGTCTGATTTTCACAATCTTTACATGAATTTGATTTACATACAATTGATCTAAATTGAAATTACCATCATAGTTGGTGTGGTTACATTGAAATCTCAGTTGGGACACCCATTCTTTAGGCTATAGAGGTGATCTCTGATTGAACTCAACATCTCTCCTCTCCAGCCTTTCAACACACACACATTTTCAAGTCCATGCTTCCCAAAAATGTATGAATGGTGAACCTACACCCTTTTCATTCCATGGGGTCACATTGCAGAATCTATAATACCTCCTCACAATGTCTGTAACATCTAGCTGCACTACTCGCTTCCCTCCTCACTATGCTTATAACATCTAGGTGCACTACTCGATTCCCTCCTCACAATGCTTATAACATCTAGCAGCTCTACTCGCTTCCCTCCCAACAATGTCTATAACATCTAGCTGCACTACTCACATCCCACCTCACAGTGTCTATAACATCTAGCTGCACTACTCGCCTGCCTCCTCACAATGTCTTTAACATCTAGCTGCACTACTCGCCTGACTCCTCACAATGTTTATAATATCTAGCTGCATTACCCGCATCCCTCCTCACAGTGTCTATAACTTCTAGCTGCACTACTCGTCTGCCTCCTCACAATGTCTATAACATCTAGGTGCACTACTTGCTTCCCTCCTCACAATGTCTATAACATCTAGCTGTACTACTAGCATCCCTCCTCACAGTGTCTGCAACATCTAACTGCACTACTCACTTCCCTCCTCACACTGTCTATAACATCTAGCTGCACTATTTTCTTCCCTCCTCACAATGCCTATAACATCTAGCTGCACTACTCACTTCCCTCCTCACAATGTCTATAACATCTAGCTGCACTACTCACTTCCCTCCTCACAATGTCTATAACATCTAGCTGCACTACTCACTTCCCTCCTCACACTGTCTATAACATCTAGCTGCACTACTCACTTCCCTCCTCACACTGTCTATAACATCTAGCTGCACTACTCGCTTCCCTCCTAACAATGTCTATAACATCTAGCTGCACTACTCACTTCCCTCCTCACACTGTCTATAACATCTAGCTGCACTACTTGCTTCCCTTCTCACAATGCCTATAACATCTAGGTGCACTACTTGCTTCCCTCCTCACAATATCTATAACATCTAGCTGCACTACTCACTTCCCTCCTCACAATGCCTATAACATCTAGCTGCACTACTCGCTTCCCTCCTCACAATGTCTATAACATCTACCTGCACTACTCGCTTCCCTCCTCACAATTTGTATAACATCTAGCTTCACTACTCGCTTCTCTATTCACAATGCCTATAACATCTAGCTGCACTACTCGCTTCCCTCCTCACAATGTCTATAACATCTAGCTGCACTACTCACATCCCACCTCACAGTGTCTATAACATCTATCTGTATTACTCGCTTCCCTCCTCTCAATGTCCATAACATCTAGCTGCACTACTTGCTTCCCTCCTCACAATTTCTATAACATCTAGCTGCACTACTCGCTTCTCTATTCACAATGCCTATAACATCTAGCTGCACTACTCGCATCCCACCTCACAGTGTCTATAACATCTAGCTGCAATGCTCGCTTCCCACCTCACAATGTCTATAACATCTAGCTGCACTACTCGCTTCCCTCCTCACAATGTCTATAACATCTACCTGCACTACTCGCTTCCCTCCTCACAATTTGTATAACATCTAGCTTCACTACTCGCTTCTCTATTCACAATGCCTATAACATCTAGCTGCACTAATCGCTTCCCTCCTCACAATGTCTATAACATCTAGCTGCACTACTCACATCCCACCTCACAGTGTCTATAACATCTATCTGTATTACTCGCTTCCCTCCTCTCAATGTCTATAACATCTAGCTGCACTACTTGCTTCCCTCCTCACAATTTCTATAACATCTAGCTGCACTACTCGCTTCTCTATTCACAATGCCTATAACATCTAGCTGCACTACTCGCTTCCCTCCTCACAATGTCTATAACATCTAGCTACACTACTCACATCCCACCTCACAGTGTCTATAACATCTAGCTGCACTACTCGCCTGCCTCCTCACAATGTCTATAACATCTAGGTGCACTACTTGCTTCCCTCCTCACAATATCTATAACATGTAGCTGCACTACTCACTTCCCTCCTCACAATGTCTATAACATCTAGCTGCACTACTTGCTTCCCTCCTCACAATATCTATAACATCTAGTTGCACTACTCACTTCCCTCCTCACAATGTCTATAACATCTAGCCGCACTACTCGCTTCCCTCCTCACAATGTCTATAACATCTAGCTGCACTACTCACTTCCCTCCTCACACTGTCTATAACATCTAGCTGCACTACTTGCTTCCCTCCTCACAATGCCATTAACATCTAGGTGCACTACTTGCTTCCCTCCTCACAATATCTATAACATCTAGCTGCACTACTCACTTCCCTCCTCACAATGCCTATAACATCTAGCTGCACTACTCGCCTGCCTCCTTACAATGTCTATAACATCTAGGTGCACTACTTGCTTCCCTCCTCACAATATCTATAACATCCATCTGCACTACTCACTTCCCTCCTCACAATGTCTATAACAGCTAGCTGCACTACTCACATCCCACCTCACAGTGTCTATAACATCTACCTGCACTACTCACCTGCCTCCTCACAATGTCTATAACATCTAGGTGCATCCCTCCTCACAGTGTCTGCAACATCTAGCTGCACTACTCACTTCCCTCCTCACACTGTCTATAACATCTAGCTGCACTACTTGTTTCCCTCCTCACAATGCCTATAACATCTAAGACACTACTTGCTTCCCTCCTCACAATATCTATAACATCTAGCTGCACTACTCACTTCCCTCCTCACAATGTCTATAACATCTAGCTGCATTACTCGCTTCCCTCCTCACACTGTCTATAACATCTAGCTGCACTACTTGCTTCCCTCCTCACAATGCCTATAACATCTAGCTGCACTACTCACTTCCCTCCTCACAATGCCTATAACATCTAGCTGCACTACTCGCCTGCCTCCTCACAATGTCTATAACATCTAGGTGCACTACTTGTTTCCCTCCTCACAATATCTATAACATCCATCTGCACTACTCACTTCCCTCCTCACAATGTCTATAACATCTAGCTGCACTACTCACATCCCACCTCACAGTGTCTATAACATCTACCTGCACTACTCACCTGCCTCCTCACAATGTCTATAACATCTAGGTGCATCCCTCCTCACAGTGTCTGCAACATCTAGCTGCACTACTCACTTCCCTCCTCACACTGTCTATAACATCTAGCTGCACTGCTTGCTTCCCTCCTCACAATGCCTATAACATCTAAGACACTACTTGCTTCCCTACTCACAATATCTATAACATCTAGCTGCACTACTCACTTCCCTCCTCACAATGTCTATAACATCTAGCTGCACTACTCACTTCCCTCCTCACAATATCTATAACATATAGCTGCACTACTCGCTTCCCTCCTCACATTGTCTATAACATCTAGCTGCACTACTTGCTTCCCTCCTCACAATGCCTATAACATCTAGCTGCACTACTCACTTCCCTCCTCACAATGCCTATAACATCTAGGTGCACTACTTGCTTCCCTCCTCACAATAACTATAACATCTAGCTGCACTACTCACTTCCCTCCTCACACTGTCTATAACATCTAGGTGCACTACTTGCTTCCCTCCTCACAATATCTATAACATCTAGATGCACTACTCGCTTCCCACCTCACAATTTCTATAACATCTAGCTGCACTACCCGCTTCCCTCCTCACAATGCCTATAACATCTAGATGCACTACTCACTTCCCTCCTCACAATTGCTATAACATCTAGCTGCATTACTCACTTACCTCCTCACAATGCCTATAACATCTAGGTGCACTACTTGCTTCCCTCCTCACAATATCTATAACATCTAGATGCACTACTCGCTTCCCACCTCACAATTTCTATAATATCTAGCTGCACTACCCGCTTCCCTCCTCACAATGCCTATAACATCTAGATGCACTACTCGCTTCCCTCCTCACAATTGCTATAACATCTAGCCGCACTACTCGCTTCCCTCCTCACAATGTCTATAACATCTAGATGCACTACTCGCTTCCCTCCACACAATTGCTATAACATCTAGCTGCACTACTCGCATCCCAACTCACAGTGTCTATAACATCTAGCTGCACTACTCACATCCCACCTCACAGTGTCTATAACATCTAGCTGCACTACTCGCATCCCAACTCACAGTGTCTATAACATCTAGCTGCACTACTCACATCCCACCTCACAGTGTCTATAACATCTAGCTGCACTACTCACATCCCAACTCACAGTGTCTATGACATCTAGCGGCAATACTTGCTTCCCACCTCACAATGTCTATAACATCTAGCTGCAATACTCGCTCGCACATTCTGTGTGGTCCCTTGCCTCATTGATAATCCCACTTCTCATTTATTTGTGATGGTCCAAGTATAAAGAGTTGCCATCATTTAAGCTGCAAACTTCAGTGGCTTTCATCACTCTTTTGTAGTAATACCAGTATTTGGATGTCAGAGAAAGAGCAGTGTCATGATAAAACCACGATTATGTACAGGTATAGAGTACAAGTATGGCGGCCTTGCCAGCAGGCCACCAGCATCTGGCCAGGCTTTTGGTGGATCACCTACAGTATGTATTTTGAGGAAGTACAAGCTCATCCAGAGGATAAAACCTATAAGGCATATACTAAAGTCTGCCAGAAACAGCTAGGATTGGGTTTCTGGGTGAATAACATCCACATGTGTACACAATAAAACCCAATAGATTGTAGCAAATTAACTAAAGATAAGTGGAATTTCAAGAAGATCCTTGGGGCACTCTACCTATGAGACTCCTGAAGGTGGAACCACAAGGGGGTGCTCCTGAAGAAAAGATGCTAGACATTGGAGTGCCTAGTCTTCCACTCCTACATAAGGCTCTAACATGATAGCACGGGGTACAGTGTTGAAGGCAGCAGCGAGCTTCAAAATAATCAGTGCCGGGCTGCCACTATTAAGGAATATATGTGTGGAACCAGCACAGACTGTGCCATGGCCAGGTCGATTGCATGCTTGTAAGTTGTGCTCTTCCAAGAGCTGGGATTTTTCTGTGTGCTTGATCATCTTAACCACTACAGGAAGAAGAGCGAAGGGTGACAATTTGCTGTAACTTTGATATCAGCAGTTGGGTTCTTCAGCGTGGTCTTTCCCCAAAGAAGAAGTACTACAGCGGTTTTAAGAAACAAATTGTAAATTTTAGTCGAAACAGTGCATTTAAATTGAATGCTTTCTTGGAAATTATCACTTGGCATAAATTAGGCCGGGTTCCAGAGCCAGAGATAATAGTGTTCAACGTTTCCAAGTGTACTGAATAGTACAGGGAAACAAGTATTGGGAATTTCAATAGGTCCCAGTAGTGAAAACACTGACGTTTCCAATGCTTTTTTTTGGTTTAAACACCGAGAATGCATGGCCATCCACGGCCGCCATCTTGGAAAGGCTTTTAAAACATTGCTAAATGTAGCAAAAGGAGACTGTTGTGGAAGTGCACACATCCACTGTGGCATGTTTTAATGTTTGTTCAAATATTAAAAAGGAAGACCATTTCAAAAATGCAACAGAACTCTTGGAAAAATTAAAAACCCGTAGCTATCCCAAAAAACTTCTAAAGAAAGCGATGAAAAGAGCCTGGTACACTCCACGAGAGTCTCTTCTCATCCCAAAGGACAAGCAGGACGACACTCCATTGGTCTGTGTTACTACTTTTTCAGGACGCACCAACGAAATACAAAAAATCATCCGAAAAAACTGGAATACAGTGAAAGACTTGCACCCGTTTAACCAAACTCCAATCTTTGCCTTGAAAAAAAACACAAGCATAAAAGAAAAACTAGTACGAGCAAATACCAACCTGCCAAAACCTGAAACAACCCTACGTACTCTGTGGTCTATGCCACCGATAAAAGGCCACAGAAAATGCGGGAACTGTACTTCATGTGAAAGTACCATTGAGGGTACTAAATTCATATATGGGATGAAATTCGTGAACCACGAAAACTTCACAAACTGCAACACCCATAATGTTGTATACTGCGTTGTGTGCCCATGCTCTTTAGCATATGTCGGAAAAACATCACAAGCCATAAAAAACAGGATCTCCCAACACAGGTCACGCATCAGATGCAGGACACCCAATGCACCCATGGTGTCACACTGTACCGAAAAAAATCATGGACCAGATGAAATTAAATGGACAGTATTACGACACATAAAAGGAAGTAACACAGATTCACGCCTGTCTAGGACAGAAGCCAGAATGATTATGTTACTGAACACAATGGACAATGGCCTTAACGAGATGACAGAACTCGGGAATATAATATAACCACCTTAAACGCAAGCTTTGCCTCCACCCACTTCTAAGATTATACCCTAACTCAACTCACGTTATTGTGAATAAAAAGGGGATAAGAGTCCAAATACTCTTCAAAAGGAGAACCAATTATTATAAGATCACAAGCCAGCAACACATATGCTTGGATTTTTCAAGAACCACTTGGGAGATGTAACCATGACGACAGTGAGGTCGGATAACAACACCAGCATCCATCCACTGCTGTCCGGATAACTTTATTGTTCCCTCTAAACTAAATTCAAATAAGACTTACGCCGATGTCAGCTCAACATACCGATTAACAAAAGAAATTGATATAAGCAAAGTCGACAGAAGACACGTATAAATGATGGGTCGCTTTGCTAATATACTTGGCTAAACAACGGAGCCATTTTACACGATGCTTTATTGTTTCATTAAAGGAAAAACATACTCTACCATGGTTACACGGACGCTAAAAACTCCCGCTGTCAAATGACGATAGACCAATGAAATCTCAAGTAACAAACCACGCAATGACGTTGCGACGTCACGCACCAGTCAAGTTACGAGGACGAACCAACCCAGGAAGCGCTGACGGCACCACAGCAGCGAGAACGCGAGGACTACGAAGAACGAGACCGCGAGGATCACGAAGAGAGAAAAAGGAACTTTAAGCATTCTCCCTCGAAGAAATCGTAAGTTGCTTTCAAAATAACGGAAACTACCGTTCACTTTAACTTCACGGCGGTGTCCAACATGGTGTAAATGAGTACTGACCCAGAGCCTACACCAAGTAATACTAACGCATGATGCAATATAAAAGTTAGAACCAGGAGCTAGGAAGCACGTTGTACAGCCACTACACAACCTCAAAAAAACCCCTCTCCCCTTGAACACGGGTGCTAAAGCATGCAAATAAAGGAACAGAGGACTGTAAGAAAAACATCCTAAACATGACGATCTTTTTTCAGAAAACTTCAAACGGCTTTTTGGAATCCTTATAACAACATAAGAAATAACAACAAAGAAACGCACAGGCATCCTCCATCGATTTGGAAAACAGCCTGGTAGGTGCCCACTAACATCGAGGCAAATAGAGCATAAACCATACTAGCTTTTTGCCAAATGAAGCACTAATACAGACACATTTATGCTATTACAGGCCAAGAAAACAACACCGGTTTGAGCCACATGAGCTAAATAAGATTATAGGTACGTAACTTTGATCATGATCCATCAGATCTAGCATAAATTACACGATTGCACACCCTAAATAAGGTTCACTGTTATTTTTGCAGGAGACCGGCAAGATCACATGTCCATATCACAACAAAGCAAGCCCTGAAGAAGACCTTTCCACGACTTTGTAGGTCCATTTAAAGGTCGAAACGCGTAGGCTATATATAAAAACCAGCCTAGCAGAGATCCTGAAAAACAGGAACAGTGGAAACAACTCCCTTTTTGTTTTCCCTCCCCTAAATAAAAGGAACCTAATTAAGATAAGGTTACCCCTTGCCTGAACATCGCAAACTTTGTTACTGACTCTGCTCAGGACCAACAAAATCAAAATATCTTGAGGAATAATCAGCTTAAGGTCCCAAGGTTATAGAATATTGGACTTTTCTCTTATGAAAAACTAACGGTGTACAACTTAGCTACATAACGTCTTATTATTTGTTTTTTGTATATGTCTGTGTAAATAAATGTAAATATTATGTACAGGATACTTGTGTGAATAGCGAAAAAATATAGGAGCCTATTGTTGTAGAGTTTACCCTGTATATAGAAAATTGTGAAAATAAGCAAAATGATATTGGTTCTCTCAGCCAAATAAAAAGGACTGATGATCAAATATTTCTTGCAATTGATGGGTTCAGAGGTAAATATATGTTCATAATACAAATATTAAAGATAGCCACAGCAGATGGTCCGACCATCTAATAAGGCATTTTGGTTATTTACTTTTAAGTATGGCCACATTTGTGGGTGCCCTCTTGAAATGGCATTTCGTCAAATAAAAACAGCGAAAGGTGCCTGCCAGGAAGCAACTTAATGCAGGTAGCCATTCTAAAATGGTCATAAAAATATTTTAAAATGGCCACACCCAATTATGAAGCAGGCAGCAAAAAGAGTAAAAAAAAAAAAGACAAGAGTGATAAGGAGGAGATGGTTATATAACAAAATATTGGCCACCAAAATATTGATTTACTACACTATTGCCAGAATATTGTTCACCAAAATATCATCACCCTATCCACAAAAAATAAATACAAAACATCGCTAGCAAAAATATTGCTATTTATAATATCTAAAATACGGTGATATCTGTAGGAAACTGAGTTATTAGTTGATGTTATGTTATCTTATCTTATGCAGGTTTGTAGAGGGCACTATCACCTGGGAGGGTATCTTGGCGCTGAACAGGTGTGAGTCTAGCCACATCTAAGGCCCAGTGGGACTACTCAAAAAGCCAGGTTTTCAGCTTCTTGCAGAGCTCAAGACGTGAGGAGGAAGCTCTTATGTGTAGCTGCAGGTCGTTGAACACTTTGGGAGAGATGTAGGAGAATGCTCAACCACCGGATCTGGTTGTCCGTATGCGTGGGATTTGTCCAAGAAGTAATCCAGATGAGTGAAGGTGTCTGGAAGGTTTGTGAAAGTGGTCACGTTTATTGAGGTAGAGTGTCCCAGTGCTATGTAGTGTCCTGAAAGTGTTGGTGAGGAGATTAAATTGTGCTCCTTTGTGAATGGGGGACCAGTGGATCTCCTTCAAGTGTGGTGTGATGTAAGTGTGGCATAGGAGGTTGAGAGGCATTCTGGCTGCTTAGTTCTGAATGGTCTGCATCCTTCTGGTCAATCCGGCATAGAGGGTGTTCTGGTAGTCCAGCGTACTTTTTTTGTTGTTGCAGATTTATATAGCATGAACTCGACCAGAAGGTATTGGAGCACTTTACATGAGCACCAGTAACATTACACAAGGACACATTCATTATTTGGTAGGCGCGGGGAGATTAAGTGATTTGCCCAGAGTAACAGGATGCTGAGCCGACGCCGAGGCTCCAACCCGGTTTCCCAGATCCAAACTCAGCAGCTCTAGCCGTAAGGCTACATCCTCTACCCCACTCTACCTACTTGTGAACAGGGCGTGCATGATGGTTTTCCGGGTGCTGATTGGGAGTCACAGGAAAACTATCATCCATGCCTTGGTCACAAGCAAGCAACTGAGTTATTAGTTGATCAGGTTGTGAGTCCTCATTAAGTAAACATGCCACAATTTACTATAAGGTCCAGTTAGACCTTAATACACTAAACCTTACCTCAACCCTTGGTGCTTGACACAGAGCAGATAGAATTAATTTAGGAGAAAACATGTGTAAAGCATTTAACAACACCAAGATAGTCAATATGTAAGAAAACAACACAATAAAAAAAAACACTTCAATTTATAAAAAATAGCCCACACTTTTATCTTTAAAGAGACACCAAAACAACAAAAATCTATACTAGGGAACTGGCGATGTGAATTTTAGAAGATTTCAAAAATAAGTTCTAAATCACTGTAGTTCACTGCAGCAGACCGCAGTGAGCTTCTATGGGTTATCTTGAGGCTACCTTCATACCATATGCAGTGAATGTACCCGGTGTATCTCTTCCAGGAAAGACATCTTGGGCATCAGGTTGCTCATATGGAAACCCTCGGTGGTAGCTTCTGTTCTTTTGTGGTTCTGGTCTCTTCTGTTGCAGATTCCTTGGACATGGTCCTCCTTGGCGCCAACCATGACACCACAAGTTTGGCGACACTGCATGGTTTGATGACTAAACCATCCAGAGTGCACCAGGAGAGTCCCAGGCTAGTCCAGTTACCACTGGTCAACTGTTTCTTCCCCAGATGCAGGTTTTCTTGCTGTTTCTTCTGCTTTTGCTCAGCTGGGGAAGGCTAAGAGTACACTCTACTGCCAGCCACAGGTCCAAGACCTGATAGGCACCTCATAGAGGGTCAGGACTTGATCTTCCAGTATACACCAGTAGTGTCGTGGAAGGTCCAGCCAGGGGGACTGCTGGCCACTTAGAAAATATTCCCTTTTCGCTTTTTGTGGTCCTGTGGATTAATAGGGAGTTAGCCAATTAGCAATTGGAATCACTTTGTAGTCCTTTGGGAAAAGTGTGAATTAATTCAGCACTTGAGATCTCTCTCTCCACATACTCGACAGTAGGCTGACAGTAGTTGAGCTTTTTGGAGCGAGAAAACTTTAAAACTTCTAAAAATCATATCTCCAGATCCCCATATCTGTTTTTTGTTGGTTTGGTGTCTGTTTATTAGAATGTATACTATTTTTTATAAATTGGAGTGGGGTTTTTATTGTGTTGGGTTTTTGACTTATTGACTGTTTTGGTATTGATTACGTGATTTACACTTGTTCCTTTGAGTTCAGCTCTGTGCCAGGTTTAAATTAAAGTAAGCTCACGTGACCTGATACAGAATAGTGACATCATTACTTGGTGAGGTCTCACAACCACCCCAACTAGTAATCCACCTTCTCACAATATCGAATGCAAAAATATAGAAAAAGAAAATATCATTAGCACATTAAATGTATATGTAACATTTCATAAAAATAAAAGATGAGTCCTTGTGTTGCTGCGTCCAGATGTAGGTATATTCTTAGTAATCAAGGATTAATGTACAGGATACAAGCAAGAATGTAATTCAGTAAAGACCCCAGTTAAGGCCCCACCGGAAGCAGCTGCCCTGCTGCTCAGCCTCAGATATAACTGACAGTAGAATCAAACATACACAAAGGAACTCTAAATGACATCATAGATACAGGCTGAGCAGCTTAGAACAAACACTAAAGAAGGACAGAGAAGGAGGAAAAGCAGGATGTAACAGTAATACAAAATGAAAAAAATTGTGAAAATAGCAAAAACAGTGTTATACCTGTTAGTCTTGGGGTGGTCTTCCACCAAATGTTTTGCCTTTCTCCTTCATATGTTTCTGATATTGATTTTGCTGGCCTTAGGGCTCTGCACTTTGTAAAACTGCTAACCATTTCTAAAGTGCGTGTGCTCACTCCTTGAAACATGGTAACATTGTTTTCTCCTCATTTGACATATTTAATTTACTTGTAAGTCCCTAGTAAAGTGGTACTACCTGTGCCCATTGAATGTAAATTAAATGCTACTAGTGGGCCTGCAGCAATGATTGTGCTATCCACTTAAGTAGCCCTTTAAACATGTCTCAAGCCTTCCATTGCAGCCTGTGTGTGCAGTTTTAAACTGTAATCTCAACCTGGCAAAGTACACTTTTTGCCAGTCCCAACCCTTCCCCTTTAATACATATAAGTCATCCCCTACGGTAGGCCCTAAAAAGCCCTCAGGGCAATGTATTCCAAACATGGGACATGTACTTGAATTTTTACATGTCCTGGTAGTGAAAAACACTTACATTCACTTTTCACTATTGCAAGGCCTATCCCTCCCTTGGGATAACATTGGGGTTACCTTATTACATTTAAGAGATAACTTCCAAATAGGAACATGTGAACAGTTCATGTTTGAGGTCTTTGGAATTGTAATGAGAAATCCTCTTTTATGCCGAAGTCAGGTTTTAAATTACAATTTTGAAAATGCCACTTTTAGAAAGTTGACATTTTCCCACCTTAGCCATTTAGTGCTTGCAGCCGGTCTCTGGGTCCCATGACTAGCGGTAGTTGGCAGGTTGTCTTTGTGTATTCCTCCTAGACAGCCACACACAATAAATAGCTTAGTTGCGGCTGAATGGGCTATTGCTGGCAGATAGGAAAGCGAAGTTAGACACAGCTTCACTTGAATAGGCTGTGTCACATCTTCACACAAAGGAATGCATACCACTGGTCTGGAGCCAGGGTAGGGAGCAAACCTGAGCACTCCAAAGGGAATCCTCTAGAACTTTCTCTCTTCAAAAAAGGCACCAGTTATAAATATTGGACTTCATACACTAACTCTTCATTACACTTCTGGACCTGTGAAATACTCTACCAGGAAGAAGGATGGCTGTGCTGCTGAAAGGACTGTTATGTTCTTATAGGTTTTATAGAGCGCACAGTTGCCCCAGCAAAGGGGCGTCCCAGCGCCAAAATGCAACTGTCATAGGCAGACGGAGGGACGCACCGAAAGACCAATTATGCAGGAAAAAGATAGTTTTTTATGGCTTTACGGAATAACGCATGGTTTTGGATACTTATGATACTCACAGAGAGGGAGTTCCAAAGCTTTGGAGCGAGGACACGGAAGGGGTGCCCTCCTGCCCATACTCTCTTAACCCGGGGAACGACTGCCACTCTGCTGGACTGCTAGCCTGAAGTACTGCTGTCCTGCTGTGCTGACATGCTGCCCGGCTGCCCTCCTGCTTGGTTGAGATGGACTGGATTTGCAACGTGTACCCAGGACCACTCGAGTGACTCCAAGGGCTGGTCTCTTTTAACCAGCACCTGAACTCTGCAACTGTGGGCCTACCCTGCCAAGTTGTGCCACCTCAGTCCTGGACTCTTGGAAGTCTGCCAGCCTATCTTTGGTCTCAGCAGAACTGACACAACTCCTCTGCTGCGCCGTGCAACCTCGCAGCAAAACCAGCTTTGCTGCATGGATTTCCCATCACAAGGACTTTGCATCGCCGCCGCAGCCTCATCGGAACCATCACTGCACGACCCATCTCCGACAAAGGCCTTGATATCGCAAGACCCTCATCGACAGGATCCTTGGTGACAACACAGGACTCAGCATTATAAGCCCTGCAACGTCTTCGGGAACCATCGCTAACCTTCTCATCAATGGCCTTCTCAATGCCAATGTGAGTAATCCAATCCTTGGTGCTCCCTGATACTGGAGCTCTGCGATGCATCTCCGACCCAGACCTTGCATCGCCTCAGCTGCATAACTCATCCTCGATGCGGGACCTCTCAACCCTCCACAACCAGAATTTAAGGTACTCTTGTTCAGCAGGCCTAGCTGGTCTCTGTAGGCAGCGTGCTTTCCATCGCAGTCAGGCTGAACTTGTGAATTTGTCCCGGTCCGGCACGACTAGATATCTACTATTTTCACAGAACTATTTAAATCTGCATATCGCCATTTCTTCTTATTGGATTTTCATCTTTTTGTTCTTGTTTTCTGTATTAAAATGCTCTATTTTTCTAATTTGGTGTGGGATTCTTCTTCTGTTGTGTTTTCACGTTACTACTGTTTGAAGTGCTGCATAAATACTTTACACATTGCCTCTGAGTTAAGCCTGACTGCTCTGTGCCAAGCTACCCCAAGGTTGAGCACAGGCCAATTTAGTGTTTACTTGGAGTCTGCCCTCCTGGCTGTGACAGAACACCTTTGGTCAGCACTGGACGCTGGGCAGACGTCGGCACTGATTCTTTTGGATCTCAGTGCTGCGTTTGACACAGTGTCTCATGCCATTCTGTTACAACGCCTGGAGGAGGTGGGGATTGCCGGCCCACCCTTGAAGTGGCTCACCTCGTTCCTCAGTGAGAGGTCATTAGTGGTTACTGTGTCCCCCTTTGCCTCGGCAATACACCCCATCAAACAAGGTGTTCCACAGGGTTCCTCCCTTAGTCCTCTACTATTTAATCTCTACGTTCAACCGTTGGCTGCGGTGGCTAGGAACAGGGGACTGATCATGGTCTCCTATGCTGCTGATACTCAGCTGGTGGTGGCACTCTCAAGTGACACCAAGAGGGACACCCTGAAATTTCGGGGCGACCTGCCGGCAGTCGCTGAGTGGATGACCACCAACTGCCTCCAGCTGAATGCCAACAAATCGGAGGTATTGTTGGTGGGGAAGGACCATGGTCTGGGGAGTGAACTCTGGTGGCCGGAAAGCTTTGGTAGTGCCCTCCCTCCCAAGCAGGCCATTAAAAACCTGGGGGTCTGGCTGGACTCGTCCCTTAGCTACCAAGATCAAACCAAAAAGGTGGCAGGGACCTGCTTCGGGCTTTTAAGGGGCCTTTGACCCCTACTGGGATTCTTTGACCCACCCACACGTCAGACCATCATTCAGGCATCAATAATGTCCAGATTGGTTTATGCCTGCTCTCTGTATCTAGGGTCAAATAATGCCGAAATTGCGCAGCTACAAAGGGCCCAGAACGCAGCAGCAAGATCCCTGCTTGGCCTGCGTAGGTCCTGCCCGGTGTCAGACACCATCCGTCGGCTGCATTGGCTGCCGGTGGCAGGAGAATTGAATTCAAGGCTCTTTGCATCACTTTCAAAGCCCTGAAATGTAGCATCCCTAGCATTCTAGCCAACTTAGTTACTCCCTGCGTCCCCGCACGTCTCCTCCGCTCACTAGGTCAACACCTGGTGGGGGTTCCTAGGTCTCGGAGAGTGCAGGCGAAAGGCCGCTCCTTCCGCAGCAGGGCGGCCTACCTCTGGAACTCGCTGCCTATCCGCATCCGGAGCCTCACCAACTACTTAGAATTCAGGAAGGCCATTTAAACAAACCTGTTTCCCGCCGTGCCCCTACTCCACCCTTTCGTGTCAGTTGCTCTGCTGTCAGCGCCGGGACGCCCCTTTGCTGGAGCAGCTGTTGCACTATACAAATTGCAGTAACATAACATAACTTGTGACTTCACCCTGACAAGGATTGTGGTTGCTGTGGGAGCAGGGTTTCATCCCCCTCAAATAGTTACCCAATTTTTGCAAACCAACTAAAAAAAAAATGTTTAAATAAATTAGAAAAATATTAAGCCAAATAATTATCCACAAATAAGTGCTGTTAAAAGTCCATAAAGTAACCAAACACAAATAAAACATTTTAAAATATTACACTTACCAAACAAAACACAAAATAAAATATTATTAACTTTTGCCTGGCCCCCTTATCTGCATGAAACATGAGGGTCCTGCACAACGCTTAGCATGCCTACAGCTTACCAAATTTCATGCAGATTCATTACAGAGCATCAAAGTAATAACTTTGGTGCTCTGTAATGAATCTACATGAAATTTTGAAATCGTATTGGCCCCCGCCTTTACGGATCTGTATGAAACTCATTGAAGAGCACCAAGGTTATTAGTACATGAAAACGTTTTTGCCCTCCTTCCTCTCTCTGACGGATCTGTATGAAATGTTCCGTACCCACAGAAGACTAAACATGATAAATGCCTGCCATATTTCATGTAGATTCCCTGAGCCAATTACTGCCCCGGGAACCCCAATCCTCTGGACCCGACAAATTAATAAAAGGTGAGAGGGCGTGCAGCCCCTCCCCAAGCCATTAGGAGGCCCTGGGGACCCTTCCCCCATGGCCGAATAACAAGTAAACGGGAGGGGGTATGTGGCTCTTTCCCTAAGCCACTATATGGCCCTGGAGAACCCATCCACCGGGGCCCAAACGTTTTTAAAAGGTCAAAGTGCACTGAGCTGGTATCTCCCACTGTGAGTGACATCAATTGTTGTACTTCCTAGAGCAGTTACTGCATGCTAAAGTCTGTCTGGTTCCCTTGAGGACCCTGCCTGGCACAAACATACTGGACATGGCAGTCCTGGCCATGGCCCAGGAGACACAATTCAGGAAGACGACTGCTGCCAAGCTCTTTTTCACCCAGCCATTCCATTTTGCCTCAGCCACAGGCCAATAAAACAGAGCACACAAAACAGGGTAAGGAGGGAAATCTGCATACACTCCACCTTTGCCGTCACCCACAGATTGCTAAAATCATGTCGACCATCTTTGACAAAGTCAGTAAGTTTGCCTGAGTGCAGCCAGGACCCGCAAGAACAGCCGTATGCTGCACATGTCAGAAGGCTATGCTCTGTGAGGTAGCACACATGGGGGGGGGGGGCTGAGTGCAGGGCCTGACCGAAAACTGGGCCTGGTGGGAGATTGACTATTATAAAGAAACAATGGTCCTGGACCAGTTATTCAAGGAAGAGTTAGTTTAGCAGAATTATCAACTTATTTGAGCTTACATTAATCAGCTCACAAATGTCTGTAAATCGTGAAAATAGTTAAAACAAACAAATGTGCAGAAAAACCACTAGGTATTATTACAATATATTTATTTAGTCATTTAAAGGAACAATCACTAGAGGGTCAAGAAGGTAGGAGAATGTTCTAGGGAACGTGTAAGAAAGAGTGCTCAAGTGTATATAAAGGAGTCAAGAGAGCTCAAAGTGTGTAGGAGATTGACAGCTTGCGAGGGGTTGAATGCAGGGCTTGGCCACAGCCAAAGGCCGTGCGCATCATGGGGCTGGTTGCAAGGGGTTGGACTCGGGATGCAGGGCCCGGCTGAGGGCTGTACGTTCCGTGGGGTTGGCTTTACGCATGTTATTAAATTACTTTACGTTAAAAAAATCCTAGAAATTCACTATACAAAGTTTAAAGTGATGTTATAGCGAGGTGAAACGTTTAGTGACAACGTGACGTTTTCAACTAAAAAACAAACTGAAATTCGCCAGTTATGGTTATCCCTGGTAGCTACAACTCGTACCCTAAAGTAACTATGAATCCTGCCCTTGCCAGGCACAGCTAATTACCCCACATACTACATCACTCATGACATTTTCTATATTATTATTGATAACATCACTGCAAATTTGATATGACATAATTGATGAGAAAGACATGGATTGGGCATGAGTTACAGTTACTTTAGGGCGCAATTTATAGTTACTAGAGATAACTAAATCTGGTGATTTTCAGTGTTTTTTTGTGTAAAACATTATGTTGTCACTGAAATCTTGATCTTGAAAGTTGGTATGACGTGATGAAAGAAGGTTTATGCATAATGCTAGCCTGCAGTCTTGCCTTAGAATTCAGTGACGTGAAACTGAGTCATATACTGGAAATTCAAGAGAACAGGGCTATAAACGTGCACACAAGTAATGCAAGCAGCAAATGTATCATTAGCAACTGATAACTCCAGCCTCTTCCAAATGACACCATTAATCAAAATCAAGGTGGCAGCATACATGTAAGCCATTGTCCGTGATTAGGGAGATAAATGAATTAATTATTTTCTATAGAGCCTAATAAAAGAAGTTTGAATAATAAAGGGCGTATTTATGAAGGGTTGCGTCACATTTACACCATGCATTGTGGTACATGCATGACTCAAACCTCCAAGTCCTATTTTTGCGTGGCTCTGAGTGGCTTAAAAAATCTGGAATAAAGTAACGCAGCGCAAAACGCTGTGTTGTGTTACTCTGCCCTGCAAAGGCGTTCCATGGGCGATGCATAGGTATTTCTATGCAACTCCCCTGGATTTTGAGTCATCCCCAGATGTACAAGAAGTTGTAAACCTGGGAATGCACCAAAATTGTACATCTTCTCAAGGAAGGCATTATGAGGAGAAATATCTCTGTCGCCTCATTCTGCAGCACACATATAAAGAGGAATATGTCTCCCAGGATTTGTTTTTGTGTAGGAAGGTGCCTCTTACTGCACAAAACAGGCACCCTGGCACCATCACTATGGTGCCAGGGTGCTGCGTTGACGCTAGGCTGCCAAAAGGGTGCCAGCACTAGGGAAAAGGCAGGACTGTGCCTTATTGACTTAAATACGGCACATGCATGTCCTTTGCCTGTCGCACAGTGCTAGGCGACTCGCTGTGCCGCGTACGCGCTCATAGAGGAGCCCCTAAGTGGTCACTCCACCACCTAGGATCATGGCAGAGCGTTCTGATCCCAAACAGATACACATGTGAGCATGTGCACTTATTGGTGGCCTTTCGTTTTACCCATTTGGTCTGTAAGAGATTATTGAAAATTGTGTTTTGTTGGTGCACAAAACAGTATTGTTTTTCTTAGAGAATTGCTTGACTTTAGAAATAACATCGCTTTTATGTCAAGCAATTTTCGGAACAATCCTTTGAGCTGACAGTTTAATTTCAGAGTTCCTTTCAACCTCCTCTGTAGACTATTCAGAAATGACACACTTTGATTTCTAAAATGATTCCTGGGTAATGTCTGTATTTACTGAGGCTTTTGCAATACGAAGTGTATGTTTGTGACTTAATCCTACTGTGAAGGTGACATCATTTGTAAACAGTGAATCTCCAAGAAGAAGGTCTGATGTGCGGGTCCCCATATTTGTATGAAGCTGCCACAGAGGCCTTGTTTGGAAAGCAATCTCCCTGCAAGCTACAAATATATGTGGTGATTGATTCTATGTTCTGCTGGCACCACTGCTCAGATGCAGATACTATAGGGATGGTCGGCCCAGCATGAGTTGGGCTGGATAGTGCATGGCACATACAGAGTATTAGAAATGTCCCAGTCCTTACACGGTAAAGAACGCCTGCACCCCTGAAACTGGCGCCCTGCGCCTTCCCTGACAATCTTGTTTTTACAGTAAACCCCACATCCCTATGTTCTCCCCGCCCTACTGTTATATGAGGCCTCCCTGGCATTGTTTGACAGGTTGTCACCCCTTTCATAGCTCCAGCGTGCATGGCCAGTTTCTGTGCCAACTCTTCTGTGCAGCTGTAGGTTCTGTAGTCCAGAAGCGGTCCCCATCTGTCCTAGACTGCATCTCCCCGTCGTCTGGCATGGTTTTAGCATCTGTGGATGATGGCCAAGCTGGAGTCTGTACTGATTCCCATACCTTCCATGCTCTGTTGGCACTGTTATATTGGCCAGTGGCTGGGTGAAAAAGAGCTTGGCAGCAGGCGTCTTCCTTTTAACCCTTGAACTGCGTGTCCTGGGCCTTGCCAGGAGGGACCCGTTCAGGGTGCCTGTTCCAGGCAGGGACCTCGAGGGCCCCAGACAAACCTCAGCATGCAGCACCTGCTCTAGGAAGTACAACAATTGATGTGCCACTCACAGCGGGGGATGCCAGCTCAGTGCACATTGAATACCCCTGGGATACAGGCACAGTCACACACACAGGCATATAAGGGGGCTTGTTATAGAGGGTCCTTGGGGTCTGATCGCCACTCCTGTTCTAGGCAGCCATGGCAATCACATTCTTGGTCCAGGTCTCCCTCCCTCTTACTAGACAAGTTAAAGCCCACAAATGAGTCTGCATTTATAGATGTCCTAAATAAACAAGTCAGTGATGATTTGCCCAGTAGCAGGAATTGATATCTCTCCTCATAATCCTCCTTGAACAGCAGTGGCTCTCCAGCTGCAGGGACTGGACCGGCCCACTGACCTAGAGAGGAAGCAGCAAAATATTTCTGTGGTTATCATATAGGACGTGTTGCACACCTCCATAAAAATATACAAAATAGTGATGGATGGAGTGCTTTAATTAATCTCTGCCACAGGTAATTACACGGGCGGCATCCAATTCCATCGTTATTTTGCACAGCATGTCTCCTCTGTTTGGACCCAGCTGCTGTATGCAAATCAGTCTTGACCTTGCTCCAATTCGAACATTCCAGCCAGAACTGCCAAGCCAGGCCCTCCCTGAATTGGAACACAAGCAATCCAGGACCAGTTTCGCCCTAGTTGTCGCCTTATTAGCCGCGTACAGCTTGGTTCCAGGGATACAGTGTGCACAGGACCCACGTCTGGGCATACCCGTCCCACTTAGAGTGACACAGTAATATATACAAAAAAGTGATGGATGGAATGTTGAATTAATCTCAGCCACTGATAATTACTCGGGCCCTATCCTAATCCATTGTTATTTTTCACACCATGTCACCTCGGGTTGGATCCAGCCATATGTAAATCAGTCTTGACCCTGCTCGAATCGGAATAGTTTATCCCGAACAGCCACGCCAGGATCCTTTCTGAACTGAAACACAGACAACCCAAGACCGGTTTCGCCCTAGTTATGGGCTCATCAGCCAGGCACAGCTTGGTTCCAGTGAACAGTGTGCACGGGACCCACGTCTGGGCATACACGTACCACTTAGGGCGACACACTAAAGTACGCAAAAAATTGATGGATGGAATGCTTGAATTAATCTCAATTACTGGTAATTACTCAGACCGCATCCCAAACCATTGTTATTTTACACACCATGTTACCTCAGTTTGGACCCGGCTATATGCAAACAAGTCTTGGCCCTGCTCCAGTCGGAACAGTCCAGCCCAAAATGCCAAGTCAGGTAGTCCCTGAACTGGAACACAAGCTACCCAGGACTGGTTCCTCCCTAGTTCAGGCTCATCAGCCGGGTACAGCTTGGTTCCAGTGACCCAGTATGCACAGTACTCACGTCTAGATATACTCGTCCTACTTAGGGCAGTACTTTAAAGTATATAAAAAGTAATGGATGGAATGCTTGAATTAATCATAGCTGCATCCCAATCTATTGTTAGTTTGCACACAATGTCACCTCAATTTGGATGCAGCTAAATGCGAATCAGTCTTGTCTGTACTCCATTCGGAACACTGCAGCCCAAACTGTGTCACTGGAACCAAATTGTTCCAGGCTGATGAGCCCATAACTAGAGTGAAATCGGTTGTTGCTTGTGTTCCAGTTCAGGGAGGACATGACTTGTCAGTTCGGGCTCAGCTGTTCCCATTGGAGCAGGGTCAAGACTGATTTGCATATAGCTGGGTCCAAACTGAGGTGGCATGGTGTGCAAAATAACAATGGATGGGATCTGGCCCACAGTGATTCCATCCATCACTGGTTTGTGTACCTTTTTGTGTCACCTCCATGGAGCATGACATTTTTCCATGTTGAGGTTCCTTCTTCATCTCAAATGCCTGTTTAACCTCCTCATTAAGGAACTATTCAGTAAGGAATAGAGTGAAATGTGCATGTTAGCTGTGCCTCAATTGATGTCCAAGACCTGTGGTATAGAGGGGTCTGAAATTAGGCTTCAGAGGACATTTACAGTAAATTCATTGGTATGTAGACCAGAGAGGCAGACCTTTTGTCACGTTAGTAGATGCTTACACTGTAGATCCAGTAGACCATAAGGTCTAAGATTCCCTAATAAAATTAGACTTAGCTCTCAGTCCCATCCTGTGTGACAGAATCCACACCGGCAAGAAGCCTGTATCTCAAATTCCCGAGTTGGACACTCCTGGGAGCTCTTTGCACACAATAAAGACACTACTCAAGATACTGGGGTCAGAATTAAAAAATGGTGACCTGTACCTCTAGTTCTCCAGTGTGGAATATCTTTCACAGAGGTACAACCTGTTCTTCTCATCACCTCCTTTCAGCACAATGACCTGCCGTCTTTCATCTTCAGAAGGAATCTGGGATTACAAGAGCGGGGGCAGCATCAAATTATTGTCCCATTTCTCTTTTGGGCAGTATATGTCAACTTTTTGGCAAAATATTACCTGATGGAATAAGTGTCCTGCCTATGTGCCCTTAAAACGAGGAAGACTATTTTTAGCCTTCTTCAGTTTTACAGCAGCATCTGGCTGCAGATCCCGTGCCTCTGTGGGAGCAGTAATGGCTGCAAGCACTGAGAGCAGGCAAGCGGAAGTATCTCCTGGTTTTATTTAAGCATTACTGCTTTGGTCCACTCTGGTGTCTGAGGGGAGATGATGCCCCCTTTGTAATGGGCAAGTGGGTACATCAGGGATGTCTGTAGGCTCCTGCTGTGTTCGATATCTTTATCTATGGCTTGGATGCAGCACTCATGGGCATTAGCTGGGAGTGTCCTTTTATTGGTGGTACTTTGGTTCCTTCTTTGTTGCTCAGTGTTCATTACTAGGTCTTTGCTTGTGCATGATTTGTTGTCAGTTCTTGATTCATACGTACAAAGAAACAGATGAGATGGGTGCCCAGGATTGCAAAGTTATCATCTTAGAGGGCGCATCAGTTCCATAGAAGCCATTTACGCTCTTTGGAAATATCACGAAGTTAGTTGATGAGGTTGACTTCTCTCGCTTGAGATTTAGCCATGAGGCACGTGGGGTGCCGCAGTGTCACAAAGGGACCAGTTACTGTTAAATAGTTTCCATTGTGTAAGTGCACTGGTGTGCAGACTGAGGAACTGATCTTTTGTGAACTTTTGGTTGCTCCCCCAAACAATTTTCTCCTGATTTCTTTCCCTGTTTCTCTGCATTTTTGGAAAAAAAGCCCTTGATGGGTTCCTGCAAAACCACACAATGACCGTGAATTGTACCGAGACGCTAGACCTTATCCAACTTTCCTAAAACTCTGTCCAGTGGATTTAGCTGTAAATGTAGATATATATATACATATGCCAGAAACCCTCCACAACGCGGAAGGAAGCGACCACACGAGGAATCCAGGTAACACCTTTAATAGACAGCAGTTAGGGCATAATGCATTTCGGCTGAATAGCCTTCATCGGATGCCTGCTGCTCACCATAGTCACAAGCACGCCTCTGCTTTTTAATATTCCTGCAGTGCCCTCGTGATCAAAGGCAGACACCTCCCCCATCCATGTGATCATCCACCAGCGGCAGCACGGTAGGTACTGCAACTCCCAGGATGCAACATACCCGGGTGGGTGGTACGTGGAGGAATCGTAAAAAATGCAGTCCATGTGACGTTGTCATGCAGGACAAGGCGCGTTGTACCAGGCAAATAAAGTCTTTAGGCTTCCCTGGGTCCTCGCATTCGTTACAGCCTTCAAGACAACAAGTCCCACATGCCAAGAGTTGAATGCAATGAAACAATGTCTGCCGTGAAGTCACGATCTGCCAATGGTTGTGGATCTACACCAGCCCACCTGAAAGCATCAGTCTGGCAATGGCCGCTGCTTTGGCAGATCGTGCATGATATTTTCTTCCCATTCTTTGTGGTACAGCGACCGGACCACCTGCTCCTCCCACCAGCCCATAAGCAAATTAGCATAGCTGGGGGCGAAGCAGGTCCCCATCGCTGTACCGCACACTTGTTGGAAGAACTCCCCATTAAAGAGGAAATAGTTGCTTGTTAAGCATTTTTCCACCATACTCAAAATCATTTGTGTATGTGACCACAATGTTATTGGTCTTGCCCCCAAAAAATGCTTAATAGCATTCAAACCATCTTTGTGCCTAATGCTGGTGTATAATGTTGACACATCGATAGTTATAAGTAGATAGTCGTCATCCCACGGTAAATCATAAATCCCTCTTAAAAAGTCTCCAGTATCTTGAATATAAGATGGCAATGATTGTACTAAGGGGTTTAAAAAAGCATCAACGTACTTAGATGTGTTTTCCAGTGCACTCCCCATTGCTGAAATAATTGGACGCCTAGGGGGGTCTAGGATATTCTTGTGGATTTTTGGGATTAAATAAAAAATTGGTGTTACAGGTTGATCAATTGTGAGGAACTTGTATTCATCCTGATTGAGTAATCCTTGTTCATACCAACTTGTTAATTTGGCATTGTAACTATTGTTACTCTCAATCATATATTTTTCTACCACTCTTGTGTAGCACTTTCTGTTATTTAACTGTTTGTAAGCTTCTATTAAATACAGTTGTTTGTCCCACAGGACTACATTGCCTCCTTTATCTGCATTCCTCACTATGCAGTTATCATTTTCTGAGTTTTTTAATTAGAGCCTGATATTCTTTGTGCAAATGTAAAGCTTACACTGACTCTTCATCTAAGTTGTAATGAGAAATCCCGTTATAAAGTTCTCCCCCATTCATGAATTGCATTCTCTGTGCTCCTTTTCCTTACTCAGCCATTTTTAAATTAAATATGTATTCTGTAGTCCAAACTACGGTTTGACTCCGTAAACTTAATGTATACAATATCAGAAGAAATTATTTGCTAATATGTCGAGTGTTTATGGCTCCAACCAAGACTACAGTCCAGTAAACCTTTGCGGAAGCACTGCTGAAGAAAAGAAAGGAAGGTCGGGGTTAGGTGCCAAATGATACATTTCTCTGGATTCATTGCACTAGTTCAGTCTTTAATAGAGAAAAGTAGATGCCAGAGGGTCTAAGGAGGACATCACCCTGAGCGATATTTAAAATACCTATTTGATTTAAGTAAAAAACGAAACAAGAGATACCTGGCATTGCCATAAAAACTTCACATTCTGAAATCCACTTGGATGCTGAGATGAAGACCATCCCTCCATATTTAAACAATCTGACCAATGGTATGGAACTGTGTGCTAGCGTGCCTGTGGCACGGCTAAACCATCATCTAGAGAATGGTGTAAGTGTGCGAAATCGTGTGGTCAAATGTCTGGTAACTGGATTTCTGTGCATTTAATAAGAATTGTGGTGATCAGTGCATTGAAAAGCTGTCCCTGTCAGAACTAACAAAGAAAACACCGGAAATACATGGAAACACCATTTTTTCCTACATGAGTCTAATTTCGTGGCACTAACACAATGACTGGTAATGCAGTTACCGGAATCATGGAAATGCGGCACTCCTCACCTTTTTTAAATGAGGATGCTTCAGACGCATTGCATGTTTTGATTTTCATCTTACATTCTCTTCGCAAACATTTCTTCATTTAGTTTGTATTTAAATTGTTTTCACTGATGTGTTTGTAATAGTATGTCATTTGTACAGTGCACGGTGCCAAAGCTCAGCATCGGACAGGTAGCCTGCTTCACCACTAGGGAGTGCTTGGCTGGGAGGATGTTGTATTAGCGCCGTGATCCACCCAGGGAGTGTTTGGGTGTCGTGCAAGAGACATCTGGCTTGTGTTGCAGCGTTTAAAGTGTAGTGGCAGGAAAAGAGTGAGAGACAGAGCACAGTAGTTTACGTTAGTCAGCTGCTATCAGTTTTATTGGTGGTCTCCAATGAGGTTTTTTTAGGGCCAGCATCAGCCAATACCTTTTGATTTTACAAAATGATATGTAATGATATGTACAGTATACTTACATAAAGGGGCTTTCAGTCACCTCTCGTCATCCATTGCCCTTTAGTTGTGCCATTCACATTTTGCTTTCACCCACTACAGAATACAGCACGGGGCAGAAGGTCAGCCTACCTAAGCCACTGGTCAACTTCACTTTGAGTGGCTGCATTTTAGCCTCTCACAACGAGCACATCTGCAAACACGTCAGTTCCCTTCAGTGATAGTGTTTTTGTTTCCACGCTATAATTACTTTAGTGTAGCCTGTGTGTTTAGAGCCTAATGTGATAGCAGGAGGCTTTTGATGTACAGGGCACTTCCAGCTTTCTCAGTTCCTGTCTCCTGCCAGTGCTGTTGTAAATTCCTTTTGAAGTGACCTTTGTTTATCTGACTGCTGATATTTCACTACTCTGACAAAGGTTGTGGAGAACAGAGTCCTTTGAAAGACAACAGTAATGCAAACCACAGCCTGTTTTGTGCCCTGGCACAGGCGGTCCATTGTTAGGTCTCGCCTGGCGAAAGCAGCACATGCGCTGTCTCACCAGAGAGGACCTTTTGCTATCGATTCTCCCCGTGGGCTCAGGCACGCGTCTGCATGGACAAAGATGGCTGCTCTCGCCATCTGTCCAAGGCAGACAGCATGCGCATGTCTGTGGGACAGTGGACAGTCCCACGCCATTTTGTTGTAGCTCGGGTCTACCCGTTGCACACGTGTGCGCGCGCGCCTTTAAACACGGCGTGCTTTCACTTTAAACTGAAGTGAAAGCACGCCGCCATGCGCGCCCACGTGCGCGCACTTTAAACACGGCGTGCTTTCACTTTAAACACAGTTTAAAGTGAAAGCACGCCGCCATGCACACGCCTGCTGCAACCCTGTGTAATCTGAAAGTCACATGAATATACTGAGAGGCAGCACCGGTCCAACTTTCATTTTTCAGAGTTTTGACGGGTTAGATCTACATATAAAAAGTCAATAGCATGTCTGGGAAAGGGTTCTCAGTAAAGGACCGTGGTAGCTTTGCCAAGGATCAGGTCATGGTGTGTGGAGGACTGATGATATTGGGCATTACTGTTGTTTTCAAAACTAACCTTACCTGGTCGTAGAGTTTGTTTATAAAGACAAGATTATTTTATCTCACAGCTGTTTCCATGTATTTAATGCTGCAATGTCGCCTTTAAAGTGGTAGCATACAAGACTGATAAAAAAGATCTCTCCAGTTGGTGCAGTCCGGTCGCTCTGCAGAGGAAGTGGGGCGGCCAGCAGCCTGAGCTTCTCTTCACTTACCACTATGAACTAGGGGCGCTTAGAAGCAGGTAAAACTGCCAGCACGTGACAGACCACTGCATTGGGCTGGTACTATACTACGGTCATTCTAGCCAGCTGCCTAGGGAGCCTTTTTCAAGGGTGGTAGATGGTATCTAAAACCATCACATGCTCCCGTTTGTTAAAGGATGAGTGTTTGAAATGTCACTTCACCGATGGCGCTAAAATGCCTGCGCCGCTCCACACCTCATTTACTCCTCCTACGCACTCTGAGCAGACCCAAACAACTTTGCACCTCGCGCCAGCAAGCTGATGTGGGGTGCTGACACGTGGGACAGTGAAGCCCCCCACTCTCTTCCTAGCGCTTGGATGCCTATCAGATGGACATTGTACAGCCTGCGTGGACTCAGAATGTCAAGCCACGGTCCTCCTGGCTCCTTCAGAACACCACTGGAGAGACGTGGCACCGTGGGAGCTCTTTTCTTTTACAGCTGCTGCCCTGGGGCAGTGACACAGATGTCCCTCGGAGACAGAGGCGTGGTTTCATCTTCAGAGCCTGTCTCTCTACTACTCTCTCCATACTTCTCACTCTCTACAACTCTCTACTATTCACTCTCTACTACTCTCTACTACTCACTCTCTACTACTCACTCTCTACTCCTTTCTACTACTCACTCTCTACTTCTCTACTACTCACTCTCTACTACTCACTCTCTACTACTAACTCTCTACTAACTGTCTACTACTCTCTACTACTCACTCTCTACTACTATCTACTACTCACTCTCTACTACTCACTCTACTACTCTCTACTACTCTCTAATACTCACTCTCTACTACTCACTCTCAACTTACTCTCTACTACTCACTCTCTACTACTCTCTACTACTCACTCTCTACTACTCACTCTACTCCTCTCTACTACTCACTCTCTACTAACTACTCTACTACTCTCTCTACTACTCTCTCTCTACTACTCACTCTCTACTACTCACTCTTTACTACTCACTCTTTACAACTTTCTATCTACTACTCACTCTCTACTACCCACTCTACTACTCTCTACTACTCACTCTCTACTACTCACTCTACTACTCTCTACTACTCACTCTATACTACTCACTCTCTACTACTCTCTCTACTACTCACTCTCTAATTTACTAACTATCTACTACTAACTCTCTACTACCCACTCTTTACTACTCTCTACTACTCTCTACTCCTCTCTACTACTCACTCTCTACACCTCACTCTCTACTACTCACTCTACTCCTTTCTACTACTCACTCGCTACTACTCACTCTCTACTACTCTCTACTACTCCTCACTCTCTACTACTCACTCTCTACTACTCACTCTCTACTACTCTCTACTACTCTCTACTCCTCACTCTCTACTACTCTCTTCTACTCCTCACTCTCGACTCCTCACTCTCTACTACTCACTCTCTACTACTCTCTTCTCTACTACTCACTCTCTACTACTCTCTACTACTCACTCTCTACTACTCACTCTCTACTACTCTCTACTACTCTCTGCTACTCTCTACTCTCATCTCTGCTACTCACTCTACTACTCTCTCTTACTCACGCACTACTACTCACTCTCTACTACTCACACTCTACTACTCACTCTACTACTCACTCTCTACTACTCACTCTCTACTCACTCAACTCTAAACACTCTACTCACTCTTCTCTCTACTACTCACTCTCTACTACTCTCTCTACTACTCACTCTCTACTACTCTCTCTACTACTCACTCTCCACTACTCTCGCTATTACTCACTCTCTACTACTCTCTCCTCTCCTCTCTACTACTCACTCTCTAGTACTCACCCTCTCCTACTCACTCTCTACTACTCACTCTCTACTACTCTACTACACTCTGCTACCCACTCTCTACTAACTCTCTACTACCCACTCTCAACTACTCTCTACTACTCACTCTCTACTACTCTCTACTACTCTCTCTACTACTCACTCTCTGCTACTCTCTGCTACTCTCTACTCTACTCTCTATTACTCACTATCTACTACTCTCTGCTACTCACTCTCTACTACTCACTCTCTACTACTCTCTACTACTCACTCTCTACTACTCACTCTCTACTACTCTCTCTACTACTCACTACTACTCACTCTTTACTACTCACTCTCTACTACTCACGCTCTACTACTCACGCTCTACTACTCAGTCTCCACTACTCTCTCTATTACTCTCTACTACTCTCTACTCTCCTCTCTACTACTCACTGTCTACCACTCTACTACTCATGCTCTACTACTCACTCTCTACTACTCTGTCTACTACTCACTCTCTACTACTCTCTACTACTGTCTACTACCCACTCTCTACTAATTCTCTACTACCCACTCTCTACTACTCTACTCCTCTCTACTACTCACTCACTACTACTCTCTACTACTCACTCTACTACTCTCTAATCCTCTCTACTACTCACTCTTTACTACTCACTCTCTACTACTTACTCTCTACTACTGTCTCTACTGCTACTCACTCAACTACTCTCTACTCTCCTCGTTACTACTCACTCTCTACTACTCACTCTCTACTACTCTCTACTCCTATCTACTCCTCTCTACTACTCACTCTTTACTACTCACTCTTTACTACTTTCTATCTACTACTCACTCTCTACTACTCACGCTCTATTACTCACTCTACTACTCTCTACCACTCACTCTCTACTATTCTCTACTACTCACTCTCTTCTAATTTACTAACTCTCTTCTACCCACTCTCTACTAACTCTCTACTACCCACTCTCTACTACTCTCTACTACTCTCTACTCCTCTCTACTACTCACTCTCTACTACTCACTCTCTACTACTCACTCTACTCGTTTCTACTACTCACTCGCTACTACTCACTCTCTACTACTCTCTACTACTCCTCACTCTCTACTACTCACTCTCTACTACTCTCTACTCCTCACTCTCTACTACTCTCTACTACTCCTCACTCTCTACTCCTCACTCTCTACTACTCACTCTCTACTTCTCACTCTACTACTCTCTACTACTCACTCTCTACTACTCTCTCTACTACTCACGCTCTACTACTCTCTACTACTCTCTGCTACTCTCTACTCTCCTCTCTACTACTCACTCTACTACTCTCTGCTACTCATGCTCTACTACTCACTCTCTACTACTCACTCTCTACTACTCACTCTACTACTCACTCTCTACTACTCACTCTACTCACTCAATTCTCTACTCACTCTACTCTCTACTACTCTCTCTACTACTCACTCTCTACTACTCTCTCTACTACTCACTCTCCACTACTCTCGCTATTACTCACTCTCTACTACTCTCTCCTCTCCTCTCTACTACTCACTCTCTACTATCCTCTCTACTACCCACTCTCTACTACTCTCTACTACCCACTCTCTACTAACTCTCTACTACCCACTCTCAACTACTCTCTACTCACTCTCTCCTACTCACTCTCTACTACTCACTCTCTACTACTCTCTTCTACTCTCTACTACTCTCTCTACTACTCACTCTCTACTACTCTATGCTACTCTCTACTCCTCTCTACCACTGACTCTCTACTACTCTCTGCTACTCACGCTCTACTACTCATTCTCTACTACTCACTCTCTACTACTCTCTCTACTACTCACTACTACTCACTCTTTACTACTCACTCTCTACTACTCATGCTCTACTACTCACTCTCCACTACTACTCTCTCCATTACTCTCTACTACTCTCCTCTCTACTACTCACTCTACTACTCTCTACTACTCATGCTCTACTACTCACTCTCTGCTACTCACTCTACTACTCTCTACTACTCACTCTCTACTACTCTACTACTCTCTACAACTCTAGACTACCCACTCTCTAGTAATTCTCTACTACCCACTCTCTACTACTCTCTACTCCTCTCTACTACTCTCTACTGCTCACTCTACTACTCTCTAATCCTCTTTACTACTCACTCTTTACTACTCACTCTCTACTACTGTCTCTACTACTACTCACTTTACTACTCTCTACTACTCTCTACTCTCCTCTTTACTACACACTCTCGACTACTCATGCTCTACTACTCACTCTCTGCTACTCTCTACTCCTCTCTACTACTCACTCTCTACTACTCTCTCTTTACTAGTCTCTACTACTCACTTTATACTACTAACTCTCTACTACTCACTCTCTACTACTCTCTACTCCTCTCTACTACTCACTCTCTACTACTCTCTCTTTACTACTCTCTACTACTCACTCTCTACAACTCTCGACTACGCACTCTCTACTACTCTCTACTACTCACTCTACTCCCCTCTACTACTTTCTCTACTACTCACTACCCTACTACCTACTCTACTACTCTCTCTACTACTCACTCTCTACTACTCACTCTTTACTACTCACTCTTTACTAATTTCTATCTACTACTCACTCACTACTACTCACTCTACTACTCTCTACTACTCACTCTACTACTCACTCTCCACGACTCCCTCTACTACTCTCTACTACTCTCTACTACTCACTCTCTACTACTCACTCTCTAATATCCTCTACTACTCACTCTCTACTAATTTACTAACTCTCTACTACCCACTCTCTACTACTCTCTACTCCTCTCTACTGCTCACTCTCTACTACTCACTCTACTCCTTTCTACTACTCACTCGCTACTACTCACTCTCTACTACTCTCTACTACTCCTCACTCTCTACTACTCTCTACTCCTCTCTACTACTCACTCTCTACTACTCACTCTCTACTACTCTCTCTACTACTCACTCTCTACCGCTCTCTGCTACTCTCTACTCTCCTCTCTACTACTCACTCTACTACTCTCTGCTACTCACGCTCTACTACTCACTCTACTACTCACTCAACTCTCTACTCACTCTACCCTCTACTACTCACTCTCTACTACTCTCTCTACTACTCACTCTCTACTACTCACTCTCTACTACTCACTCTCCACTACTCTCGCTATTACTGACTCTCTACTACTCTCTCCTTTCCTCTCTACTACTCACTCTCTACTACTCACTTTCTACTACTCTCTACTACTCACTCTCTACTACTCTACTTCTTGCTACTTACTCTCTACTCCTCTCTATTACTCACTCTCTACTACTCTCTAATCCTCTCTACTCTCCTCTCTACTACTCACTCTCTACTACTCTCTGCTACTCACGCTCTACTACTCACTCTCTACTACTCTCTACTACTCACTCTCTACTACTCACTCTCTACTTCTCTCACTGCTACTCAGTACTACTCACTCTTTACTACTCACTCTCTACTACTCACGCTCTACTACTCACGCTCTACTCCTCACTCTCCTACTACTCACTCTCTATTACTCTCTACTCCTCACTCTCTACTACTCTCTCCTACTCCTCACTCTCTACTCCTCACTCTCCACTACTCACCCTCTACTTCTCACTCTCTACTACTCTCTACTACTCACTCTCTACTACTCTCTACTACTCACGCTCTACTACTCTCTACTACTCTCTGCTACTCTCTACTCTCCTCTCTACTACTCACTCTACTACTCTCTGCTACTCACGCTCTACTACTCACTCTCTGCTACTCACTCTCTACTACTCACTCTACTACTCACTCTCTACTACTCACTCTACTCACTCAATTCTCTACTCACTCTACTCTCTACTACTCTCCCTACTACTCACTCTCTACTACTCTCTACTCTCTCTACTACTCACTCTCCACTACTCTCGCTATTACTCACTCTCCACTACTCTCTCCTCTCCTCTCTACTACTCACTCTCTACTATCCTCTCTGCTACCCACTCTCTACTACTCTCTACTACCCACTCTCTACTAACTCTCTACTACCCACTCTCAACTACTCTATACTCACTCTCTCCTACTCACTCTCTACTACTCACTCTCTACTACTCTCTTCTACTCTCTACTACTCTCTCTACTACTCACTCTCTACTACTCTCTGCTACTCTCTACTCCTCTCTACCACTGACTCTCTACTACTCTCTGCTACTCACGCTCTACTACTCATTCTCTACTACTCATTCTCTACTACTCACTCTCTACTACTCTCTACTACTCTCTCTACTACTCACTACTACTCACTCTTTACTACTCACTCTCTACTACTCATGCTCTACTACTCACTCTCCACTACTACTCTCTCTATTACTCTCTACTACTCTCCTCTCTACTACTCACTCTACTACTCTCTACTACTCATGCTCTACTACTCACTCTCTACTACTCACTCTACTATTCTCTACTACTCACTCTCTACTACTCTACTACTCTCTACAACTCTCTACTACCCACTCTCTACTAATTCTCTACTACCCACTCTCTACTACTCTCTACTCCTCTCTACTACTCACTCTCTACTACTCACTCTCTACTACTCACTCTACTACTCTCTAATCCTCTTTACTACTCACTCTTTACTACTCACTCTCTACTACTGTCTCTACTACTACTCACTTTACTACTCTCTACTACTCTCTACTCTCCTCTTTACTACACACTCTCTACTACTCATGCTCTACTACTCACTCTCTGCTACTCTCTACTCCTCTCTACTACTCACTCTCTACTACTCTCTCTTTACTAGTCTCTACTACTCATTCTATACTACTAACTCACTACTACTCACTCTCTACTACTCTCTACTCCTCTCTACTACTCACTCTCTACTACTCTCTCTTTACTACCCTCTACTACTCACTCTCTACATCTCTCGACTACGCACTCTCTACTACTCTCTACTACTCACTCTACTCCCCTCTACTCCCCTCTACTACTTTCTCTACTACTCACTACCTACTACCTACTCTCCTACTCTCTCTACTACTCACTCTCTACTACTCACTCTTTACTACTCACTCTTTACTACTTTCTATCTACTACTCACTCTCTACTACTCACTCTACTACTCTCTACTACTCACTCTACTACTCACTCTCCACGACTCCCTCTACTACTCTCTACTACTCTCTACTACTCACTCTCTACTACTCACTCTCTAATATCCTCTACTACTCACTCTCTACTAATTTACTAACTCTCTACTACCCACTCTCTACTACTCTCTACTCCTCTCTACTGCTCACTCTCTACTACTCACTCTACTCCTTTCTACTACTCACTCGCTACTACTCACTCTCTACTACTCTCTACTACTCCTCACTCTCTACTACTCTCTACTCCTCTCTACTACTCACTCTCTACTACTCACTCTCTACTACTCTCTCTACTACTCACTCTCTACCGCTCTCTGCTACTCTCTACTCTCCTCTCTACTACTCACTCTACTACTCTCTGCTACTCACGCTCTACTACTCACTCTACTACTCACTCTCTACTCACTCAACTCTCTACTCACTCTACCCTCTACTACTCACTCTCTACTACTCTCTCTACTACTCACTCTCTACTACTCACTCTCCACTACTCTCGCTATTACTGACTCTCTACTACTCTCTCCTTTCCTCTCTACTACTCACTCTCTACTACTCACTTTCTACTACTCTCTACTACTCACTCTCTACTACTCTACTACTTGCTACTAACTCTCTACTACCCACTTTCAGCTACTCTCTACTCCTCTCTATTACTCACTCTCTACTACTCTCTAATCCTCTCTACTCTCCTCTCTACTACTCACTCTCTACTTTTCTCTGCTACTCACGCTCTACTACTCACTCTCTACTACTCTCTACTACTCACTCTCTACTACTCACTCTCTACTACTCTTACTACTACTCATTGCTACTCACTCTTTACTACTCACTCTCTACTACTCACGCTCTACTACTCACGCTCTACTACTCACTCTCCACTACTCACTCTCTACTACTCTCTCTATTACTCTCTACTACTCTCCACTCTCCTCTCTACTACTCACTTTCTACTACTCTCTACTACTCACGCTCTACTACTCACTCTCTACTACTCACTCTACTACTCTCTCTACTACTCGCTCTCTACTACTCTACTACTCTCTACTACTTTCTACTACTCACTCTCTACTAATTCTTTACTACCCACTCTCTACTACTCTCTACTCCTCGCTACTACTCACTCTCTACTACTCTCTACTACTCACTCTACTACTCTCTAATCCTCTCTACTACTCACTCTTTACTACTCACTCTCTACTACTGACTCTCTACTACCCTCTACTACTCTCTACTACCCACTCTCTACTAATTCTCTACTACCCACTCTCTACTACTCTCTACTCCTCTCTACTACTCACTCTCTACTACTCTCTACTACTCACTCTACTACTCTCTAATCCTCTCTACTACTCACTCTTTACTACTCACTCTCTGCTCACTCTCTACTACTGACTCTCTACTACTGACTCTACTACTACTCACTCTACTACTCACTCTACTACTCTCTCTACTACTCTCTACTCTCCTCTCTACTACTCACTCTCTACTATTCTCTACTACTCTACTACTCTCTATTACTCTCTACTACTCACTCTCTACTATTTACTCTACTACTCTCTACCTCTCTCTCGACCTCTCTCTATCTCTCTCTCTACCTCTCTCTACTCGCACACATATGCACATATATATATGTATATATATGCATCTATATATATGTATGTGTATATATACATACATAAACATATATATAATCTGCATATCTATATAAATACAAATATAAATGCATGCATACATATACATATATGCATACATATGCATGTTATGTATATGTAAGTTTGAAAAACACTAATAAAAGCAAAGGTAAAAAGCCACCTAATTACAAACAGAATTGCTTTAACTTAAACGAGGGCGAGACCTATTGCATTTTCAATGCTTGTTTCCGACTGCAGTGACAGCTGGCACATCTATGTGCAGGTGCTCAGACTGCTCGCTTCTCAGTAGTGGAGAAGTTACGGCATGACGTCATGCCAGGTGAGCGTTGTAGGGCAAGAGAAGAGAGTCATTTTCTCTCTGGATTTACCTTCTCTTTTTGAAACTCAGGAGCAGCAACATTGTCGTGGTGTCACCAGGGCTTTAAGTGGAAGCTTTTTCAATAATATATACAAGCCATAGTTGCTGCTTATTTATCTTATGCAACTAACAACCATTGACAAAGCCAATAGTCCTGACTTCTTGTATGTATGATGTTACTTGTTGTATCATATATCTGGATGCAATGGCAGAAACAGCAAAATACAAGTCGAGCGGCACACTATGCTGAGCACAGATTTAAGGTTACGTGTTTTAAGCCACGCCCTAATTACATTAGCCACGCCCCTTTGAGAGACCCTCCAGTTTTGTCATCCCACCTGGGCAAAAGTATTAGTTCGTGTGAGAAAACCTTTCAGGTGCTTTTCATTTATGGTTACCTGCAGTTCTTTTTCCCACGCCCGCCCACGTGGAACCTTCTCGCTTCCTTTATGTTATTGAGTAGATCCTATATGCATGAGACAGCATGGCTCTCATTGTAACATGTCAACAGGTATTTCTCGAAAGATGTGAGGTCTCTAATCACCCCTTTTTGAGTTACGTCCTCAAGCGAGTGTCTAGGTTGCATATATTGGAAACATTCAGTTTCCTGTAGACCAAAGCCTGGTTTCAGCTGTTCAGTTGTTTTCCCCTCTCCTAGCGTGGCTATATCCCTCAAGGTTTTGAATTCCCCCTCCTGCCGCTGATGAATAGCCAATCCCTAAATGCCTTCGTGGTGTGACTTGTGAGGGGAATGGCGCAGTTTATTTTTGACAAACCCAGACCTGTAGTGTGGCCCTCGGCACTGAGGACATTAAGACTCTGGGGTCCCTCTGGGTTTTCTTAGCTTGCATTGGACTTTCCATAGTGGCCCCCACCCAGTGTATGATCCAACGCGCACCACCTCTCTTCGGTTTCTTGTGCGCTCCAATGTCTTAGGGATCTCAGGTGAGCAGCATCGCAGTAGTTGTGAGATTGGGACCCACTGGTCGCCCGGTCATGGTTTCACTGTGCAGTGGTGCCCACCTATCCTTTCTTTCCTCCCTTGCGGATAAAGTCAGAGCAGTAGGATTGGAGTTCAACTATGAAGTCTTCCGGGATATGCAGGACCATTCTTTGGAATATATACAGAATACTATTTGTATGGCTGCAATCCTACCTAAAAGGAATAGTGATTTGTGATGCCAGCTGTCCACTTTTCTTCTCACCTCCCTTTAATTGTTTGAGGGTAATTTCCCTAGTTTTCCTGGGGTGTTTGTTCAGTCTGTGCCCAAGTACCTGATTGAGCTGTCTGCTGTTACTGTAGCATCATATGTTATATCTCTTGGATTTGGCCAAAATATTCAAAATCTCTAATTATTTAGATTAATTTTGAATATTAATACCTCCTGCAATCACGCAGCTCTTTCATAAGATATGGAAGCGAATTAAGGCGGTCAGTCACTGATCACAAACTGATAACATATCATCAGCATGTTTCTTGTGGCTCTACCTTAATCCCTTTTAATTTGCTGTAACATCTGCTTCTTTGAGATAAGGGCTGTAAAGTCAGTGCGATCAGGAGGGGCGAGAAGGGCAACCGTCTCTCATATCCCTTCCAATTGACGCCAACTGCAGTGGTTGACTCTAACCTCAGCTCTAGGGGTTTGATAGCCCGGTAATAATCAGCCACAGTATCCCTTCCCAAGCCCTATTGCCTGGAGAGGGCCCACCCCTAAAGTCCCACTGTACCCTGCCAAATGCTCTTTCAGCATCCAGGGACACCGCGACTGCCTGCTTACTGCCTCTGCTCCCACGCTTGTCAGAAGCCTGGTTTTCTTGAATAAATCCTGATTGATCAGGATGAACAGTATCCCTACACTTGTGCCTACAGGACCCCAGTCCAAGTTCCCCTTCTTCTTCGCTTTACAGAATTGACAGTTCAAACGGGTATCTCCTCGTGACGTATGGGGCGACGTATTAAATTGGCCAGAATGGTGAATGAAATTAGAAATGACTAGGTCCTTTTGCACAGGTTTGCCATCATTCTGTGGAGTTTAACAAGGATATTTACCACCTGCTCGAATCGGGTAGGGGGAGCACTTGTGGGTTGGGATGGTTTGGGTGGGGATCAGGATGCGCTTCTTGGAATTGGGGGGACTGTAGACTTTCGGCTGAACATGGTCTGCTCCCTTCATAGTGCTGGAAGGGGTCAGAGAAAGCCAGGCTGGGCGTCTGCTCGCAGCTCCTCCCCCTCTCCCAGACTGACGGTCTCATTTAGGAGTAAGATTGATTACCTGCAGCAGGGGCAGCCCTAAACGCAATAACCTGGGGCAATTAAACAATACAGTCGAAATTCACCTAAAATGGGAGTTTCCCATTTTTGGTGAATTTCGATTGTGAATCACTGTGGGTTTCTTGGACATGTTTCCTTATACGCAGTCCTATAAACAAATTGTTTTACAGCAAATATTTCATTCTTTGATTGATTTAACGTATGGAATTTTTGAGCCATACGACTTTGGCAAGGCTCTACCTTCGGTTTGATTTTAGGATACTTTTGACGTGATTCATTCATTCATCATCAACGTATTCCTGATGGTTGCTTTCACTTGTAACCTGATGATGACCTTTTAAAGTGATATGGTCGAAACGCAGTCGACGTTTCCTTTGGCACCTACAGAGGATGCAGTCACTGCACTATTGATCTTGTGATATATTAGGCATTTCGTTTTTTATTCCTCTGCCATAGTGTTTGTTTGTATACACTAATTTTTATTTCCGTATTTTTATTATGTGTAAGCCAATGAGCCATGTCATATGATATTTTCTATGTTCTGCAATTACTTAGTTACTTCAATAACAAGGGCCTGTGTTGAATGCAGGATTGTTTTTGTGCAGAAAGGAGCACCTTCCTGCACAAAAACAATCCTGGGAGGGAGGCATATTCCTCTTTCCATGAGTGCTGCAGAAAATGCTGCTTGTCCAGAGTTGTGTTTATAGACATTCTGTCAAAATCATCTCAACATGCAGGAAAGAGGTTTAGTGATGCTTCGTTCTAGCGTGTTCGGTAGGTCTATGTTCAAAGGGGTCTGCTCAGCCACTAACAGAAATGCAATGTTAGGCGTGGTGTTTTTTCTGCCTGCAATCTACCACTAGCGTAATTCCAGTAAGGCACCTTCACCAGTCGCTGGTTCTAAAATGAGCACAAAATACCCATTAATGTCATAGTGATGGCCCTTTGGTTACCATGTGCATCACTGAGGCAAAGGGCCAATGGCCAGGCCAGAGGAATGGCCCTCTTGCTGGTATTAGCGCTCAATGTACCATCCAGTTGAGTCACGCCAGCCTGGATGTTTGGGTAAATAGTGCTTGATGTACCATACAGTTGGGTCACACCAGCCTGGATGTTTGGGTAACTAGTGCTCGATGTGCCATACAGTTGAGTCACGCCGCCTGGATGTTTGGGTAACTAGTGCTCAATGTACCATACAGTTGAGTCACGCCGCCTGGATGTTTGGGTAACTAGTGCTCGATGTACCATCCAGTTGGGTCACGCCAGCCTGGATGTTTCGGTAACTAGTGCTCGATGTACCATCCAGTTGGGTCACGCCAGCCTGGATGTTTGGGTAACTAGTGCTCAATTTACCATACAGTTGGGTCACGCCAGCCTGGATGTTTGGGTAACTAGTGCTCGATGTACCATGCAGTTGGGTCACGCCAGCCTGGATGCTTGGGTAACTAGTGCTCAATGTACCATCCAGTTGAGTCACGCCAGCCTTGATGTTTGGGTAACTAGTGCTCAAATGTACCATCCAGTTGGGTCACGCCAGCCTGGATGTTTGGGTAACTAGTGCTCAATTTACCATACAGTTGGGTCACGCCAGCCTGGATGTTTGGGTAACTAGTGCTCGATGTACCATACAGTTGGGTCACGCCAGCCTGGATGTTTGGGTAACTAGTGCTCAATGTACCATACTGTTGAGTCATGCCAGCCTTGATGTTTGGATAACGTGCTCAAATGTACCATCCAGGTGGGCCACGCCAGCCTGGATGTTTGGGTAACTAGTGCTCAATGTACTATCCAGTTGGGCCACGCCAGCCTGGATGTTTGGGTAACTAGTACTCAATGTACCATACAGTTGGGTCACGCCAGCCTGGATGTTTGGGTAACTAGTGCTCAAATGTACCATCCAGTTGGGCCACGCCAGCCTGGATGTTTGGGTGACTAGTGTTCAATGTACCATCCAGTTGGGCCACGCCAGCCTGGATGTTTGGGTAACTAGTGCTCAATGTACCATCCGGTTGGGCCACGCCAGCCTGGATGTTTGGGTAAAGGATGCACAGGGCTGCAATTTCTGTATTTAAGTGTGACTTTCAGTTTCCTGCACTATTACTCTGCAACTTTCTTTAAGCATATTCAGGTAATGTTGTCACGCACAGAAACCAATCTTGTGCTAATAGCTTCAAAAATGTAAATACTTATATAGACTCCAGAGGCAGGATGACTCGATTTACCACTGTATGATGAGAGGCAGGTCCCTTTCTGATTTCTGAAAACTGACCCTGTTTTGAATTTGATTGTTTCGCAGATCTACAAAGACGCACCCGGGTCCAGTTGTACATTTAAGTGACACACCAAGAGACGAGGGGAAGGTAGGTGCTGCACCTGACACTCATGATTTAGGTTGTACTTGTCATATGTCCGATCTGCCTTCTCTTTGTCGGTTGGCCAGTTTTCACACAGTTTGGTTACTAGTTATTTACATCTGTCATTGCTGACTGTCTGTGAGCAAAGTACACAATGATGAGGAACAAAATTACCTGTAAATTACTGATGTGTGTGAATTAATGGAAAAACTCAAATCGACCAACCACTTCGGAGGAAACCAAATGGGTGGTGGGGGCAGAAACAAAAAGTTTTATGGTTTAGGAATGGGTGGAGTTTAGGGTGGGGGGGGTTAAATGTTCAGGGATTGGGTGAGTTTAGATGGAGGAAGAGGTTTTCGGTTCAGGGATGGATGAACTTTAGGGGTGATGAGGGATTTTTAGAGTTCAAGGATGGGTGGCGTTTATGGGTAGAAAGGAATTTTAGGCATCAGGGATGGGTAGAGTTTAGGGGTGATGAGGGGTTTTAGGGTTCTGGGATGAGTAAAGTGCAGAGGTGTTAGTGGGTTTAGAGGGTTCACAACTGGTGATGTGTTTTTAGGTTTGGGATGGGTAGAGTTTAGGGGCGATGAAGGGTTTTTAGGGTTCAGGATTAAGTGAAGTTTATGGGTGGTGGGGGATTAGGGTTCAGGGATGGGAGAAGTTTATGGGCTGAAAGAAAAGGTTTTATGGTTTAAGAATGGGTGGAGTTTAGGGTGGGGGGTTTAAATTCTCAAGGATGGGGCGAGTTTAGATGGAGGAATGAGGTTTTACGGTTCAGGGATGGATGAACTTTAGGGGTGATGAGGGGTTTTTAGAGTTCAAGGATGGGTGGCGTTTGGGGTAGAAAGGGATTTTGTGCATCAGGGATGGGTAGAGTTTAGGGGTGATGAGGGGTTTCGGGTCGTTTAGAGGTGTGAAGGTTAGTGTAGCTCAGGGATGGATGTAGTTTAGGAGTGGTGAGGAATTTTAAGGGTTCAGGGATAGGTGGGGCTTAACATAGAAAGGGGTGTTAGTGTTTAGAAATGGGTGGAGTTTGGGGCAGGCAGGGGTTGTTAGGTTGCAGACATGGGTGCAGTTTAGGGGTAAAATGACTTTCAAAGTTCAGTGAAGGGTGGAAGTTAGGGATCAGGAATGGGAGTAGCTTAGGTTTGGTGATGGGTTTTTAGGGGACAAGGGTGGATGGGGAAGTGAGAGCTCAGGGATTTAAAAGCATCTGGAGTGATTGTTTGTCAGTGTAAAAGATATCAATCCAGAGTAATGTCCCCTGAAGTAAAGCACTGAAATAAATACTTACAAAATGTTTCTGAAAGAAAGACCTGCAACATTACATTCAAACTTTAAAATATAATCATGCAAAAGCCAATTTCCGAAAAAAAAGACATTCTGGGAAATGGTTGGTGCCATTCATCCTGCAAATTTCCATTAAACAGTATAGATGAAATGGTTTCTCTGTAATGGTATTTCATATAACCGCTGCTCGATGAAATCTCATACGACCGTAAAATAAACATCTTCCTTATCATTCACCTTTCTCGATGGCACCAAACGAAGGAAGGTGTGGTCAGCCTTTTGATGCGCTTTATCCAAATGACTGACAGTCGTCTTTGACAAAGCGTTTGCAGCCATGGAGAAGCCCCACTGGCAAAGTCTTAGGTACTGGACCACCAACGAGCTTAAGTAGCAAAACATTCATACTAACTCGTGTGTACATTGAGTACCGTGTCCTTTATGTGGTGGAAACGCCCAACATGGTGCTGATTGAAAGAGCATGCAGGTGTTTTGTGATACAGGTATGGTATTTTAGGCCAAAGAAGGGCATTTTCATATTTCATGGGACAATACGAGTTGGACATCTTGCTCAAGCATAACATTTGATTTGGAAAATGACTTTTAAACAACTGCTTTAATTTTTTTACATGATAATGTTGGAATATTGATATAATATGGTTGTTTGAAATCTTTCAATTCACAAAAAGTAAGATAAAACACATTCCTTGTGTGACTCCTCCAAGACTTAAAATTAGCCCTTTACAAATGGAAAGCTGGGGCGCCATTTTAAAGCCAAAGGTCCACTTCACAACCACCGCGTAGGGCATGCCATGTCCATTTTAAATTATATTGCGGATATAGCCACCAAGGAACATGAAACACTGGGTTGCAAAAGTCACTGTGTTGCCACATTTTTCACAAACATTTTGCAATATGTGGACTGGTATGAAGCAATGAGCCAGATATGTTTTGTTTCCCTGATCTGCCCTCAATACAGGGAAGAATTAGTGGGCATTGGGAGAGGGTGAAGAGCAGCAGCTGGGTTTCAGCTGAAGCCGGGGTAAGAATGGTGAAAGTGGAGAGGCAGCCAGCATACAGGTATGAACTACAGGCCGCATCCATTATCCCAAACAGGCGCCGTATATTCAGGGAGTGGTTGCGGCGGGGTACGAAACCACTTTGATCTGTGTGTATCAGGCGTGGGAAGAGTGGGAGTAATCGGCGGGCCAAAACTTTACTGAGAATGTTATATTCAGCATTAAGGATCGATAGTGGTCCGTACGAGGTCAATTCAGTAGGTGGCTTATCAGGTTTTAAAAGGGACCTCACCAGAATCTCCCTGGTGGAAGGGGGTAATGCTCCCTCCACAAGAGATGCACCATAAAGTTTTTCAAGTTGTGGCACCAATTGTGTGGCAAAGGTGGAATAGAATTCTATTGGGAGGTCGGCTGAGCCCAGCATTATGTTATGAGCCAAGTCCTTGACCACCCCACGAATCTCATTGAACGTTCTAGGAGCAGCCAGTTCCTCTCTATCTGTGGCTGGCGCTGTAGGCAGTGTTGCACGATGCAAAAGGTCTGAGAGCTCCTCTGGGTCAGGGGATGGCGGCGGCGTGTATAATTCCGCCTAATAATCACAGAACGCTGCATTAATCTCAGTTTGCGTTGTCACCAATCCCCGTGTGGGTGTAGCAAGTGTAGCAAGTGACAAGATGGGTCCAGGGGATGGGTCAGGTCCAATTAACCGCGCCAGTATGGTGTCTGATCTGTCAGCTTCTGTGTGTGTCCTTTGGGTATCAGCCTTCTGGTCTATCAGACGCAGCCTCTGTGATAGCTCAGTATATGCGATTCTGGCCTCGCACAACTCAGCAGCTTTTCCCTCGCTTTCAAGTGCTGCTACTTCCAAGGGGTTCAGCCTATCCTCCAGGTTCACAAGGTGCCTAGTGACATCATGTCTAGCCCCCACCCCTGCGCCAAGTGAGGTGCCATGCACTTCCACCTTGAAAGCTTCCTACTCCATTAACAGTGAGGAAGCTGTGCCTGCATTCTCTGAGAAATATGTAGTGATCGTTGTAGCCAGCAAATAACGAAACACTGTGTCCTCCAATAGTCGTGGCTGTAAGCACCAAGTTGGTACGGGAGCAGGGACCAGACTCTAAGAGAGTGTGATTTCCAGAGGGCTATGGTCTGATATATTTTTGCCAAGATACGTGTGCAATGGAGGGGTGCAGGTATTGTGTACACACAAACCTGTTCAGACGGGAGTGTAGGGCATGAGGGTATGAGTAAAAGGAGTATTCACGTAGGCGTGCATTACAATCCCGCCACCCATCTGACAGACCCCATTCATCCACCCAGCGGTGCGACTCTTTGGCATGGTGTACTGTACGGGTACCATGGAGGGGTGGGTGTGAGCAATCCAGATCAGTGTCCAGAACAGCATTAAAGTCCCCTCCTAGAAGCCTGGGGCAGTGGGACCAATCTGCTAATGTGGTAAACAAGTGGAACAGGAATTCGGCTTGGTCCGTGTTAGGTGCGTATATACAGCCTAATTCTATCTGCTCCCCATCCAGCATTTCCCTTAGTAAGACATAGCGACTCTGGGCGTCGATCTTGGTTTCAAGTACCTCGACTGGGACTCCAGCCCCCAAACAAACAGCTGCACCCTTAGAGAATGCAGAGTAGGGGGTCTTGAAAAATTGACCTTTCTATCTTTTACTAAGTTTGGGAGCTTCGGAGGACACCAGGTGAGTTTCCTGCAGAAACTCTATCTGTGAGCGGAATCTGTGCAACTGAGCAAGTATTCTATGCCTCTTATGGATCGATCCTATACCCCGCACATTCCAAGTAATAAGGTTATATTCGTTGTCACTGTCGACATGAAGGACATGAAAAAGAACATTGTATATAAATGTAAATGTATATGTACTTGTATAGCGCACTGCCACCCCCAACGGGGGTATCCTGGCGCTTTTACTCATACCGCTGTGGAACCCTTCCTGACCTTTACCTGTGAAATGTCCACTCCTGGGCACCCCCATGGTGAAGCCAGACATCCCAGCGCTGCTGGGGCCGTTGTGGAGATTAAGCAAGCTATTGCCCAGAGTTGCAGCGTGGGACCCATGATTAGAATAGGCACCGAGGCGAGAATGATCAGGTCCGAGGAAATTGAATCCAAGACCCGCCGAGGCGGGGGATTGAACTCTGGTCCCGGGCCAGAACTCTGCATCAGGGTCTGCCGCTCTAACCATTGAGCCACACTTCTCCACACACTACCAGGTAGCAGACCTGACGCCCCCCTCCCCGTTCAAGGAATGATCACCCCAAACAGTAAAAGCATTCCCACAATACTCAGTCCAGCGATTCTTCATCGACCAACCAAACCTGAAAACAAACAAGATATAAACAAGGTATAAACTGTGAAAAAGCATTCATCATGGGAGCAGGAGCCTCCACCCCACTAAGGAGATTAGGTGGGCTTAGAGCGTGTATGGAAGAGCCCAAGCCAACCGGACCCAGGACCCTAACAATTGCGGCAACCAGGTGCAACTCTGCAGGTAAAACACAAGTATTGATCTGGAGGCACAAACATGGCGTAGTATGTCACAATAGTACCAGGGGAGGAGTCAAACATAGTGTAGGCAGTGTCCGTGCATGTCAACGCCTCTGGTACCAACAGAGTGCCTCCAAGGAGTCCCACCACGGCAACACCAGTTAGTTGGGGGGGGCACGTGTGTGGAAGTGGTACTTCCCCAGCGTTCAATACAAAAGATCATTGCTCAGCTCTGGGGTGATTGAGGGAAACAGTGCCACGCTTCCAGTTGAGTCTGAATCTGAAGCATTGTTCTGTAACGAGCTAGAACTGATGGGCAGCTGGGTGGATCTCAGCGCCGATGCTGAGCGGAGTACCTGCTTTTGGCTCTCCGAGGCCTGACGTGGAGAAGGTGCTCTCCCGCTCCCCACCCACAGTCCTGTGAGTCCCCTCCTACGTCTCCGAGGGGTACGCTGTGATTTTGGTGGTGCCACAGCCCAGGGGCCACATCCAGCAGAATCCGGAAAATGTTGTTCCAGCCACTCTCAAGTACTCTCGAGGGTATCAAAGAAATGGGATCGTTGGTCATGAAGTACTTTGAGTTTGGCCGGGAATAGAAGGGCGTAGGTAATGCCGGCTGTGCGCAAATCACTTTTTACTTCTTGGAAGGAGGAATGTTAGCGCTGCGCTGCACAGCTGTTGTGTAGTCTGGAAATATGGAGATCGTTGAAGCATTGACTTCGCAAACCACTGGCAGTAGCAGATCACGGTCTCTGAAATTGAGGATTTTAGCTACGATGGGCCATGCATGTGCACCGGGAATGGGCTTCTCGGAGGGGACCCGGAGTGCTCTCCACAGTGAACAGGTCAGAGAGACCAGTAGGGGCCACCTCACTCCTGAGCCAATCCCCTATGTATTGTGTCACACGGGGGCCCTTCGCCTCCTCTGGAAACCCCATGATACGTATATTATTATGATGGGACCTTCCATCAGCATCCTCGGCATGCATCTGGAGACATTCCACTTGTTGGCGCAGCTATTGAATCTGTGCATTGTGTTCCTTGGAACACGAAGGCCAAGGTGGCAAGCGTTGATTTGTTACCTTTGACTCAGTCCGTTAACTTGCGGTGGCTGATATTCATTGTGATCACTCCCAACTGTTGTGCGATGGCCTCCCGAGACTCCCAAATCTACTGAAGTATTACATCTAAGTTGTCCACAGAAGAGGTCGGCGATACACTGCCCCCGGGTAAAGAGTGAGTTGGGAGCCCTCGGACGGCGAGTAGTAGGAGTGGATACGGGGCGGAGGAGCCACAGTCTTGGTTTTGGTACACCTCATTGTAAGTGCACAGGTGACAGCCAAGTAAGGGTGGGCGTAGTTGCCGGAGTACCACTACATGGAATTCTGCCAAATTGATCAAAAACCCTGTGAACTCTGCTCCGCAACTCCTTTCCATCTCACCTCAATTAATAAAACAGAACCCTCACATACCCTTGATAAAACAACAAGGAACTCTATCATTACATGCAAAAATGCATATAGTCATCTCACAAAAGTGAAAATGAAAATACAGCAAGCATTGAGAGAGGTGATGATTTTGGTGTCCTCACTAACCTAGGGAGAGAACCAAGCAGATGCCTTGAACACAAAGAGCACATCATGCTGAACGATTGGTGGTGGGCCCATCCTCCTAGGACCACCCCAAGCACAGTAATGAGCAAAAATACAAACCCAACCAAAGGCCCTGCAAAGCATTATGGGACGAGATTCTAGAGTGCAGTGAATAATGTAGTATCCAGTATCAAAACATTCCTCAAGGGGCAGGCTTTCCAGGCTCAGCTGAGGGCTAATACTATAATATTCACTGCACTCTAGAATCTCGCCCCATAATCAGTAGCGGCTCCTGGAGGGAGTGCTGTGGGGCAGGGCGGAGGAGGGGCAGGATGGGGGGTAGTAAACCCCAGCTTACAGCCGACCGGAGTAATGTAAATAAATAAATAAATAAAACTAATTTCAGTTCGCGCGCTGAAACGTCAAATGGCGATGCAGCGCGCGCAATGACAGAGGCCTTCACTCCTCACCACCTCCAGTCTCAGCCTTCCCCGTCCACCATGTTGTCTCTCCGGGATAGTAGGAGCGCTGGCTGTGCTGGTCACCAACCAGTCCCCAGATCCACACCGAGTGGGTTGGGACGCATCCAATCAGTGTCCCTGGGTCAGACTCTGACCAGATGGTGCAGTGGCGCAGGGATATAGGGAGGATACTGATCCCCCGGTAGGGGGTGATCGGTTTATGCGGTCGCCATCTCGGGCTGCTTGCCACAACCCCACCCAGAATTGACATTTGTTAAGGAGGTCACAATGGCAAAGGTTTTGTGAGGAGATACGCAGGAGGAAGTGTGTGATAAAACACACACATGTCTAACACAGTCGCGAATCGTCAATACTAACTACATAGCACAGTGTTTCTACTAAAAATTTCCTGCCCGTCATAACTCCATCAATGATCATTACACACGATGAAAGGCAACTCTAACTAGGGTGACCGACCGTCCGTAAATTTCACGGACCTTCCGTAATTTGTATCTCACGTCCGTTGTCCGTGACGATCGCTTTTACGGACGCCTTTTGTCTGTAATTTTGGGCATTGGGGAGCATCACTGTTCCCCTGCCAGAAGCCTCAGCTCCCTGATGGGGCCGCCTCGCAATCATCATCTAAGCGCAAGAGCAGCCCCATCCGCCCATTGTCATTCTGTATGGGACTGATTGCCACATACAGAATGACAATGTGCTGTTACTGCATGTTGTGGGCCTCCTGCAGCCACGGTCTAGGGCAGGGCATTCAGTCAGGTGGAAGAAATGTACAAAAACGCCCATGCTGCTAGGTGAGAATCCAGTTCATGAAAAAAAGGCGGTCAACAAGTTTTTTTCACTGTCTCATCATTTTAAAACAGACACATTTTCAATGTTATATTCAACAAAGACATGGTTGCTGCTTTTTTATTTTACACAACTGACAACCATTGACAAAGCCAACAGTTCTGGGTTGTAGGTTTAACACTACTTGTGGTGTTATATATATGGATGCAATGAAAGAAGCAGCAAATTACCAGTCAGGTGGCACACTAGGCTAAGCACCGATTTTTAGCTTAGGCGTTTTAAGCCACGCCCTAAATTACATCTAACATCCCCTTTGGAGAGACCCCCCCCAAACTCATCATTTCACAGTGGCACTGTGCATCATGCATGACTCCCACTTTTCAGATTTCCTATGTGCAGGGGCATAGAGAGCCCTCCCCCGCCCCACCCCTTGCTTTTGGAACTATAGCGAGGTGAAGTCCTGTCTCTTCTGTCTGCAACTCTGCAGACAAAGGCTCAGCTCATAACTAATGTGAAAAAGTGAGTAAGTGAAGGAATGGGTGGATAGCTGGATGGATTAGTGAAAGGGTGAATGGATGAACAACGAGAGAAAGGATGGACGAATGAGTAAGTGGAAGGATGGATGAGAAAAAAGGTAAATACATGGATGTATGGGTGGAAGGGTAGATGGACGGGTAAAAGGATGGATGAGTAAAAAGATAAATGGGTGAGTGAAAGGGGGGATGATAGGCGAGTGATGGGAGGATGGATGAATTATCTGATGGGTGGATGGATGAATTGATAAGTGAAAGGATGGATAGATGGATGGATGAGTGAAAGGGTGGATGTAAGGCTGGATGAGTGAGTGAAAGGGAGGGTAGATCGACAAAAGGGTGGATAGATGAGTGAAGGAGTAAAAGGGTGGATGGATGAGAGGATGGATGGATAGATGAGTGAAGGAGTGAAAGGGTGGATGGATGGATGAGTGAAAGGATGGTTGAGTGATAGCGTCAAGTGGTGGATTCACGAGTGGATGAGTAGATGGATGGGTGGATGGAAGGCTGGAAGGCTAAGTGAAAGGGGGATGGAGAGAGAAATGGAGGGTGGATTGATGGATGACTAAAAGGGTGAATGGGTGGAAGGATGAGTGACTTGGTGGATGAATGAGTAAGTGAAAGGATGGCTGGGTGGTTGAAAGGGTAAAAGGCTGGATGGATGATTATATGGATGAATGGAAGAGTGGATGGATAGGGTGAAAGGATGAATGGAGGTATGAATGAGTGAAAGGGTGGATGGAGGGATAGATGAGTGGAATGATGGATGGATGAAAGGATAGATGATGGATAGGTTTGCAATTGATTGAATATTAGTATGGATGGGCACACAGATGGAGTGACAGAATGAATGGTGAAAGACTGAATGATGGATGAAATAATGATTACACCTTGTAACCCTCATTATCTTAAGTGACATTTCTTATACATTGACTTTCACATTTATATGAGTCATTGTCTCTATATAATATGTGTGTGGTGTAACGCACTCCGACACCCTGCCCTACTTACTTGGGATGAGTAGCACTATATAATAAATTAAATACACATGAGAGAGGGTCTATGTGAAGATGAGGGCACCATTCGAGGGTGGTAGCAAGGCCGGACTGGCAGGACCGAGCATTGGGCATTTCCCTGGGAGGCTGGAAATACTACAAAAAGACCTGCACATTTACTCAAAGCTGCATGCATACTGAAAAACAAGCATTTACAATTCAATAGGTCTCGCAATGACATTGTTTTGAGCTATTGGCATTGAAAATGTTATTGCTTTTTTTTCCCTTCGTGAAGTAATGGCGTTGTAAATGACAATGACCCCCGCATACAGACATACATAGAAACTGCACTACAAACGGGCACACATGCATGCACACGCTGAGAAATACACACACCCCGTGAGACAGACACACTAATACATAGAGGCACACGGGTGCACTGAAGCACGGGATCACACACGCAGGCACACTGAGTCACAGGCACACTGGCGCTTTGGGTCTGGCAGACTAGCCGACACACCAGACACTGTCACACTGAGTAGAGGCGCACACATGCTGAGAGGGATGTTTTAATTATCAAGCTCAAGGTGCTCACTGTAAAAGTCAAGAGGAGTGGAAGACTGACTTGACATTATAAAGTTGAAACGGAGGAGTTACACACGTCTGCAACATATGCTCAGCCTCCTGAGCTAATTTTATGTCAAGAACACATATACCGGAGACCTTGACTTGATGCACTTCCATTGTGAGCCTGGGGATGCTGATGGTAAGTGCTGCACTTTCCAACATCATCCTCAGGCCCGGGGTTGGTGTTGGTAATGATGATATATAGACTCACCATCTGGAAAGGCTGTACGTGCCCGGGGGAGGTCGTGTAAATCCCAGAATTCTTCCAGTATTTCTCATTTCTCCATTTATTTTTCTTTCCTCTCCTCTATCCTGATTTCTCTCCAGATCTAGTTCCTTTCTTTTCTGCCTTCTCTTTCTTTCTCTGCTTTTTTCCTTCGGTTTTTGCCCGTCTTCATTCTTTTTCTACTTGTTTTCAGCCTTATCTTCTTTCCATGTCTTTATCGTTTCTCCTACGTATTCTTTCTCTCTCTTGTTTTCTTGTTGTATTCACTTACTGTACATTCCTCGTTCTTTTTCTCCACTAGTCTCCTTTCCTCAATGTTTCCCCTTCTTTGTTTCTTTCATATTTTCTTTTTTGTTCTACTCTTTCTTATCCCATCTCTTGTTTGCCCTTTACTCAATTTTCCTCCTTTTCTCATTTGCTTTTTTCTTGATTTTTTTGCACTAAAACCCTTGAAGCACCTAAATGCAAGTGTACCTTCTATTGCTGAAACACATTTAGAAATGTACTACTTAAAGCTTCATATTGTTTAGAAAAAGTAAAATAATTATGGTTTATCACAAATGGAAATGCTTACAAAATAAATAGTAAACCTGGAGTCATATCTGTAATAAATCAGCGAAAGTGACTGCTACATAACACTCCACTCCTGAGATCTCTGGCTGGCAAGGAACTTCTCTAGACACAACAGGGCTGCGGGGCTCTTGTGAGAGAATTCTGAGTTTCCTCTCTCCGTGCAACCAACCCCAGAGCCTCACATTATGCATGGCTGCAGTCCTAAACAATACCCAACATGGCCAGTCCTGCGCCCGTTGCCTCCCCTTCGCCAACCCACTGGCACCCAATCTCCTTGGCAGTGATGAAGCGGCGGGGCTGTCATGCCAGCAGAAATGTCTGCTGTGGAGTAGGTTGTGTGGGGACAGCCTCTCTGCACCCTACCCCACCGCAAACCAGACTTCCTTCGGGCACAAACAAGCACCTGCCAAACGATTCCGTTCTACAGGGGAGCAAAGCAAGGGGTTTAGTGAAGATGCAGGGGAGGGGGAATAGAAGGAAATTAGGATTGGGCGGACTGAAAAATGGGAGGAGGAAGCGCACGAGGAAGGGAAGGAGGGAGAGCTAGGAATGGTAGCTCCGAGAAGAGGGGCCGTGGGAGGGGAGGAATAGAGGAAATGGGGAAGACGGGACAGGGCGTGGCCGGGATAAAGGCAAGAATGGTGAACGTGAGAGGCAGTGCCTCTCTTCCCATTCCTCACTCCCATTCCTTCGCCACTCTATTTCTCGGCATGAGTCTTCGTGCCCCTTTATCGCACTTTCCCGCCATTTCCCGCCCCCTTCAGTCTGTTCCCTTCCTCCTCCCACCATCACTCAGCGCCCCTCCCTAGCCCTGATGCTGTTTCCACTTTTGCTTGTGATTCCATTGTTTACAGAGCGCTGCAGTGCATGGGAAATCAATAATCTTTTTTGTTGCATCTTTTATATAGCGCGAACTCGACCCGAAGGTATTGGAGCGCTGTACATGAGCACCGTATTTACATTACATATTCAGGCAGGGGGAGATTAAGTGATTTGCCCAGAATCACAGGATGTGGATGCAACCCCGAAGCTCGAACCCTGGTTTCCAGCACCAAAGTCAGCAGTCTACGCATACAGAGCGGGGCTGAGATGTTCATGGATGAAATGCAACATTTTAGAGCAGGCAAGTGAGGGGGAAATTCTAACAAGCGCTCCCATGTCGTTTTAGTTTTGCTTTTTCTGCTGTCGCACTTGGACGGCCTCGCCTGCTAAAAGGTTTCTTATCTTTATGGGGCCATGTGTTTGGCCCCATAAAGATAAGAAACCTTTCACTACAAAAGGAAGACAGACGAGCACGTCCAAATGGGAAGGCTCAGAAAGCTGAGCAAATACGTCACCAACAGCTCTTTTCCAATGGCTGGCCACCGTTTAGCATAAATGGTGACGCCAGCCAATGGAAAAGAAGGGGGGGGCTTAATGCCCTTTACTAAAAAATCCCCATATCTTTAAATCTCGCCAGCGAGACTGCGCATGCGCGCAGCCTACGCCAGGCGAGACCTAACAATGAAGTGCATAATTGTCTCAACCTAATATAAACTTATTTTCACTTGTACTTAAGTGGTTGTCTATTTACTTACTTATATACTATTGTGCAACCTCCTCTGATGTGTCTGTAAAACTTACCTTTTGTCCTGAATTTTGACCTCCTGTCTGGAATTTTTGTCCTGAATTTTGACCCTTAGTCCTGCATTTTTTACACTCACTGTCCTGAATTTGCACCCATGCCAGTTGGTAACCCTAACTCTAACTGGGTTTTGCTAATAATGTCTGACACTTCTGGTCCTCTCAATCACCATCCTATTCTTGCTAAAAGGAGTATTCTAATGGTTCGACGACGAAGATAACTGGGAGAAAAATCTGTTGGCCGGAACATGTGGTGGAGGGTCGCTAGTTGCATTATTAATGATGGGATCTTCGGTCCCCGAAAGGTATCCCTATATAATACGACATGTGGCAACTGTATGGGAGCAGGCATAACGTAGGGTGGTCCGACATGCTCCATATGCAACAGACGTGCCTTTATGGGCAGTGCGTCCATTTGCAGCAATAGCGGACTCTATGTTGATTAGCCGTTGGAGGGAGTGGGGATGCCTACTGATAGCAGACCTTTCCGGACGACTCACCCATTACTAATATCCGTAAAACTATGCTAGAAATGGTCCAGTGGGTCGATTGATATCATTTTTATATAGAGCCTTAAGAGATGATCTCCCGCAGGAATCGCTGCGCTTTCAGCAGAAATGGGTTGATGCACTGGAAGAGCCCCTAACAGAGGCGGAATTGCAGAAGATCCATGCGGGGGTTCGTAAAGTTAGCACGAATGCACGCTTTAAATTACTCCAATATAATGTTAAACACCGGGTATATCTAACTCCGCATACACTACATGTAATATACCCCGCTAGGAAGGACTATTGCCCTAAATGCCACACACAGGGAGCGGAATTCATCCACATGATCTGGACCTCCCCACATTAAAGTTGTACTGGGAAGAAGTACTGGGAAGGTCCACGGGCTGGACTATTACACAAGATATTAAGACTGTGTTACTGAGCTTACTGCCATCTCCTAAGAATAAAAAATTAGGCAGACGATTTGTAAACCTGGGTCTCGTGTTAGCCAAGAGGTGGGTGGTTATTGCCTGGATACAACCCAGATCCCTGAAGCATTCAGACTGGGTAAGAGATATGAATGAGTGGGCAACGGCAGAGCTGGTCGGGATGCGCTTTATCAGGAACAATGAAAAAGCAGAGGGCGATAGATTGGCTTGGGCATCTATGATTTCTGTTTTGCAGGAGGATCAGAGTCACCCCATACTCTGCTCTCAAGGCAGTGATGATACTCAGGGGGGTGACGCCACTGGAAACCCGGACAGACACACCCCGGCACCGGACTGATTGACAGATACATTATATTGGACTAATGGTAGTAACACACAAGAGTGAAATGTTATGAAGCAGAAGGAAGATAGGGGGTGGGGGGACAGTTGATGGATATAGTTAAGTTTCTGTTAATGCTCATTTGGTTGGTATGTTCTGTTGTAGACACTACCTTTGGGAATGCACATCGGCACGGGATATCAACAGACCCCCACTTGTGGTCCGACACGTAATTATGTATTATTGATGATTCCAAAATGTGTCTTATACCACGAAATTTACATATTGGGCAGAATGTACTGTGTTTACGGTTGAAAATGCTAATAAAATATATGAAAAAATAAAATAAAAATCTACCATGCTGTGACGTGGCATCTGTGCATATGTTCACAAAGCACTACTGCCTTCACAGCCAGGTGCAGCAGGAAGGACACTTCACACACTCAGTTCTGCAAGACTTTTTGGTCTGAATCCACTTCACAGTCCCTCCACCTTTGGGAGGTACTGCTTTGATATCTATTCTAAGTAGCAGAATCTGAGGTTAGACGTATCCAGCAGAAGAAGAAGTGGTGGATGCACACAGGCGCACACAACAGTGGCCATACTTCAATGTTTTTATAAAAACATTTGAAGACAGCCACCCTCTACATAGGTGGTCACGCACAAGCAGGAATTTTTTTAATGTTTGTATCATAAGATTTTACAAAAGCATACGCTTTTCCAAAACATTAATAAAGAATTGACAAAGCAAAGTGGCTTTCAACAAGGTCCAGACCAATATGCTTTTTGCAGTGTTGGTTGGTTTATGTGTTCCCACTGCTTGGCACTGGCAGGTCAAGGCTCCTGTTTACATCCTCAGTCCAAAGACAGTACTAGGTAATGCGGCCTGTAAGATAGAACATGGGTTAGAAGAGCTCCTGGCGACACCCACCTCGTTTTACAGAGGTGGCGACCATGAACATCAGTTCACTGAAAGGCCAGGGGTAGCCGAAGGGAAATCACACGCCTTTTGATCTTCACCATCACTCACACTTACATACACTCTTTTTCACATAAACACACTCTCTCCCGTGAGCATACACGTAATAGACACTTTAAAGCATTTTGTTACTCGCCTCAGCTCCCAGGAAAGATCAAGTTCCACCTAATTGTGCTCCATGTTTATTACACTAAAAGTGACTAATGTAATATTATTCACTATAAGAGGAATAAAAAATGACTGAAAACAAAATGAGCGGAACCCCAACCAATGTCCGTACGGACGAGCTGCCACTGTATTCATGCACTGATTTGCCACATCTGTGGCCAGGGGGCCCAGAGGCAGTGCCAGGGGTCTTGGGCCAGTGGGCAAGCTTGGGGTCACAGCATTGACCTCTGGTGACCCCTAAATGACGCCCATGGTGGCGACCCCTAATCAATCATTTGTTCTGAAAATCAAAAGGAAAGGACTACACGTGGCATTTTCATAGCCCCCATTTACTTGTAGAAGTCGATTTGCAAAGCTCATCTTAAGCCCCACACTGGCCTGGTTTGAAGTGCAGATCCCGACTGCAGTTCACGACACATGGATTTACATTGCTATATTCACATATTCATATCAACACTCACCCACCAGGGTTACCCCTTGGTGGCATGCTTCATCATCGGGTCCATCCCACTCCACTGCAGATCGGGACGTGCTGCAACCTACGAACTACATGGAAGCCTAGATGCAATAAGCGATTTAGTTGGCAGTGGCTGCTGCTCGATCCTCTGTTGAGGAGCGCATGTTCCTCCAAACCTTTCCTGACAACTATGTCGACACCGGGGTACCATTATCACATAAAAAGAACACGGCTGGTTTAACATTGTCATTGTTGGGTATCATAGATCCAAACGGGTCCATGAGAACATCTCTGCTTTAATATACCTAGGCAGACTCCTTAAAACCTAAAACCAATCTCTTACCTTTTCCCGCAGAGTGTGACAACAGGCCATCCTCTCCCCTGAGGAGCCATGATGCGACATTAAAGCATCTAATATGCATGTGGTTCTTTGTTTGTTTGTTCTACTGCATTTGTTCTTACCACCAGTACATTAATTCTGTGTTATGATTAGGCCTGGGCAAAAATTTCGTTCGGTTCGCGGAAATTGCGATAATTTGACATTTTTGCGTTCCGCGGAGAGCGCGAAAATGTCAAAAATTCCGGTTTCCGCAGCTTGGCGATAATTTGTTTCTTGCTCGCGCTGTAAAATGATACATTCTCGCGCGCGCGCGATCGCCTTACCTGAATCCCTGCGTTCGCCGACAAGTTTTCTTGATCCGGTCGCGTTCTCCATGAGATGTTGTATTGTTTTTAGCCATTTGCGCTGTCTCGCGACAGTTCGCGCCCGCAGTGACGTCATGCGTCGCGCGATCACGTCTTTCTTCTCGCGATCATGCACCGCGAGAACAACTCAAAACAAGATGGCCGCGCCCGCAAGCAACCACATGGGTAAGTTGGCGACCCGCAACCATGCAGAAAATCTCGCGAACATGCCGGAAAAAAACTTCCGCATCTTCGCGATATTTCTGCTTGTTTGCGATAATTTTAAACATTCTCGCGATAATTTGCGAAGGTTAATTCCGCAAATTCCGCCCACCCCTAGTTATGATGATATATCCTGCATTATATGACCAATGGTTGTTGGAATTTATCTAGTTCAATAGAACTACACTAGAAGCGCTCACCCTTGTGTTTTTATCTAAACAGCACACGTTTTTTTCATGCAGAGTTGTTCAATGAGTATATATAAAAATGACATGCAGCCGGAGGCTGACACACCTAACTCTTCATCTGTATCTCCACAGAGAAGCAGATAAGGAACACCAATAAGGTGGTAAACGGATATATGTTACATTTGTGATATGACATGCAAGAAGCATGTTTTTCAGTGAGAAACCAAACAGGAGTGGTACCAGGGAACTAGGTTCCGGTGATCCTGAAGAAGAGCCAATAGGGACACGGCTCCAAACATGCTGACCTCTAGGATTGCAGGTGCATTATAACCTTGTTTCCCTAAAAATACCCCCTCGTTTTAACCATACCCACTAGAGGCAGGAATGCAAATTAGACATACCTACTAGCCCGGTATTTTTAAACTACACCATAGCACTACACTATCCCCCATTGTCCTACTTATAACATCTCCTTTAGCATCACATAAAGATCAATTAGTGCTCCCACGTAGTTTGTATGTTGCAGCACGCCCCGATCAACAGCCAGCGGATCGGGATTGATCCAATGATGAAGCATGCCACCAAGAGGTAACCCTGGTAGGTGAATTTTTACAAGAAAAACGTTGTTTTTTCTATTGTGGAGAGTTGCCAAGTGTAACATTACTATATTCACATATTTACATAAATACACCAGCATAGTGTAACATTACATGGGAGTAAATCTGCTCAGAGGCTTGGGGGAGATGCTCAAGGGGGAGAATGCCATGCAAGATTGGCTATTGCCCACAAACATGCGAGTTTGTGAGTCTTCCTACACTTTTTCCGGACCTCTGTGGTCAGAGATGTAATCCTATCAGGGTGAAAATAAACCCCTGTCCTGGCTGCAAATCTGAAGGAAACACTCTCATGCAGGGACAGACTAGGAACCCAAAACAGACCTTGCACTGTTGCTGGACCAGCCCTGCCTAGTGAGCGAGCCTGACCACTACATGGGAAGTTTGGGGGGCGGGGGTGCAAGTGTGAAGCACTGGCTGGCCCTGGGAGGCTGGAAACATCTATTTCTGTCGTACTTTCATTCAATCATTCAATCAATCAGGGAATTTTAAAGCGCGCTATTCACCCGTGAGGGTCTCAAGGCGCTGTGGGCGGGTTGCAGCTCCTGGTCAGCCAAAAATCCAGGTCTTGAGCTCTTCCTGAAGGTTTGCAGGGTAGGGGAGCATCTGATGTTGACCGGGATCTTGTTCCAGGCCTTGGCTGTGACATAGGAGAAGGCTGTTCCCCCTGCTCTGGTTCTGAAGATGCATGGGGTTTCCGCTTGGGCGAGGTCGCGGAGCCGAGGTTTCTCTTGGGTACGTGGAAAGAGACTCTTTCGTTGAGGTATTTGGGTCAGATGTTATGAAAGGATTTGTAGGCGTGGGTGAGTAGCTTGAAGGTTGATCTCTTCTCGACGGGGAGCCAGTGGAGGTCTCGCAGGTGTTGGGTCATGTGCTCGCATCGTGGGTTGCAGAGGACGAGTCTGGCCGCGGTGTTCTGGATGGTTTGGAGTTTGTGTAGTAGGGATTTGTTGATTCCGGTGTAAAGGGTGTTTCCGTAATCCAGTCTGCTGGTTATGAGTGTGTGGGTGACAGTCTTCCTGGCTTCGTAGGGGGGGGTCCATTTAAAGGTCTTGCGAAGGATGCGGAAGGAGTTGAAACAGGTGGAGGCGACAGCGTTAATCTGGCAAGTCATGGTGAGGGAGGAGTCGAGAATGATACAGAGATTTCGGACGTGGTCTGTGGAGGTAGGTTTCCGAGGACGGAGGGCCACCAGGTGTTGTCCCAGGTGGTGGGGGAGGGCCCAAGAATGAGGACCTCCATCTTCTCCGAGTTGAGCTTAAGGCAGCAGTTGCTCATCCAGGCTGTGACGTCTTTCATTCCTTCCTGAAAGCTGAGTCTGGTGTCTTCGGGGTTCTTTGTGAGGGAGAGGATGAGCTGGGTGTAGTCAGCGTAGGAAACTATGCTGAGATCATGCTGTCTAACGATGGCGGCGAATCCGGCCATGTAGATGTTGAAGAGCGTGGGGCTGAGTGATGATCCTTGGGGTACTCCGCAGTTGATCTCTGTGGATTTAGAGAGGAAGGGTGGGAGTCTGATCCTTTGGGTTCTGCCAGTGAGAAAGGAGCTGATCCAGTCGAGAGCGGTTCCCCGTATGCCGGCGTCGGCTGTGAGAGTGCGGTGGGAGACGGTGTCGAAAGCACCGGAGAGGTCTAGCAGGACGAGAGCCGTGGTGTCGCCCTGGTCGAGGAGTGTGTGGATGTTGTCGGTGGCGGCAAGGAGGGTGGACTCGGTGCTGTGGTTACTGCGGAACCAGACTGGGAAGAGTCGAGGATGGCGTTCTTTTTGATGAGGGTTATCAGCTGGGTGTTGACGATTTTCTCGGCGACCTTGGCTGCGAAGTGAAGGGGAGAGATGGGACGGTAGTTTTTCAGGTCCGTAGGGTCAGCCGAGGGTTTCTTGAGGAGAGGCTTGACCTCTGCCCACTTCCAGCTGGATTTGAAGCTGGCGTTGATGATGCGGTGTATATCGGGTGCTATGGCGGTGGCAGCTCTGTGGAATATGTGCGGTGGGCAGGGGTCTGTGGGGGGTCTCCTGAGTGGTTGTTCTTCATAGTCGTGATGGCGTCTTCGGTGGTGACCTGTGTCCAGGTGGTGATGGTAGGCTGGCTGTCATCGCTGGAGGTAAGGGTGGTTTCTGGAGTCTGTTCACTGAAGTTGTCGTTGAGGGCCTTTATTTTCAGGTGAAAGTAGGAGCCAAGCTTGTTGCAGAGGTCTTGAGAGGGAGTGACGTCCGCAGCTTCGCTGGGGGGGTTTGGTGAGTTGCTGGATGATGTTGAAGAGTTCCTTCAAGTTGCTGGAGTTGGTGAGGATTTTGTTCCGAATGAAGGACCTCTTGGTGGATCTTATGAGTGGGTGGTGTTCTGTCATGGTGTTCTTGTAGATGATCTGGTCTTCGGTGGTTTTGCTGTTTCGCCATCGTTTTTCAAGATGTCTGCAGTAGCGTCTAGCTTCGTGGACAGCGGATGCGAACCAGGTGGCCTTTGGAGGGAGTTGTTTGTCAGGGTTGAGAAGGGGTGCAAGCTTGTCTGTGCAGCTGGTGATCCTGTGATGTAATTCCTTGGCTGCGGCGTTGGCGTCGATCGTGGCGGAGAGGGATTTGTGGATGAGGGTGGAGTTGAGGTGCTCCTCTGTTACCTTGCTCCACATCCTTTGTGGCGGGCGCGGTGTGGGCTTGTGAGTGGAGGTGATGTTGAAAGAGAAGTGTACGCAGTGGTGGTCTGTCTAGAGGGACGGCGAGGTGTGGCTGGAGTTGATGTTAGTCCCCTCCTGTGAAGATGGGGTTGAGGGTGTGGCCTGCCTTGTGGATGGGGATGGTGACTAGCTGCTTCAGTCTGAGGTTAGTGAGGGTGTTCAGGAGGGCGGGGGAGTCGGGGTCACTGTGGTTCTCGATGTGGAAGGTCTCCGATGAGTATGTAGTCCGAAAAGGCGAAGGTGTGGGGTGTGATGAGGTCGGCAATGGTGGTGGTGAAAGAGGTGCGGGCCCTGGGGGTCTGTAGGCGAGGGTGCCGCGAAGAGTGGTTCTGGGGCTGGTCTGGATCTGGAAGTGAAGGTGTTCAGTGGTGGAGGAGGAGTCGCTTGTGCTGGAGGGGGAGAGTCGGAGGGAGATCTTGTGTGCGATGGCGATTCCTGCTCCGGGGTGGTGGGCGGTCTTTGCTCTGCATCTTGATGCCGTCGGGGATGGCAGTGGCGATGTTAGGGGCGGAGGAGGCGTTGGTCCAGGTTTCCGTGAAGAAGGCAACATCTGGCGAAAGGGTGTCGAGGAGGTCCCAGATCTCCATGGCATGCCTGTGCAGGGAGTGCACGTTGAGGAGGATGCACTTCAGGGCTTCGGTGGTGCGGGCGTCCGGTGATGGTGTTGCGGTTGCGGGGTGCTGTGGATGGTGAAGGATTGTTGGCAGTGTGGGCAGGAGAACTGGCTGTGAGTGGTGTTCGGCATTGACCATTGGCAGTTGCTGTTCCTTCCGGGGTTGAGTGTGAGGAGGGTAGCAGAGTTGTAGTGGTGTGGGGTCAGAGATCCAGGTTCCCTGGCGCTGGTCGCGGTCGGGTCGCGGGCGGATGGGCTTGCCTTTGGCTCCCCTTTGGCGTGCCAGTGGCGCGCCCTCTGGGTGCAGCCACTATTAAATTGGGGAGGGGGAAGAGAAGTGCAGCTGGGAGGCGGGAGATGGCAGGGGCGAGGAGCTGCAAGGGCAGCAGAAGTGGGAAAATGGGAGGCGAAGTGGGAATGGAGGAAAAATGGTAAGGGCAACCAGAGATGCAAAAGGCACAACACTAAAAATGCACAATAAAGGCACAATAACATACCAGCACCACAAGCAGACTGGTCGGAGAGCAGACTTGAACCTTGTCAACACAGGGCAGCGGCACAACAGCAGCAGCGGCATCACAGCGGAGCTGCAGGGGAAGAGAGCAGGTCTCTGACCAGGAGGTCAGAGGTCTTGCTCCACCACCCTCGCAGCAGCTGGGAAGTGCAGCGGGGAGGCTGGAAGGGCGGGGGGCTGGTTTTGATACTGGGGGCCTTTTTTGCAGTAGTGTTGCAATATCTGCCCCCAGTAGCCAGTGGTTAATAAGTAAAAAATAAGTGCCCGGGCTCTCGTCAAGAGGTAGCTTGCAGCAGTGCATTTCGCCTGTTAGTGCCGCCTAAAATAGAACCAACTGCTAACCATAAAAGTGGGGAGAGGATGTGACAGAATGGCCAGAGCAGTAGACTTCGGAGCTGAAGAACCTGGTCCGAGTCTTGGTATCTGCTCAACCTCCTGTGATTCCAGGCAAATCACTTTATCTCCCTGTAAATTAATGTGTGCTTAACTGGTGCTCATGAAAAGTGCCAGTGTTGATGATTAAGTGCTGGTACAGAGCACAAAAAGCCACCGGCTCAACTTAAGCACCTCCAGTAGCAAAAGGCAAGCATGCATAATCCACTCACTTTCGTTACACTCCTACATAGCAGTGGAGAGCTCTTCTTTTAGTTGAGCATATCACAAAGTTAAGCTTTTGCGGGCTCAGTGTGATGCTGTTAGTACATGGGAGGTGTGCTAAAGGCTGTATAACGCGCAGGTTCTTGTCAAGCCTGTCAGCTGCGAGCATGACTCCCACAAGATTCCTCGCAAGCAGGAAGAACGATAAAATGGATTGCTTTCTCCTGCTCCTTGGAGCTCAGCTTTGGGCCGCAGCGCTATCTTGCTAATTTCTCCTAGAGTGCTCGACATTATTCAAGTGGCAGCTGGCATCTATGGGGGGGCGCACGCGCAAATATTAATATTAAAAACAAAACTTACCAGAACAGACGTCCTCCACTCCGGACCTCTTCTAAGGAACTGGATGCTGCATGGCAGGCACCAATCCTGGCGCTTCTATCATGCTGTGAGAGCAGTGCCCTGATTGGGTGAAGCGCTGTAACTTGGCACTCCCCAGTGCCCTGGAGGCCCGTATTTACTCTAACGCCAGCTGGGTTAGAGGTTTCAAATTGCGAATGTCTGGCCGGCCAAAGGGACATGCGCACTTTGAAAAGTTCATAAACGGCCCACCCTCCTCCCTGCTGCTGTAATTAAGCAGTGGTTCCGCCCCTGTCCTGACGCTGGGTTCAGAGCGGGGGTATGAAACATAAAATGGTAATTAATTGCCTTTTTATTTTTCATCTTTGGGGGTAATTTAAGTGGGGCGACTCTCCTCCACACCAACGGAGGAGCCGCCCCTGCTTTATACACAGGAAGTTGCTGCGCTCAAGACAGCAGCCATTAAACTATTCAAGCAGCGGCCTAGAGCGGTGTACGACTGGCTGGCTGCACGCAGGTAGCCCTCACTTGCAACAGCGAGCACCTTACATTTATCTGAAACACAATGCAACAATATGTTCTAAATTATTTACTCCAGCTGTGGTTCTGTAAAAGCTACATTCAGTAAAACAAGATTAGTGATCGGGTGGCAGATTGGACTCTTGTTTCCCCTCCTCTTACTGGAATGTTTCTTCAGATACCTGCAGATAGCCCTGGGTATGTTTGTTCTGTTCAAGAGTGACTCCTCAGCAGCTGTATTTTGCTTTTTTCCACAGCTTCTAATAGGCTATGAAAGCGGGACCGTGGTTCAGTGGGATTTACGATCAAAAAGAGCAGAATTAAGATTTTACTACGACGAGGTAAGCAACCCCCCTCTAACTTTCTTTCCAAAAATGCTTGTTCGAAGATGTAATATTTTCATAGGTGTGGGCTAGTTAGGGGCTTTGTTTTGAGGCTTCCTTCAGAATTGAAAGCTTCCTTGCTTTGCACTCTCTTCAAATCAGTTTTAGGTTCTAAAACGTACCTACTGCTACTTCTGCTTTTTATGTCGAAGCCTATCTAGCCTAGCTTGCGAATGCATTTCGTCCAATTGTTACTATTGGCTTTGTGGTTTGTAACTCATAGTTGCATGTTTTCTCTTTTCTGGCTTTATTTGCTTTAGGCTGTCCAGCTTGAGTTCGTCTCCTGGAGCAACCCTAGCTTATTGTATAAAGTACTCACTTTCTGCTTAAATCTTGTTCTTATCTGCTGTGCATTCAAAGACAGAGGTCGAATGTCAGGCCCTGTCATCTGAGGGACCTTGGTATTTACATTCTTTTCTCTGACTTCAAAGTGAGAGAATTTATATGACACTCCTCACGGGTAACCATGTGAGAAGAGAAGCTATAGGATGTTAGTTTTTACAGCACACAAGAAAGATGTACTGTGCTGATATTTCAAAATATATCAGAATTAGGAAACTGCGTTTGTTTTGTAATTCTGAAGTGTGGTGGAAACACATATTTGAATCTGATCAAAACAAACAAATACAGTAGGCAATTACATTTCCACACATTATCGTTTGTGCACGGTAAAACTGTATGTGTGTGCAAATGTAATAGTAATTTCAATTGAATCTGTGTTGTCTGTATTAGCAGTGTGCTACCACACCATGCACAGTCCACAGTACACCACTCCACTCTACTCCACTCTATGCCCTTCCACTCTCCATCACCTTCCACTCCATTCTACACCACTCCCCTCCACTCTAAGACACTTAACACCACTCTATTCTATATATTCACTATATGTCCTTCCACTCCACACCACTTACCCTACTGCACTCCAATCTACCCCAGGATACTCCACTCCAGTCTACCCCACTCTATGCCAGTCTACCCCATTCCGCTCCAATCTACCTCAACCTACCCCACTCCAATGTACCCCAATCCACTCCACTTCCTTCCAGTCTGCCCCACTTCACTACAGTCTACCTAATCTACTCCACTAAACTCTACCTAATCTCCTCCCCTCCAGTCTACCCACTGCACTCCAATCTACCCCACTTCACCCAATCTATCCCACTCTACTCCAGACTACACCTGTCTACCCCACTCCACTCCGCCCACTCTGTCCCACTCCAATCTACCCCACTGCACTTCAATCTACCCCACTCCGCTCAATCCACCCAAATCTACCCCACTCCACCCCAATCTACTCCACTCCATTCCTCCAATCTACCACAATCTACCTACTCCAATCTATGCCACTCCACTTCACCCACTGTACTCCAATCTATCCCAATCCACCCCACTCCAATCTACCTTAGTCCATCCACTCTGCCCTAGTTTAACCCACTTCCCTCCAATCTACCCAATCTACTCCAGTCTACCCACTCCAATCAAGCCCACTCCAATCTACCCAAATCCACTCCACTTCAGTCTACCACAATCTACATCACTCCAGTCTACCACAATGTACCCCACTCCAATCTACCTCACTCACTCTACTCCATTCTATCCCACTCCAAGCTACTCCACTCCAATCCACCCAATCTACCCCACTCCAATCTACCCCAATCGACCCCACTCCACTTTATCTCATTACACTCTACCCCAGTCTACCCTGGTACACTCAAATTTACTCCACACCATTCCAGTCTACCCCAAACTTCCACAGTCCATCCCACCTGAATATACCCCACCCCTCAACCCCAATCTACCCTAGTCCAAACAATCCCACCTCACACCAATCTACTCCACTCCACCCCAATCTATCACACTCAACTCCACCCCACTCTACCCCAATCTAGTTCACTCCAATCTATCCCACTCCACTCTACCCAAATCTACCCCACTATACTCTACCCCAGTCTACCCCGGTACACTCTAATGTACTCCACACTATTCCAGTCTACCCCAAACTTCCACAGTCCATCCCACTCCAATATACCTCACCCCTCCACCCCACTTTTCCCTACTCCAAACTATCCCATCTCACTCCAATCTACCCCACTCCACCCCAATGTATCACACTCCACTCCGCCGCACTCTACTCGAAACTACTACACTCCAATCTATCCCACTCCACTCTACCCCACTCCACCCCAACCTACCCCACTCCACTCCAATCTACCCTAATCCATTCCATTACAATCCAGTCTACCCCAATCTACTCCACTCCACTACAAACTACCCCACTCCAATTTACCCCGCTTCATTCCAATATACCCCAATCTACCTCACCCCACTCCTCCTCAATCTACCCCAATCCACTACAGTCTACGGCAGTCCACTCAGTCTAATCTAATGAACCCCACCCAACTCCAATATAATCTACCCCACTCCACTCTACCCAAATCTACCCCACTCCACTCAAGTTTACCGCACTCCATCCCAATCTACCCCAATCCACTCCATTATGAACCAGTGCATCCCAATCTTCTCCACTACAGTCCACTCCCATCCACCCAGCTCCACTCCAATCTACCTCAATCTACTTCACCCCACTCCTCCCCAATCTATCCCACTCCACTGCAGCCTACCACATTCCACTCGATCTCACCTAAATAACCCCACCCCATTAAAATCTACCCGTCTACCCCACTCCACTCCAATCTACAACACTCCACACACATCTACTCCACTCCATTCCATTCTAACCCATTCTACCACAATCCACTCTTCTCCACCCCACTCTAAATGCCCCACCACACTGTGCACCCATATCTATCACGCCACAACCTCCCCACTCCAATCTACCACAATCCACCCCTCTCCATCCCAATCTATCCCACTGCACTCCAATCTACCTCACTCCACTCCAATTTACCCCCTCCACTCCAATCTATCCCACTCCAATCTATCAATATTCCCTCCACATCAGTCTACCCCAGTCTACCCCACTCCAGTCTACTACAATAAATCCAACTCCAATCTGCCATAATGTACCCCACTCCAGTCTACCACAGTCTACCCCACTCCACTCCAACCTACACCCACTCCAATGCACTCTACCCCAATCTACCCTACTCCACTTCAATCTACACCACCCTACTCCAATCTACCCTAATCTTCCCAAATCCACCTAAATCCACCCCAGTCTAATGTACCTAACCCCAATTCATGCCACCCCAATCTATCCATTTCAGTCTACCCAACTGCCCTCCAATCTACCCCACTTCAATCTACACCACTCCAATTTCTCCAAATCTACCACACTCCACTCCAATCTACTCTACTCCAATCTACCTCACTCCCCTCAATCTAACCTAATCAACCCCACCCACTCCAATCTACATCACTCCATTCTAACCCAATCTGCCGCATTCCACTCCGATCTACCACACTCCGTTCCAATTTACTCAAATCTAACCCACTCCAGTCTACCGCACTTCACTCCAATCTGCCCCAACCCATCCCACTTTACTCTACCCCAGTCTAGCTCACTCCACCCAAACTACCCAACTCCACTCCCATCTACCCTACTCTACTCCAATCTACTTCTTACTTCAGTTGTTACATGGTACGTCTTATTTAGTCTAGAGGAACTATTTTCTTTAATGAGTTTCTCCTTCTGCAGGCATGACATGCTTTCCTGTAAAATTCAGCGTGCCATGCGCGCTTTCACAGAGCGCTTTTACAAAAAAAAGCATTTGTCAACTGGACAAGCAAATGTTTTTTTGGGTAAACTCGCCCCATACTGCACTTTAACTTTAATAGCGGCCATGGACCTTTCTTTAGACACGGCTCGTCTAAAGAAAGGGCGTAGCCTCTATTAACATGAAAGCACAGCATGAGATGCTTGTAAAGAAACAAGCATTTGCAATGCAATAGGTCTCGCATTTTAGAAACTTTGACCTATTGGCATTGTAAATGATAATGCCTTTCATAAGCGCAGGTTTTTTAAACACATAAATAAAAAGGAATTGTCATTTACAATGCCAATAGCTAAAAATATCGCAATTACGGACCTGAGTCAGTGCATGTTATATGCCACATGCTATATCATTACAAGTAGTTTTCTTGTTTTTTCAATGTATCATTCTTTTTCTGTTATAAAACGTATTGTTTAAATTGGCTCCAGTACATTTATTTTAGGAAAGTACTGTGAGTACAATTTTTCAGTCTGAAACTCATTAGCTAATGCAGTCGTGCACCAGACCCCAGGCAGCATCTCAGTGTATGAACAAAAAAGGAATAAAGGGCTCAGTGTCTCCCTGGTGCACAAAGCAAACATCCAGATCTACTCCTGTCCGCATAATAACCCCAGCCTCCCCGGACAATGCCCAGCGGATGAAGTCCAAGGCTAGTCGAGTCAAACAAAGTGCGATGCTGAACCCAAGGCCCAGAGCTTAGATATTCATCAGAAAGAGGACTTAAGAAACGCCTGGAGGCAAGTTTGTACTTCTTGTTTTTGGTGCACTTTCTGAGCAATGCTCAACACAAACCGTTTCTGAGTGCTCTACATCTCATTCTCAGAAGCACAAAAAGGGAGTTTTCAACTCTCCGGAAACTCCTTGTTTCTGCTGCTTAAAGGTATCATATTCCTGGGTCAGTTAGTTGGATTAATTAGGTGATGAACTGATATATTTAAAGGGGACACATATGTTTCCAATCTTCCAGATTTATACATCAACAAGTGTTTCCATTATTTAATTTCTGCTTGTATTCCAAGCAGATTTCTTGCTTAAGCTGCCATGAATTCTTCTAACTCATTTCAACCATTAGAACAAAATTAACATCAGGAGGACAGGAAGAGCAGTATCAGAATGCATGGCTCTCAGCTCACCCTAATCAAAGGCTGTCACCCACCTTGAGATCACTTTCACCCTCCCAGGTGCTTCCTATGGACTTCAGAGGCATCACCCTCCCTGCAAACTGTTCTCTCGTTCCAGCTAAATCACTCAAGTCCATTGGCTTCAAGGGAATCACTTGCCATAAAAACCTGACTTCACCCTCCCTTGAGAAAAACCTAGCACGAAAGAGGGTGTATTCGACTGGAAAGAAGTCAGATATCCCAGTTCCATTCCAGTTGAAGGCAAATCCGCTTGCTCTTACAGGAAACTTACATGTACAAAACCATCCAAATAACACAGTGAGTAAATGCATATAGATCTTTTTCCATATATAGCAGTGGTTACAATCCCCTAGTTTCTGGTATTGCTTTCTGGGGTATGATTCTATATGATAAATTACTTACCTAGAAATGCACAATAAGCCTGCTAAAATGTACGGACAATCACCAGATTAACTGGGATATAGTTGAAAAAGAAATGTCGGTTCTAACTCTAAAGGTTAATTTTTAGGGTGTGATAATGTGTGTGCAGTTTAGTTCACAATTTGGGTGAGGAGGTGGTTCATTAAGTGAATGATCATCATGATTTAAATTTTGAGTACAAAGTGTCACCGCTTAGAAACCATCTATGAAACCTCTATTTCTGATGGATACATCTGCCAGTGGATTCCTCACATTGTGAATATCCCCAGGGCCAGCATTCCACGGACCTTTTTTCCCCAGCCCTCTGCGCCGACGTGGACGTCATAATACCTCCGCTCCGCTCGCGACTCCGTATGACGTCACCGGAGCCATAAGAGAGCCACGTCGGCGTGATGACGTCAGTTCCCTTTTTTCTGCGCCGTCGACGCGTAACGGTTTTCCAGCACTCTCCTGCTACTTTGTAGTCTTGTAGTGGTTATTGTTTCTGGATTCACCATGTCTTCGACGAGGAAGTCTGGTTTCAAACCTTGTATGTAATGTGGGGGCCACATGTCAATGACTGACCCCCATGAGGATTGTTTGTGGTGCCTTTCTTCAGACCACAACGTGGAGGACTGTTCCAGTTGCAGAAGAATGAACCCCAAGGCCTTGAAGTCGAGAGAGAGGCGAAACTCTTCATGGGCAAGGTGAAGAAGGAAAGGAGAGGTAGAAAGAAGGAGAAATCGAGGCTGGAGTCGTCAACTTCACACTCTTCGAAGTCGAAGAAGCATCACAAGAAAAGAAAGCATAGCTCTCGGCGCCGGTCTTCGAAAAGTAGGACTTTGAGATCGCCTTCGCCTCGACGTCTAAGTAAGGATGTTGTGTCTCCTTCTCCATCTCCTAGGAAGTCTCCAGAGAGGTCACCTTCGCCGAAGCGGACTCCGGCGCGGTCCCCGGCGTGGTCCCCGGCGCAGTCTCCGGCGCAGTCACCGGAGCAGTCTCCGGCGCCGGTGGAGTCTTCTGCTTCTGATGTCGAACAGGAACAAGAGAAAGAGCTTTCTCCGGAGCCGACTGATCCTGTGGCACCTGTTGAGGACACTTCAGCTCCGGTTCCAGGTACTCCTCGACTGGATTCAGGATCAATCCCTTATCCGCAGTTCCCGACTCCGGGTGCGGATTCGACGCATTTCGTTAATGCGATGTATGGGATTTTTCAACGGGCTGCCTTCCCATCCGGCGCACCATCTGGTCCCGTGGGTCCTATGGCCTACACCTTGGGAGTGCCGCAGCATTATGCTCAGGCCCCATTTATGCCCTTTTTGCCGATGGCTCCTTTGTGGTAGTTTCCGGCGCCGTCTGGTGATCCATCTCCACTTCGTTTGGATCGGCCTTCTTCAGAGCCCTCCTCGGCGCCGTTGCCGACTCCCTCGGCTCCACGTCCGGCGCCGCCGACCCCGGCGCCGCCGACTCCGAAGCCGTCGACTCCACATTCGGTTCCACCGACTCCGCGTACTGCGCCGCCGACGCCGGTTACTCGGATCCGTTCAAGCAGAGAGGCCCAGTGAGTCTTGGAAGAGGAGCGTTATAGGGAGGAAGCTGAAGAAGGTGAGGTGGATGCATCTTCTGACGACTTTGAAGGCATTCAAGATGCTAGTGGTCTTGATACTACTCCGGAGTGGGATCATTCATCTACTAGATCTTCACCGCCACAAGAACTGGCCCCCTATCATTTAGTTATTAAGAAGGCCGCAGAGTTGCTGGACTTGCACTTAAATCGACCAATGCCACTTGTTTGCTGGGGCGCTACGTTCACGCCTTGATGGACTCTCTGAAATTGTTAACCCCTAAGCTGCCGGAAGGAGAGAAAGCTTCTTTTATGGAGGTTGTCACTGACACTCAGGCTGCTGCAAGGCAGGTAATTCAGTCGGGGCTTGACACGGCTGATTCTGTGGCAAGGATAATGGGATCTTCGATAGCCACTAGGAGGCAAGCGTGGCTTCGTTCTTCCGGCTTCTCTTCTGATGTTCAAGCCACTTTGGTAGACTTGCCTTTTGATGGAGAGAAACTTTTTGGCGAGAAGGCTGATTCCGCCTTGCAAAGATTTAAAGATAGCAGGGTAACGGCGAAATCTTTAGGATTACAGACTCCTGCTAAGGGATTTGGTCTTAGGAAATTCAGAGGCTTTGGGAGATCCTCATTTTGTTCCCTCCGGCAACCTCAGCAGCAGCAGCAACAGCAGCAGCAGAATCCCCTCTATAGGTCGTATAGAGGAAGGCAAAGGGGACGGAGAGGTTCTGGCCGCAACCCATCTTCATCTTCTGCCTCCTCTGCTCCCAATGAAGCTTCAGGGAAGCAGCCCTAGATCCCCCATCCTAGATCATGTGAGACCTGTGGGGGTCGGGTGTCCCACTTTCTGCGAGGTTGGAAATCTGTCACGACCGACCTTTGGGTTTTAAACCTCGTGGAGAATGGGTACGCCTTTCCCTTTCGGGAGTTTCCTCCCCCTTGCCCTCCTTGCCAGGGTTACTGCTCAGAAGACCATCTGCTTCTTCTGCAGAAGGAGGTACTGGCTTTGCTTCAAAAAGGTGCAATAGAGGTGGTTCCGGAGCAGGAAAGGGGTCAGGGATGCTACTCCCGGTATTTCCTGATTCCCAAGAAGGACGGCAGATTGCATCCAATCCTGGACCGCAGAGTCTTGAATTTTTACCTGAAACAGGAGAAATTCAAGATGCTGACCCTTGCGCAGGTTCTTCAAGTGTTGCAGCAAGGAGACTGGATGGTGTCGATCGTCTTGCAGGACGCGTACTTTCATGTCCCAATCCTGAAGTCGCACAGGAAGTATCTCCGTTTTACGGGTGGGTCGCAACACTACCAGTTTGCGGTCCTCCCATTTGGTCTTACTACCGCACCTCGAGTCTTCACGAAGGTTATGGCAGTGGTGGCTGCTCATCTAGGGAGGTCGGGGATTCCGGTTTTCCCCTACCTGGACGACTGGCTTCTGAAGGCAGAGTCCCCAGAGATGGTGCAACATCATCTGCAGGTAACATCTCATCTGTTATTCAACTTGGGTTTTTCAATCAATGTGCCCAAATCTCACCTGGTGCCCTCTCAACGCAACCTGTTCGTAGGGGCGGTACTGGACACTACTGTGTGTCAAGCATTTCCTCCTCCTCAAAGAATTCTCGACATTCAGGAGATGATCCCTTTATTCCACAATGGAGCGGTTGTTTCAGTGCTGAAGGTCCTTCGTCTGCTCGGTCTGTTCGCTTCCTGCATTCTGTCAACCATGCACGCTGGCACATGAGGGCGCTCCAGTGGTGCCTCCGCAGGCAGTGGTATCAGCATAACGGAGATCTCAGGGAGTCGACCAAGATCTCCAGAGAAGCTGTGGCGGATCTGTCTTGGTGGAGCGTGGGGGGCAATCTGTCTCAAGGAAAGCCCTAACATCTGCCTCCACTGGTGGCTACAGTGATAACGGATGCCTCCACCTTAGGGTGGGGTGCTCATCTGGGGGATCTGGAGATCAAAGGTCTTTGGTCTTCAGAGGAAAGGTTGCTTCATATCAACCTTCTGGAATTGCGGGCGATTCGTTTGGCGCTCAAGGCCTTCCTCCCTTCCCTTCGCGGTCAGTCGGTTCAAGTCCTGACGGACAACACTACCGCGATGTGGTATGTCAACAAGCAGGGAGGAGTAGGGTCGTACCGTCTCTGCAGAGAGGCTTTGCGACTCTGGTCCTGGGCTCAGGACCATCGGATTTGCTTGATGGTGAATCATCTGGCCGGGGTGCCAAACCTATGTGCGGACAGTCTCAGTCGACAGTTTTCCGCCGACCACGAGTGGAGGCTTCATCCAGAGGTGGTTCGTCGTGTCTTCCAGACGTGGGGGACTCCTCGGATAGACCTGTTTGCCACTCGCGAGAACGCACATTGCCCGTTATTCTGCAGTCTCCAGTTTCCGTTGCAGGGGGCGTTGGGGGACGTGTTTCAGTTGAGTTGAAGCTCACAACTCCTTTACGCGTTTCCTCCCATACCCTTGGTTCCTCGGGTTCTGAGGAAGATTCGCCAAGACCGGGCCCAAGTTATTTTGGTCGCCCCGGATTGGCCAAGAAGGGTGTGGTATACAGATCTTCTCTACCTCTGCTCGTGCCCTCCGCTCCGTTTCCCTCTGAGGGCAGACCTCCTCTCGCAGTCGGAGGGGCAGGTTCTACACCCCCACCTCCAGAGCTTACACCTTCATGCCTGGAGATTGAACGGGGCAACCTGAATTCCTTCTCTCTCCCGCCTTTTGTGGTGGATGTTATTTTATCGGCCAGGCGACACTCCACCAAGTCCATTTACTCATATAGGTGGTCTAAATTTGTTAAATGGTGTGGAGAGAGGTCCATTGACCCTTTAAAAGCCCATCTTTCTGATATGCCTCAGTTTGCTCTTTCCTTGGCTCAGCAGGGCTGTGCTGTGGCCACGGTCAAGGGCTATCTATCGGCCTTATCGGCTTTTCTATGTCTTCCTGATCAACCGTCATTATTTAAATCTCCTATTGTACTAAGGTTTATCAAAGGCCTTACAAACAGGTTTCCACCTACTCCTTTTGTAATGCCACAGTGGGACCTTAATCTTGTCTTAACTTTTCTGATGGGGTCTCCGTTTGAGCCTCTTCATAGTTGTCCTTTGAGGCTGTTGTCCTTTAAGACGGTCTTTCTTGTAGCCATAACCTCGGCAAGGAGGGTGAGTGAGCTTCAATCTCTTAGTTCTAATCCCCCGTTTTTAACATTACATGCTGACAGGATGGTACTCAGGACCAGGGCTGCTTTCCTACCTAAAGTAGTTACTCCATTTCATTTGGGGCAGTCTATTACTCTCCCTGTTTTTTATCCACCTCCTCATCCCTCCAAAGAGGAGGAAAGACTTCATCGTCTGGACCCAAAAAGAGCTGTGAGCTTTTACTTGGACAGAACGAAAGACTTTCGTTTAGACGATCAGCTATTTGTGGGCTATGTTGGACATTCTAAAGGAAAAGCTGTGCACAAGTGCACTCTGTCCAGATGGATCATCCTGGCCATCAAGATCTGCTACTCCCTGGCTGGTAAGGTCCCACCTGAGGGTATTAGAGCTCATTCAACTAGAGCTAAATCTTCTACTTCTGCTTTGGCCTGGGGTGTTCCTGTGGCAGACATTTGTAGAGCCGCGACTTGGGCCTCCCTCCATACTTTCGCAAAGCATTATTGCTTAGACTCTGAGATGAGGAGGGAGGGCCACTTTGCGCGCTCTGTCTTGCAAGACTTTTTGGTATAGGAAGGTGGACACCCTCCTCCGGGAGTGGGACTGCTGTGGGAATCTATTCACAAGGTGAGGAATCCACTGGCAGATGTATCCATCAGAAGAACAAGTTACTTACCTTCGGTAACGCTTTTTCTGGTGGATACAGTATCTGCCTGTGGATTCCTCACTGGCCCACCCGCCTCCCCGTTGTCCACCTTTGTATACCTTAAAAGATGTCTTGCTTGAGATGTTGTTATGCTTTGTAGCTTCTTTCTTTCTGGTACATTGGTAGGAAATGCTTGTTTTCTTTAGCTTTCCTTTTGTATATGTACTATGTATATTTGATTGTATATTGTATACTGTGTATACTTTGAATCTGTCGTTGGTCCACCTGTTCGCCTCGGAGGCACGGAAAAAATGGGTGGAACTGACGTCATCACGCCGACGTGGCTCTCTTATGGCTCCGGTGACGTCATACGGAGTCGCGAGCGGAGCCGAAGTAATATGACGCCCACGTCGGCGCAGAGGGCTGGGGAAAAAAGTTCCGTGGAATGCTGGTGCAGGGGATATTCACAAGGTGAGGAATCCACAGGCAGATACTGTATCCACCAGAAAAAGTGTTACCGAAGGTAAGTAACTTGTTCGTTAGACCTGTCAGCCTTAGGGTGGGCTTCCCCTGAGCTTTTTGCCTTCACCCCTCGTTTTGTTGGCCTTAGAACTCTGTGCAATTTACCACTGCTAACCAGTGCATAAGTGATTGTGCTCTCTCCTTTAAACATGGTAGAATTGACGTACACCCAATTGGCACATTTAATTTACTTGTAAGCCCATAGTGAAGTGATGCTACATGTACCCAGTGCCTGCAAATTAAATGCTACTAGTGGGCCTGCAGCACTTATTGTGCCACCTACTTATGTAGCCCTGCACATATGTCTCAAGCCTACCATTGCAGCCTGCATGTGCAGATTTTTACGGCCATTTCAGCCTGGCAAAGTAAACCTTTCTCCAAGATTAAACCTTCCTTTTAAATACATATAAGTCACCCAGAGTACAGTGTATTTTAAAAGTTGGGCATGTAGTTTTAAATAGGGGTGGTTGATAAATTTCACTGTGGCAGCCGAGTTGGCGGCATTTTGGCCACTCTGAGTTCTGGTCAATATTGCTAACCACCTCATGGCAGAGTTTTTTCTCTCATGCGGTTCACCAACTGTAAGTTGGAGAGTGGGAATTGTGTCCCCTAGCATTATTTTTGGGGTGCCAGAAGGGCACCTGGTGAAATTTTCCCCACCCATGCGGTCTATTCGAGTGGCAGCAAAACCAGCTTGAGAAGTAGCCCCCTCTGGTCCACTACTTGGTTCGCCCTGGTTTTTTAGTGCAGAACAAGCTGCTGGAGTTTAAAGTCAGCGTAATGTGCAGATTTCTACCCATTCGCGGAACTCTGTTGAATCTGTCAGAGGTTATATGTAACGTCGCGGAATTCCTCAGAGTTCAACTTTGCGAGTTCCGCCCACCCCTAGTTCTAAGTTTTTACATGTCCAGTTAGTGAAAAAACTCCTAAATTAGTTTTTCACCACGTTAAGGTCTATCTCTCCCATAGGATAGTATTGAGTTACCTTATTATATTTAATAAGGGATACATTTCAAATGAGAGCAGGTAGGCAAGTCAAGTTTGGTGTCGAAAGAATTGTAATTCAAAATCCTCTTTAATGGTAAAGTCAGATTTATAGTCACAACTCTGAAAATGCCACATGCACAACACAAAGGCCATGCCTGAGCACTCTCACAAAGGGATTTGACACTTGTCTATTGTGAACCCAGACAATCTGGGTCCAGGATAGGGTGGCGGGACATTCCAAGCACCTCTGGGTGGTGGAATCCTCTAAAAGCTTCTCCTACTTCAAAGTGGGCACCAGGTATAAATATTGGACCTCAGACCACAACTCTTCAATACACATCTGGACCTGTGGAAGACTCAGAAGAAGGACTGGGGTGCTTCTTTGCTGCAAGAAATAACTGCCACTCTGCTGCCCTCTTGCCTGAGTGAGCCGGACTGAACTTGCATTTTGAACTCATGACGACCAGAGTGACTCCAAGGACCAGTTGACTGACCTCCTGTTCAGAAGCATCAGGGACAGAACAGGTCCTGCTGCCCTCCTGCCGGAGTGAAAGGGAATGGACTTGCATCTTAAACCCAGGACCCCCCGAGTGACTCTAATGGCTAGTTTGCTGGCCTCCTGATCTGAAGCATCAGGCACAGTTCAGGTTTCCTTCATCTTGAACGCAGCACCTGGACTCTGCCAGGTGTGACTCCTGCCCTCCCAAGTGGTGCCAACCCAGTCCGGGACCCTTGGAAGTGCGCCTGAAGGTGATCTTCCAGCTCAACAGTGGTGTCAGCAATACCAAGCATCATCGCCAATAAGCTCTGCTTAGGAGCCAATATGTGGCGCATCACCTCACCAAACTCTATATCGATACTGTTGTGTGATGCATCCCCTATGCATGTCTTTGCATAACAAGCCCCTCGTCAACTGCATCCTTGACAATGCAGGACTCCACATTGCAAGCTTCCTCAGAACAACCACTGCGCCACAGATCCTCAATGCAGGTCTTCGCATCGCAAGCCGCTCATTGACTGCGTGGCCAGATGACCATAGATGGCGCTTGGTTCTTTTTGGAGATATTTTCACCTGATTCCTTAAAATTTCATTTCTCTGATTCTACTGATTGGATTTTTATTATCGTCTGAAATTATTTATTCAATTTGACTCTTTTTTCTAAATTGGTGTGGGATTTTTCATGTGTTGTATTTCACTTTATTACTGTTCGAAGTGCTGCCTAAATACTTTACACATTGTCTGCAAGTTAAACCCGACTGCTTTTGTGCCAAGCTACCAGAAGGTTAAGCATTGGTTAATTTGGGGTTTGCTTGTGACTTCACCCTGACAAGGATTGAGGTTGCTGCTTGAGTAGGGTTTCACCCTGCCACCACCACCGCCACCCCTCAACCAGTAACCTAATTGCTTACACATTACCAACTCACATAATCCTATCAAGAGTCAGATAACCTCAGTGGATTCCAGAAAGGCTGCCCTCTCCAAGTCTGCAATTGATAAGCATTGAGATTGGGTTCATTTAGGTAAACATATTGACTGCTTTTGGCTCTTATTGATGAGCCAATGTCTGCTCTAGTGATATCTCAGGACTGAGTGGATGTATTCAACTGTTGTGTTTTTTATTAACAAGATTATACTTGAAATCCAAAAGTCACTTCCCGTAATTGAAAAGCATCACCACCTCTAAGGAAGTCCTGCCTAGATTGTCTTACCTACCCACTGCTAGTTGTTCATTTCCATGATGGTCCTGTTACTGGCCGCCCTGGCTGTCTGCCCTCATTGAGATCCACATGAAAGATGGCTGCCGGCTCTAGCTGCAAAGACTCATTGAGAGTCTCTTTCTTCATTCGTTACTTAATTAAGTAAAAGCTCTCTAAGCTACACTAAGCTACACTCTGGAAAGCATTGATGATGAAGATCTTGATGAAACACTCCCTAGACCCTTGCTACCATCTTTTGTTCTGTTTTAGGATTACTGCAGCTATATAAAGTTCTAGAAAAAGTGCTCTGTACTCAATTATAAGCCACCCTAGAGGAAGAGGAAATATAACATCTTGATGAGTTGGGTTTCACTGAATAGATGGAACTGGTACAGCTCTGGTAGATGTTTGGGTTGAGCAGCTGCTAGAAGGAGAAGAGGGGAGTTTGTAATTCTCCTTTCTTGTTATGTGTGACCTGTCAACAGCATCTGAGTCTCCGTTTCTTCTTCTGGAGGGCCTAAATTGTATTACTGGGACCAACTGATGGATCTTTACATTTGTTTACCTTCTTTTTGGAAGCTAGGTAACATTATTTGATGCTGGAGTTGTAAATACATTATTCCCTTTAGCATTAAACGGTACAGTTTCCCAGGGATCAACCTTACCCCATCTGTTCTTAACACTTATATCAGAGGGGTAACCAGCTGATTCATCGTGAAGTGCTGAAATTGCACTCCAGTGTGAATGACACCCAAATCTATCTTTCGTTTTTTGTTTTTTTTAAGAGTGACCATGCTTGCCTCTTCAAAAGACTGCTAATTGGCTAAGAGCACGTTTAGGAACGTTGTAACACACCAACCCTACCTGGAATTGCTAAAAGATTTAACACGGTCGAGCCAAAAGTCATTTCTGTTGACCCAAATCATACATGCTCTTCACCCTTCCTTTGCCTCCATTCTCCCACCTTGTTAGGTTGTGGTCTAGGATGCAGACATGGTCCAGACATGGTCTTTAGGCCATGTATTGATAGAGTTGGTATGGAGTATTGGTTCAAAATATGCCATCTTTGGACTATGCGTTCTTCTGTGGATTCCTGCAAAGAACTAGTGGGCATCTGCATCAACTCTAAATTAGAGTACGCCAACATCCCACTTGATGGCCTCCAGGAGCCAAAACACTGGTAGCGTGAAGGAAACTAATCCGAAGTGCAGCTGTCCATTTTATTTTTGCATTGCACAAACATCTCTATGCTCATATTTCAAAAAGACAATCCACTGTTTACTAGTGAAAATCAGACTGGAGTTTAATATCCTTACCATGGGTCAGCATCCAGCTATCTAGTGCAGATGATTAAATAGTACCGACCGGGGTGGGGGGGCACGTTGATTATCCATTTCAAATGTAAATCATGAGACAACTGAAGGTTTGTGATTTGAGCCCCAGGTTGTTAAATCTTCTTCCACTTCATGTCTGGAATAATTGGGTCCTCGGAGTGCCTTTATAAATCAATATATTGATTAATTAAGAAAAAAAGTCTTAGGAGTAGAAGCTCCTGTCTTGTATCCTGGGAGTGGCATCCTACCCAATCCAAAGCAACCTTTCTGCTATTAATTACTTTGCTGCACTTCCATTCAGACCTTCACAAGGTATCACGTGGTGCATTCTGGTCTCAACATTGAAGCTATATTGGTTAGCGTTGTACTTTAGAAGATCTTCCCACGTTAGTTGCATAAGCCTTGGAGCCCTCATGTCCCACCTAAGTGCGGTGAGGCCCACTGGCAATGGCAGCGGGTGAGCCTTGAGAGAAGTGGGCATAAGACACTCTCTAGATTACAGTGGGCAAGCAGTCCAGCCACCTCCATGGGTTCAAAGGTTGTAACTCCTCATCTTCACATAGGTTTGCTAAACTGACACAGGTTGTAAAAGGGGCACTCATGAAATATTCATCTATTTACATTGTGTTTCAAGCAAGAGTGATGCTCCACAGGAGTCTTGCAGGTTCTCTTGCTCCAAGAAAATTCTTTAAAAAAGGTGACACAATGAGCATATTTTGCACAATTTCCCTTAGAAAGGCCTAAAAGGTATAAGGTATAAGTGATACAGGTAGTTCAAAAATGCGATATCATTTTAATAGCTTCTGTCTACACTTCTGAAATATATTTGTGATTGTCCCTCAAGCCGTCTCCATGTAGCTTCTCAATCATATGTTAGATTTGAGAATCTCAGTGGAAGGGCTATAGTGGAAAAATAATGAAATACACAAACCTCTCAATCTTCGGGTATCAGGCAGTAGAGCTAGGCGGGTTTTACATGCGTTTAGAGCTGTCAAATTGCTTTTTTGTGGCAATGTTATGGGTTTTGACTACAGACGGGTGACACTAAACTTACAGACAGGGCTCTCAAACACTAGCAGGGCTTCCCATAAGAACATGAGCTTGAAATGTTTCTTTAGGAATAGCATAATTGTGCCTTGTTGGACTTGGCCCTTTTTGCAGGGTCATCCCTAAACTTTTTGCCTTTCTCCTAGCCTTTTTTCTGACATTGTGTTGGTGGTTTTAAGACTCTGGGCACTTTAGCACTGCTGTCCAGTGTAAAGTGCATGCGCTGTCTGTGATAAATGTGGTAAAGATTGGTCTACACCTGTTTGGCATATTTAAGTTACCTATCTGAAAGAAACACGTTAGTTAGATTCCTCACCTTAAAATATCCCCAGGCGTCAGGCTGGATCTGGAAAGATTTTTCGTCAGCAATACCCTTGCACGTCGCTAGGCGTCGTCTGTGGCTCCGCGTCGTGTGACGGGATGACATCGTCGGAGTACTTGGACGCCGCCCTCGCGCGCAGACGTCAGTTCTTCTTTTTTCCGCGCCAGACAGCACCGATCTGGGAAGAGCATACCCTTTTAGTCATTTTTTGACTAAACTTTTTGACTCTTTTGGTCTATTCTGTCGACTCGACTCTGGTGCCGGTAGGATACCTGGTTTCAATCCCTGTGACTCCTGTCACCGACTGATGTCGGTTACGGACCACCACCGCCGGTGCCTCTACTGCCTTGGGGCCAACCACAATTCCGAGTCGTGCCTCGACTGCCGGGCCCTGACTTCGAAGGCTAGGCGGGAGCGGTCGCGCAAGCTACTGGAGTTCCGGCAGTCGGCTCCGCGCCGTTCACGGTCCCGGTCGAGGAGGAGGTCGAGGGACCGGTCGCAGAGCTGCAGTCACCACCACCACTCGTCTGGTTCCAAGTTTTCGGGTAAGTCGAAGCATAGTAAGAAGTCCAAGAGGCGACATCGCTCTTTGGGCTCCCCTCACCGGTCGCGCGACTCGGCTGAGGGTTCGGGTGGTCCCACCCGCGCGGCTCCGTCGGAGCCGCAGGAGTCGCGTCCGTCCCCATACCCGCCGTTCCCTGGGACCGACGTGACTCCGGCGGAGGTCAGTGCCTTCCTCTCGGCCATGAGGGGCCTGGCTCCGCCGTTGTTGCCTGTTGGCGCGCCTTCGGGCCCCGTGGGCTCGACTGGGAGGCCTAGCGAGCCGGCGGCTCCGGCCCCGGCGCCGTTGCCAACTTCGGTCCTGACGCCGCAGGTCCCCGTGGGATACAGGCCTGGATCCCAGTCGGCGCCGGTCGACCTCACGACCCCTCCGCCGACTCCGTTACCACCTCCGGCGCCGCCTTCGGATGAAGCCGTTCCCTGGTTTAGTCCCGGTCCGGGCCTGGCGTCGGAGCGGCGCCGCCTGGTGCCACGTCCAATGCTGATGGGTGGCAATTTCATCTTCCGCCCGGCTCCGATCATTCCACCTGTCTACCAGGAATCGGATGACGGTGATGACTGGGAGGGGTCTGAGGACCCTCTGGCCCAGCAGGGACAGTTATCACAGGACTGGGCAGATGAGCTGGGGGATGCCAGTGGTCTTGATACCTCCCCTGACACTGGCTTCATCTCTCCTCCGACCGTGGCTTCGGAGGAAGGTGCTGCTTTTTCTGTGGTGCTGCGCAAGGCGGCCGAAGCGCTTGGGCTAGAGCTGCCTGCTGTGGCTGTGAGGACTAACCTCCTCACCGAGGTGCTCCAACCGTCAGCAAGCTCCTCGGAGCCTCTGCTGCAGTTTAATGAAGCACTACTGGACGTTCTGAAGGGCACCTGGTCCAAGCCCTCCACAGTACCTCCTGTGGACCGGAACGTAGCCTGGCGCCACCGCCCTGCACCGGGCGACCCCAGTTTTCTGTCCCTGCACCCCACGCCCGAGAGCCTGGTTATCTAGGCCTCGACTTCCCAGACCTCCTTCCTGTCAGCTCCCCCGGATCGGAAATCCAAGAGACTTGAGCAGTTTGGTAAGAATCTGTTCTCCTCCTTTAGTTTGGGACTGCGGTCTGTTAACACCGCTTGTCTCTTGGACCGTTACTCTCACTCCCTGTGGGATACGGTGGAAGACATGCTGCCCCAGTGTCCGGAGGAGGCCCGGACACGGCTCGCCCAGGCTCTTGCCGAAGGGCGGGATGCAGCGCAGCACGCTATCAGATGTGGACTGGACACTACGGACTCACTGGGTAGGGCGATGTCGACCACAGTGGCGCTCCGCCGCCACGCCTGGCTGCGGTCCACGAGTTTTTCAGGGGATGTCCAGAGCACCCTCATGGACATGCCCTTCGATGGCAGTCGCCTTTTTGGCGACAAGGCGGATAGTGCGCTGGAGCGCTTTAAGGACTCCCGGGCTACGGCCAAGTCCTTGGTCCTCTCGGCCCGCGCCCGCAAACTTCCGCTTTTCGCCCCTTTCGTGGCCAAGGAAGGGGCGCCCCCTCACGTCCGCCTAGCCACAGGCCGCAGAACCAACCTCCACGCGGTCGCGGACGTGGATTCCGCCGAGGCGGTACAGGGGGACAACGTGCCGGTCAGTCCACATCTACCCCGGCAGCATCCGCCTCAAAGCCCTCCTAGTCCATGCTTTCAGGCCCATTCCACGCCAGTGGGAGGCAGAGTTCGCCATCACCTGCTCCACTGGCGTTCCATCACATCGGACAGGTGGGTGCTGCAAATCGTCCGAAGTGGCAACTCCCTCTCCTTCGAGGCGACCCCTCCAGCCTTGCCACTGCAGTACCACCGCATGTCGGGGGATCACTTGAAACTTCTACAGGAGGAAGTTACGGCCCTCTTGGCCAAGGGGGCCATAGAGCGCGTTCCTGGTCCAGAAGTAGGTCGTGGTTGTTATTCCCACTACTTTCTGGTTCCCAAGAAAGGCAAAGGGGGCCTACGCCCTATCTTGGACCTCAGGAGCGTCAACGCCTTCCTCCGCAAGGAGAAGTTCAAGATGCTCACCTTAGCTCAGGTTCTGGCTGCCCTAGACCCAGGAGACTGGATGGTAGCGTTGGACTTGCAGGACACTTATTTCCACATCCCCGTCCTGCTGGCCCACCGGCGTTACCTGCGGTTCACGGTGGGCCAGGAGCATTTTCAGTTTACCGTGCTCCCCTTCGGCCTCACCAGTGCCCCTCGGGTGTTCACGAAAGTGATGGTGGTGGTCGCAGCTCATCTGCGCAGATTGGGGGTTCCAGTCTTCCCCTATCTCGACGACTGGTTGTTGAAGGCGGGCTCGCCCCAGGCAGTCATCTCCCACCTCCAGACTACGGCCGACCTCCTGCATTTGTTGGGGTTCTCCATCAATGTGCCGAAGTCGCATCTGAGTCCCTCTTTATCGGAGCGGTTCTGGACTCGGCGCAGTTCCGGGCTTATCCTCCGGAACAGCGGGTCTGGGATATTCAGGCTCTGATTCCCATCTTTCGGCCTCTATCCCGGGTTTCGGTCAGGTTGGTGCTGCGGCTCCTGGGTCTGATGGCCTCCTGCATCCTGTTGGTGCATCATCCCAGATGGCGAATGCGGGCTCTGCAGTGGGACCTGAAGTTTCAGTGGGCCTGGCATCGAGGCAACATGTCCGACCACGTCCTGATCTCAGAGGGCACTGCAAGACAGTTGCAGTGGTGGCTTACGGACCGGGATTGGGTCAGCGGCAGATCCCTCTCCCTACCCCAACCGGAGCACGTAGTGGTGACAGATGCGTCCCTCCTGGGATGGGGGGGCCATATGGGAGAGGCGGAGATCAGAGGCCTCTGGTTTCCGGCGGAGTCCCAGCTCCATATCAACCTTCTGGAGCTGAGGGCAATCCGACTTGCACTGAAGGCATTCCTTCCCTCTGTCCGGGGAAGTGTGGTGCAGGTGTTCACGGACAACACCACCGCCATGTGGTATTGCAACAAACAGGGCGGGGTGGGGTCGTGGACCCTTTGTCAGGAGGCTCTGCGCCTCTGGACATGGCTGGAACATCAGGGCATCACCCTGGTGGTTCAACATCTGGCGGGCTCTCTGAACGCCAGAGCAGACGAACTCAGCCGCCGGTGCATGATGGATCACGAATGGCATCTAAACTCGGACGTGGCGCAAGGCCTCTTTCGGCAGTGGGGAGAGCCTTGGTTAGATCTATTCGCAACCGAAGAGAACGCGCAATGTCAGCGGTTCTGCGCGTTGGAGTTTCCAAGGCGGCAGTCGCTCGGGGACGCCTTTCGTCGCGAGTGGAGTTGCGGTCTGTTGTACGCTTTTCCGCCTATACCACTTCTGCCCAGAGTGCTGAAGAAGATCAGGCGCAACCGGGCCCAAGTCATCTTAGTGGCTCCGGATTGGGCACGAAGGTACTGGTATCCCGAGCTACTCAGTCTGTCAATCGATCCCCCAATACGACTGCCTCTTCGGGAGGACCTTCTGTCGCAGCAGCAGGGGACGGTCCTCCACCCGAACCTGTCCATTCTCCACCTCCATGCGTGGAGATTGAGCGGCGACAGTTGGTGCCATTTGACTTGCCTCCTGAAGTCTGTGATGTGATTCTGGCAGCCAGGCGTCCCTCCACAAAATCGGTATACGTCTGCAGGTGGAACAAATTTGTGGCATGGTGCACAGCAAAGGCCGTGGATCCCCTTTCCGCCCCTCTTTCTGAGGTTCTCCTCTTTCTTCTTTCTTTGGCTCAGCAGGGCTCTGCTCTGGGCACCCTAAAAGGTTATCTCTCTGCTATTTCTGCTTTCTTACAACTTCCTGATCAGCCTTCTCTTTTCAAATCCCCTGTTGTTTCTCGCTTCTTTAAGGGCATTACTCACATGTTTCCTCCTGTCCCTTTCATAATGCCTCAGTGGGATTTAAATCTGGTCTTGACGTTTCTGATGTGCGCTCCCTTTGAGCCCCTTCATAATTGTCCCCTTCGTCTCTTGACGCTTAAGACTGCTTTCCTGGTAGCCATCACCTCTGCTCGAAGGGTGAGAGAGCTCCAGGCTCTCTCTTATAAGCCTCCTTTTCTTTCTGTCCATCCGGACAAAGTTGTTCTCAGGACTCGTCCTTCCTTTCTCCCTAAGGTGGTAACTGCCTTTCACATCGGGCAGTCTGTTACGTTGCCCACCTTCTTTCCGCCTCCGCATCCTTCGAAAGAGGAAGAGAGGCTCCATCGTCTGGACCCAAAAGGGGCGCTGTCCTTTTATTTGGACCGCACCAAGAAGTTCCGGGTGGACGACCAACTCTTTGTTGGCTATGTGGGCGCTAAGAAGGGAAGGGAGGTGCACAAGCGGACCATCTCTCGTGGGTCGTTTTGTATATCAAAGCTTGTTGCTCCTTGGCTAAAAAGGAACCTCCTGAAGAGCAGCAGGCCCATTCCATTCGGGCCACGGTGGCGACAACTGCCCTGGGCGGGGGAGTCCCCTTGCAGGACATCTGTCAGGAAGCAACGTGGGCCTCGCTGCACACGTTTGCTACACATTATTGCCTGGACAGCCAAGTCCGGAGAGACGGCTTCTTTGGCCGTTCTGTTCTCCAGGACTTTCTGGTGTGATCTTGGTTCGCAGACCCACCACTGGGGTTGGTATTGCTGGGGTATCTATCCTAAGGTGAGGAATCTAACTAACGTGTTTCTTTCAGATGAACAAGTTACTTACCTCTGGTAACGATATATCTGTAAGAAACATTAGTTAGTTAGATTCCTCACCGACCCACCCATCCTCCCCGTTCTGCGAACCGATATCTAGGGTTAAGGTTATCCCTTTCAGGGCCCTAGAATATTTTGGCATCAGTGTCGGTCTCTTGCATGGCTCTGCGTTCCTGGCGCGGAAAGCTATGTACAAGAACTTACGTCAGCGCGCGAGGGCGCCGTCTAAGTACTCCGACGATGTCATCCCGGCGCACGACGACGCCGACGGATGCGGAGCCGCAGACGACGCCTAGCGACGCGCAAGGGTATTGCTGACGAAAAATCTTTCCGGATCCAGCCTGACGCCTGGGGATATTTTAAGGTGAGGAATCTAACTAGCTAATGTTTCTTACAGATATATCGTTACCGAAGGTAAGTAACTTGTTTGTCAGTCCCTTGTAAAGTGGTATCTCATATACCCGGGGCAGGTAAATTAAATGCTACTGGTGGGCTTGCAGCGCTGCTTGCGCCACCCACCAAGGTAGCCTTTTAAACCTATCTCAGGCCTCTGCCATCATTGCAGGTCCTGTGCGCACAGTGTTACTGCCGCTGTGACGTGACACCTAAAGTGTGTGCCATGTCTGTGACCCCCCTTTTTAGGTCTCGCCTGACCCAGCGCATGCGCTGGTCTGGCGAGACTTATTGAGAGGGCTCCAAAAAGTGCTACCAGGCCAGCCTAGAGCTACAGTGCATGTGCGCAGGCGCGTGCGCCGCGCTTTACCCCGATTACTTTCACTTTCGCGGCCGCACGGCTGCTTTGATGTTTGATCGCGATCACTTTCACGGCCGCACGGCCGCTGGTTTAAGCTGTCTCCATCATGTACAGAGTTCTCTACCCCTGCACCCGGTGTGGCTCTGTTTCCCAGTTGCTTCCCTCCATTGCGTTCCCCCAATGCAGCCCCTCTACTCTCCGTTGCTTTTGTTGGTGTTATCCCCACCACCTTCCCTCGTGTTGCTTCAGCCCAATCAGCTGCTTAAAAAACGCTATTGCACAATTTCTTTTTAGTTACCTATCCAAATCCGAATGATAATTAAATGTGAAAAAAACAGCGGTGCCTTTTTGTAGGCGTGCACGCGCATGGTGCGTGCGCCTACAAAATGACACGGCGCTAACTTAGAAGATTTTTTTCTATAAACTTGAGCTCCGCTGCACAGGTCCAAAAGCCATAACGAGACCTTTTAGCTTTACCAGTGCTTGTTTTGAGAATCTGGTCACCCTGCATATGTAAATGTAGATTGATACTTGTATAGCGCACTACTCACCCGCAAGGGTCTCAAGGTGCTTGTACGAATACCGCTGTGGAACCCATCCTGGCTTTCCCTGTGAGGCTTCCACTCCTGGGCACCCCCAAGGTGGAGGCCAGGCATCCTTAGCGTGGTGGGGGCCGTTGTGGAGATTAAGCAAGCTATTGCCCAGAGTTGCAGAGTGGGACTCCATGGCACGAATTATCAGGTCCGTGGAATTTTTGTGCCCAAGACCCGCCGAGGCGGGGAATTGAACCCTGGTCCCAGGCTAGATCTCTGCATCAGGGTCTGCCGCTCTAATCATTGAGCCACACTTCTCCAACATACACGGTACTTGTAACCCATTTCCTGACCACTGTATTTCTCAACTTTTTTTCCACAGTTGACTAACACTGTACAAAGATCGGCATCACGCAGAGTCCTTCTTTCATTTCACTCGTTCCCTAACGTTCGGGCACGCACAATGAAGCACGCTTAAATACATAACTTTTGTAGCATTGAACACTTCAAGCTCCGCAATGAAGGAAACTTTTTAGCAAAGACTTGGGTAAGCGAAAGCCTTGGGGCATGTGGAAATAACACGTATCATCAGCTCTTTTTGATCATTAATATCATTTCTTTTTAGATTTCGAAATGTAGCGCTTTGCAACGCCGGACACACTATATACTTAATTTTGCCAAAACGGCAGGGATTCAGTATTTCAGAGGTCAGGGTCTGCATTTTTGCATATCACTCTCTGGCAGTAGGTCACGATCGTGGTAGATAACTCGCAAGCACTTACTATTCACCGATATCGATTGTGCACTTTCTCTTTTCGGTATCGGTTTAGCAACCAATCCGGGTTTCATCTGTCTTTCATGTGCTTTCCAGTTGCATGTTGGGAGATGGAGTTCCTCTACATAGACTCAGTCAAATGTCAGCTTCTCAGCTGCAACCGAAATTCCGACACTCAATACTTAACAGCCAAATTCTCTTTAATCTGCTGGGCAATGGCGTCAAATGAGGTGCTCACGCCCCAAGCAGTTCCGACTTCAACAGCAGCAAATGTGATTTAGGACAGAGGGGACACACAAGCAGACAGCTCATTGTTTTAGGTCTTGCTGTTTTACCACTGTTTAACGAAAACAGCTTTGCTCTTTATGAGACTTCTAGATAAGTGATGTGCCGCCGACATTCCATGCATTGGAACTAGGAAACTTGACTTTTAATCCCGGCTTCCCCAACTGTCAGCACCGTGTGATGTTGGGCAGAGCAGCTTCTCTCCGGTTGCTTTTGCTCCCTGGGCTGCCAGAATATGCACTTGTGGAAACAATCCGCCTACCCCTGTTTTAGTTTTAGGTAAATCATCAATTATTCTGTTGAGCACAGAAGTGCCCAGAGGGGGTTATGTTTGCTTTTTCAGCGTTATAAATCTTTTCTCTTCTCCCCCCCACTCTTTTCCACCAGTGCATGTCTCTTCCCATGCATTCTAGATGTTTATTCACTTTGCTGCACCTATTTTAACAAAACACCTTCTTGGCACTGTCTGGGGCTCAATCAATCAATCAATCAATCAAGCATTTATATAGCGCACTACTCACCCAGAGGGTCTCAAGGCGCTGGGGGAGGGGGGTCCGCTACTGCTCGAACAGCCAGGTCTTGAGTTGCTTCCTGAAGGCGAGGTGGTCCTGGGTCAGGCGGAGGTGGGTCGGGAGGGAGTTCCATGTCTTGGCGGCGAGGTAGGAGAAGGACCGTCCCCCTGTGGTGGCTCTTCGGATGCGGGGGACGGCGGCGAGGGCGTGGCCGGACGATCGAAGCTGGCGTTTGGGAGCGTAGAAGTTGAGGCGGCTGTTGAGGTATCCTGGGCCTTGGTTGTGTAGGGCTTTGTGTGCGTGGGTGAGGAGTCGGAAGGTGATTCTCTTGTTGACCGGGAGCCAGTGCAGGTCTCTCAGGTGTCCGGAGATGTGGCTGCGACGGGGGATGTCCAGGATGAGTCGTGCTGAGGCATTCTGGATCCGCTGGAGTCTCTTCTGGAGTTTGGCGGTGGTTCCGGCGTAGAGGGAGTTGCTGTAGTCCAGACGGCTGGTGACGAGGGCCTGGGTGACCGTCTTCCTGATCTCGGTGGGGATCCACCGGAAGATCTTACGTAGCATGCGCAGGATGTTGAAGCACGACGAGGAGACGGCGTTGACTTGTCTGGTCATGGAGAGGGAGGAGTCCAGGATGAAGCCCAGGTTGCGTGCGTGGTCTGTTGGTTTGGGTGCGCTGCCTAGGGCGGGGGGCCACCAGGAGTCGTCCCAGGCGGAGGGTGAGGATCCCAGGATGAGGACTTCCATCTTGTCCGAGTTCAGTTTCAGGCGGCTGTTCTTCATCCATTCGGCTACCTCTTTCATCCCTTCGTGAAGGTTGGCTCTGGCGGTGGCGGGGTCGTTGGTGAGGGAGAGAATCAGCTGGGTGTCGTCGGCATAGGAGATGATGTTGAGGTTGTGCTGGCGTGCGATGTCTGCGAGGGGGCTCATGTAGACGTTGAAGAGGGTTGGACTGAGCGAGGAGCCTTGAGGAACGCCGCAGATGACTTCGGTGGCTTCAGATCTGAACGGGGGGAGGCGGACTCTCTGTGTCCTTCCGGCGAGGAAGGAGATGAGCCACTCCAGTGCCTTCTCCTGGATTCCGACGTTGCTGAGTTGCTGCACTAGTGTACGGTGGCAGACAGCTTCGAAGGCCGCGGAGAGGTCTAGGAGGATGAGGGCTGCTGTTTCTCCGTTGTCAAGCAGTGCTCGGATGTCATCGGTGGCTGCGATCAGGGCGGTCTCGGTGCTGTGGTTGGCCCGGAAGCCAGACTGCGAGAGGTCGAGGGAACCGTTCGTCTCGAGGAAGGCGGCCAGCTGCTTGTTGACGGTCTTCTCGATGACTTTTGCAGGAAACGGGAGCAGCGAGATGGGGCGGTAGTTCTTGAGGTCGGTGGGGTCGGCTGATGGCTTCTTTAGTAGAGCGCTGAGTTTGGCGTGCTTCCAGCTCTCCGGGAAGGTAGCGGTGTCGAAGGAGGTGTTGATGATGTCCCGCAGGTGGGGTGCGATGACAGCGTCGGCCTTGTTGAAGACGTGGTGAAGGCAGGGGTCGGTAGGAGATCCGGAGTGGATGGAGTTCATCGTGCGGGCTGAAAGACAGATCGTTGAATGGGGTCACCGTCTCTGCTCTCATGACCCCTGCCAAGGTGGGGTTGTGCCTTTCTGGCAAGTAGTTGTAGAAGCTGGCACAGACGGCGTGGGCTTGGCTTGAATGCCCCCAGCTGGCACTGAACACACACCCTCCCTGCCAGCATAGTTTTATTGTGTAATTCTGCCCCCCGCCCGGAAGGCTTCTCGACGCTTTACGGTGAGCAGTTTGGAATGGATCAAACCAGGCGTGCAATGCCCATTGGGATCAAACGGCTTCAGTACCCCCCCCCCCATCGTGTGTGGAAGCCCGGCTGAGACAGCTTCCCGGGCACACACACAGCCGCACCCGAGTACTTCACAGGTCTTTAAAAGACCATTTGCTTGTAAATGAGGCTTTTATTTCCCCCCCCCTCTAGAGCCCCTGCATCTCCACTCTACTGGAAGAGTCAGCCCCCCTGAAATTTCTTCTTAGCCCCCCCCCCTCCCGGAAATTTGCCTCTAGTTGCTCCCCTGGATCAAACATAGTGAAGGGGCAACCGAGCAGTGGGTAAACGGAAAGAAAGGCAAGGGTATTTAAAGGCACCCAAGACCTGTAAGGGGGCGGGGAGGCAGGTGTCGCAAGAGCAGAATTTGAGGTTTCTTATTTTTTAGATTTGATTCATGGCAGTTTGGATGGTATGTTTTTTCGAATTTCTTGCTGAGAATTAAAGAATACATTTTCTGAACATTACCGAAAGCGCCTGGAGGCAATTCTGTTTGTTTCGCGAGGCTTGCAAGACCAATTCATCAGTGTAACCACAATTATAAGGCAAGTCTGAGACAAGGGCCCTACAAGTCATTTTGGGAGTGTTCCATCACATATCATTTTTTATCAAAGATTATTGCCTTTACTTTTATTTTCACTGTTTATATCTGTGCGTATATAGTAGGACCTATGGAATAGATCTGAAGTACATATGTATGACTTTGGTGTATATAAGCGATGTGACCACTCTGTGGTGCTATACACATGCGCTATGTACCAGAAACATGCACTAGGTCTTCCAGAGATTGGCCCTCAAAATGTAATTCTTTATCACATGCATGCATTGTATGTATTGTTATAGCGCTTAGTTAGAAAGACAGACTTTGTGGTGGTCAGGATGGCAGGGGCGTGCCTGTGTTGTGGCGGTTATGAAGTTGCCGCATTATATTCTGGCGGTTAGTCTTGTGGCACCGCGGTCGAGAGGGGTGTTTCTACGTTTCCTACTTGACCCCAATTGTAGTATTCGATGATGGGCTGACCTGCCCTAATTCTTGCATCCGTTTGAAACATATGTGACGCATGGACTTTAGACGAAGGGATGGAGGAAATGTCATTAATTCTAAACATTTTGATGGAATGTTCTAGGAAGACTTGTACCTGGATCGACTGGTGAAACTAACTTGTTGCACGAGTGGATTACACAATAGATTTCTCAACTTCTTTTCTGCCTTGAAGAAGTCCATTTGTGTATGGACGAAACGCGTTGGCTGGTTTTTGCTCTGCACATATGAAGCAACCTTAAAGACAATCATTGGCATAGCCAATAGGTCTCGCCTTTGAGACCTTACAAGTATTTAGTTATGCAGCACAATATCCTTGGTGCAACAGCATCAACTGTTGCATGGGTAAACACTTATACGGTCCCAAAGGCGAGACCTATTGGCTATGCCAATGCTTGTTACTACATGTCAGTCACCCCTAAGGTAGGCCCTATCTAGCCCTATGGGCAGAGTGTATTGTAGGTAGAAGGTAGGACATGTACCTTAAGTGCGTGACATGTCCGGGTAGTGAAAAACAGCCATTTTGGTTTCCCACTACTGTGAGGCTGCCCTCCCATAGGAATGCATTGGGGATTCCCTGATAAGTGTTTCAGTGGTAATTCCTGATATGAGAAGAGCAGCATGGTCAAGTTTGGTATATTTGGAAGAGTGATAATAAATGCTATGCAATGGTGTGCGCAGATTTATTATAACTATTTTAGAAATGCCACTTTTAGAAGTTGGCATTTCTATGTGCTATGTGTCTGCCTGCCTGATGTGGATTGCATGTCTGGCTTTTGAGTGACAGGGGCTGGTGAGGTGTGTGTGGCTCCAGGAGGGGCAGGGTGAGTCAGCGCTAGGCTGAATAGGGCATCTGCATTTGGAGTAGTGGGAGGAGTAGTCCCCTGACCCTGAATAGGATTGTGCCTGCCCTTGTGAATGATGGCTCCGCCCCCCGTGGTGTGTCTGATGATGAGCCCTCACCTGACAAAGGGGAAGAGGAGCCTTGTAAACAAAGTGCTCCAATTCCCCCCTGAACCAGTTTAGGCTGGTTCCCCCAAGCCCTGTGCCAGGGCAGACAAAGCAAAGATGTAATATAAATATAGTGGCTGTGACCCCATGAATGGGGTGCTGTTCCTGTGCTTACTGGGGATTGCTGCTGCTGGGGTCCCAGGAGGAACCGCCACGAGGGCTTGCCTCCCTGCTGGAGGGCCCTGTGTGCTGGCCTCCCTGGGCCCAGCTGTGCCCCTTGGACATTTTAGAAATCCAGCGCCTCATGGGTGCTCTGACTTTATTGGCCAGGACGAGAGGAGCAATTTTGTCAGGATTTGCAGTGCTGAGCCGCGACAAATATAGAGGGAATCCCAACGTGGGGATTCCCCCGCAATTGCTGAGGGAAGCGGGTGCCCACCCCGCTTTTATGCGTATTTTATTAGAGGGAGCCCACCCCGCATTTTACAGATCGGCGGGAGCCTACCCCACTTTTGGTACCTTTTTTGAGCGGGAGCCCACCTGCATTGTGGTGCCGGTGGCGGGTGCCCACCCCGCAATGGTCTTTATTTTATGACGGGTGCCCACCCCGCACTTGTGAGGAGGAATCACCTCCGCGGCCCGACCCGACAAGAAGAGCCGCGACCAGGAAGCCGGGCAAGTTGCCTGACGCTGGGCGGGGCCAACGGGAGGAGGCTGCCAATAGCACACCCAACCGGAAGAGTAGGCCAGGCGATGGCCTGCTGCTGAGCGGGGCTCTCTTGAGCTGGGGAGAGCCCCGCGGTGCAGGCGGAGAGGAACCGAGTGCGGGACCAGCCGCAGCACATTGTTGGTGCCGGTCCTGGTCCCAGCAGCGAGAGGAGACGGAGCCTCCAAGCCTACCCCGGTGAGTGGGGACTGCATGGGGAGCTGCACCAGGAGGGCCCCCTTTCAAGGCACATTGTCGGTGCCTGTTTTCCTGAGCAGACCCGCAGGAGAGCGGGACGCTCCAACATTGGGGGCAATTCTGTAGAAAGAGCCCCAGAGCAGGGCTCCAGAGCACCGCTGCTCATTTTCTAGCCACAGCTGCACCGCGGGAGAGAGCGGGCAGCTGCAACGTTGGGCACATTGGTTTTGTAGAGTCCCAGTGGGGGACTCCAGAGGCACTGTTAGTGCCAGTGCTATTATTTCTTTGGGGGCATTTTGGTTTGCACGATATGAAAGGAGTGAGATACACTCCTGCCCTGCCCCAGCGCATTGCACGCACTTTGATTTTGCTGCATTAGCAGCCAAGCCCTGGCATTCTGGACACAAGGGCATTGGGCCTCAGAGAGAGGCCAGTTGGCCTGGGGTCACGGTGGGTACCAGTGTTGGTAGGGCACCAGGCCCTAATCTTATGCCTAGCGGGATTGTTAGAGTGTTTATGCTAGGATATTATTGCATAATGTGTTTATGCTTATGAGGTTGGCGCATAATGTGTTTTACGCCTAATGTGATGCTTATTGCATAATGTGATTTATGTTGCAGGATATAATGCGAAATACAGTATTTTGCCAGTAATTACTGGTTGTGTTCTACATTTACTACTTGTGCTTTGTTTATGTTCTGACAGTGGCCCAATTGGCCCTGTTGTGTATATAATCCCCTGTAAATATTGCCCAGTGCCAGTTGGCACAGTGTATATGGTGTGATTACTATTCTAATGTGTTTTGGATAATACAAAGGCTATTTTTATATATAACCTTGTGTGGAGTCTCTTTCGTGGTGTTCCTAGTGTGTTGCTGCTGTGTGAGTGTGTTGTGCAAACGCTTTACACATTGCCTCTGGGATAAGCCTGACTGCTCGTGCCAAGCTACCAAGGGGGTGAGCAGGGGTTATCTTCAGCGTGTAACTCCCTTGCCCTGACTAGAATGGTGGTTTCTGCCTGCCTTTGGCGCAAGCCTTAGCCAACCAGAAATACCATTTCTAACATGCCTCCAAACATCAGTGTGTGAGGTTTAGGAACACACACACATTTACATAGAAGTGTTTTATTTTGGAAAAATAAACTCAATTCCCTAATCAAAAATGTATTGTTCCCAGGAAAAAACCTATAATTGTTGCCCAGAAACAATACTAATATGATGCTAGGAGCAGCATTATACCAAGGATGCTGAGGCTGCCAACAATATGTCAGGATATTACCACCCTTCTGATAAGGCCAGTCTTTTACAAACTGGGGGCACACTCATTCCAGGGATGCCCAGAAAGTCAAGCTATTCTCATTGGCCATACAGTCAAAGCTAGAATGCTGCGGTGACTGCATTGGTCCATGGATCCATCACAGCCTGCATGAGTGACATGACTGTCCACAGTTTTACAATATTTGCCATCATCAGGGTAGAGCCACCATTATACCAACTCCAGGCGATGGGTCTCATCCTGCTGGTGCCCACAATATGCCAAGAATCGCTGTGATTATCCCAGGCCAGCATCATGCCAAGCATAGGCAGTTGACATCATCATGCCAATGATACCCGCAATACACCAATCATTTTGTAATTATTATGCCAGGCCAGCAAATTAGCAGGAAAGAGTGGCATCATGCCATAGGTGACAGAAGTACACCAACAATTTAACATTATCCCAGGGACATCTCTGCCAGGGCTTCAAGTGGGCTTCATATATTCACACTCAGATATACACACATGTGTACGAACATGTGCATGGAGACTCTCATGCACTGCTTAATTTGTGAAAAAATAATTGCCAGGGCTCTCGTCAAGAGGCCGCTGCAGCTTGCACCACATGTGTGACAATTCAGACTATTTCATGCCCCCAAAGCTATAAGAATGGCTTGGGCGCAGGTAATCATAACTTTTAATGTTCATTGAATTAATAATTAACTGTTGTTGTGCTCATCTCTAAAGTAGCGAGACAGCACCACCTTGAGGCAAATTGTCACAAGCACTGGTGTTGACAGTTAAGTGCTGGTGCCGAGCACCGGAAACCACCAGCTCAAATTAAGCACTACACTCAAACATGCACAGACATACAGCAGCGTGCTCTGAAGGTTTTATGAATACTTGTCTTGTTTTAGCTGCCATGCACCACGAATCTCAGTCTGGCTAACCCAAACCTCCCCCTTGCAAACACTGTCTCCATCATCAACTACCCATGTGGCACTCATCAGAAAGGCAACCCTTACTGATGTACCTGATAACGAACCAGTGTCTTGCCATTCAATTGTATTTATTAGGTGTAATAATTAGGGGTGATCCAAGGTTACGAAGCGTCATCTGATGCATTTTCTTATTATCGGTCTATAGGTAGATTGTGGAAGCATCTGTTACTTAACTTTTCGTGTAGTTACTCTGAGTAGGTTTTTATTGGCACCACTAACTCACAAGCATTTTGTATGTGAGTTTATACCTTGCTTTGCTTTTCTCACGACTAGAATTAAACCATGGCCGAAGTCACTTCCGGAAATTTTCCTAGACCAAGCTATGGGTAGATGGGTGGCACATGGAGTCCGAATACTAGGGGGTTTCTTTGAACATGATTCATTTAAGTCTTTTGATATCATCCCCAAAAAAATTTCATCTTGATCATAAAGACTTCTTTACATTTTTACAAACTGGAGCCTTTCTAACGAAGAAGGGTGGTGGGACGAGAAGGTTTGAAAAGATAGAAGTTATGGAGCCGATTATGAAAGATGATACTAGGATAGGGGCTTTTTTAAAGCCCTAAATAATACAATGCAGGGTGATCTGCTAAAACATTCAAAGAACTGTGAGGATAAGATTAACGCCCAACCCGATGATTTATCAAGTTCCTTGGAGGATCCTCATAGGTTTTTAATCTCAGCCAATTTACAGGCTCAACACTATAAAATGTCTTTTAATCTCTATATAACAGGGGGAAAGATTGGCAAGTGTGGGGGGGTTAACGGGACAAGATGCCACAGGTGTAAAGACTTTGCGGTAGACTTAGTCCATATGCTGGCTACTTGCCCTATGTTAGGGAACCTGAAAGATGAAATTAAAAAAATCTTGGTAGAAAAACTTGAGATTGATATTGCTCTAACGTCTCGGTGGATTTTGTTGGGGGTGGACTATGAAATACCTAGAGCTAATGTTCAGCCTTTTATGTGTGTTGCTATGGCTGTTTACCGGATTTGTTTGACTACAGCCTGGTTGGATCCTTCTCCTCCGTTGTTTCAGCAATGGTATTCCCGTTAATTGTCAATTTACCATCTGGAAAGAGTCTATTCCCCCAAAAGCAAAAAGACAAGAGAAAAAATGTTAAGAGTATGGTCTCCTTTATGTAACCTGGAAATTACCTGATGATTTGAGGCTTCCTTGTCTTTGTAGTCCCATACATTTTTCTATTGGGCTGTTCTTTTTCTGTGGGTTTTTTTTGTTTTTTGTTTTAACTTATTTTCAAGGTAATTGAACCTAGATGTATATTTATGTATTTTATGTATATATCTTTTTCCGTTGGATATTTATCTCTTTATCTAAATGTGCTTTTTGTAACGTGTTGGATGAAATGGGTTATATCAAGGGTAAATGTCTCCTTCTGGGGTGGAGGGGAGGGGGGCTATTGGTATTAAATGCAAAAACTAATCAAAATATATATTTGTTTAAATAGAATTAAACCATGGCAGTGCTGACACTTGTGAGCATGTTGTGTACGAGTGGGGGCTTAGTTTTGACTCACTCCTTGCCTCAAACCTTGTTGGTCCGGTAGGTAACTCGAATATCCTCCTGAGTGACTAAACACAAATTAGCGCGCATACGAAATGCTCCCAGAAGTCCTGAAGGTCACACAAAAGCGCCGTTAGCAACTATAGGTGCTTTGAGTGATTTTCAAAAGTTTTGTGGGATTTTGGAACAGTTTGCGAGAGAGATAGTATGTGAATGAACACGGGCATTGTAAGTATTACATGAAAACTGCCATGTTGTTGGTATACTGCTTTATAAAACACAGGTTGTGAAAAATAGTTGCACGCGTCCATACATCTGTGGTCTAAATATCATTTACATCAGGGCCAGCTGAGGGTGCCACAGTCCGCTTGGCTCTCTCTCTCCAATCACCTGTTAGCGTTGTAGCGTTTTACTTTATGCTGATTAGCATATCAGCGCGCTCGCGCTAAATAACCACAGAAGCCAGTGATTTGCGTTCCACACGCGGCTCCGACTGACTCGCCGAGGCCACGCCTCTTTAGTTTATATTCGCGCGCGTCTGACGTCACGCGTCAGCGCTAGCGCACCCCGGCAGCGCGGAAGGCTAGAACGCCTCTCCGCGCGCTGGACATTATAAGCGTGTCGTTCCCTTTTGACTCTGTCCAGCGCTCCGATGGCTTTTGGCTAGGCTGGCGCTACTCAAATACCACATACACAGGTGGCTACCGTTCACAGGTGAAGAGTACCCAGTGCCAGGGTGCCCGACAGTGCAGTCCTCTCCATTTGAGCTTCATGTACTCGGTTCAAGGCGCACGACCCTATGCGCGTCTTTACTCACGCGAACTTCCGGCGGTGTCCAGAAGATGGGGGCCTGATCCTATGGCTACCTGAACGGATGTGTGTCAGCCCCTGGCACAGACGAGGCCAGGCCTGGCTTGTATCCCCAGGATCGGCTGCAATATGTCAAGCTTCATTTACAGCCGCGCCAGCCCCATTAACAAACCCCTGTCCTGGTATGGAGCACGTGACCGACGCGAAGCTTGTCGTATCCATGGTTTACATTCGAGGCCCTGGAAAGCGAATTAGGCCGTGGTAATTGGTTCGAAATGTTCTGCAATATTTAATTTAAAAGAAATGTAATCCAGTTGTGAATTCTTTTCATCCTTCCAGTGCTCTGGTGATTGGGATCTGGCTTCAGTAGTTGAACTTATTAAGAATAAATTAGCTTTCTGCTGCTGTAACAGGAGGCTGCAGATCGGCGGACCACCCCACGAACGGCCCCTCCTCTGGTAAACCGACCAAGGCATGCTCCGGTTCCTGCCCAGTGATGGAAGCCCAAGCCGTGAGGACGTGATGCAAACATCTTTACTGACGTCATCTGAAGTGACTCGACAGACCCCGCAGATTCACATCACTCAAGGACACACAACTCCTGGCTTCTCTCCCACCAGGCTCTTTCCACAGAGGCATTTGTTTGAATTTACTGCCTCCCAGTGTTGAGTGGTTTGATTAAAAGGTAATAGTGTACATGCCCACTCCTGCACAAAGCACGCGCGCCTCTGCCTTGTCACAAGAACCACCTAACTCCAGCTTCATATGTTCATCTTTTTTCTCTTGGAAGATGGCTCAGCGAGCTGATCGTCCAGTGCTGACAGATGTGGTGGTCTGAAGGTCATGAGTTCAGCTGCAAGCAAGGCAGACTCAGCCCTCCACCCTTCTTAGGTTAGAAAACTGAATACGAGTAGCATCTGTTATTTATCAGTGCTTTGAAGTGGTAAAGTGTGCTATTCAGCGCTATATAAAACAGCTTATTATTATTCAGAGACACTTTGGCTTTCATTAAGAGAAGAGCAGTAACAGGCCTGTAAAAATGGCGGTCCCTCCGTCCAGCTCCTACCTTACTAGTTGAGAGGTCTGCAGGTGGTGGGCGTCCACACCCATGGCACACCTCTGTGCTCCAGGGTGCAGTGATGATAGTGGGTCAGCCGCCCCAACTCCACCGGCCTTCTACAGTGGCCGTTTCGCCTCTGTGTCTGGCGAAGCAAAGGTTCCCGCCTTTCCCAGAAAGGTGCCCCTAACATGCTGGCAAACACCCCTCGACACGTTTGGAAGAGAAGATATGTGGGCGCTAACATTATGCAATGGCCTCCCGAAGGTTACTGCATAATAGTTAGCGCCCAAATATCTGCATTGTGCGTGACCAGGGCGCAAGGTATAGTCACTGGGGAATTTCAGTGTTTTCTTTAGTGTAAAATATGACATTTTAACTGATAGTTAAGCTTTTTTTTATTGAAAAAATAATACATATATATATGCTTATTTAATACACGATACATATATATAGATTATGTTTGCTTAAAGTATTTCAATCTGATTTTGTCTGGATGTGATGTGTGTGAGTACATATATATCAGAGTGAATATGCCTCAAACAATCGCTGCCTTGCAGTCAAAGGAAGTAAGGTGGATAAACTACGTCACACGGCAGGTACAGTGTCTGTTTTTTTAATCTTTTGCCTCGTGGCACATTCAATAGCTGTAGTGGTGGGACCCAGTGGTGGTCAGGAGAAACAGAGCTCGACACAGGCCCAAGGACCCCCCTTCTAGAGACACCAGTGCCTTCAAGGGCTGATTACAAGTTGTGCGAGTGGTAATTCGATTACAAGTATCACCTGGTGTGAAATGACACCCTGTAAATTCCAATTCATATTTCCTACCGGCTGCATGTAAAAATAAAAGGGCCTGGAATGGAGTAAAAACCTAACGCAAAAGGCCTAATAATTCCAGACCCTACGAGTTATTCCTCATTCCATGCATTTGCTTTGTTACGGATAACTGGTACGAGTCGCCCCGTCATTACCCATGATCTGCCCCTCTGAAGCCCCAGTCTGTTCTGGGCTTCCTTTTTTACCCCAATCGGAGGTAGGTGAATCCCACTGGCAAGATGGAGTTATCCTGTTACCTCGTTAGCAGCATTTAGGATGGTTGTCATCGCTCTTTAAATCTTAAACAACTTGGTGATCTTATTTTCCGCCTCACAGATTCTTACAGCGAGATTTCTTTGAATCTACGGATCACAGCTTTGCAGCCTTCAAATTAATCCTGCAATCTTTTTTTTCAGAGGAGTTTCCCCCGCTGTCCTTCGAAAGCCGTGCACTTTGTGCTGGGAGTTATAATTAGGCAGAAAACCACTTGTTGTCCAGTTGTGTTTTTCTTTGCAGCTGAGCCCTGCCCCTTTTCTTTAACGCTGCTCCGTTGTGTGGATCTCGGAGAGAGCTTCTTGCTTCTTTTCTTCATTTCTTGTGCAATACTGTGCCAGGCAGCAGCTGGCAACGGGAACCCCTACCCATCTCTGTTCCTAGACGAGTGCTGTTGGATCCCATGCCCAGCTCCGTCCCTAGAGGAGTGCTGGTGGATCCCATGCCCACCTCTGTTCCTAGAGGAGTGCTGGTGGATCCCATGCCCATCTCCATCCCTAGAGGAGTGCTGGTGGATCCTATGCCCACCTCCATCTCTAGAGGAGTGCTGGTGGATCTCATGCCCATCTCCGTCCCTAGAGGAGTGCTGGTGGATCCCATGCCTCCTCTGTTCCTAGAGGAGTGCTGGTGGATCCCATGCCCACCTCTGTTCCTAGAGGAGTACTAGTGGATCCCATGCCCACCTCCGTTCCTAGAGATGTGCTGGTGGATCCCATGCCCACCTCTGCTCCTAGAGGAGTGCTAGTGGATCCCATGCCCACCTCCGTTCCTAGCGAAGTGCTGGTGGATCTCATCTCCATGTCCACCTCTGTTCCTAGAGGAGTGCTGGTGGTCTGTTCCTAGAGGAGTGCTGGTGGATCCCATGCCCACCTCTGTTCCTAGAGGAGTACTAGTGGATCCCATGCCCACCTCCGTTCCTAGAGGAGTGCTAGTGGATCCCATGCCCACCTCCCTTCCTAGAGAAGTGCTGGTGGATCTCATCTCCATGCCCACCTCTGTTCCTAGAGGAGTGCTGGTGGCTCTGTTCCTAGAGGAGTGCTGGTGGATCTCATCTCCATGCCCACCTGCGTTCCTAGAGGAGTGCTGGTGGCTCCCTTGCCCATCTCAGTTCCTAGAGAAGTGCTGGTGGATCCCATGCCCACCTCTGTTCCTAGAGGAGTGCTGGTGGATCCCATGCCCATCTCCATTCCTAGAGGAGTGCTGGCAGATCCCATGCCCACCTCTGTTCCTAGAGGAGTGCTGGTGGATTCCATGCCCACCTCTGTTCCTAGAGGAGTGCTAGTGGATCCCATGCCCACCTCCGTTCCTAGAGAAGTGCTGGTGGATCTCATCTCCATGCCCACCTCTGTTCCTAGAGGAGTGCTGGTGGATCCCATGTCCATCTCCGTTCCTAGGGGAGTGCTGGTGGGTCCCATGCCCACCTCCGTTCCTAGAGAAGTGCTGGTGGATCCCATGCCCACCTCTGTTCCTAGAGGAGTGCTAGTGGATCCCATGCCCACCTCCGTTCCTAGAGAAGTGCTTGTGGATCTCATCTCCATGCCCACCTCTGTTCCTAGAGGAGTGCTGGTGGATCCCATGTCCATCTCCGTTCCTAGGGAGTGCTGGTGGGTCCCATGCCCATCTCCATTCCTAGAGGAGTGCTGGTGGATCCCATGTCCATCTCTGTTCCTAGAGGAGTGCTGGTGGCTCTGTTCCTAGAGGAGTGCTGGTGGATCTCATCTCCATGCCCACCTGCGTTCCTAGAGGAGTGCTGGTGGCTCCCTTGCCCATCTCAGTTCCTAGAGAAGTGCTGGTGGTTCCCATGCCCATCTCTGTTCCTAGAGGAGTGCTGGTGGATCCCATGCCCACCTCCGTTCCTAGAGGAGTGCTGGTGGATCAATGCCCATCTCTGTTCCTAGAGGAGTACTGGTGGATCCCACACCCACCTCTGTTCCTATAGAAGTGCAGGTGGATCCCATGCCCATCTCCATTCCTAGGGGAGTGCTGGTGGATCCCATGCCCATCCCCATTCCTAGAGAAGTGCTGGTGGATCCCATGCCCATCTCTGTTCCTAGAGGAGTGCTGGTGGATCCCATGCCCACCTCCGTTCCTAGAGGAGTGCTGGTGGATCCCATGCCCATCTCCGTTCCTAGAGGAGTGCTGGTGGATCCTATGCCTACCTTCGTTCCAAAGGAGTGCTGGTGGATCCCATGCCCATATCCGTTCCTAGAGGAGTGCTGGTGGATCCCATGCCCATCTCCGTTCCTAGAGGAGTGCTGGTGGATCCCATGCCCACCTCCATTCCTAGAGGAGTGCTGGTGGATACCATGCCCACCTCTGTTCCTAGAGGAGTGCTGGTGGACCCCTTGCCCATCTCCATTCCTAGAGGAGTGTTGGCAGAGCCCATGCCCACCTCCATTCCTAGAGGAGTGCTGGTGGATCCCATGCCCACCTCAGTTCCTAGAGGAGTGCTGGTGGATCCCATGCCCACCTCCGTTCCTAGAGGAGTGCTGGTGGATCCATGCCCATCTCTGTCCCTAGAGGAGTGCTGGTGGATCCCATGCCCACCTCTGTTCCTAGAGGAGAGCTGGTGGATCCTATGCCCATCTCTGTTCCTAGAGGAGTGCTGGTGGATCCCATGCCCATCTCCATCCCTAGAGGAGTGCTGGTGGATCCCATGCCCACCTCCGTTCCTAGAGGAGTGCTGGTGGATCCCATGCCCATCTCCGTTCCTAGAGGAGTGCTGGTGGATCCCATGCCCATCTCCGTTCCTAGAGGAGTGCTGGTGGATCCCAAGCCCACCTCCATTCCTAGAGGAGTGCTGGTGGAACCCATGCCCACCTCCGTTCCTAGAGAAGTACTGGTGGATCCCATGACCATCTCCGTTCCTAGAGGTGTGCTGGTGGCACTCTTCAGTGCTGCACTTGCAGATTTCCACTACAGTGTTTCGGCTTCCGCCTTCCTCAGGTGGTATACTCTTGTTTGCTCAGTGGCTGCACAGCTGACACTGCTGGATATTCAAAAGCATCTTGAGTGAAGATTCCATTTGGAACATGGAATCAATGAAGTCCTGAGTTCTCTTGAGATATGCATTAATCAGGTCGTATTTTCAGCGATTTTTAATCTGTCTGCATGCAAATTTTTTTAAATGGTACATCCAGAAGTTATCTCAGCAGTCCAGTAGTTTTTATTCTAAGACATATTCCACCCAGAGAATTATGCTTTTTGAATATCCAGTCACACAAGTTCTCTCTCTGTTACTGTCTCCGGGTACCTCAATGTGAAGGTCCTTCGGCTGACATCTAACAGCCCCCGATCAAAGGTTTCCAATGGCGGAGACAGCTGAGGTTCTCCCGTCGGAAACCCAGCAGGTTCTCCAACCCTCAAGGGAGTGGTAGAACTGCGAGTTTGACAGGGCCGGTGCTCTTTCGACTTATGATAGACCTCCAGCTCCATTGAAATATATAGCACCTACTAACACCAAACTTAACACTTCCATTTACACTAAGTAAAATTACAATTTAATTAGTTCATCTAATTCAATGACATCCTAATTCTAAATTACTTTATATTACATGCTTTATATTTCTAAGTGGATCTGAGATTACATATAATTTCCGATCGTTACCTAATCCTGATGATAACTGTAGGGATGGGAATCTCTCCTGCATGTTAATCTATGTGCAACTTCTGCCCTGGTTAACCCAGCTGGGTGATATCTGGTATCCTGGTATCCTGTGGCTTAGAGATCATGGCCATCGTGCCTGCGTGCTGTGTTCCAGGTGATCCTGTAAATTGTGAGACCCCGAGCCTTGCTCTTCGGTCTGGAGGAGCACCAAAGCGTGCCTTGAACTGACATGATACTGCAGTCTTTGTTCCAGACATATACATTAAGTTGTAGTGGCAGCATACCCTGTAATAGTCATAAGCAGGCATTTATCCTGTTTCGGGGAAAGCACTGTGCCTGCCACCCAGCTTGTTTAGCGCTCTGCTTGAATGTACCGCCCAGACCTTGCACTGACTTCCAGAGCGTGTCTAGACCAGTGGGGTCATTTTAGGTGGCCCCTGGTGCAACAATGCAGAAGATGGCGGTTGTGAATTAGCAAACAATGGCATTGCTTGTGTTCTTGTGTTGGAAAGAACAGCCCCGGACACTGACGTTATGGGGGGATTCACGTTATCTCTCTGAGCTCTGACATCAGGGATGAAGTTGGGCAAGGTGAGGCGAGTCAACAGATTTTTTCTGATGTAAAGGAAATCTTTCAGGTAGAGCCGTAAGTGCTGTACGACTCACGGTTCCACTACAGGGTTGTCAGGACTCTGATTTTGATCCTTTTTGTCCACTTGGTTCTTAGAGGAGGCTGGTATATGCAGGCGCAGAGGACACAGCGAGAAGGGGCATTGGGAAAAGATGAATATGCTGTGTAGCAACCTAGTTTGGACCCGGCATGGATTCTTCTCCTATCCTACGGTTTTAATATCTCTGCTCCACCAACAGGTAAACAAAGACAACATTAACTTAGCAATCATTTACAATTTACCGGCCTTAGAGTATTCCATTACGATATATCTTTTAGAGCCAGACAAGATTTTGCAGCCATGTGTGCTGTATGGATATCAAGTCAGTCTCCTGTAACACATATCACTAGTTAACATAGATTCAAAAGCCTACTTTAGTGTCATATTTAACACCCAAGGTACCAGATAATAAAAGAATATTGAAGACAGCGTGCAGAATGGCTTTATGGACACAAACAATGTCTTAGTTCAGAGTTTTTCAGGACATTAGGTTGTCAATGTCACAACTCAATACAGTTCTGCTCAGAAAAGTTTTTCATATACATTCTGAAACACAATACCATACCACCCTTTTAGGAATGTTCTTATCCTTTTAAATGCTGGCACAGAACTTCTCGGCGAAAGCCGCCATAGATGAAAACCTTCCAAAGTCTGGAGTAATGAACAAAGGAAACACGGATCTATAGATGAACATAGAAGAAGCCGCCTTCAAGCAGGGTGAGACGTGAGCAGGCAGAAAGCAAAGATTGGGAAGCAAGGATCTTTGTGGTATGCGTCTATATATATTAAAAGTTCAAAATTTGCCACCACTAGTCAGTTCATGTTTGTTCTCATTCAAAGTGTAAACTCTTGCACGAGTCGGCCACCATCCTGGGTTGGCAACATGCGCATTCCTTTTTATACTTAACATCTTTCACTTGGTTGCAAACATAGAAGGTCACTGTTGGTGCATTCCATATCGTCTAGGTTAATTCAAGGTATAAATCAGCGATGGAAATATTTTGGGAAGGCATGATATTGAGGAAGCATATTTTATTTCATGACCTCATCCTAATGTAGATCACTCCCCAACTACCTTTATTGGCCCCTATAACAAGAGCCCCATTTTACCATGACTACAGTTCAGATGCACTGTGTTAGTGTTCCTCACGGGTGCAGCTCTTCACACTTAAATGTGCTGCTCTTGTGATGCTTCAGTTGGAGACAACCTCATCACTAATTGCAGAGAAGAGCCTCACCTGGGGCTATATCAGCTCCATAGAGTTGAAATGCAGGGCAAAACTGTCTCAATACAATGCCTAGCCTTGGATAGTGTGATCCACATTCCCTGTCTGGAAAATGACTCTAAAATGGAATCCAGTGTCCCACTTACATCTAGTTTCTCCATTGACCAAAAGAGGTGGTAGTCCACAGAGTACTCAAAGAAATCCTGAGATCCAGGGCTGGCGTCTTGGAGAGCCAGTCTTCCGGAGGTGAAGCCTGGAACCATCAGTATTGCTTGGGAGAGGTGTCCCTTTGACCTTGCAGATGGCAGCCTGCTGAGATAGGGGAAGGAGTGTCTGGCCCCTGCAGGGAGACAAGTGCCATAAAGGAGAAGCTCAGCCACTGTGCCCAGCATCATGTGGCCAGCCTCAGAAATCACAGATCGCAATGAGGAGCATACCCAGCGCTGACCCGAATTCAGAGTTGAAGCCCTGGCCACCCTGATCCAACCTCCCATCAGCCATTCTTCATGGAAGATGTGTAATGATACACCTGAGTAGTTTGTAGTTACGAGTGACTGGTTCTGACTATGCCAACAAGCACACTCTCCCAAAAATATTCCTGTGACCCAGAATAGTCCCCAGAGAGAGCAAAGTCAGCCCTGTGAGCTACCGACCTTGACACTGACATGATGTGGGAATCTGAGAAAGTCTGGTCTACCTCCTACATCTAATTCAAGAATCCCGCACACCCACTCATTGCATCCCAGTATCAATACCCAGGTAAGTACCTTCGTAAAGCCGGGAACTGTTGAACTCTCGCAAGTCACAAAGAGGTGCTTGGGTCTGTGTCCTATCACTGGAGAAGCTCTGAACTATGTCGCTAACTCTGTCCTACATCAAGCAAGATCTTTGAGGGGTCGCCTCACCCACAACTTCTCGTGGCATGCTATACCATAGGCGACCCCCCACAGTAAAGTTGGACAGTACTACTTGAGTGGGCTCAACCAAAAACTGTGAGTTCTTAGATTTCTTCTGAAACAGGACAATACAGGGGTCCAGATGATGTCTGAAAATACCTAAGGGCATACCCCAAAGTGTCCTTTTGTTACAAGGTACCCTTGATTTGATTAAACAACTCCTACTGTTAATGGTTATATCTACCAATGATGAGTCAGACTACCATTGCATGTGCCAACATGTTTCAACCTTGGAAAATGGCCAATATTGGTACGCAGGCCTTTTTAGAGCTGTGGACTCCCTACCTAACTAGTGCATTTAAGTCATGCAGAAAAGGTGAGACCTAAGGCTCTCCTAATTGATAAAAGTTTAATGTAAGCTTCCCAAATTCTGAGATGCCCAGGGCATCATGATCTAGGCAGAGGGAGGTTTCCCTGTAGTCGCCCAATCGTCAAGGGTGAAGCTGGGCCTGTGTACCTACCACCGTATGATGCATGCAGTACGAGGGCGGGCTTCAGTAAGTCTTTTCACTCTATCTCTCCGCTTGTGTTCAGAACTCTCACAAGCACCTCCCACAGTGAACTGAAGTGGGTTGGATAATGCCATAACTGGAAAGACTCAGAGCTGGGATATTTGTGAGGATTGACCCGCCGGTCTCAGAGCTAGGGAATCTGCTTGCACGCTCGCTAGTGAAACCAAATTGGTTCTCTGTAGAAATCCAGTACAAGTGTAGAAATGTATCAGTGCTTAAATTGAGCTGGTGGTTTCGGGTGCTCGGCACTGGCACCTAATTGTCAACACTGGCGCTTATAGCAGTATGCCACATGGTGGAGCTGTTTGTGTAATACAGACACGAGCACAACAATAGTTGGTTATTAATTCAACATACTTTAATATGGCTATTACTACCTTCCAAGCAATTCCAACACCTTTAGGGGCCTAGAATAGTCTGAATTGTCACAGTTGTAGGGTTTTATGGTTAATAGTTATGCCCAGGGCACAAGTCCTAAAATGTGGGGGGACTAACCAGGTTAGGCAATATGCAAGTGAAATCATGATGCATGCTATCACAGCACATGATGTCACGATGCATGACATTGCACGTGACATCACAGGAAGTGACCTCACTGGTAGTGACATCAGATATTAAGACCTCACACATATGTTTATCATGTATATATAATGAGTACATTTAAGCGCTTTAACAAATGAGATTAGGAGTTGGGGTTGAGCCAAAAAAGTTGTGCAATCCAGATGCAAAATCTGGGCCTCGACTAATACATTTATGTTTTTTAAACCCTGCCACATAGAAACTGGCAACAAGCAGAAGCATGGTAGTAGATCTGTTATGCTTAACTGCTTGCAAAGTCTACATTTTTTTTTTTTTTATTGGGTTAAGGCATCTGCTGTGAAGGTGCCCAGTAAATCTCAGGGAATAGTATAATGGTGAGAAAACTCGGGTGGTGAATGCACTTGCTGGAGAAATCTTTGTTTTGTAAAGTTCCAGATTTGATCAAAGTAGTATAGAAGCTAAATGTGTCTCCTGAAAAGCACACCATATAACACGCAGATGGCAGATTTTTATTTTATGTAAATAGTAAAGTGGGGTACTGCTTTTTACACAGCGTTTCTTTTCTTACCTGCCGTCCATAGATTTTACTCCTTCTAAAAGACCATAGTTAGGTTTGAAGGACCGGTAAGGTAAGGTAAGGTAAATTTATTATGCATGATTAATTAAAACCTTTGCAACAGTAAAACAATGTTAACATTCACATTAAAATTGCCCAGTTCAATTTGTTACTCATCTGCAAATCCTAAACTACATGTGTGCCAAGATCAAGCAAACTGATTATAATTGTCCTCGATCAGGTAGATTTTAAAGTTCTTGTGCTTCAAGCTGTATGTAGTTGACCTGAATTAAGGAACAATGTTCAGAAACGAAGCAGTGTTAAATCCACTTTTAAACATTGTTTAAAGTTGCACAAATCAGTATAATATGATCGTCAGATCTTAAGGTGCTTGCGCTTCAGGTTTAAATAAGCTGGACATAGTTTTTTGAGTTGGGCAAGTCTCAAAATACTTATGCTTCTGGATCAAGTAAGCTGATTGTAACTGTCCTGGATTAGGCAACAGTTTGCAGAAGCAAAGCATTATTAAAGTCCACTCTTGGCATTGTTTAAGATTGCAAAGTTCAGTATGGTATGCGCCTGCAGATCTTAAAGTGCTTGTGCTTCATGATCGAGTAAACTGGACATGATGCCTTAGTTGAGCATATCTCAAAGTGCTTGTGCTTCGAAATCAAGTACACTGATCGTATTTATCCTGGACTCCACTCTTGAGCTTTATAGAAGGTTACACAGGACAGTATAGTACTCGTAGATTGATTTGACAATGCCTATGCTTCAGGATCAGTAGGCTGGTCATTATTGCCATTGAGTGAACAGATCTTAAGATGCTAACACCTCAGGATCAGGTAAACCGGTCCTGGCTTGGATGGATCTTGAGGTGCTGGTGCTTCAAGACGAACTAAACTAGATTTAATTATCCTAAATTAGAAAGGACGCTGGTTCTAGCGCTAGAAGTCTTATTTCAGGCGGTTCTTTTGCACATCTTACCATCATCAATCAGGACAACAGTAATCTATAAGCTATAATTTTTAGTATTTTGAGCTAGTATCAAGCAGTACCCTGACCCACTGCATTTGTTTGTGCATGCAACATATTTTTATACCTCCCTGTTACTAAGTCGAAAATTTTTGTAAGCCGGCAATTTGGCTGTGTCTTACCGGGGTTGAAGCACAGCTTTACTGCCTGCCTGCAGGTCCAGATACCGTGCTGCTTAAAAAAAGGCCGTAGTAAGCTTTATCTAATGTCCTTTAAATTGGGGCAGATGCGGATGACATGGATAATGTCCTCCTTACCGACTCCGCATAGCCAACAGGACTGCAAATTGTCTCTCCTTTCCCAGGGTGGCAGGTGAGGGCTAATCAGAATAACGCCAAGTCGTAGCTTTAAGAACTTTTCTTTCTTCTTTATTTTGACTTCAATTTTGAGGTAAGATTGCGGTTGCAGTATTCCTTGTTCGTTAAGCATTATCCAACCGTGTGCCCTGTTAGCAAGTATTTCCTTCTCCTCTATGGCGGATACGATTTGTGTTGATTTTGTCTTGATTTTTAAAAGACGAATGGTCAGTAGGGTTTCCCTGGAGATCCGACAATCCCAGTACTTTAAGCGAGTCAAACAGATAGTCCCTAGCTGGAGATTTTCTGTGTGGGAGCAACTCGAGCCAGACATGGGAGTTTAATAATGAACCAACCTGTGCGCTGCGGATCTTGTGCCAACTACTTACGTACACACCCCTTCTTTCCACCTATTGTTTTGAAGTCCAAATTCCAGCCATATTTGTGCTGGTGAAACGTATTTTGGCAGGTGGAAAATTGCTCTATAGGAGTTGGCTATCATTATGTCCAGGACTGCGGCATCCTTCCCTTGGAGAGATTCACTCCCATATGTTAGAGCCGGCTGCAATTTTGCTCGCAGCACCTGTAGCAAGGGGTCAAGTGTTAAGTTGGGCAGTTTGTCCTTCAGTGCTTTCATCACCAGGTAAGTCGCAGTTCCCTTCCCCCGAAGAGACTCCAGCTGTGGTTTAAATGTGGTTTTATGGTCCATAAGTACTCCCAGATATTTGTGGCAGGTTGTCGAATCCAAGCCTTGTCCGTTTAAATGCCAATTAATCCTTTTCTTTTTTAAGTAGATTACTGCCATGATCTTAGTTTTCTGAAGATTTATTTGCAGGGAATTCCTTTTTGAAAAGGTATAAGTTGCGTTCAAAAGATGTTGAAGGCCAATCGGGGTCCGACTTATCAACACCAGATCGTCCGCATACAACAAATTTGACAGCAATATGTTCCCCAGTTTTGGATCATGAGAAGAGCACTTGTCCAGTTCGCCTGGCAAATCTGCTAGGAAAAGATTGAATAATAAAGGCGCTAGTACGCAACCTTGTTCTAACCCTTTAGAAGTCGGGATTTGTTTGGAAAGGTGCGTTCCTGCTCCTAGTTTGATCTTAATCCAGGTGTATGTGTGCAACAATTTAAGTTGGTTGAGAAGTGGTTTCGGTATCCCCCCAACTTTCCAATTTTTGCCAAAGTTTAATTCGGTCAACATGATCGAAGGCAGCAGTATAATCAATAAAACAAAGGAATAAGGGGGTTTTGGCCTGCATCCATTAGCAAAGTTAATGCTATGATGTTTTTTGTGGTTCCTTGGTCCTGGCAAAACCCTGTTTGATTGATTGGAATGATGGAGTTTTCGGTTGCCCACGATGTTACCTCGTCCAGAATTGTTCCTGCAAAATATTTTGCCTCCACGTTAATGAGGGCAATTAGCCAGTAATTACTTGGAAGTTTCCTGTCGCCCTGTTTGAAAATTGAACTGATAATGGATCCTATCCAGGACTCCGGGATTGTTGTTGTATCCTTTATATCTTTGAAGACAGGTGATAGGGCTTCACTCCAAAACTCCACATCATGTTTATACAGCATTGGTGGACTGCCATTTGGACCTGGGGCGCCTCTAGGTCTGCCCTGGCTATTTGCCTCTTTATGTCAGTTTGTCAGTTAGCGTTGGACCATAATGTTCTTCTTTGGCGGAGGATGAAGTATGTGAGCTTTCCCCCGGGTCGCCGGGGATCATGGTGGTTGACTGTTATGTGGCTATACCCTGTCTTTGCCCTGCTAGTGTCACCACTGTTCTCTATCATATTCCCCATTTCATTGTCTGCCTTGCCTTTGTTTCCAGCTGTGGTAAAATGGTTGAAGAGGTATCCAGCCCAAACGTCCTCCGTTATATTGGAGCTTATTCCAGGGTGATTTGAATGTTTGATTCTACGAATTTTTTGCCAGAACCTGGTGGTGTTTGTTTGTTTGGCTTCATGGAGCAGCTTGGCCCATAATTTGCCATTCTTTGATCTTTTCCTTTTTCCACTTCTTCCTCTTTATTAGTGCCTTAATTTTCCGTAGAGCGTTTTGCAGGTCCCAGTTTAATGGATTTTTAAGCAGCTGTCTTAGTGTATGGTATATGGTACGTTTGAGTTCTTTGGATTCTGGGCTGATAATTGTATCAAGGCATCCCCAGGCTGACTTGACTTTTTCACTGTACCCATCCATAATTTTCTGCCTAAGGTCACAGTAAATTTTTGCCACGCTTCAACTGGTTGTATTGGGATACCTACCCCTTGGATGTACAATGGTTTAGCCGTAAATGATATTGCATCAATGTTACTGGGATTACACCTTAATCGCTTGAGATTTGAGGCTCCTTCTACATTGATCCCTTTGCATGACTCTAATGTGAAGACTGTATTGGCCTTTTAGCGTCATTTCCTGAGGCAAGTGATCGCTATGTTCCTTGTTGTCTATTCCAAAAGTTGCGACTTTGCCAAGCATGTTTAAAGATGAAAATGTGAAGTCTAAGTGGGAGGATGTTTTTGATGAATGGAACGTGGCGGCTGGTGGATTATCCCCCTGAAAGCGGCCGCTCAATGCTCTTAAATTTAGATATTCAAGTTGCTGGAGCAGGTGTTTTGAACATTTTGTGGCTTTTTGGGTTTTTGGGGAGCCCTGGTTCGGCATTTCCCGTGCAACAGTAAGGTCTTGCACAAGGGCTTCGTCTGTTCCAGAGCCAATGAGATACATGTTGAAATCATATGCCAAGATGATGTAATCGGTGTCTTGCTCATCCATAATCCTTTTCATTGCTACAATTAGCTCCTTAGCTGCTTTCGACTTTTGTTTAGGGTGGATATAGGTGTTAATTATTATTACTTCCTGACATACGTTGATAAACTCGAGTGTTGTCATTACTGCGTGAATGAAACTTGGAGGTGTGATTTGGACCTCTGTAGGTGTGAGTTTTCCTATATTAGTTATTGACGCCAAACTCATTAGGCCCCCCGAACAGAAGAGGGAGCCTTTTGTTGCTGGAACACAATGGGAGGTGTACCCCTGAATCTCAAGGGCCTTGTCCTCCCAGGTTTCTTGGAGTAGTATCATATCAAATGTTTTTAGATAATGCAGTACCTCATGGTCCTCGATTTTTCTGGCTAAGCCATTGATGTTTCAACTACATCTACTAATTTTGTTGGTCTCAGCCGGTACCATCAGTGAACTTCTCTCCGCTTGTCAGTTTGTTTGCTCCATTGTAATTGTACGCTGTATTTGCCTCCAATTTTGTGATGTTGTCAGCATAGCAAGACATGATTCCCTAAAATCTAAATTTGAGGCAAAAGGCTTTGTGCAAATGGTATGCGCTCCAGGAGTACTGCTCCTGGCTCCTTTTAGTACTGGGGGGTATTCTTAGGTGTACCATCCGTACAGGTGTGGGATAAGGTGGTTTTAGTTCGACTTCCAATTTTATCCCCCAATGTTTAAACATGTGTACTTCTTTCATAATTTTATTAACTACCTCGCTAGAATTCCATGTTGTTTTAGTTGCTTCTGGACATTGCGGGTTGTTGGTTGGTTGAAACTCTATAGAGAGGAGATCTGCAGAGCTAATGCTATCAAAGCTCGTTATAGAGTGTAGGAGCCGCAATATATTCCATCTGTTTAATATGTCCACCCTGCCCCGTGAATATGATGGTAGTCGAACAATATGATGGTAGTCGAGGTTTGAAGGACATGTGACTCCTACACCTTGTAACCCTCACTGTCTCATGTAACTCTTCTTGTACGTTGATTTACACATGTATAATGTGTATGTTAAGTAAAGAGCTCTGACACCCTGCCTTGGTTGCAAAGCGCTATCAAATAAATAAAATAGTGCTATTGAAATTGTTATTTGTGTAAATACTGGGACAGACCAACACACCTGACTGTGCATGCATCTATTATATACAGGGACTGAACAAAGGCAAAAGATGCCTCTCTTAGTACCTGTGAAGAGATAACAAGATGTGTGCCTTTGTTTCTCCTCAGTTGCATTTACATTTAAGTGTGAGGTTCCAGGCCACCTCTAGTCAGGATATGCAAACAAAAGGAGGCCTGATGGCCCCTTAACTTTGGCCCAGCTGGAGGTGAAAAAAGCTCCCTGGCTGCTTGCACGGTGCTGCTGGGAAATGAAAGCAGACACCGTACAGGCACTGCTGGATGTGTTCCGGTGTCTGAAAATTACACCGAGACAAGTTCAACATATTTCTGTGGGGCCCAACTTCTTGGCAGGGGAGACGGCATCCACCCTGTGAAAAGAGTGGGTGAACGCAGTGTACCTGAGTGTACCCCGACTTGTGCCCTGGTTGTGCCGGTGTAGAGTTCCATAGTTAGTAGTTGTGCTGGTTCTGTCGCAGGCAGTGCTGACTGGAGCAATTGGCTGGTGCAAGCTGCAGTGGCCTCTTGGCGAGGGCCCGGGCACTTACTTTACACAATCTAACCACTGAAACATATTCCTTTGCTATTTCTAGGTGTAGTGCTCAATTTGGGAGTATATTAGAGGGTTTTGCTTGTTCACAAAAGCCGCAGGGGTTGGACAGTAGTTATAGTGTCTGTTGCACAGCAGTCTCTGGCCCCATGCTCCCCTCCTGAGAAGGCGTGGTCTGCTTGCCTCACTACCACTGGGGGTCAAGAGCTGAAGGGCTGTACTTATTCACTTTGGAGGATCACAGTTAGGGCACAGACAACAGAGGTAAACCACCGCCGGTGGCGCCCAGTTCTGACACTGACAACACTACACCTTTAATTACATTTATTTCAAATTGAATTCAGGCAGAGGGTCCTCTACTCAAGGAAAAATGTTTCCCCCCAGATGGACAAATAAAAAGATACCAAGCAGGGCTGGTTATAGGCATGGGCAGTGTAGGCAGATGCCCAGGGCCTCGCATTCAGCCCACCATCATGGGGCCCGCACCAGTGCCACCAGTGCCACACCCCACCGGTCATCATGTACCCTGCCGATCCAACTGAATTGCAATTGGGCCCGTGGGAGGAGGCCCCCTCCCTGGGCTTCTCAGGGATGATGTGGGGAGGCCTAGGGGAGGGGGGCACTTCCTCTTGTCCCAGTTGCAAGGAGACATTGCAGGTGTGTCCTGCAATTAGGCGCCTGCTCGGCTGCCCATTCAGAGACATTGCGGGAGGCCCTTTGTCCAGCACTTTAGCGCCCCTACAGTTTTAACTTTCAGCCCCCAAGCAATTCTCACACCTTCAGCCAATATGAGCTGTAAAAGAGGTGCTTGTAGGAGGCTGAGAGAAGGAGCTGCGGCCCAGGAGGAGTCTCCACAAAGCAGCGTTGGAGCCCTGAATGTGTCACTTGTGTAGATTGGAGGAGCCTCGCACATAACCCCCCAGGTTGTTGCTGTGTGCATTGCCTTGGCCGCCTTGGTTTTGACTGCCAGAGAGGAGGTGCATTGAAATCTGGACAATGTGTAATCTAAATGCGGAAGGTGTAATCTATAACTGCATGTTTTAATTTGTAACTTGGCAAATTTGAATCTATAGTACTTGACAGCAGGGCCATGTCTTCCACCCAAAAATAACACACAAGAATATTAGAGTGGCTAGTAAAGATATTCTGCAGATTCTGGCACATGAAGTGGTTGCATGACTCTCTCTCTCTCTCTCTCTGTCACAATGTCTTTCTCCCAAGCCTTCTTGGCATGTTTTTATTTTGAGACTGTTTTTCTCTTCATCTAAATCCTGTGTTCTGTGTCACCAGTTTTATCTTTGCTGCTTCTCTTTTGCCTCTTTCTGCCCTGTTTACTCTGCCACTGACTTCTGTTTTGCCACCGTTCTCTCTTCGACTGATTACTGCTATTGCTCTCTTTTGCCTTTTTCTCTTTTGCCTCCTTCTGCCCTTTTTACTTCTGCCCTGTTTTCTGTGCCACTGTTTTTTGTTTTTGCCTCAATTTTCTCTACCTCTGATCACTGCCCTGTTGCTGTATTTATCTTTTGCCTTGCTTTTGCCCTGTTTACTTTGCCATTTTTCTTTATCTGACTTAACCGATTTTGCCATATTTTCTCATTTTCTATTTGCTGAATCAATCTCTGGGTCTGTGGTGTTTTTCCCGCCTTTTCTCGCTCTTACCGAAATATATATATATATAAATGTGTCATATGTGTGTATATATATATATATATATATATATATATATATATATATATATATATATATATATATATATATATATATATATATATATATATATATATATAAATATATATATATGTGTGTGTGTGCATATATGTGTGTGTGTGTACATATATATATGTGTGTGTGTGTGTGTGTGTGTGTGTGTATATATATATACACACACACACACAAACACATGCACACATATATGCAAGGGCATAGAATGATGAAACAAAACATACTGTGGACTGGGTAAGCTAAAAGGCTGGGCTAGCAGCCGATGCCTAATCATCGCCACTCGCCTTTCCCGCTCTCCTGCCTCCTGCGCCCCTCCCGCGCCCCCTCAGCTCCCATCCCCTGCAGCCCTCTCCCCTCCCAGGTCCCAGTAAGTGGCAGTGGCGGCGTGGAGCAACCATTAAGCAGGTGCACAGTCCCAGTCCCTAGAACTTCCCTTAACATCTATTACCCTCTGTCGATTCTCCATAATGTGGGATTACCCCAAAGGTTGAGAATGGAAGAGAGGCCACACTTAGGGGAGGATAAAGTTACCTTTACATTGACTCTGTTACTCCTATGTAGTCTGTGTCCCATTACCAGCCCCTCCCACCACCCCTGAGCCATAAGAAGAAAACAAGCACTGACCTACTCCTCTTATCAGACGGGGTGCGCTGAGCACCTGGGCAGGTGAAGGGGCGTGTTTGCGTATGATGTACACCAGCATGCATGGTACAGGTCACGCAAAGCGCTATTCAACATGTAGAGAAGCGTTTTCTACTAAGTGTGCCCCTAGGTGAACAAGTACCGATAGTGGAAGCTATGAACTCGGAGTAACATTAACGCCCCACAGGTAACTTTATCCTATACATTGCCTTCTCTGTAAACTATTTCACTGCTCTGTGGCTGTACATATATAACCGTGTATATGCGCCCTGTTAAAAAGAAGGTGTCTGCCATATGCTGCATGCACATACCCCTAAATCAGGAGCTGAGGCTAAGAGGTGCACTTCCTGAATCTTCCACTGATGAACTATGGCGACCTCAGCATTTAAAAAGGTTACCCTGGTAAATAGAATGCACCACAGCCTGAGAGGGCAAGGGTCATCCAAAGAGAATTCTTCACTTCTCAGTTCTCTCTGCCAGTGGCAAGCTAAATCTGTGTCTTTTCTGTTCTCTCAGGCAATTCATTCTGTGGGCTGGCACCATGAAGGAAGACAGTTCATGTGCAGCCACTCCGATGGAAGTCTGACTGTGTGGAACCTTAAGAGCCCCAGCCGGCCCCTCCAGATTACACTTCCACATGGTAAGGGACTAGTTCTAAACGACAACATTTTTATGTATTTTATTTCTACAAAAATGAGAGGCGCATGACATATGGACAGTTTTCGATTTTAAGAAACACAATTGCTCTTTCAACCAGAAGTAACAATATCCTTAAGATAGCTTTCGAAACTCATTTTTCCACAAGTGTTATATAGGTCTGGCATTAGTGCAGACCTGTTAATTTTACTAAACTGTTATCTAATATACTTACAGTTAGAAATGGGGTCTCTAGTTGGCAGAGGTAGGTACCTTTGTCCAAATAGGGACCCTTGCTTCTAGTTGGGGTAAGGGGGATTCAATTCTAAAATAACCCCTGCACACCCCCTTAGTAGCTTGGCGCGAGCAGACAGGCTTATCTCAGAGG